>NC_092341.1:103572500-104239375 GCF_046630445.1 Rutidosis leptorrhynchoides
GTTGGTATCAGAGCGGTGGTCTTAGCGAACCAGGTCTGCATTAGTGTGTCTAAATGATAGTCGTTAGGATGCATTTGTGAGTCTGGACTTCGACCGTGTCTGCATGTCAAAAATTTTGTTTATCATTTTTGTCAGAAATTACCTGCTTATCATTCTTAAGTCTAGACACATCTTACTGCATTGATTGCATGAATAGTGTATAGACAAAATTCATATCTTAGCGTATCTGCTAAATCATATCTTAGCATATCTGTTACTATAAACTTTGCCTGGCATATTCTGTAAATTCTTCCGTAATCTACGAAATCTTTTACTCTATATATATAGATATTCTATGTAATTAGAATACCACCCGATAGCCGAAAATCATTTCATATCGAAAAAAAATCCATTATTCAATCGTACGAAATGGAACTCGTCACTAGTTCAAGTTCTTCGGAACCGACAACTATTCCGACATGGATATTCACCTAAGCTCCGGAAGTAGTGTCATCAGAATAAATCAGCCAATCAGCCATCCCCAATTCATCTGATGAGTTCATAGTTGACTTAATCAATGGAGACGCGAAGAAGGTGATCCCTTCCACCAACCAAATTCACCTCTTGACAATGAACCTGAAGCGCTTACCGGAGAACCTGTTCGAGACACTATTTTCTCTCTCATTTTCAGAGTATCTCATCACGATCTTATACCATCTCTGATTCTAAACCTCATTTATCCGCTCGTTCGAACCGACAATCATCTAGGTATAATAGAAGAAGTCAACGAGCTTCGTGCCCGAGTTGTAGCTTTGGAAAATATGGTGCAAAACATACCAACTTCGGCAACATCACCGGCACCAACAGTACCATCAGTAATAGCACTCGTACCATCAACAATCCATGCCTCAACATCTCATTCTAAACCTCAAGCATAATCATCGTTCTACATGACGTTCTACATTATTTATCCTCATTTGACATGACGATTATGTAATCTCTAAAGTTTTGAAAAGTATTCATTCTAGTTCCAACCGAAAATCAGATGAGATTAATATCATATTAACTCATAAATCCATGATTACATCTGAAGAAAATATATATGTACATATGTTTTCGTAAAGATTGTAATTAAAAATTCTTTTGTACAAACTGTTAATGGTGAAAATATTTTAACGGGTAGGTAATACCCGAGGAATATTTAGTTTACACATTAACATGTTACACTGTACATTCGTCAAAGCTGATTCAACAGTCATTTACTATCCTACCTACATGTAAGACCCGATTATTTATAGTGTATATAAGTGTAATGTACGGTACTTGAAACGGGGTTCTGTTGCGCGTATTTAAAATACAAAAGGAGCTGAACTGGCAGGGTTGCGCGCCGCGCGGCCTTGTGGCGCGCCGCGCCAAGTGTCTGTGACAGATCCCTTTCTCTTTTTAAAATTAGATATTTTGGGGGTATTCTGGTAAATTCACATCAAGGCCGAGTTTAATGCTTGGTTCAGTAGTTTGGGAGCTCATTTACTCCCTTGTTCACCAACCTTATCACCTCCCAATTTATTTTAGTGAGAGAGTGAGTTTTAGAGAGGGAAAGCTCACTTTGAAGAGGAAGAAGAGGGTTTCTTGCTAAAGCCCAAGTTCTAAAGTTGTTCATCTCGTCAATTGCTACATTTTGATAGTTGTGGTATGCCTTAACTTTCAATTCTCGTTTTGTTTTCGTGTATGGGTTAGGGTTTGTGTTGAAGATGAACACTAAGACCCATTTGTAGGTAAATTGGGTGTTCTTGGGTAAATTGGGTCATGTAGACTCAATTATGTGTAAGCTAGGGTTTTAAAGGTATTAATTGTTGTTATGAAACCCTAATTGGCTAATAATTTGCTAGAACACCTTAGGGAAGTGTAAATGGGTGTGATTTGGGTATAAATGACCCGAAATGGGTGTATTGACTTTTATTGAGTCAAACGGGTCAAAATGGACCAAGATTGGTTAACGTTAGTGTTTTGTGTTAAAATCTAGTGATTTAAAGTGTATGAAGGCCTTGAGTGCCAAGAGTTAGGGTTTTTGGTAAGAATGACCCAAATTAGGGTTAAGTGTCAAAATGGGTCAAGATGACCTAGGATGATGTGTGTTATGAGTTTAGGCCAAGTCGATTGATTGATTATATGCTTGTGAAATAGGTACGTTACCTCGGAATTCAAGCTTGGTTTAGTAATCACCGACGGCATAAGGTGAGTGGAATAATTATGCGTATGTGTATATAATGTATTTATTTGTGTTGCATGAATGTGGCATTGTCGCGTTGTTTAAGACACCACATTGTAAAGAAGTGGATGTCGCGTTGTTAAGACACCACATGGTATAGAAGTGGATGTCGCGTTGTATAAGACACCACAATGTATTGGGGTGGATGTCGCGTTGTTTAAGACACCACCCATCGTATTGAATGGCATGTGGAATCGTCGCGTTGTTTAAGACGCCACATTGGAAAGGGTGAGTGAGTCGCGTTGTTTAAGACATCACCCGGGGGATTAGTGACTACGCGTTGGTTAAGTAGCACTAACGGATGTTATGAACTCCAACGGGCTCTTAAGCACCGTTTCCCTTGTTCGAATTGGTTAACCAAGGTTATGTGATTTATGTATTGAAAGTATTTAATCATGAAATATATGCTATTGTATTACTAGCTATTGTGGCATTGCGGTTATTGGTATATGCTTAGTATTGTAGCATGCTTGATGAATTGTTAAACTCGAATATGATGTTGTGTAAGTGATGCGAGTAAGTAGATTATATATGTATATGTATAATTATTTTGCTCACTAAGCTTTGCTTACCCTCTCGTTGTTTACCTTTTTATAGGTTCGTGTGTGGATAAGGGTAAGGGCATTACCTTGGATTGAGTTTCCCGCTTCGATGATTAAGAAGCGCTTTTGGCTTTGGCTTGGAGTTTGACCGAGACTTGGGTAGTTTAACCCCAGACACCATGCTCGTTGTGTCGTTTGGCAATTAAACTTTTGTGGTCGAAACTCTAATTTGTATTAAACATTGTATTTTAAACTTAGTGGCGTTTTGGGCACGTGTGGGCCCCACTTTGTAAAACTCGCTCAAACCTTAGTTATGTGCTAGTTTTACATATATGAATGTATGGTTAAAAGCGTTTTGGCTAAAAATGTCGGGAACTAGTCAAACATTTTCGTTAAATAGACTTCCGGGGACAGCGGGCTGTCCAAGTGATTTGGCGCGCCGCGCGGCCATCTGGCGCGCCGCGCAGATGGCCTGCACCAGAAATTTTTTTTTTGTTTGAAATTTCGTCGTGTTTGGTCGGTTACGGTTTGGGTTGTTACAAGTGGTATCAGAGCATGGTCTAAGGGATTTAGGTGACTTGAGATAGGCGCCTAGACTTAGACTTTTGTGTGTGCATTGTGCGGACTTGTAGGACTTTGGGTCGGACCGGGTCTTGGTTAGCGCATAGGTTTATATGAACTAATCATGCGTTATTGTTTGTGTTGTATAGCAATCATCGAGCGAAATGAACGTTGTACTAGCGAGTTAACGCGACGAGCTCGCGTAGTAATGATTAGCTACCCTTACTACGGGTGCAAATCGTGTCAAGCAAGCGATGTACGACGATTGTCAAGCGAGATGGAGTGGTATGGTGTATATGTATATATGTGTCATGTCTTTAGTTTCGTTGTTTAATCTTTTCCGTTTTATAGAATGAAGATGAGAAACGGACACGACACCGATATTGGGGGCACGAGCGAGGACCCCGAGTTCACGGCCAAGGTTGAGGCCATCTTTGAACGCCAAAAGGCGGAGTTCCGCGAGGATGTTAAGAAGATGTTTTTAGAGACGATTGACGAACAAGTCGTCACTTTGGTTAAGGAGCAAATTAAGATTGCTCTTCAAGAAGAAAATGGGGGAAGGCGTGACTTTTTCTTCAAGAACTTTAGGGATGCTCAACCTCCTACTTTTGAGGGCGATCGGGACCCACTCAAGAGTGCCCGATTCATCTCCGATATGGAGGGGGCCTTCCGTACTTGTGAGTGTCCACCCGACAAGAAGACTAGGTATGGTTGTAGCATGTTAAGGGGTGACGCGAAATTGTGGTGGGATGCTAAGATCCAACTTTATAGTGAAGAACAATGTATGGACTTCACTTGGGATGAATTTAAAGCGGAGTTCTTCGATGAGTACCAAACTTCGGCCGATCTTACAAGGCTTAAGGACGAGTTACGCACCTTAAGGCAAGGGTCGATGGACTTGAACACTCTCAAATCCGTGTTCTTGTCCAAGACGCAATTTTGCCCGGAGTATGTCGGGAATGATAAAATGTTGAAAGAAGATTTCTATCGAACCTTGAATGACAGTTATCAAGAAAAGATTAGCGTAAATGTGGTGAAGAGCTTCGATGAGTTGTTTAATATGGCGAAAGGGTTTGAAGCGATTGTGTTGAGGAAGAGAAAGTATGAAGGTTCGAGTCACTCAAATTTTTCAAGCAAGAAGTCAAACTTTTCAAAGAAGGGTGCAACTGAGAGTGTCGGAAGTGTCAAGAAGAGTGCGCCGGGAGAGTTTCGTTATACTTGCCATAATTGTGGGCGAAAGGGACATATGGCCCGTGATTGCACCAATCCCTCTACTACACCCAAGTTTACTTGTTTCAATTGCGGTAAAGAAGGGCACAAACGGCCCGAGTGTCCCGAGTTGCGTAATGATAATGCTAAGCGGATAGAGAAGGCGGCGGGTACGGCTAGGGGTCGTAACTACTTGATGTCTAATGAAGAAGCTAAACAATCCAATGAAGTCGTTTCAGGTACTTTCATGGTTAATTCTAATCCGGCTCGGATACTTTTTGATAGTGGTGCTAATTTGTCTTTCGTATCTCCAAGATTTGTGCCTAAGTTAAATAAACCGCTAGTAAAGTTGAGTCGTCCGGTAGAAGTTGAAATAGCGGATGGCAAGACGGCGCTAGTGGTTGATGTGTGTAAAAATTGCAATGTTGTGTTTGGCGCCGAAAGTTTCGAAATTGATCTTATTCCGATGACTTTGGGTGATTTTGATGTTGTCATTGGTATGGATTGGCTCGATCGTTATAGAGCCGATATTGCATGCCACGACAAGTTTATTCGTGTAAAGACCCCAAGTGGGGGAGAGATGATTATTCATGGTGACAAACGAAGGAGATCGGTGCCGATATGCACTTTTGCTCGGGCACGACGTCACGTTGTTACCGGTGGTATGGCTTTCCTTGCTCATGTTGTCGACACTCGTAATGAGCCACCACCAATTCGTGAAATTCCGGTAGTTAATGAGTTTGAAGATGTCTTTCCGGATGAGTTACCGGGTGTCCCGGCGGAAAGACAAGTCGAATTTCGCATCGAGTTGGTTCCGGGGGCTACCCCCATTGCTAAAACTCCTTATCGTTTAGCACCAACGGAGATGCAAGAGTTATTGAATCAAATTCAAGAATTGCTCGAGAAGGGTTTTATCCGACCGAGCGCTTCGCCATGGGGCGCTCCGGTCTTATTTGTGAAGAAGAAAGACGGTAGTATGCGTATGTGCATTGATTACCGCGAGTTGAATAAAGTGACGATCAAGAATCGTTATCCATTACCTAGGATCGACGATTTGTTTGATCAACTTCAAGGCGCAACGTATTTCTCTAAGATCGACCTACGGTCCGGCTATCACCAAATGCGGGTCCGTGAGGAAGATATTGAGAAAACGGCTTTCCGAACGCGTTACGGGCATTATGAATTTGTAGTTATGCCCTTCGGTCTTACGAATGCACCGGCGGCATTCATGGATCTTATGAACCGGGTGTGCCAACCTATGTTGGACAAGTCGGTTATTGTGTTCATTGACGACATACTAGTCTACTCGAAAAGTATGCACGAACATGAACGTCACTTGCGTGAAGTTTTGAAGACGCTAAGAAAAGAGAAGTTGTATGCAAAGTTCTCTAAATGTGAATTTTGGCTAAGGGAGGTTCAATTCCTTGGTCACATTGTGAACGAAAGCGGTATCCAAGTGGATCCGGGGAAGATTGAGACGGTGAAGAGTTGGGGACGACCGACTACGCCCACGGAGATCCGAAGTTTTCTCGGATTGGCCGGTTATTATCGTCGGTTTATCCAAGACTTTTCTAAGATCGCCTCTCCATTAACAAAGTTGACGAGGAAGAGTGCTAAGTTCAATTGGGAAAACGAGCAAGAAATTGCTTTTCAATTATTGAAAGAGAAGTTGTGTCAAGCTCCGGTGTTAGTGTTACCGGAAGGCGTCGAAGACATGGTGGTTTATTGTGATGCCTCCTTAAATGGGCTCGGGTGCGTTCTTATGCAAAGGGGTAAAGTCATTGCTTATGCCTCTCGACAATTAAAGGAACACGAAACGAGGTACCCGACTCATGATCTCGAAATGGCGGCGGTTGTGCATGCGTTGAAAATTTGGCGCCACTACTTGTATGGTGTCAAGTGTACGATATATTCGGATCATAAGAATTTGAAACACCTTTTTACTCAAAGGGATTTGAATTATCGTCAACGTAGATGGATGGATGTGGTGAAAGATTATGATTGTGAGATACTTTACCATCCGGGTAAGGCGAATGTGGTCGCGGATGCGTTAAGTCGAAAGACTCAACATCCGGCGATACGTATAACATCGTTACGTTTGATTATCACTAACGACTTTCTCGAAAAGATGGTTGAAGACCAAATAGAGGCTTATGTTCACGATAAGCACACGGAACGAATTGTGGGCCAATCGGAGTTTATTACTATGGGTCCGCGGGGTTTGTTGTCCTTTCAAGGAAGGGTGTGGGTGCCTAAGACGGGTGATTACCGACGGGTGCTACTCGATGAAGCACATAAGTCGAAATATTCCATTCATCCGGGCGCGACGAAAATGTATCATGACTTGAAGAAAGATTATTGGTGGCCGGGCATGAAACGCGATGTTGTAAAATACGTTGAACGATGTGTTACTTGTTTGCAAGTTAAAGCCGAACATCAAAAGCCGTATGGTAAGTTGCAACCGTTAGAGATCCCGAAATGGAAATGGGAGCACATTACCATGGATTTCATCACTAAACTACCTAAGACGGCGAGAACTCAATATGATTCGATTTGGGTGATCGTGGACCGGTTGACGAAAAGCGCTTTGTTTCTTCCTATTAAAGAAGCAATATCGTCGGAGGCCTTGGCTAAGTTGTTTATCAAGGAAGTGGTCTCGCGGCATGGCGTTCCTATATCTATTATTTCGGATCGAGATACCCGTTTTACATCTCGATTTTGGGAAAAGTTTCATGAAGATATGGGTACACAATTAAAGTTGAGCACGGCGTATCATCCTCAAACGGACGGTCAAACCGAACGTACGAACCAAACTTTGGAAGATATGTTACGGGCGTGCATTATCGATTTCGGTGGTAGTTGGGACGAACATTTACCCTTGGTGGAATTCTCGTACAATAATAGTTTTCATACTAGTATCGGGATGCCACCTTACGAGATGCTTTATGGCCGAAGGTGTCGAACTCCCATTTGTTGGGGAGAAGTGGGTCAAAGAGAAATCGGAAGTACCGATTTGGTTTTAGAGACGAATAACAAGATTGATATTATTCGGGAGCATTTGAAGAAGGCTCAAGATAGGCAAAAGTCGTATGCCGATAAACGTAGACGAACGATCGAATTCCAAGAGGGCGACATGGTTATGCTTAAGGTCTCGCCATGGAAGGGTATTATTCGATTTCGAAAACGGGGAAAGTTAGGTCCTCGGTTTATTGGACCGTTTAAAGTCTTAGCTCGTGTTGGTGAAGTTGCATATCGATTGGAATTGCCCGAAGAGCTTGCGGGGATCCATAACACGTTTCATGTTTCTCACCTCCGTAAGTGCCTTGCGGATGATTCTTCATGGATGCCTTTAGATGAAATTGAGCTAAACAATAAGTTGGAGTATGTTGAAGAGCCAATTGCAATACTTGATGAAAAGGTCAAGAGGTTGAGGCATAAGGAGGTTAGGACTTTTAAAGTTCAATGGCGGCGGAATAAGGGTTCCGAGTTCACTTGGGAACCTGAAGAGTTTGTGTTGGTTTATCTTCCCGCTTGTCATGCGGCATGGATTGCGAGGTCGCAATCCGAATAAGTGGGGAAGAGTTGTAAGACCCGATTATTTATAGTGTATATAAGTGTAATGTACGGTACTTGAAACGGGGTTCTGTTGCGCGTATTTAAAATACAAAAGGAGCTGAACTGGCAGGGTTGCGCGCCGCGCGGCCTTGTGGCGCGCCGCGCCAAGTGTCTGTGACAGATCCCTTTCTCTTTTTAAAATTAGATATTTTGGGGGTATTCTGGTAAATTCACATCAAGGCCGAGTTTAATGCTTGGTTCAGTAGTTTGGGAGCTCATTTACTCCCTTGTTCACCAACCTTATCACCTCCCAATTTATTTTAGTGAGAGAGTGAGTTTTAGAGAGGGAAAGCTCACTTTGAAGAGGAAGAAGAGGGTTTCTTGCTAAAGCCCAAGTTCTAAAGTTGTTCATCTCGTCAATTGCTACATTTTGATAGTTGTGGTATGCCTTAACTTTCAATTCTCGTTTTGTTTTCGTGTATGGGTTAGGGTTTGTGTTGAAGATGAACACTAAGACCCATTTGTAGGTAAATTGGGTGTTCTTGGGTAAATTGGGTCATGTAGACTCAATTATGTGTAAGCTAGGGTTTTAAAGGTATTAATTGTTGTTATGAAACCCTAATTGGCTAATAATTTGCTAGAACACCTTAGGGAAGTGTAAATGGGTGTGATTTGGGTATAAATGACCCGAAATGGGTGTATTGACTTTTATTGAGTCAAACGGGTCAAAATGGACCAAGATTGGTTAACGTTAGTGTTTTGTGTTAAAATCTAGTGATTTAAAGTGTATGAAGGCCTTGAGTGCCAAGAGTTAGGGTTTTTGGTAAGAATGACCCAAATTAGGGTTAAGTGTCAAAATGGGTCAAGATAACCTAGGATGATGTGTGTTATGAGTTTAGGCCAAGTCGATTGATTGATTATATGCTTGTGAAATAGGTACGTTACCTCGGAATTCAAGCTTGGTTTAGTAATCACCGACGGCATAAGGTGAGTGGAATAATTATGCGTATGTGTATATAATGTATTTATTTGTGTTGCATGAATGTGGCATTGTCGCGTTGTTTAAGACACCACATTGTAAAGAAGTGGATGTCGCGTTGTTAAGACACCACATGGTATAGAAGTGGATGTCGCGTTGTATAAGACACCACAATGTATTGGGGTGGATGTCGCGTTGTTTAAGACACCACCCATCGTATTGAATGGCATGTGGAATCGTCGCGTTGTTTAAGACGCCACATTGGAAAGGGTGAGTGAGTCGCGTTGTTTAAGACATCACCCGGGGGATTAGTGACTACGCGTTGGTTAAGTAGCACTAACGGATGTTATGAACTCCAACGGGCTCTTAAGCACCGTTTCCCTTGTTCGAATTGGTTAACCAAGGTTATGTGATTTATGTATTGAAAGTATTTAATCATGAAATATATGCTATTGTATTACTAGCTATTGTGGCATTGCGGTTATTGGTATATGCTTAGTATTGTAGCATGCTTGATGAATTGTTAAACTCGAATATGATGTTGTGTAAGTGATGCGAGTAAGTAGATTATATATGTATATGTATAATTATTTTGCTCACTAAGCTTTGCTTACCCTCTCGTTGTTTACCTTTTTATAGGTTCGTGTGTGGATAAGGGTAAGGGCATTACCTTGGATTGAGTTTCCCGCTTCGATGATTAAGAAGCGCTTTTGGCTTTGGCTTGGAGTTTGACCGAGACTTGGGTAGTTTAACCCCAGACACCATGCTCGTTGTGTCGTTTGGCAATTAAACTTTTGTGGTCGAAACTCTAATTTGTATTAAACATTGTATTTTAAACTTAGTGGCGTTTTGGGCACGTGTGGGCCCCACTTTGTAAAACTCGCTCAAACCTTAGTTATGTGCTAGTTTTACATATATGAATGTATGGTTAAAAGCGTTTTGGCTAAAAATGTCGGGAACTAGTCAAACATTTTCGTTAAATAGACTTCCGGGGACAGCGGGCTGTCCAAGTGATTTGGCGCGCCGCGCGGCCATCTGGCGCGCCGCGCAGATGGCCTGCACCAGAAATTTTTTTTTTGTTTGAAATTTCGTCGTGTTTGGTCGGTTACGGTTTGGGTTGTTACACTACATCCACATATATACGAATCTGTTCACCTCAGAATAACCCTTTTTATTCAATTTCATATTTGGATTTTGATCTATCAGAATTCAAAAAGTGGCATAATGAAGAAAACATTGGACAAAATAAAATTTGTTAGAAACAAACAAATTAATTATGAGAAATTTTGTTAAGAATCCACACTAACTATTCCCAGCTAACTATTCATAGCTAACTGTTAAATTCCGTACTACATTTTATTTATCGCATTTTATTTATCTCAATTTTAATTCTCGCAATTTTATTTATCGTCATTTAATTTCTGTTATTTATTTTACGCACTTTAAATATCGGGACACGTATACAAGGTTTTGACATATCATATCGACGCGTCTATATATATTATTTGGAATAACCATAGACACTCTATATGCAGTAATGCTGGAGTTAGCTATACAGGGTTGAGGTTGATTCTACAATAATATATATAGTATGAGTTGTGATCGAGTCTGAGACATGTACACGGGTCCCGATACGTATTAATTAATTCAAATATTATATATTAAACTATATATGAATTATTGGACTGATAACTGTGGACTATTGACTGTGGACTAATAACATTGGACAATTAAAATGAATTAAAATATTGATTATAACATATGAAACGAAACATTTCTTCAAGTTTGCCACTTGATTTTGTCTTAAACCTCATTGGTATTTTGACGGTTACAATCTGCGTTCAAACCTTTCATGATTCTTGAAAACACCTCAATCGAGAGGATGAACCAACCGAACTTCATCTATGGAAGAAAAGATTGATACATATGGTTATGCACCTGAAAAACTATCGGAACCTGAGTAAACGTTTAGCACGTATCTGTGCTAGCTTCTTTGGCGTTGTTATTACCGAAAATCACTTTGCAATCCCTTTTCAAATTAGCCAATATTATCACAGCTCCAGCAAATCAACTTCGACTTTCATTCGGATTTTCCTTACTATAACTTTGATATATAAATTTGCCTTTCGTCGTCGTTACCGGAGAACCGTTTATATTCCACCACATTAGCAGTAACTACCCAACAACTTCGTTGATTATTGACTTTCTAAAAAATCATTATATTTATCAAAACCCTATCATATACTCATCCGCATCTTGTAACGATAATTACCCTACCAAATGCCAGGAGGCATCTATCGATAATCTCGAATTTCTCAGCGATTCTATGACAACAATTATATATATATATATATATATATATATATATATATATATATATATATATATATATATATATATATATATATATATATATAACTTCTATCTCCTGGATTTACGAACTTAAATTCTGAATTTCTGAAAAACGTTCTAGCCTATGAATCAGTTTTCTGAAAGCTGATGAAGCAGCGCAAACTGAAGACTGTTTAAACCGTCAAAAGTTTGATGATAAAGAAGGAAGGGTTGAAAAAGCTCAAAGATTTGGATACTGAAAAATGAATTGAGCAAACCATGAAGGAGACTCTGAACAAATCACAAGGACTAAACTTGTACATAAAGAATCCTGATGATTCTGTATTTGATGAAATCTTTAACGAACACCTTGCTTCTGAATCTAAACTCTTACGGACAAATCTTCATCATCATCCTACGATATTAGAAATTCTAAGATATCATCGTATCTTTCAGTATAAATATCCTCGATATTTCTGAAGATATTTTCATAACTATTCTTATATGAAATCATTTATCTCTTCGCGATATCTGCGTTACATCATAAAGGAAACTATTTTAGTTTCTAAATTCCGAAAATACGAATTTAATTATGAATGTTTTTGAAGGAGTGTTGGAAACTGATGCATGAGTTAGTATAATATAATGACACTTGATCAACGTGATTATATTATAGTAAGTCATGCTGAGTTTCTAATGGAACGTGATGATTCACAGATTATAACGTCATCATGTGCCATGTTACACGATTCTTACATTTGATCTAATCTCTAAACAAATCAAGAACATATTTTCTTGATAAGTTCTATCTTTTCCCGTAACTTCTGGTAATTTAACCAATCAATATCGTGCTCTTACAATTTCTCTCTTAGAACATTAGTCATGTTCATTCAAAACTTCATACCTACGAAATCTGGACCATTATTCACTTGCCTTAAAGTCGGAAAGAGGAAAAACAAAAGGATGGAACTCCAAAATATAAAGGAAAATGAAGAGGGTGGATCTATAGTGAAATATCCGACAAAGCAATCGAGTCAGATCATCGCATTTTATTAAAGAGATCCTAACTTTCACATTTACCAAAAAATCAGATCTTATAGATTTCAAAGATTTTCTTTAAATCTCTTAAATTCCGGAATTCAAACGTGGCTACGTCAAAAGTTAAGACGAATCTCTATTTCTTTATTTCCAACTTTTGCGATAGCTTCGTTTATACTCTTTGAGTAATCGAATTATCTTACCCATATTACTCAACAGTAATAAAACTCTATTTATCAGCTCATATTCGTCAGTAAAACATTCTTACTGTTAGCCATGATGATCTCGATCAAATTTCGGGACGAAATTTCTTTAACGGGTAGGTACTGTGACGACCCAGAAATTTCTGACCAAATTTAAACCCGATCTTTATATAGTTTCAATACGATAAGCAAAGTCTGTTATGTTATATAACAACCCTCACTTTTCCATTCTGAATTCACCAAATTGCCCTTAGGCTTTCAATGTCATATCCTGTGTATTGGCATTAGGGTTGTAATCCGGGTATAATAAATAAGGTAATTAATACTTAAACCCTAATAATAATTAAAACCGTAACCCTAATTAAATATTTTGGGTATATGTAAATATATAAAGTTATATAATTAGCTTTATAATTAAATTGTAGTGTCTAACAACTAAATTGTTAAACTTAAAGTAATCTTAGTTGAATGTAGAACTCTTGGGAACTAAATAAAATAAATACCAGTCATGGACTAAAATTTAAAAAGATTAAATAATACTTATCCTAAATAAATGTATTTATAAAAAAATATATATATAAAATATGTATATAAGTATAAGAGCAGAAAAAAAAAATTAATACTAGCACTAATATAAAAGTGGCGGCTAGCACTTTAAATAAAAATAAAACAAAATACAAATTTAAAAGATAAGTACAATTAATTCTAATCTAAATGCATAAGGAGTCCTAAACTAGTTCCAACTCCTTAATCCTAATCCTAATCTAATCACAACACATTAATCCTAATTCTAACTTAATTTCTAGATCAATCCTAAGCTAGTTGAATTGTGATCAAATTCCAAATGTTGCACTATAAAAAGACCACCTAGCTTTTCATTATTTTTCATCACAAACACACAAACAAGCCTTTCAATTCCTCCTCCCTTCTTCTCTTCTTTTGTTCGGCAGTTTTAATAGCCCCAACCTCATCACCTTAGTCGACCATCAACATCATCAAAACAGTCCACAAGTCGCCTTAGGTTGCTGCGTTTTTTTTTCTGCAGCCCAACAATTACCCAAATCGCAGATGTGCTGCTGTGTTTCGACCCTCAAAACAGCCCCCAACCGTCGCCAATTTATTGTTTTCGGCAGCCCACCCATCGCCACCACCTGCTGCGATTGTTGCAGCCACTACCGCCGCTGCTACATCGGCTTTATCTGCTGTCTTCCGCCACCAAAACAGCCCACTGCAGCTCCTGTTTTAGCTGCTGTGAACCGCCATCAACAACAGCCTTTTTGCTATTTCTGCACGATCAAAACAGGCCAAAGACCCGCCCGTTAAGTCACTCTGCTTCTGCATTTCTGGGCTGCTGCTGTCCGTCGTAAAAACACCACTAAAACCGCCACTTTTGGGTCACTTTTGTCACTGTTTTTCTGCTGTTGCTGATCGGTTCTTCCGCCACCATCAAACATCGCTTTTTTTGTTCCAAACTCACTTAAGGTATCCCATAAACCTAAGCTTTTGACATCCTTTTATTTTGATTCAATTACTTATGTTTATGTTATAAAACTTGGTTAATACGTACGAATTTAAGAACACTTAGTGTTGGTATGAACTTGATGTCGATAAAAAATAATAATAAATAGAAGTAGAACACACACATGCATGCGTAATATGTATATGGATATATAATATGTATATGTATCGTGATGTATATGTATATGTATTATAAACAAGTTTAATAAAAGTAATATGATAATTAGAAAATAATTATAAACATGTATATGTAATTAGATAATAATAAAAGTATAATAAGAGCATAATGATAAACTAGTTTAATAAGTTAAATATTGAACATGAATACCTTTTATGGTTAATGGTTATGACATATGTTGTGAGTAAGCTAAATAATTAAGTACGATTACGAAGTATTAATAATTTGTTAATTATTAAGAATAAGTATTATATTTATAAGATTAGGGTTGTTGAATATAATTAATACAAATAAGAGGGTTATGATTTTTATATGCATGAGGGTAATTGATAAGTAATAATAATAATGATACACATGCATGCATGCATGCATACGTACATATGTACATGTATACATTGTAGATATATGTGTGTGTATATGTGAATATATACATAGGTGAATATGTATAGGTATATATGTATGTATATATACGTGTGTATGTATGTATGAGTGTGTATATGTATTAGGTAAATATTATAAGAAATTACAAAGATGATAAGTAGTTATATGTATATATATGTATCACCTTTACATTAATATATATGTAACACATACATAAAAGATATACATACATAGTATGGCTATAAATATATACATAATATAATAATAAAGATTATATGTATATGTAACATGTAGGTATGGATGTATATATATATATATATATATATATATATATATATATATATATATATATATATATATATATATATATATATATATATATATATATATATATATATATATAACACTTGTATTAATGAGACCACTTAATACCCGATTCATTAAGGAATAATAATACTACTATTATTATTATTATAACTCATACACTTGTCTATATAGTAACACTTAAGTACACTAAGTATATTATCACTTATATATATAATTAAATAAGTACATTAACAACTTTTCTCGAAAATGGTCACTGTTAATATAGTTTTGCTATATTAATAAACAAACTTTATGTCTATTAGACATTAAATAATCGAACATAATATCTCTAGGTTGAGATCTCCGTGCTCAACACTCCGATCATAAAACTTGCGTGGAATATTTATCTGCTATTAAGGTGAACTTCATAGCCCGTCTTTTTACTATTTCATAACTGTTTTATAACTTTGGGGTGAGACACATGCTTGCTTTTAAACTGTTTTACGCTTAGACACGAGTACTCAAACTTTATTTTGATTGGTTCAAACTGTGCTAACATGCTTTGATTCATGCTTAATCCCTACCATGATATCGTTAATTACTGGAATTTGGTTAGCTTAGTTATTGTGATAGCGCTATTGAGGGTGACATCTCTATTCGGATAACCGCTGGTCAATGGATACATAATAACGATGAACGACACGAACGTGATGTGTTTAGGGTAACTTATGGTTAGTATCGATATCATATACACCAGCACTACTACCGAACTGATTAAACTGCTTATTTAAATCTTGTGGTCTAAAAACTTGTTATAACTATTAAACCTATGTTGTTCACTCAACCATTTTGGTTGACACTTAAAGCATGTTTTGTCTCAGGTACTTAGATATATTACTTCTGCTATAAAACTCTGCTATTACTTAGAGTCAAGCCTAGCACTGGGACCAGAGTTAACATCCACGTCAATGGCGATTTTGGCGGGGTGTTACAGTTGGTATCAGAGCTCTGGTTATAGGGAACTAGCTTACATTAGTGTGACTAACATGAATAGTTAGGATGCATTAGTGAGTCTAGTCTATAACCGAGTTGTTCATTTGCATTGATTATTTTAATTACATTCTAGATTATGTGCATTAAGTTCACTTATATTTGTTATGCCTAGAATTCCTATACCATTCAAAAACTTTAGAAAACACTTTGCTATAGGAACTATACTTACACGTCTGACTCTTAGAATAAGAGCCATGACTCACTTGTATTCCAACAATAGAACGCCACTATACCTATCTCATTATAGGAGAGACAAGGCTTGTTATAGAGAACAAGGATTGCATTCTACGTATGCCTTATGTGGGTGCCTTAGCAATCTTTAGGTCTATAACCTTTCCTGCCTTAGTTTTAAGTGCTTTCCCTTAATCTTTATACTGCCAATCCATCTTACTACATGCTTTTACCTCTTCTGACATTATGTATCCTTTCCTAAGGATGTCAATCCAAAACCCTATCATCTTGCATGATCCCGACTCTGAAGGATCAGCTAATATGTGATTATTATCATATCCAAACATATCCTATGACATGACTTCACCATTGTGATTCAAAGTATTCTTTGACTCACGCGAAGGGATGTCACTCATGACTCAACATTCCAACGTCAACTTTGATCACATGTCCTGACCACGTGAGATGATATTGAAGTGGAAGTATGAATTAGTGAAATATAATGACGCTTGGCCGACGTGATTATATTACAGTAATTCATATAGAAATTCCAATATCATGACATATGGAATAGAAAGTGAATCAAAAAAAAAAAAAAAAAAAAAATTTCTAAGCCATTCATTGAAAAATCTCAATGTTATTACATGAAGGGTAATCATCATCTGATTTGTAGTGATACTAAGAGCTCATTTTTCAACCAAACTATCTATCTCCTACCCATGAGTAGATTAACAAACTCTCCTATGCCATAAACGTTGTAAAGCTTTGCATTCTTTCTTTCCTAAACAACTTATCTCTTTGACGCTTAAATATCACATCCCCGCTGGAAGGAAGGACGCATGTTCTTAAGTGACCTGAAGTGACACCCCCGAAACTTCTTCGAAGCATGCCTCCTGCTATCTGCAATTACGCTCCTAGTGTAGATTTTCATAAACCCATTAGGAAACCCGTCGAAGATAAGCGACAACCACTCTCAAGATTTTCATTTGAATATTCAAACGAAGATATTATAAACACCACATTCATTATCACGTTCTCATACTCTACCATTCATATCTCACTTGTTAACAACAGCTTCACACATGAACATTTTGAATTCCAAGAACATATGTCCTAATAATAGTCAAAAACCGTATTTAGATACAATAGATTTCATTACCTCGCAACATTCTTGCTTAAAAATAACTTGAAATTTTCAAAATACCTTCACCCGATCTTCATCGATTTATTTCCAATTCGTAACCTTCGAAATATGAAAATTTTGTTACCAAAATTTTATACACATAATTTTACTGTGCGATCCTCTCGAAATTTTATAAAATAACTTTATTTACTACCATTCGTGCAAATTTCATAAATCGTAAATGTTTATAAAGTACATAAAATTTACCTTTGCTTATTTTTGACTAGTACATATAAAATTATACTTGACTTTTATAAATCAAATCTTTATTCAAAAGATATTTTTCTTAAAATAGTACATGTTGTACATAACTCTAGTTTTACTAAGAACTTCGCTTCTTTTTAAATTGTCACCTTAAACGACTCGAACTTCTGTAAAAATTTTCATTGCTTGTTTATATAAAAATTTTCGTATTATTCTACACCACGTAGTAATCACAATTCCTCTTGCCCTTCGATACTTACCATTGAGTTCATCATTCAAAACTCTATGTTCTCAGTAACTTTTCCCTTGTAAGGTTGACCGTTGAGAAGATTTTACTTCTGATATCTCACGGCTAAACTACAGCAACCTCGTAAAACGTCAATTTTATGATTTAATATCTTTTAGCCACAAGAAAGCATTTATCGGAAATTTCCTCACCCGGTGTAAACTATTCTTTGTAGCCAATGATTCATATTTCTTTTCATCCGCACTTAAACTCATAAGTGAATGATAGATCGACTCGCCATAGGTACGAGAACGTCTTTCTCATTAAGAGATTACACATTTTCGTGCGGATTCCTATCAGAAATATGACTTATGATCCTCACTATCTTCTTTAAAGGAGTTACCTTAAATGTATATGACATTTATTTGTTTACTCCAAATATCTCTCTTCGTTGGCTGCAACTAGATGATTATCCTAGATAAGGGTTCGACCTCTGTTTCGACCTAACGGAAATCATAATCATAAAGTTACATTCGACAGTGTGCCTCCAAAATTTCTTCCAAGGATAAGTTCACATGTATTGTGATATATTGGACAATATCTTTTCCACAAGACCATTTTTGAGGGCATCTTAGTAATCATGGCTTGCATATAAGCCAGATTAATGACCCCTCGGCTGGAATCTCGTTTCGCATTCCTTGAAAATAATAGGCATCATGCCTATGGTTAATCTTAAGGAATTAAATTCTAAACACCAACCATATCAAACACAAGTCATGCATCAAACTCCATGACTGTGATCTTCAAGTACCACTCTCTGATTGCCTGCCCTAATGGCGACCTAAACGCTCAAGGTTTCAAATAAACTTAGTAATGTTCATTGCACATTTCAGGTATCTGATTTACTAAAATACTTGTAACATCACAATCCCTTTTGAGAAAACCTAGTCAGGTGACACTCATATTATTCCGTTGAACGACCTCCGCATTGATAATAAAATGCACTACATAGGAGAACCTGTATAAACTATGGGTCATAAGATTCAAACACTTAGTACAGGGCAATATTCCTATTGTTAAAATTCGTTGGAATTCGCGTAGAGGTCCCGAGTATACCTGGGAGCATGAAAACCAGATGAAGCGAAAATATCCACATCTATTCTCAACTGTTGATGCATCCGAGAAGTCTTCCTGAAACTTCGGGATGAAGTTTAAATTAATGGGGAGGTACTATAACAACCCTTACTTTTCCATTCTGAATTCACCAAATTGCCCTTAGGCTTTCAATGTCATATCCTGTGTATTGGCATTAGGGTTGTTATCCGGGTATAATAAATAAGGTAATTAATACTTAAACCCTAATAATAATTAAAACCGTAACCCTAATTAAATATTTTGGGTATATGTAAATATATAAAGTTATATAATTAACTTTATAATTAAATTGTAGTGTCTAACAACTAAATTATTAAACTTAAAGTAATCTTAGTTGAATGTAGAACTCTTGGGAACTAAATAAAATAAATACCAGTCATGGACTAAAATTTAAAAAGATTAAATAATACTTATCCTAAATAAATGTATTTATAAAAAGAATATATATATAAAATATGTATATAAGTATAAGAGCAGAAAAAAAAAATTTAATACTAACACTAATATAAAAGTGGCGGCTAGCACTTTAAATAAAAATAAAACAAAATACAAATTTAAAAGATAAGTACGATTAATTCTAATCTAAATGCATAAGGAGTCCTAAACTAGTTCCAACTCCTTAATCCTAATCCTAATCTAATCACAACACATTAATCCTAATTCTAACTTAATTTCTAGATCAATCCTAAGCTAGTTGAATTGTGATCAAATTCCAAATGTTGCACTATAAAAAGACCACCTAGCTTTTCATTATTTTTCATCACAAACACACAAACAAGCCTTTCAATTCCTCCTCCCTTCTTCTCTTCTTTTGTTCGGCAGTTTTAATAGCCCCAACCTCATCACCTTAGTCGACCATCAACCTCATCAAAACAGTCCACAAGTCGCCTTAGGTTGCTGCATTTTTTTTTCTGCAGCCCAACAATTACCCAAATCGCAGATGTGCTGCTGTGTTTCGACCCTCAAAACAACCCCCAACCGTCGCCACTTTATTGTTTTCTGTAGCCCACCCATCGCCACCACCTGCTGCGATTGTTGCAGCCACTACCGTCGCTGCTACAGCGGCTTTATCTGCTGTCTTCCGTCACCAAAAACAGCCCACTGCAGCTCCTGTTTTAGCTGCTGTGAACTGCCATCAACAACAGCCTTTTTGCTGTTTCTGCACGATCAAAACAGGCTAAAGATCCGCCCGTTAAGTCACTCTGCTTCTGCGTTTCTGGGCTGCTGCTGTCCGCCGTAAAAACACCACTAAAACCGCCACTTTTGGGTCACTTTTGTCACTGTTTTTCTGCTGTTGCTGATCGGTTCTTCCACCACCATCAAACATCGCTTTTTTTGTTCCAAACTCACTTAAGGTATCCCATAAACCTAAGCTTTTGACATCCTTTTATTTTGATTCAATTACTTATGTTTATGTTATAAAACTTGGTTAATACGTACGAATTTAAGAACACTTGGTGTTGGTATGAACTTGATGTCGATAAAAAAATAATAATAAATAGAAGTAGAACACACACATGCATGCGTAATATGTATATGGATATATAATATGTATATGTATCATGATGTATATGTATATGTATTATGAACAAGTTTAATAAAAGTAATATGATAATTAGAAAATAATTATAAACATGTATATGTAATTAGATAATAATAACAGTATAATAAGAGCATAATGATAAACTAGTTTAATAAGTTAAAGATTGAACATGAATACCTTTTATGGTAAATGATTATGACATATGTTGTGAGTAAGCTAAATAATTAAGTACGATTACGAAGTATTAATAATTTGTTAATTATTAAGAATAAGTATTATATTTATAAGATTAGGGTTGTTGAATATAATTAATACAAATAAGAGGGTTATGATTTTTATGTGCATGAGGGTAATTGATAAGTAATAATAATAATGATACACATGCATGCATGCATGCATACGTACATATGTACATGTATACATTGTAGATATATGTGTGTGTATATGTGAATATATACATAGGTGAATATGTATAGGTATATATGTATGTATATATACGTGTGTATGTATGTATGAGTGTGTATATGTATTAGGTAAATATTATAAGAAATTACAAAGATGATAAGTAGTTATATGTATATATATGTATTACCTTTACACTAATATATATGTAACACATACATAAAAGATATACATACATAGTATGGCTATAAATATATACATAATATAATAATAAAGATTATATGTATATGTAACATGTAGGTATGGATATATATATATATATATATAACACTTGTATTAATGAGACCACTTAATACCTGATTCATTAAGGAATAATACTACTATTATTATTATAACTCATACACTTATCTATATAGTAACACTTAAGTACACTAAGTATATTATCACTTATATATATAATTAAATAAGTACATTAACAACTTTTCTCGAAAATGGTCACTGTTAATATAGTTTTGCTATATTAATAAACAAACTTTATGTCTATTAGACATTAACTAATCGAACATAATATCTCTAGGTTGAGATCTCCGTGCTCAACACTCCGATCATATAACTTACGTGGAATATCTATCTGCTATTAAGGTGAACTTCATAGCCCCTCTTTTTACTATTTCATAACTATTTTTTAACTTTGGCGTGAGATACATGCTTGCTTTTAAACTGTTTTACGCTTAGACACGAGTACTTAAACTTTATTTTGATTGGTTCAAACTGTGCTAACATGCTTTGATTCATGCTTAATCCCTACCATGATATCGTTAATTACTAGAATTTGGTTAGCTTAGTTATTATGATAGCGCTATTGAGGGTGACGTCTCTATCCGGATGATCGCTGGTCAATGGATACATAATAACGATGAACGACACGAACGTGATATATTTAGGGTAACTTATGGTTAGTATCAATATCATATACACCATCACTACTACCGAACTGATTAAACTGCTTATTTAAATCTTGTGGTCTAAAAACTTGTTATAACTATTAAACCTATGTTGTTCACTCAACCATTTTGGTTGACACTTTAAGCATGTTTTGTCTCAGGTACTTAGATATATTGCTTCCGCTGTAAAACTCTGCTATTACTTAGAGTCAAGCCGAGCACTGGGACCAGAGTTAACATCCGCGTCAATGGCGATTTTGGCGGGGTGTTACATGTTAAGTTTCAAAATTGTTGGACTATTTACATGAGTTCAGTTAACCATTGGCTATGCCCGACGATTCACGAACAATTGTGTGTAATTAAATATGTAATATATATATATATATATATATATATATATATATATATATATATATATATATATATATATATATATATATATATAACATTTTAAATTAATAAATTATACTTTGATCAATTGAGATTAAAAATGTAAAATAATATACAGAATAAATAAGTCATTATTAAAAATGAATATATAAATATATATATATATATATATATATATATATATATATATATATATATATATATATATATATATATATATATATATATATATATATATATATATATAGGAATATGATTTTTATATAATGATTATATGTATGTATATTACATTAGAAAAAAATATATATATATATATAAATATCAAATGTTAAATGTATGTTATTATATATATGTTATATAACTAGTAAATATTACATAATTAATAAATTAAAATATTAATATATCTAATTACAAGTTAAGGCAAATGTTATATTAATATTATTATTACTCTCATTAATATTAAAACCTGTATTAGTAATATTATTAATCATAATATAAAAATTTAGATATGAAATTTGATACAAGTAACATAATATATCTTAATTATTATTATTATTATTATTATTACCTTGATAAAAAAAATTAATTATTATTATTATCATTAATAATATTATTATTATAATTATTATTATTATTTATTTTTAAAATTTGAATCATTATTATTAATATAATGGTTATTATTATTAGCACTATTGATATTATTATTATTATTATTTTTATTATTAGTATTTTAATTATTATTAATATGATTATAATTATTAATTCATTATTTATTAAAATCAATTATATAAAAATCGTATACATTGAATTAGAAAATCAGAATCTGTTTCATGTCATTATCTAACTTTATTTGATTCTAAAATCTGTCTGTAAACTGGCCAAAAGTCAATATTAAATCAGTAAACAAATAAATTCTGTTAACCAACAATTCGTTCTTTTATTTTTTTAATATATTTCTGTACCATACGAATAATCTGTGTCTACCTCAAATTGCTATAAAAATCGATCACGATCAGTGTTAAATGACACCAGACGACCTACATTATCAGTTAACAAATTCAATTATCTCTTTACAAATTGTAAATTTTTGAATTTAAACCAAAATTTGAAGAACATTAGTCGCTGCCCTGTTTTCACTTCAGTTTTCAAATTAAACAATCTAGTAATCAATTACAAAATGTGTTAATGCAGTTACATTCTAAATCTTTTACTAAAACTATCTAGAAAATCTTAAGTTCCAATTTTATCTATTAAGCTCTAATTTACGAGTCAAAGTTTTAATTTTAAAAAGTCAAATATTGTGTTCATCCCAAAATTCGAATTTGTTTCTGTAATTTCAGTTCAATTAAAGGCCCAGATAGTTTCAAACAACGATTTGAAACCTCTTTTGTGTTATAAGTATAGCCTAAAACATTCAAAAAGTTCGAGTTTGATTTTGAGTTTATACGGGTGTTTTTCAAAACTATTACTTCGATTTTTTTTAAACTTTTGATTTTTATTAACCAACACACAGCCATTGAGTTTGTTTCAGTGTATATTACAGGTCTCAAATGGGTTTCATGGTTATTAAGTTGATTTCTGGTCAAATGGATTTTTTTAGATTTAAGAAGAAGATAAAACTGAAATTTAACTTGGATAAATAATATTCGAAAGCAATGTATTTCAGAAAAATAAAAATGGTCAAATGGTTTGTGTGTTTGTGGGTTACTGAGGGATTGTGGGTTCGAGTCTGAACTAAAGCACAATTTTTTTAGCCAATTCATTAAGGTAGTTATCTATTTATTTATCTTTTATTATTATTATTAATATTTATCATTTATTATTATTATTATGATTATTGTTATTATTGTTATTATCATTAATTATCGATATTGCAACTACTATCATAATTATTAATAACATCATAAATATATGTATCATAATCATTATTAGTATTATTATTGACATTATGATCATTAGTAATTATTATTATTATTATTATTATTATTATTATTATTATTATTATTATTATTATTATTATTATTATTATTATTATTATTATTATTATTATTATTATTATTATTATTATTATTATTATTATTATTATTATTATTATTATTATTATTATCATTAATATTAGTGTTAATATTTTTTTTTATAAAAAATAGAAGTTGTAATATTGACATAAGTAATATTATTATCACGAATATTATTATTGTGTAATTACTAAAACTATTATCATGACTATCATTCACAGTAAAATTAATATTTTTACAGTTATCCTTATTAATATTATTATTATAGAATTACTAACATTAATATCTTTATTGGTAATATTAAATAATATAATTATTATCATTTTTACTATTATTAATATTACTCTAGTATTATTGTAACTATTATTTTTACAAACAAAAGATTATTCATATAAAAATATATATAATAACTATCACTTAAATATATAAATATTTTTATTTAAAATATATAAAATGAAAATATAATGAAGTAAATAAGTTATTGATATAAAAATTACATCACTAATAATAATATATAAATTTGTTCGATTACGATTATACTTTTTAATATATACAAATGTTATA
The DNA here is from genome assembly GCF_046630445.1 of Rutidosis leptorrhynchoides. Lineage (NCBI taxonomy): Eukaryota > Viridiplantae > Streptophyta > Magnoliopsida > Asterales > Asteraceae > Rutidosis > Rutidosis leptorrhynchoides. Next base: position 103,597,400 of record NC_092341.1, read on the forward strand.
GGTTCGTGAATCCGAGGCCAACCCTGTATTGTTCAGTATCGTCGTACGAATATTTTTACTACAAAATATTGTAGTGTGAGTTTCATTTGCTCCCTTTTTAATTGCTTTGCAATTTACATTTTTGGGCTGAGAATACATGCGATATTTTATAAATGCTTTACGAAATAGAGACAAGTGATTAAAAATGATATTTCGCGGATTGATGTGCTAGGTAATTTAGTTACATGTTATAAGAGCATGTAAGCGCGAATCCTAAAGATAGATCTATCGGGCTTAACACCCCCATCATGTAGGCTGCACTAGACATAAGAGCTAGTGGGCGGATGTTTAGTACTTCGAGGATTATTTATACACTTGCGAGTGTACGTATCCATCTTTGCGAAGATGACTTATTATATTATTGTTAAGGTTGGTTACTGAGGCCTCAACATAAGCAGAACGGTTTTATACACCTGCGAGTGTACATATATTTATAAACGGAAATCTTGTGGTCTATTAAAATATTGAAATGATTGTTATGATAAACCTATGAACTCACCAACCTTTTGGTTGACACTTGAAAGCATGTTTATTCTCAGGTATGAAAGAAATCTTCTGCTGTACATTTGCTCATTTTAAAGATATTACTTGGAATCATTCATGACATATTTCAAAAGACGTTGCATTCGAGTCGTTGAGTTCATCAAGATTATTACTAAGTCAATTATAGTTGTATATATTATGAAATGGTATGCATGCCATTAACTTTCGATTTAATAAAAGTTTGTCTTTTAAGAACGAATGCAATGTTTATAAAATGTATCATATAGAGGTCAAGTACTTCGCGATGTAACCAAATGTAATGTATTCGTCCAGATGGATTAGGACGGGTCATTAAACCTCGGATTCACGAACCTATATCATTTATATATATATATATATATATATATATATATATATATATATATATATATATATATATATATATATATATATATATATATATATATATATATATATATATATATATATATATATATTAATACATATAATCGTAATTGAACAATTTCATATATTATAAATTTATATATTATATATTTAATTTGTATATATGTTTGAAAATGATTATTATTTATATAGTATATATATATATATATATATATATATATATATATATATATATATATATATATACTTTAAAATTACATAATTTGTTACATGTGAATATTTATATAAAGATTGTTAATATAATTAATTTCATATTTATATGTAATATTACTTATAAGTATATTTTTATATACATAATAATATTCATAATAGTTGTGTTTGATTATAATAATAATATTAATAATAACATTGCTTATTATAATATGAATCATAGTAATAATAATAATAATAATAATAATAATAATAATAATAATAATAATAATAATAATAATAATAATAATGATGATGATGATACTAGTAGTAAAAATGATAATAATAATAATAATAATTATATAGTTGTAATGATAATAAAATAACAATTTTTATAAAAATGATAATAATTTTTAAGGATAACAAAACTAATAATTATAATCATATTAATAATACTTTTGTCAATAATAATAATAATTATGATATTCGTAATAATGATAATAATACTTTAATGATAAAATTAATATTAATAATTATATAAATAATTCTAATGATAATGATTTTTATGATACTTATAGATATGAAATAATAATAATAATTATAATACTAATAATATCAATAATAATAATAATCATAACAATAATAATTATAATCATAATAATAACATTATTAACTAATAATAATAATAATGTTAATACTAATAATATTAATAATGATATTAATATAAACTATATGATAATAATTTTAATAAAAATCATAATACTTATTTTAAAGATAATAATCTAAATTATGATAATAAAAATCATGTTATCATAACAATAATAATAATAATAATAATAATAATAATAATAATAATAATAATAATAATAATAATAATAACAATAATAATAATAATAATAATAATAATAATAATAATAATAATAATAATAATAATAATAATAATAATAATAATAATAATAATAATAATAATGAAAAATGAAGCTACCTTCAAGAGAAATCGGCTTAAAAAAATTACACTGTCCCATCAGGGACTCGAACACATGACCTCCCGCTTAACCCGAAACACTCACCACCACTCCACCATTTCTGTCTTTCTGATTATTACCAGGTTCAATTAAAGAGAAATCGTATTATTCTGTTTCTAATTTCCTTCTTCTTCTCCATGTCAAATTCAAAGTCGACCAAGTCAAATTACTACAATCAATCAAGACTTTGAATGGGGTTATGATTTATAAGCGACACATAATAAATCAGATTATGGGTAACTGAATATGGAAAAATGAAAAAAAAAATATATATATATATATATACAGCTGACTGCTACTGTCACAAGTTTCTTAAAAAAAAGTTATTGATTTTCAATACGAGGACGTTTTAGCTAGTAATTCCAACATGAAAAAGGTTGTAAATCTTTCTTAGAAACTATCTCAAACCATAATTGATATTGAAACATAAACACAAAATTGAATTTGATCAAAGAACGTTTGTTGACTTTTTTATTTAAAAACTCGGACTCGTGAATTTAAACTCAATCCGAAAAATTAGAAGTTGAAACTTTATAGAATGTTTGCTTGGATGATTCCTAACGAGACTGCATTACTGGATTTTGAAATGGGATTCAGGTTCGAGTTTTTGGAAAATTTCACAAGAACAGAGACGAATGAACTGTATTTCTATTATTTCTGTGTTAATTTCCAATTATAGTTGTTTATTAGCTGTATATAAAGATGGAAATCGAATAATTTAAGCAGTAATATGATACCATCGGTTTTGTTTTGTATAGACAAATTGAAATCGAATTGTACCCGAGCAGACAGGAAAAATTAATCAGAGAAAAAGAAAATAATAAACAGATAGTGAAGTCTAACTGCTTTGTACGAATTGGATACAGATATATCGAATTCCAACAGAAAAATATATTTCAGATAGTGATAGGAATTAATTAACACGCGTTACAAATCAGTTTTTATATATATCTGTATTAATATTTATGTATATATATATATATATATATATATATATATATATATATATATATATATCAATTATTTATATATCTATTAAATTCTCTAATATAAATTAATAATGTAAATCTATTAATAAAATCTCTTAATATTATTAAATTTTTTAAAATAATAATAATAATAATAATAATAATAATAAAGATACTAATATTAATAATGATAATATCAATAATAATAACAATAATTATATTAGTAATAATAATACTAACATTAGTAATAAATAATAAAAACTATAATAATAATTATAACAATGATAATAATAATCTTATTAATGATAATATTAATTATTTATAATGTTCAATATAATATTTATATTTAATAATATTACTAATATTGATCATAATATTTAAAATTGCAACTTTACTACTAGTTATAATAATAATGATGTTAACAATGATAACAATAATATTAGTAAATATAATAATTTAAATGTATCAAATTTCATATTATAAGTTTTAATAATATTATCAATATTGAATGTACTAATATAACAACTATACTTGTAATATAAAATACAATATTATATTATGTGATAACATTTATTTAATATTTATATATTACAATTAATTATAAATTATATATATATTTATATGTATTCATTTAATAGTAACTTACTTATACACTTTCATTTATATATATATATATATATATATATATATATATATATATACATAATCATTTACAAACAATTGTTCGTGAATCGTCGGTAGTTGTCAAAGGTCAAATGAATCTATGTAAACAGTTCACGAATTTTTGAGACTCAACATTACAGACTTTGCTTATCGTGTCGAAATCATTTAAAGATTAAGTTTAAATTTGATCGGAAATTTTCGGGTCGTCACAGTACCTACCCGTTAAAGAAATTTCGTCCCGAAATTTGGTCGAGGTCGTCATGGCTAACAATAAAAATGTTTTCATGACGAATATGAGTGGATGAATTGAGTTTTATCATCATTGAGTAATATGGATAACACAATTCGATTACTCGAAGAGTATAAGTGAAGCTATCGCAGGAGAGTGAAATGAATAAATGCAGGTTTGTTTTAACCGGTGACGTAGTCACGGTTGATTTTCGGAATTTAAGGGATTTAGAGGAAATCTTTGTAATAAGAATTTGGTTCTTCGGTAATTAAGGAAATTAAAATCCTCTTTGATTAAATGTGATAATCTGTTTCGATTGCTCTGTCGGATATTTTACTATAAATACACCCTCTTCATTTCCTTTATAGTTTGGAGTTCTATCCCTTTTTTTTTCTCTTCTCGACCTTAAGTCAAGCGAATAATGGTCTAGAATTTGTAGATATGAATTTCGAAATGAACATAACTTATGTTCTAAGAAGAAATGGTAATAGTACAATCTGACTTGTCAAATTACCAGAATTCAAGGAAAAAGATAGGACTATCAAGAAAATATGTTCTTGATATGTTTATAGATTAGATAGAATGTAAGAGTTGTGTAACATGGCACATGTTGACGTTATGGTCTGTAAATCATCACGTTCCATTAGAAACTCAGCATGACTTACTGTAATATAATCACGTTGATCAAGTGTCATTATATTATACTAACTCATGCTTCAGTTCCCAATCACTACTTCAAAACATTCAAATTTTAAATTCGAATTTTTCAGAATTTAGAAACTAATATAGTTTCCTTTCTGATGTAACACTGATATCGCGAGGAGATAAATAATGTCAGATAAGAATAGTTATGAAAGTATCTTCAGAAATATCGAGGATATTTATAATAAAAAATACGATGATATTTTAGAATTTCTGATTTCAAGAATGATGAGGAAATTTTGTCTGTAAAGGTGAAGAATCAGGAGCAAAGTATTCGTTAATGACTTCAGCAGATATTGAAACATTTGGATTCTTTGAAGGCAGATTTAGTCTCTGTGATTTCTGTGACGATCTCTCCAAATCCATATGGACGAACACGTCATTCATCGATTTCATTGCGAGGTATTTGACCTCTATATGATACGTTTTGTAAACATTGCATTCTTTTAAAAAGGTATATCATAAATGAATATTTAAATCCAAGGTTTTCGACATCTGATGATTTCTACATATAGACAATCACCGTAAATAATAGTTTACAATAATACTTCCGTTGACAATGCAGTCAAAATAGATACATGTTGATGGTTTTGTGAATGCAACGTTTTCTTGAATAAAGCATGTATGACTCCATGCACATAGCTTGTATAACATATAAGCAAATAGCGAAAGAATTCTAGGGAACCTGAGAATAAACATGCTAACAAGTGTCAACACAAAGGTTGGTGAGTTCATAGTTTTAGTGTTTCACATAATCTGTATATAAAAATGGATCACAAGATTTCAGTTGTTTCATCCAGAAACGTTTATCAATAGATTCTACATAACAGAGCACCTTGGTAACTAAGCTTTAACGTTATAATAAGTACCCCTGTTTTAACATACATGCAACCAACATGTACAATTCACGCAAATCAATGTGTACTAAACTCAAATAGCATACGTCTGTTTTATAGTTCAGGCTAGGGTTTCTATACCTGGAACAGACGGGGATGTCAAGCCCTATGGATCCATATACAACTATTCGCGCCCACCAGTTCTTATAACTGGCAGTTACTAGTTACCAAAGCTAAGGGATTTTCGATTCAAACTCGGCGTAGAATTTAGTATGTACTTGTATCCATTGCGTTTAAAATAAAGTGCATGTATTCTCAGCCCAAAAATATAGATTGCAAAAGCAATTAAAAAGGGAGCAAATGAAACTCACCTTAGCAGCATATAAAGTCATTCACCAAAATGTGACCGAAACTCGGAATATCAAATAACCGTAGATCTCAACCTAGAGAACATATGTTGGTCAATAATTGTCTATTAAGCTAGGTTTGGTCATAGTGTATCACAATCCTAATGCTCGAGATCGACATACAATAGTTATCCAAAGTCATTTCAAAAAGTCAATTTTGACAATGATTCAACAAAATGAGACATACCTTATATAAGGATTCATTTACTCGGTTGGTAATATTCAAAAATCCAATTTATCTATCTTACAAACAAGTTGTTTAAATATTAATTGCAGATTCAAAAGCAATTCCAATTAACATCAATCATAATTCAGTTGATCATATCTTTTAATTCGTTCACCGGACTTACGCGATTTCTAAATGAAAAGTTATTGATTTTTCGTCATCTTTCCCAAAACATGTATATCATATACCTTTTACTAGTAATATATGTATTTAATTCGTGATTCATTATAAACTGTTTAGCGACGAAATTTAGCATAAAAGCATGTATAAATATATATACTCGAGCACTAGACATGGATACACAATTAATATATAAAAGATAAAATATAAATGCTTACGTACTAATATTGTGATTCAATATTGCAGAAAAGTACGTAGACGCAACAGAGATGATAAACACTAGGTTTGACTTGCGAATAGTACCCATGAATATTACCCATAACCTCCATAGCTATAACTCATAGATTCCTTAGCCCTATCCCGTTTGAAAACCAGTTTTGAAAGTGACACGCTCATGACCTCGTCGTAATATTTTATGTATAATATTACTAAAAATATTAAGATTAATAATAATAATCTTAATCATATAATAATAATAATAATAATAATAATAATAATAATAATAATAATAATAATAATAATAATAATAATATTAATAATAATAATAATAATAATAATAATAATAATAATAATAATAATAATAATAATAATAATAATAATAATAATAATAATAATATGTAGAGAGATCGAGAGATAGAAGGTGGATCGATTCAGCAAGGAAAATGCGGGCTTTTATAGCCATTTCTGATTTTGACAGCTCCACGATCGTGGGGTTTTTGTGCCTTACAGCTCCACGATCGTGGAGTTCCCTGATCCAGCTCACACCTGATTTATTTTCTTGTTTGTCGACATTTTATTTTAATATATAATATAATATATTTAATTTATATAATTAATTATATATTATATTAAATTCACGTGCATAGTTGACTTGTATGTGTCCAAATTACGTTATTTAAACAAACAATTTACCATTTATTCCGAATACCGTTAAAAATGAATGATTTCTCAAATCAACGTGGACCTCACCATAGAGACCCGTAATAATATCATAATCATTAAGAGACCTGATAGATATATTTTAATTTAATCGTTTGGCATTCTTTTTTAATTCCGTAGTTAAATATATCAATCAGATAATTAAACCAATAAGTTTAATACACAGTATCACTTTGTTATGTTTTCAAGTTATAGTATATATCTATTTACATATAATTGTTCGCGAATCGTTGAGAACAATCAAAAGTAATTGATTATATGAACACAGTTCAAAGTTTTCGAGATTTCAACTTTATAGACTTTATTTATCGTGTTGGAAATGTTTAATCATACAAGATTATGTTTAAATTTTGTCAGAAATTTCCGGGTCATCACAGTACCTACCCGTTAAAGAAATTTCGTCCCGAAATTTGAGTGAGGTCGTCATGGCTAATAATAAAAATGTTTTTATGACAAATATGAGTCAATAAATAGAGTTTTATCACCGTTGAATAATATGGATAAAACAATCCAATTACTCGAAGCGTATGAGGGAAGTTATCGTAATAGAGTGAAATAGAGAATAGAGATGCGTCTTATCTCTTGACGTAGTAACGATTGATTTCTAAAATTTAAGGAATAGAAAGTCTTCATAATCTAAATAAGATTTGATTCTTCAGAATTTAAGGAAATTAAGATTTCCTTTGATTAAATGCGTAATCTGCCTTGATTGCTATGTCTGATATGTCGATATAAATTGACCACTTCCATTTCATTTATTTTCACCACTCCTACATCTTTTTACAAAAGATTGTGAAATGCTTCATCCAGTTCTGATTCTTGATATACTCCTAACTTTCATATCTGTCATTCTTCTTTTTCATCTACCACCAGAGTAAGTTACTTTCTTCTACCATTACCTTGGGGTTATAGTGTTTTTCATTCTCCCATGTCTTTATATTGCTATACGCATTGATATACACGGTTTGTAAATTTCGGGGTTATTATTAGGCTTATATTCTCCTTTACATTTCAGGGCTCCATGCTTTCGATTTCTCTTCTCGACTTTAAGTCAAGCGAATAATGGTCCAGAATTTGTAGGTATGAAGTTTCGGATGAACATAATTATTGTTCTAAGAAAGAAATGATAATCGCACGATCTTGATTGTCAAATTACCAGAATATCTGGAAAACACCGAATCATCAAGATAAATATTTTCTTGATATGTTTAGAGATTAAATAGAATGAAAGAGTTATGTAACATGGTTCATGATGACGGTGTGATCTGTAAATCTTTATCACGTTCCATTAGAAACTCAGCATGACTTACTGTAATATAATCACGTTGATCAAGTGTCATTATATTATACTAATTCATGCTTCAGTTCCCAACTTCAAAACATTCATATTTTAAATTCGAATTTTTCAGAATTTAGAAACTAACACAGTTTCTTTTATGATGTAATACAGATAGCGTGAAGGAATGAATAATTTCAGATAGTTACGAAATTATCTTCAGAAATATTGAGGATATTTATAATTAAAGATATGATGATATCTTAGAATATTTAATATAAGATGATGATGAAGAATATTGTCCGTAAAGGTTTTAGAGTAAGGAGTAAGGTATTCGCTAATGATTTCAGCAGACACTGAATCATTTGGATTCTTTGAAGGTAGGTTCAGTCTTTGTGATTTATCCACAGCCTCCTTCATACTTTGCTCAATCCGTTTTCCAGTTCCAAACCTTCTCTTTTTCTCAGCTTTACCACTATACTATTCTTTATCATCAAACTTTTGATTGTTAAGGTCGTTTACAGTTTTTGCTGCTTCATCAGCATTGTTCTAATTTCGAAATACTAGTTTCGCAGTTTGGGGTGTTTTTCAGAAACTTCACATTCGAAGTATGTAAGTCCAGGAGATAGACGTTATATGTACACATATAACTGTTGGCGTAGACGTGCTGCAAGATTTCAAAATACTGATTGCTAATTCCCGGTAGTTAGTATGGCAATTATTGTTACAAGATGTGGATGAGTACATGATAGGGTTTTAATGAGTATAATAATTTTTCGGAAGGTCATGGATTAATGAAGTTGTTGGTAAATTTACTGCTAATGTGGTGGAACATAAAAGGTTCCCCGGTAACAAAAACGTATATGTCAAGGTTACAATAAGGTTAATCTGAAAAGTCAAAGTTGACTGGTTGGAAGTGTGGTAAAACTGGATACTTTGAAAAGGATTGCAAGATTATTTTCGGTAAAAACAATATTAAAGGATCTTGCACAGTTTTGAAGTCAAAGTATAGCTTTAAAAGATGTAGAGATCTATGGATGATGTCACCGATTTAGAGTTATGACTTAGATTCTGATCCGTCAATATCAGAATATGTAATTGAATTTGTATGAAACGATTGTATATCGTTGTGAGCATTGTTAATAATTTTTGAATCAAAGTTGAAGAATGTACAGTGTAACATATTAATTGTGAACTTATATATTTTCAGAGTATTACCTACCCGTTAAAGATTTCACAAGTAATATTTTGTACAAAAGAATTTTCATTACAATCTTTATGAAAATATATGTATATATATTTCTTCAGATGTAATACAGATTTAATGAGTTAATATCATATTAAGCTCATTTGATTTTTGGCTTGAATTAGAATGAATAATCTCTAAAACATTAGAGAGTACATAATCTTTGCGGAGTATTTCACTACTTCATTATTTATTCTTATTGATATTCCTTATTGAAGGACGCTGATGCTTGTGGAATTCTTGCGAACTTTGCAAGGCACAATTGATATATTCTGGAAAGTTTCGATTACATCAAAAATGAAAGTGTAAAATCAAACATATATTTGAATAATACACTTGATTTATTATGAAATGAAATTCATTGAATTGAAACAGAGATTATAGTTAACAATAATTAAGTCGCTAACGAAGAATGTACGTCATAACATATTAGTAATATGAATTAACCGAGTGGTTAAGTTCCATACATAATAGCTTAGTACAGAAAGATTTATTATGGTTTAAAAATTTATATATATAAGATATACATATAAATTCTTTAGAAGGAATGAGTTAATATTTCATAACTCGTTGACACAATATACGCCTTATTGATTCGTAATGATGTCCACGGTGCTTTCTTGAATTGGCGGAGTTTGTGATGTTAGAGGTGCTGACGATTCTAACGATGTTGACAGCACTGACTGCATTGGTGAAGCTAAGGGTACTATTGATGCTGTTGGTAAAACAAGTCTAGCTTGTACCTTACGCACCATTCTTGTCAGGGTTTCTACTCTTCCTTCTATCATTTTGGTTCACTTATCTAATTTATGGTTAGGGCTAGAATAGATAATCTCTAAACTTTAGAAATTACATAATCGCCGTAAAATGTTTCTCTGATGAAGTTATGAATCATACTTCATCGTTTGTTGTTGCTGGTACTTCTTGTTATCTATGGTGCGTATGATGTTGATATCCGAGGTGCAAATAGTGATGTTGAGGCGTGTGATGCGGATGTTGTTGGTGGTGGTAATGATACTGTTAGTGTTGATGATGGTGGTTGTTTGTCCCTTGATAACAACAGGAGTATTGTAGAGGGGGGGGGGGGTGAATACAATTTCTTTCCAAATAACTTAATAGTTAAACCGATTAGTATTCAAGCATGCATATAAATAGAGTCACAAGTAATTTTCAACAGTTATTCTTTATTGATTGAATCACAAAGAATCATAACTATCCTTGGCAAAATGATAGTTGGTTGATACAGATTACCTAGATTATAGCTAAGAGGTAAACTAACAGCTATTACACGTTTTGACTCTATAAAAATAAACCCACACCACTAGTTGTTACAATAGTAGATACAACAATTTATAGTAGTCCTATTAACCGTGTAATGGTTCTATTGTCCACTGGTACATAGGATGTCTGTACTTGTGGAGACAACTATATCAGAGAGCATGCTCTCTTCTTTCCTCTTTGGTAGCTATTTGCAGGAACACCCCAATTCGGTTTGGCACCACTATTTGATTAAACAAATAGAATGTTGTGTTCCCTAGGTGATGACAAAGTATAACCCATGTCTGCACATGCGTTAAACTTCTGCATTCCCACGTGGTCTTGTAAGGTCACTTGTCAGCCGCCGACGCGTGTCCTTTTCTGTTCAACTTTGTCTTTGACTTCTGTTGAATAGTACCATTGATGTAGACCACTCGGGAAACGACTATGCTTATAATAGAGCATAGCTATCTTGTGTAGTGACCTGCATTCCAGGTGTGCTGGTTCTTCATTGCTGAGCCACTTCATGTTCTTGATTTGCTGAGTACACATCCTGTGCTGATTGAAGAACACTGTCTACCTTATGCTGGTAGACTGAGCAGCAAACTAAACACTCGACACAGCAATATCTGCTGTCTATACATGAACAAACTTGTGCTGACTGCACATAACATTTTAGTGCAAATAAATTACAGTTTTGTCATAATTAAATCCTTAATTATTTTGGGGACTCAACAATCTCCCCCTATTTGATGATGACAAAACCTATGACATGTAGAAAAAACACTAAAGTCAGCACGGAGGGACCTAATAAAAGTAGGCAGTAAATTTGTCCCTTTTTAAGTTTGTTTTGGGATCTTTTGCTGAGTTATCCATATCTTATAATTTGATATGATTTGGAAGATAAACTCATTTCACTTTCATTACAACACAATATGTACAGTAATTACAACAACAGCAGAATGAAAAGTGAATTAAACAAAAGATACAATTTGAGCAAAGATACAATTTGAGCACATGGGAGACTATCTATCTTTATCCTTTTCTCGTTCTTCTTCAGATAGCTCCTCTTGTTTGATTCTCCAGGCTTCCGGGAACAGATAAGGTACATCAGCAGGGTTAAATACAGGGATATGTGGAGGTAGAATGATGGGGCCTTTTCCGGTTGGTTCTTCACCAGTGGATTGCTTTCCTTTAGGTTTTTGAGAGAGGACTTCATCTACATTCACCACTGGTGCATTCCCAAACCTTGTTACTTTCTTGAAGAGCTGTTGGAGTTCAGATTTAAGTGTATTTTTGATAGCACTTACACCTTTACCAATAAAATACTCCAAGATCTCCATCCATTCACTAAATCCAAGGGATCTTAACTCATCATAGTTTATTCTTTCTTGAACTTTATTCTCCCTTACAACATTGAACGCTCTTTTTGATCCTCTGTTTACTTTGATGATCCTGCTGGGATTGGATCTTCTATTCATCACATCACCATACCTACTCCTATAATAATGATCAGGAAATTCACTAGTATGAACAGATTCTATAGGAGCAGTAGCAGGTGCTTTCTCAGCAGCTTCCATCTTATCAAATGCCTTATCCTGTTCTTTGACAATGGCTTTGGCTAATTCTAGGGACTCAGCCTCTTGCTTTCTATCAGCAGCCAATTTGTCTTCTATATCCTGGAGCCTTACCCTCTCAGCAAGTTCAGCATCAGCAGCCTCCCTTCTTTGAATTGCAGCTTGTAGACCCAACAAATAATCGTCGACAGTGATTTTCAGGGATTTTGCTGTTTCAATCATCTTTCTACCCTCTTCAGTTCTCAGGGTAGCACGATACTCCCTTAGATCCATACCCAGCTGGTAAGCCTCTTGAAATTGAGCTTTCTCCTCATCAGTAGAGAGCCTTTGACCACTGTTATTTAAGTATACACCAATTTCAATGCCATAAGTCAAGGCAGTGATGTAGCGTGGATTATCAAGGGGATGATGCAGTAATCTAACTTGGCGTATCCTTTCATTGATAGCAGCTTGTCTTTGCTCAAGAAATTCCTGTACAGTGATCTCCAGCCGGTAAGCATCTCTTTCATCTGGATTCATTTTAAATAAGTCTGGCTCACCACGGGTAACCGAATCATCTTCCCAAGTTCTGTGTTTACCATGACGTTTTGGGGAAGATGGAGGATACATGATTGATTCACCTATGCCAGATGAACTCACTGGAAACTGATTGACACGATTATCCTTTGTTCTGTTAAAATAAGTGAGGGTCTGGGGAGAGATAGGTGATTGAACAAATAAATGATCTCCACTACCCCAGACTGTAAAGTCAGCAAGATTAACCATATCATCATCTTGATTAGCACCCAGCTCAACCACCTTGGCTGGGTCTTCAACACTTGTAACACCCAGCAGCACACTTCTGGCTAGGTCTTCATTCACAGCACTCCTTGCTTTGTCTTCAGTACCAGCTGACTGATTAGTATCAGCTGGTACAACCACCTCAGTATTTTCATCAGCTGCCTCAAATAAGGGTCCTTTCCTTAGGGACTGATTGTCCCTAGGAGCAGATTTTACCCTTTGTTTATCTATGGGCATGGGTTCAGCTAATGGTTCTTGTGTTGATACTGGCTCAAGTGGAGGCAGGTAGCGAACGATAGCAAGATGCTCCCCCTGAATATCATCATCAACAAGATTGATTGTTTCTGCTGGCTTATGTTGTGTAGCTGGCTGTGTGCAGAAGATGTTGGGCGAGAATATGAGCTGGTTTCAAGCATAGCATCTAACGACTTCATAAAAATGTCAGCTCTAACTCCTCCCCCTGACTTTGTAGATGCAAGATAATCTTTCATTTCTTCTGGAGTCATCGTTTTGATCCTATCTGCTCGCTCAGCATACAGCTTTGCCCTCTTTTTGTCGTATTTGACCATGAATTTGGCATTTCTTTTTCGTGCATCCCTTTTGAATTTATCAATGCCAATCAGATCATCATCAATGTCCCTCTTTTTCGGGGTCAACCATCTCCTATGCTCAATTCTGTGGCATTTAAGAGCAACATAGGCATCCCATTTGACATTGAAGGCATCATTTAATTCTTGCTATCTCTTCTGATGTCTCTCCATTTTTTTTTCATTCTTCTTTCAATAGTTGAGAGACAACAAAAGCTTCAGCAACAGCCAAAGCAGAAACATCTTTGGGCTTACTGCCAGAACCAATATCATCCACTGATGTGGCAGACACACTGGGTTGAGATTCACCAGCTGCCTATACACCAGCTTCAGTATGAGCGTTGCTGGGCTTAGTGCCAGAGTCTTGACTAGTAGAACCATCACCATCACCACCATCACCATCACCATCTCTCCTTGGTTGTTTTGGAGTCTTTTCATGCTCATGCTCCCCCTCTGATTGTTTTCTCTTTTTGAGTTTCTTTTTAGATTTCTTCTCCCCCTTTTTATCATCAGCAGGGGCAGAAAGGTGAATAGGGGAGACCTGTGCATCAAGGTTACTATCTGAATCTGGAACAGAGAATGCAAAATTGTTCCAGTCAGCAACTTCAGGAGTAAGATGGGCACCAGGGTCCATGCCAAATTGTCGAAGAAGGAGGATGGAAGACCTAACTTCATTTCTTGCAACACCCATAGCCATCTGCTCAACCATGGCCCTAACATCACCCTGTAGGGTAGCCAGTCGATGCATATTTTTAACCATTTGAACATAGGTAGAAGCAGGAATCATGTTAGCCATTTGATATTCCTGTGAATCCAATCTCTCATGTAGCACCGTATTTTCTTCATTAAGAAAAAGAATTCTGCGATTAGCAGCATCTAAATCAGCTTGAAGACGGGCACTGTCCTCAGTATACTCATTTTGAGAGATGATTCGTTTCTTTAAGTCCTCCTCCTCTTCATGTTGTTTGACAATGGCAGACACCACAAGATCTGCAAAGGCACATACTTGTTTGAGCTGGGCTTCAATATTGGAAGCGGTAGCTTGCCCAGCGTTACGTATGGCTTCAGTCACACTATCAGCAATAGCAGTGCGAATGGTGGATTGTAGATCAGGTGTAACCTCGGCTAGTGTCTTATAGAC
This sequence comes from Rutidosis leptorrhynchoides, assembly GCF_046630445.1. Lineage (NCBI taxonomy): Eukaryota > Viridiplantae > Streptophyta > Magnoliopsida > Asterales > Asteraceae > Rutidosis > Rutidosis leptorrhynchoides. The sequence goes on from NC_092341.1 coordinate 103,612,495, forward strand.
AGCCAGGGTGGAGATGTCAGCCACCTCATCAGCATTAAATTTAACATAGCTGGTTGAGGGGTGGTCAGAAGCAGCTAACACAGGATTACCTCCGTGGGGTGGTGGAGGTGGAAGGTTAGATCACCATCATTTTTACCTTCACCCGAAGATTTAGAACCACTGGTATCCTTGTCAGCATCAAGATCAGCATCATCAGTAAGATCCACTGGTTTATCTTTGGTACCAGTCACATTATCATGAGTGACTGGTTCATCCTTACCAGTACCTTTATCAGCATCACCATCAGAAGAAGAAGATGTTGAGGAAGAAGCTGATGAATCAGAAGGTACTGGTGAATCAGGAATATTCTGCATAACATATTTACTAGTAGAGGGATCTCTGATTAACTTGAGAGGCCTTCATGTACCAGGCCATGGAGAAGCAGCTGGAGCCATGCCAAAAAAAAATGATAATATGGCTGCTCGTTGATCTGTTCTAAAGTAGCCAGCCTCTCATAAACTTCTTCTCGAGCTGGTTGATCAAGCTGAGACAATAGTTCAGTCAGCTCCTCGCGAGGCAATTTGCTGGCTGAGACTATGGCAGTTTGAGGATCAATAGTTAGCTGATCCACTAGCAGAGCAACTCTAGGAGTAATAGATGCTCCCCGATAGATGAAGTTAGGGACAACTTCATCAGGATCTGGCACCTGGCACACATAAGGTTTCTTCTCAGCAGAAACAGTAGCCTGAGAAGAGTCAGTAGTGGAAGAAACAGAGGTACCAGCATCCATAATGGGTTCCATAGAACCAGTAACAGCGGTAGGTAACTGTGCAGTAGGTGAAGAAGCAGCATCTGCAGCATCTTTAAAGAAAGTATCCGGTGTGGAATCAGAAACATCCGGAATAACACTAGTAGCATCAGTATCCACCGTTGGCTCTTTGGGGACATAGCCAACATAGCCAGCATTAACAAAATCAAGACCCTCCAGAACAGTATTACCCTGTGAACCAGAACCTAATGGAAAAATAGCACTTTCACCAGCATCTATGATAACATCAGATGGAAAAGTAGCACTTGTACCAGCTTCCATGATAACATCAGATGGAAAAGTAGCATAAGTACTAGCATCCACAATAACATTTTGTGCATCGGTAGTAGCAACAGACGCAATGGCACCCTTTGGTTCAGGGACAGGTTCATCAAGAAGAACATCCTTGACAATATTGTCCATTACCTTTTTAAGAACAGGAAGATCCACTATGATTTCATCTTCCACTTCAGGTGTAGTAGTGGAAGCAGCAATACTGGGAGCAGTATCACCAGCAGCTGTAGAAGCAACAGTACTAGCATCAGCACCACTAGTAGGAGAAACAGTAGCACCAATACCAGTAGCAGAGGCAGCAATCTGCTCAGCAGGAATAATATCATCTTTAACTTGCTCCCCCTCTGCCTGTTCATCTACCCTGCTAAGAACTGAAACAATAGAACATTTTATGTTAACAACTATAGAACCAAATAAATTTGACTCAACAATTACATCTGGTGTTGGTCTCTGGGGACAGACTGGTGATTTGGTTAGCCCTTCGAATGAGACAGAATAAGGTATCTGTAAGTACAACTGTGACTCTGCTGACTCATTGGCGACACATGTTGACCCAGATAGTGTAAGAGTTCTGGCTGGTAATGATGTAGGAGTGAGACTCTTATCATGATCCAAGTAACATAATGGCCGTGCAGTATCCTGAGCTGGTTCAACACGATGAGTACCCAGCGAACCAGCTCAAGTATGCTTTGGAGGTCAGGTATGTGCTCTGCTGGTTGTACTGTCAGCAGAGGATATAGCATTAAGTTCAATTTTGAAAAATGTGGAAGTGTCTAGCTAGAAGAGTATGGGTTACTACTCTTTTTAACACTAGTTTTAAAACCAGTCAGCTTGGGAGCCAGGGTTATACCTTTAACTCCTCTTTCATTTTTCAAGTCAGCAGATAAAAGATTTTTAATTATGTTAGAATTTTCTGCTGTTTGGTCTAGAAACGCACCAGGTTCCATAGCCACATCCTTTGCAAGAGCAGTAGTTGAAACTGGTGCAATCTCCCCTGTGGTGAGCCTGGAGCCAGCTTTTGCTCGTTTGGATTTGCCTGTTACCAAGAAATAGTTAAGCAACGGATTCTTAGTGGATAGTCAGTATATAAGACTAGGGCTATGATCAGAGAGCACTAGATTCTAATACAACTACTGCTTTACCAGTATGTGAGACAGTGGCTGTACTATTTGAGGTAGCTGGCTTCTTCCTTTTTATAGCTGGCTTTCGCTGAGGTCCCTCCCCCTCAGCTGGTGCAGCACCAGAGGCAGCCGGTTGGTTCACTCTACCTCGAGCAGCAAGATACTCAAGCATGCCTGGTGTCAGGACATTATATGGAGCAGCAGGAGCATCTTTTGGCATTCCCCCTTGTTTTGGAGGCAGGTCGAATGATTTATCAGCAATCTGATGGTAAGCTTCACACAGCTCATTTTCAAAAACAAGGCTCAAAAACCTTAGAAAGGGGATTAAGTGTGTTCGTTTAGGTGCAAGCACCATTTCCCTTAGCCTTAAGTAAATTTCACCAGCATAATCAATATTTCGATTGAACAGCATCCCATGACCAATCTTCAGCTCAAAATCTGAGCACTGATCAAAGCTCCTGGACTTCTGACTGATGCAATGAGTCAGCAAGCCAAAGAAATAATTCCACAGAGGTGGCATCTGCTTCCTTAAGGGCGTATGAGCCACTGGTCCATCAAACCCTATAAACTCCAGTACCTCTCTTTTAAACTCATCACTGGTTGGTGAATTAACGAACGGACCAATGGGTAATTGGAGAGCATGTCGGATGGCATCAACAGTGATGGAGCAGGCTAGGGTTTTAGTCACCATGCCACGAATACATGGAACGTTATGTTGAGTGGTGGCCGTGGTGGCAGTATACCAGAATCTGGCCAAACAAGCCGGATAAAGATGAGAAGGTACGCCGGTAATAGCTCGAGCCAGTGGTGATTGTCTTATGTAATCGATAAGCGTATCATAGCCCAAGTTGGCTTTAGATTTGGGAATTGAAAGGGCATGAGCAGCATTGCCTCTTGATAGGCGAATGGAAGAGTGTTCTGGTGCATTTGCAGCCCTAACAAGGCTTGGGTGCAGGTTGAACAGAGAGCCCTGCACCACTTATTCTTCGATGACCGGTGGTGGTTGCTGTTCTGGTTGTTGTGGTGCTACCAGTTGTTGTGGCTGTGGTTGTTGTTCCTCTGGCTGGTTTGCAGCAGGTGGTGATTGATGTTGTTGTTGTTCTACCATTGATGATTTCATAGAAGATGGATGTATGAATTAATTTGAAGATTTGGGGATTTTTAGAGAGAAGAGTGTGAATTTGAAAACTGAATAACCGAAGGTTATTATGGAAGATAAAACACTCTTTTAACCGTTGTGATTGGGTGAAAAAGGCAGGAGAGAGAAAATGACAACTACCATTAGCAGGCGCGTGGGCAGATGTGATAGACTGGTAAACTCGAGGGGACACAGACTGATGATTTGACGTATATACGGCTTGAACACTCATACCTCCCATTCAACATTAAATGCAGCAGGTTTTAATTTTAAAAAAATTTAAAAACCACAAAATAAGTTTTGTATTAAATACAAAATACTTTGTTACATTTAATATGTCATGAATTTAATTTAAATCATTGGGAGTAAATGAGTTTCAGATTTAAGGAATCATTTAGTTTTGTGATCTATTTATTATTTTAATTAAAAACATTTTGAGTAACCAAAATATAAAAGACCTTGTTGTGCTGAGTGTTTTACATGTAGGCAGTAAGTTCACAAAAATGACTTACTGGTTTGCCCTACATGTTGTAGAGCCAGCACACCAACAAAAATTGTCTTTTATTTAAAGTTCAAGCATACCCAGCTCAGAGATGAGATAGTTAAAATGTTTCTCATCTAAGGGCTTTGTGAATAGATCTGCTAACTGCTGGTCTGTTGAAATAAAGTGTAGCTCTACATCTCCTTTTTGAACATGATCCCTTATGAAGTGATATCGAACGCCAATGTGCTTTGTTCTTAAATGCATCACCGGATTATTGGTGATAGCTATTGCACTTGTGTTGTCATAGTAGATTGGAGTTTTGTAACATGAACACCATAGTCTTTCAGCTGGCTTTGCATCCACAGTACTTGAGCAGTACAACTACCAGCAGAAACGTATTCTGCCTCAGTAGTAGACGTGGATACAGTATTTTGCTTTTTGCTCGTCCAGCTGACTAGCCTACCATCCAGTAACTGGCAACCACCAGTAGTACTTTTCCTGTCTATTTTACACCCTGCAAAATCAGCATCTGAATACTCAATTAGCTCAAAATCCTGGTCTTTAGGATACCAAAGACCACGTTTAGCAGTAGCTTTCAGATACCTAAATATCCTTTTGACTGCTAGCAAGTGTGACTCTTTAGGATCAGCTTGATATCTGGCACAGAGACATGTGGCAAACATAATATCTGGTCTGCTGGCTGTGAGATAAAGTAGGGATCCAATCATACCTCTATATTCAGTGATATTGACTGGTTCACCATTGGGATCAGCATCTATTTTAATAGTTGCTGCCATTGGAGTCCCTATATCTTTTAAACAGGTCAGACCAAATTTCTTTAGCATATCTTTGATATATTTATCCTGACTTATAAAAATTCCATCATCAAGTTGTTTAATTTGCAATCCCAAAAAGTATTGCAAGTCTCTTTGTAAGCTCATTTCATATGTCTTTGACATAAGTTTTAAAAAATCTTGACAATGTTTCTCATTTTTAGATCCATAAATAATATCATCCACATATATCTATACCAGCAAGAGATCACCATCTGTCTCTTTTGAGAACAGAGTGGTGTCAATTGTTCCAACTTTAAAATCTATACCAGTGAGATACACATGAAGTGTCTCATACCATGCTCTTGGAGCTTGTTTGAGGCCATAAAGAGCTTTGTCTAGCTTGTAGACATGGTCTGGATATTTACTGCTTACAAAACCAGGAGGCTGTTTGACATAAACTTCTTCTTGCAGCTTCCCATTTAGAAATGCAGATTTAACATCCATCTGGAATACCCTAAAGTTCATCTTAGCAGCATACGCCAAGAACAGTCTGATAGCTTCCATCCTAGCCACTGGAGCATAAGTCTCTCCATAATCTAATCCTTCTTCCTGTTTGAACCCTTGAGCTACCAATCTAGCTTTGTTTCTGATCACAATCCCATCTTCATCCATCTTGTTCTTGAAAACCCACTTGGTACCAATGATTTTCTTAGTTTCAGCATCAGGTTTAGGTACCAATGTCCAAACCTTATTCCTATCAAACTGGGAGATCTCTTCTTGCATAGCTCCTGCCCAGCTTGGATCTTTGATCGCTTCATCATGACATTTAGGTTCAATGGTAGACACAAAATTTACATGCATAGAGAAATTGCTGGTTGCATGCCTTCTTGTCTTAACACCACTAGCCAGATTACCAATGACTTGCTTAATAGGATGATCTTTTGTCCATCTAGTGTTATGAACGGGTGAGCTTGTCATGGAATACACAATATCTTGATCATCAGCTGGTTCAAAGGTATGAGCAACAATTGGAGACAGCTGTTCAGTATTAATGTAACCAGTACCAGCTTGTGATCCTTCAGAACCAGTAGACCTATGCTCAAGTTGTAGGACTTCAGTAGAGCCAGTAGGTCCACTTGGTTTACACACAGATGGAACAGAATGTTCCATCTCATCATCAGAGAACCCAGCAACATGGATTGGCGAGGGATTTGCAGCTGGTTCCTCTTCATCGTCAAGAGCTTGCTGAGTAGGCTCTTCAAACAATAACTCTTCATCTTCTTGACTGGAAGATGAGGCTGGGGAAGTTTCATCAAATGTAACATTAATTGATTCTTCAAAACAACCCCTTCTTTTATTGAAAACCCTATATGCCTTTGACATGTTGGAATATCCCAAGAATATACCTTCATCAGCCTTAGTATCAAACCTGCCCAACTGATCCCTATTATTTAGAATGAAACAGGGAGTGCCAAATATGTAAAGAAATGAGATTGAGGGTTTTCTTCCTTTGAGAACTTCATAAGCAATTTTCTGATGTCTTTTCACAATTATAGATCTATTCTGGGTAAAACATGCAGTGTTCACAGCTTCTGCCCAATATGAATTTTTCAGCCCAGACTCAGCTAACATAGATCTTGCTGCTTCAATGAGAGTTCTGTTTCTTCTTTCTGCAACACCATTTTGTTGAGGTGTTCTCACAGCAGAAAAGTTCTGTGAAATACCTTTATCAGCACAAAATTCTTCTAATGTAGCATTTCTGAATTCTGTACCATGATCACTTCTTAGCTGTTTCACCAGTTGCCCATTTAAAAGCTCCATTCTTTTGATAAAATTGATAATTTCATCAGCAGCTTCACTCTTTTGCTTCAAAAAGAATACCCAGGTGTATCTGGAATATTCATCAACAATAACCAGTGTATACTTCTTCCCACTACAGCTTGCCACATTAACAGGACCAAAGAGATCCATATGAAGTAAATGAAATGGTTTCTCAACAGATGAGATTTGCTTTGATTTGAATGAGGCATGATGATGTTTTCCTTTTTCTCAACCAGGACACAGTCTGTCCTTTACATAAGACATGGTGGGTAGCCCAGACACCAAACTTCTACTGGATAATTTGTGATTATATTTGAAGTTGAGATGTGAGAGTCTCTTGTGCCATAACCATTTCAGGTTGTTTGCTGCCTTCGAATAGAAACAAGTATCAGTTGTTGTGACTGCTGTGTTCATGTCAATTTGATACATGTTTTCATGATGTTTTGCAGTCAGCAGCGGCTTCCCTGTGTTATCAAAAATAGTACCAATTTTCCATCTGAATTGGACTATCTTGTTCTTGCTTGTCAGTTGGCTTATGCTGAGTAAATTATGTTTAATCCCAACTACATATGCAACATTTGAGAATGTGAAATTCCCATTAGTCAAAGTACCAAAACCCTTTGTGTAACCCAACGAATTATCTCCATACGAAACAACTGGACCATCTTTTTCTTGATTGTCCATCAGTAGGGACTTACATCCGGTCATATGTCTCGAACATCCACTATCAAGATACCAGATTTGCTTGTTTTGAATGCCCTGCACAGTAGCTAAGAGATTAGTTCTTTTGGGAACCCATCCAAGGATGGGTTCTGGAAGGGTCATCTTTGATGATCTCTTCCTGTCTGCTGGTTTGCTTGAAGAAGCAGCAGTAGACGGGATTGGGGTAAAAGGACACCGGCTGGCTAAGTGAAACTTGCTGCCACATTTGTAGCATTTTCTCACATTTGGTATCGGCGATGGGTCATACACATTGTAAAGGGGATCGGGGCGATGTTTGGTTACTGCCTCAATTAGCTGGTCAAGCTTGACTGTCATAATCTCAGTGATAGATAGCTCTTCATTCGAGTCCACTTTTGCTTTTCCCTTAAGGGCAGCTTTCTTCTTGGAACCAGTACCATAGTCATGACGTATTGCTTTGCCTTTATCATTTGACGAGCCAGCGTGGGAAGTTACTGGCTTGTCTACTGAAGCTGATGAACTAGAAGAAGTTTTTCCTACTACCTTGGACTTGCCAGTATTACGTTTGACTGGCTTGTCTGCAGCTACTGGTTGACCAGTAAGTTTGTCATCAGCTGGCTCAGCACAATTGGAACTCGAACACGAAGGGGAATCAGTAGGTTTAATTTTTCTAAGATTATTTTCAGTGATTTCCCTTTTGATACGTCTTTCTTTTGGAGTCTTGTAGTAGATACTTGAGGGGTCAGTAGTCACATCAATTGAGGTACTGGATTCTCTTGCTCTAACCTCATCCTCCAAAATCTCTTTCATGGCAGGTGGTGGGGACACAGTAGCAGGTCTAACAAATTTATTTGTCAAGACCTTTTTACCTTTAACTATCTTGGCAAAAGTATTTGACAAGACAACTTCAGGATCTGTTTCAAGAATTGGGTCCATGAAAGTAACCTCTGCAATAGCAGCATCAGCATAGTCACCAGCAAAGAAAGCTTCAACTTGGGCAGGCACCTGCTCGTTAACAAACTTTGCTGTGCGTTGAGCAGATGTACACCATGAAGCGACAACCTTTTTAAGATTATCCAGCTGGTTCTTGACTTCTACTGCCTCAACGTGAAGAGACGTTAAAGCAAAAATTTGTTTTTCAAGTTTGGAAATATCATCTTTCAAGATTTTAATTTCATCATTTTTGCATTTAAGTTTCTCATTTAAAGATTTGTTGTCTGTTATCAAAACTTCTTCACGTTTGCTGCCTCTGCATAAGTCAACTCTTAGGTAGTCAAATATTTCGGCCTTTTCATCATCAGTATAAGTTCAAAAATTATCAACCTTATACATCAATTCAGTTTTTCATTGAGGAGAATCTCTTTTCTGATCAGCTTCCCTCATATCAGCCAAAAACTTGCTACCACTATCATCCTCATCAGACTCCTTGACCTCCTTGGCCATTAAACACAGCTTCTTTTCTGGAGCATAACCAGCACCATCATCATCATCAGTATCACTATCAGAGGAAGACGGCGAGCTGGTTTCATCCCAATCATGATGCTCAGTACTAGAACCTTTTCTAGTTTTTTACCCTTCTTATCAGTCTTAGCACTTTCCTTCATCTGAGCTTTCATAGCTTTGTACTTGTCAGCTTTTGAGAAAGAGTTAGCATGTGAAGTTGAAGGTTTCCTGGACATGCAATCAACATCAAAATGTCCAACCTTCCCACAATTATAACACTCAGATTTAGGACCCTTGACTGACTTGATGCTATACCTAGCACTCGATTTCTTACTCCCTTTGTATGACTTGCTGGTTCTATTACGATTGAACCTTTTGAACTACCTAGCCAGCAAAGCCATACCTTCAGCAAACCCTTCTGCATCACTTTCATCATCACTGCTTTCTTCAGACCCAGTACCACTATCCACATCACTCCCAGCTGACTCTTCTTCTGCCAGCATCTTTTGAACCAATAAAGCCTTTTGAGCTTTCTTTTTAGCAGCAGCAATAAGAGCAGTATCATCTGTCTTAGAAGATTTTGAAGTGGTGGGGGCAGACCTAAAGTTTTCTTTCAAGTTAAGTTCAAATTTAGCCTCTGCCTTCTCATGGTTCCAAAGTAAACTGTAGAGAGAAGACATGTTAAAGTTCTTTAGGGCCTGAGTGGTTCTTAAGGGGTCAGTAACAGATTTTCATTTAGTAGGCAGTGAATCTATGAATTTGTTAACTTGTTCAAACTCAGTATAGGTGACATTCAAAGTGATCAGGTCAGCAATCAAGGAGTTAAACCTAATGAAGGTTTGCTTAAGGGTTTCGTTCTTGTAGGCAAAGAACATTTCATATTCACGTTTTAAAGCAATCATTCTGTTCTGCCTAACTTCTCCCATACCCTCACAGGTAACATCTAGATAGTCCAACATAAGCTTAGCATTTTCTTTTCCCTTAATCAGTTTGAACAGTGGGTTAGGCAAAGTTATAGCTAACAAGGTTCTGATCTTAGGGTCAAGTCCAACATGATGTTTATCCTCAGCATCCCATCTAGAAGGGGTGAGAATAACCTCTCTGCTAGGAACATCAGGAGTGTCAGCTGTAGCTGGTGTACTACCAATAGTTTTAGTAGGTACAAATGGACCATCTGTGGTGATATCAGGCATGAGTGGGTCAATAGACTCAAGGTGAAGCATGAATCTTGCTTTCCAAGTTTCATACTCATCTTCATCAAATTTGGTGGTCTATTGGATATGCCATTTTCAAGGTAAGCTGTATTAGAATATGCAGCCATGAGAGAATTCAGATCCAAGAAATTAATTATCAAGACTGACGCTCTGATACCAGTTGTTGGTCCCTTGATAACAACAGGAGTATTGTAGAGGGGGGTGAATACAATTTCTTTCCAAATAACTTAACAGTTAAACCGATTAGTATTCAAGCATGCAAATAAATAGAGTCACAGGTAATTTTCAACAGTTATTCTTTATTGATTGAATCACAAAGAATCACAACTATCCTTGGCGGAATGATAGTTGGTTGATACAGATTACCTAGATTATAGCTAAGAGGTAAACTAACAGCTATTACACGTTTTGACTCTATAAAAATAAACCCACACCACTAGTTGTTACAATAGTGGATACAACAATTTATAGTAGTCCTATTAACCGTGTAATGGTTCTATTGTCCACTGGTACATAGGATGTCTATACTTGTGGAGACAACTATATCAGAGAGCATGCTCTCTTCTTTCCTCTTTGGTAGCTATTTGCAGGAACACCCCAATTCAGTTTGGCACCACTATTTGATTAAACAAATAGAATATTGTGTTCCCTAGGTGATGACAAAGTATAACCCATGTTTGCATATGCGTTAAACTTCTGCATTCCCACGTGGTCTTGTAAGGTCACTTGTCAGCCGCCGATGCTTGTCCTTTTCTGTTCAACTTTGTCTTTGACTTCTGTTGAATAGTACCATTGATGTAGACCACTCGGGAAATGACTATGCTTATAATGGAGCATTGCTGTCTTGTGTAGTGAGCTGCATTCCAGCTGTGCTGGTTCTTCATTGCTGAGCCACTTCATGTTCTTGATTTACTGAGTACACATCATGTGCTGATTGAAGAACACTGTCTACCTTGTGCTGGTAGACTGAGCAGCAAACTAAACACTCGACACAGCAATATCTGCTGTCTATACATGAACAAACTTGTGCTGACTGCACATAACATTTTAGTGCAAATAAATTACAGTTTTGTCATAATTAAATCCTTAATTATTTTGGGGACTCAACAGTGGTACTGGTTATGCTGCTGGTGCTGCTGTTGGTGTTTGTAACCTTCGCACCATATTCTCCAAAGCCACTACCCGAGCGCGAAGCTCGTTGATTTCTTCTATTACACCGGGATGATCGGTTCGGACGAGCGGATAAATAAGATCTAAAATTTGATGTAGTATATAATCGTGACGAGAAACTCTGGAAATGAGAGAGAAAATGGTATTACAAACAGATTCGCCGGTAAGTGCTTCAGGTTCTTCTCCAAGAGGGAAATTTGGTGGATGGAAAGGATCACCTTCTTCTTCTCTCCAATGACTAAGTAGGCTACGAACCCATCCCCAATTCATCCATAATAGATGATGGCTAATTGGTTGATCCATTCCGGTTACACTGCCTTCGGAGCTTGAGTGAAAATCCATATCGGAATAGCTGTCGGCATCTGAGGAATTCGAACTAGATGCGGAATTCATCTTACACGGTTTGGATAAAGGATTTTTTTTGATATGAAATGATTTTTTTGGATATCGGATGATATTCTAATTACATAGAATACTTATATATAGTACAAGGGATCCGCAAATTACGGAGGAACTTTCGAAAGATGTCAGGCAAAGTTTTACTGTAATAGATACGCCAAGATATGAATTTTGTCTATACTATCTATGCAATTAATGCAATAAGACGCGTTTAGACTTAAGATGATAGACAGGTAATTTCTGACAAGGAATGATAAGCAAAACTTTTGACATGCAGACACAGTCGAAGTCCAGACTTACTAATGCATCCTAACAACTATCAGTTAGACACACTCATGCAAGACCTGGTTCACTAGGACCAACGCTCTGATACCAACTGTGACAATCGCTCCAAATCCATATGGACGAACACATTATTCATCGATTTCATTGCGAGGTATTTGACCTCTATATGATACGTTTTGTAAACATTGCATTCTTTTGAAAAGGTATATCATAAATGAATATTTAAATCCAAGGTTTTCGACATCTGATGATTTCTGCATATAGACAATCACCGTAAATAATAGTTTACAATAATACTTCCGTTAAAAATGCAGTCAAAATATATACATGTTGATGGTTTTTTGAATGAAACGTTTTCTTGAATAAAGCATGTATGACTCCATGCACATATCTTGTATAACATATAAGCAAACAGCGGAAGACTTCTAGGGAATCTGAGAATAAACATGCTAACAAGTGTCAACACAAAGGTTGGTGAGTTCATAGTTTTAGTGTTTCACATAATCTGTGTATAAAAATGGATCACAAATTTCAGTTGTTTCATCCAGAAACGTTTATCAATAGATTCTACATAACAGAGCACCCTGGTAACTAAGCTTTAACGTTATAATAAGTACCCCTGTTTTAACATACATGCAACCAACATGTACAATACACACAAACCAACGTGTACTAAACTCAAATAGCATACGTCTGTTTTATAGTTCAGGCTAGGGTTTCTATAACTGGAACAGACGGGGATGTCAAGTCCTATGGATCCATATACAACTATTCGCGCCCACCAGTTCTTATAACCGGCAGTTACTAGTTACCAAAGCTAAGGGATTTTCAGTTCAAACTCGGTGTAGAATTTAGTATGTACTTGTATCCATTGCGTTTAAAATAAAGTGCATGTATTCTCAGACCAAAAATATAGATTGCAAAAGCAATTAAAAAGGGAGCAAATGAAACTCACCTTAGCAGCATATAAAGTCGTTCACCAAAATGTGACCTTAACTCGGAATATCAAATAATCGTAGATCTCAACCTAGAGAACATATGTTGGTCAATAATTGTCTATTAAGCTAGGTTTGGTCATAGTGTATCACAATCCTAATGCTCGAGATCCACATACAATAGTTATCCAAAGTCATTTCAAAAAGTCAATTTTGACAATGATTCAACAAAACGAGACATACCTTATATAAGGATTCATTTACTCGGTTGGTAATATTCAAAAATCCAATTTATCGATCTTACAAACAAGTTGTTTAAATATTAATTGCAGATTCAAAAGCAATTCCAATTAACATCAATCATAATTCAGTTGATCATTTCTTTTAATTCGTTCACCGGAATTACGCGATTTATAAATGAAAAGTTATTGATTTTTTGCCATCTTTCCAAAAACATGTATATCATATACCTTTTATCAGTAATATATGTATTTAATTCGTGATTCATTATAAACTATTTAGCGACGAAATTTAGCATACAAGCATGTATAAATATATATACTCGAGCACTAGACATGGATACACAATTAATATATAAAAGATAAAATATAAATGCTTACGTATTAATATTGTGATTCAATATTGCAGAAAAGTACGTAGACGCAACAGAGATGATAAACACTAGTTTTGACTTGCGAACAGTACCCATGAATATTACCCATAACCTCCATAGCTATAACCCATAGTTTCCTTAGCTCTATCCCGTTTGAAAACCAGTTTTGAAAGTGACACGCTCATGACCTCGTCGTAATATTTTATTTATAATATTACTAAAAATATTAAGATTAATAATAATAATCTTAATCATATAATAATAATAATAATAATAATAATAATAATAATAATAATAATAATAATAATAATAATAATAATAATAATAATAATAATATATAGAGAGATCGAGAGATAGAAGGTGGATGGATTCAGCAAGGAAAATGCGGGCTTTTATATCCATTTCTGATTTTGACAGCTCCGCGATCGTGGAGTTTTTGTGCCTTGCAGCTCCACGATCGTGGAGTTCCCTGATCCAGCTCACACCTGATTTGTTTTCTTGTTTGTCGACGTTTTATTTTAATATATAATATAATATATTTAATTTATATAATTAATTATATATTATATTAAATTCACGTGCATAGTTGACTTGAAATTTTCTTTCCGATGACTCGTACGTTAACGCTTGACTAATGTCCCGGTTCCGGTTTTTTGAACGCATTTTCGTACGCTTAGAAAACTAGTACTTTATGTTTCGTGACTCGTACCTTTGACAAAATATGGACTTAAATTATCCATAAACTATACCACTCGAGATATAACTTATACCTTTGAGTGTTTTGGTCATTTACTTCTATAAATCATTGTCTCGTTATTTATTAATATAATAGTATTTATCAAACGTTTCATAACCAAGTTAATATCTATTTTCAATTTTTAAAAACACGTTTTAAATATACGTCGCAAGTTATTCATATATCCAATTCTAACATTTAATATTCCTTATTATTATATGTGTCCAAATTATGTTATTTAAACAAACAATTTACCATTTATTCCGAATACCGTTAAAAATGAATGATTTCTCAAATCAACGTGGACCTCACCATAGAGACCCGTAATAATATCATAATCATTAAGAGACCTGATAAATATATTTTAATTCAATCGTTTGGAATTCTCTTTTAATTCCGTAGTTAAATATATCAATCAGATAATTAAACCAATAAGTTTAATACATAGTATCACTTTGTTACGTTTTCAAGTTATAGTATATATCTATTTACATATAATTGTTCACGAATCGTTGAGAACAATCAAAAGTAATTGATTATATGAACACAGTTCAAAGTTTTCGAGATTTTAACTTTATAGACTTTGTTTATCGTGTTGGAAACGTTTAATCATACAAGATTAAGTTTAAATTTTGTCAGAAATTTCCGGGTCATCACAATTTGTCTATAGCCTCCTTCATGGTTTGCTCAATCCGTTTTCCATTACAAATTTTCCATTGAGTGTTTCCAACACTTCATTCTTTATCATCAAACTTTTGGCTGTTAACGTCATTTAGAGTTTTTGCTGCTTTATCAGCATTTTTCAAAATTTCGAGAACTGATTCGCAGACTGGGTGCTTTTTCAGAATTTCAGAATGGAATATCATAATTCTAAGAGATAAATGTTATATGTATACATATAACTGTTGATGTAGAAACGCTGCGAGATTCAAAATACTGATTGCTGATTCCTGGTAATTGGTAAGGCAATTCTCGTTATAAGATGCGGATGAGTATATGATAGAGTTTTAATGAATAGATATAATGGTTTTTCAGAGAGACTTAAGCCAATGAGTAATGAAGTTGCTGGTAAATTTACTGCTAATGTGGTGGGATATAATCGGTTCTTCGGTAATGATGATAAAAGGCAAACTTATATATCAAGGCTATAATAAGACTAATCCGAATGAAAAGTAGAAGTTGAATTGCTGGAGCTGTGACAAAACTGGCTAATTTGAAAAAAATTGCAGTGTTATTTTCGGTAATAACAATGCCAAAGGAGCTAGCACAGATACGTGTTAAACGTTTACTCAGGCTCCGAGTGTTTTCAGGTGCATAACTATATGCATCAATCTTTTCTTCCGTAGATGAAGTGCGGTTGGTTCATCCTCCCGAATGAGGTGTTTTCAAGATTCATTAAAGGTTTGAACGCAGATTGTAATCGTCAACATACAAATGAGGTTTAAGATGAAATCAAGTGGCAAACTTGAAGAAATGTTTAGTTTCATATGTTATAATCAATATTTTAATTCATTTTAATTGTCTAATGTTAGTAGTTCACTGTTAGTAGTCCATATTTAGAAATTCAATAATTCATATGTAGTTTAATATATAATATTCGAATTAATTAAAACGTGTCGTGACCCATTGTATACACGTCTCAGACTCGATCACAACTCAAGGTAGATATATTATTTTAGAATCAACCTCAACCTTGTATAGCTAACTCGAACATTACAGCATATAGAGTGTCTATGGTTATTCCAAATAATATATATAGATGACGTCGATATGATAAGTCAAAACATTGTATACGTGTCCCGACGATATTTAAAGTGCGTAAAATAAATAACAGAAATTAAATGACGATAAATAAAATTGCGAGAAATAAATTGCGATAAATAAAATGCGATAAATAAAATATAATAAGAATTAACAGTTAGCTAGGAACAGTTAGCTAGGATTTTGTTAGCGTGGATTCTTAACAAAATTTCTCATAGTTAATTTGTTTGTTTTTAACAAATTTTATTTTGTCCAATGTTTTCTTCATTATGCCACTTGTCGGATTCTGATAGGTCAAAATCCAAATATGAAATTGAATGAAAATGGTTATTCTGCGATGAACGGATACGTATATCTGTGGGTGTAAGTAGGATGGTAAATGACTGTTGAATCAGATTCGAAGAATGTACAGTGTAACTTATTAATGTGAAATCTAAATATTCCTCGGGTATTACCTACCCGTTAAAATATTTTCACCATTAACAGTTTGTACAAAAGAATTTTTAATTACAATCTTTATGAAAACATATATACATATATATTTTCTTCAGATATAATCATGGGTTTAATGAGTTAATATGATATTAAACTCATCTGATTTACAGTTAGAACTAGAGTACATAATCTCTAAAACATTAGGGATTACATAATCATCATGTCGAACGAAGATAAATGAGGTAGAATGATACGAAGAATGAAGATAATCGATGTAGGATGTCATGTAGTACGATGATTATGCTAGAGGTACAGATGGTGAGTTTGAGGCATGTAGTGTTGAGGCTTGTGATGCGGATGTTGTTGTTGGTGGTACTGTTGCTGTTGATGGTGCTTGAAATCTTTGCACTATATTTTCCAAGGCCAATACTCGAGCACGAAACTCATTGACCTCTTCTATTACACCAGGATGATTGTCGGTTCGAACGAGCGGACGAATAAGATCCAGAATTTGAAATAGTATGTAATCATGACGAGATATTCTAGAAATGAGAGAGAAAATGGTATTACGAACAGGTTTGCCGGTAAGTGCTTCAGGTTCTTCGCCAAGAGGGTAATATGGTGGATGAAAGGGATCACCTTCTTCTTGTCTCTAATGATTTAGTAGACTACGAACCCATCCCCAATTCATCCAGAATAGATGATGGCTAATTGGTTGATCCATTTCGGTCACACTACTTTCGGAGCTTGAGTGAAACTCCATATCGGAATCTGAGGGACTTGAACTAGTGGCGAGTTCCATTTCGTACGATTGAATAAAGAATTTTCGATATGAAATGATTTTCGGCTATCGGGTGGTATTCTAATTATGTAGAATATCTATATATATAGAGCAAAAGATTTCGTAGATTACGGAGGAATTTACGGAATGTACTAGACGAAGTTTACAGTAACAGATACGCTAAGATATGAATTTCGTCTATACACTATTCATGCAATCAATGCAGTAAGATGTGTCTAGACTAAGAATGATAAGCAAGTGATTCCCTAAGAATGATAAGCAGGTAATTTTCGACACAAAATGATAAGCAAAACTTTTGACATGCAGAAACGGTCGAAGTCCAGACTCACTAATGCATCTTAACAACTATCAGTTAGACACACTAATACAAGACCTAGTTCGCTAAGACCACCACTCTGATACTAACAGAAATGACCCGTCCTAATCCATCTGGACGAATACATTACATTTGGTTACATCGCGAGGTACTTGACCTCTATATGATACATTTTACAAACATTACATTCGTTTTTAAAAGACAAACTTTCATTTCATCGAAAGTTAAACATGCATGCATACCGTTTCCTAATATATCAATTTATCAACGACTTCTTATCAATCTTGATGAACTTAATGACTCGAATGCAACGTCTTTTGAAATATGCCATGAATGACTCCAAGTAATATCCTTAAAATGAGCAAATGCACAGCGGGAGATTTCTTTAATACCTGAGAATAAACATGATTTAAAGTGTCAACCAAAAGGTTGGTGAGTTCATTAGCTTATCATAAATAATCATTTCCAATAGTATAATAGACCACAAGGTACTCATAGTTAGAAAACAATCTGTGCAGGTATACTCCTGCTGTAAAATCATTCATATGAAGAACACCGGAATCTTTCAAAACAACTCACCAACGGTAGCTAATGCGTGCGTGCAATACAAAATCATCTCACCGTGGTAGTTAATACAATATAATTTTACAATGGGAGCTAATACGTGCGTGCAATGCAAAATCATCTCTCCGAGGGTAGCTAAAACGGAAGCTAATGCATGCGTGCAATGCAAAATCATCTCTCCATTACTAACTATAAAATCGAATACAATACAATACAATACATCGGGAGCTAATGCGTGCGTGCAATGCAAAATCATCTCGCTGATGGTAGCTAAAACGGGAGCTAATGTGTGCGTGCAATGAAAAATTATCTCTCCATTACTAACTACAAAATCGAACCATTTCAGGAGCTAATGCGTGCGTGCAATGACAAAATCATCTCACCGATGGTCGATAATACAATCTTTATAGAAATCGAACCTTGAATCCAAATAATTCTATCATAGAATGTAGTTTTAAATATTTGTGTCTATTTCGTCAAACGTTTATAAAGGCAGCTCATGTATTCTCAGTTCAAAAATATATCTCAAAGCATTTAGTAAAACGGTTATAAAAACAGCGCATGTACTCTCAGTCCCAAAAAATGTAAAGAGTAAAAGGGAGCAAATGATACTAACACTACTGTATTTCGTAGTAAAAATACATATAACGACATTGAACAAGTGTAGAGTTGGCCTCGGATTCACGAACCTATATCATTTATATATATATATTAATACATATAATCGTAATTGAACAATTTCATATATTATAACTTTATATATTATATATTTAATTCGTATATATGTTTGAAAATGATTATTATTTATATAGTGTGTATATATATATATATATATATATATATATATATATATATATATATATATATATATATATATATATATATATATACTTTAAAATTACATAATTTGTTACATGTGAATATTTATATAAAGATTGTTAATATAATTAATTTCAAATTTATATGTAATATTACTTATAAGTATATTTTTATATACATAATAATAATATTCATAATAGTTGTGTTTGATTATAATATAATATTAATAATAACATTACTTATTATAATAAGAATCATAGTAATAGTAGTAGTAATAATAATAATAATAATAATAATAATAATAATAATAATAATAATAATAATAATAATAATAATAATAATAATAATAATAATAATAATAATAATAATTATATAGTTGTAATGATAATAAAATAACAATTTTTATAAAAATGATAATAATTTTTAATAATAACAACACTAATAATTATAATCATATTAATAATACTTTTGTAAATAATAATAATAATTATGATATTCTTAATAATGATAATAATACTTTAATGATAAAATTAATATTAATAATTATATAAATAATTCTAATGATAATGATTTTTATGATACTTATAGATATGAAAATAATAATAATAATTATAATACTAATAATATCAATAATTATAATAATCATAACAATAATAATTATAATCATAATAATAACATTATTAACTAATAATAATTATAATGTTAATACTAATAATATTAATAATGATATTAATATAAACTATATGATAATAATTTTAATGAAAATTATAATACTTATTTTAAAGATAATAATCTAAATTATGATAATAAAAATCATGTTATCATAACAATAATAATAATAATAACAATAATAATAATAATAACAATAATAATAATAATAATAATAATAATAATAATAATAATAATAATAATAATAATAATAATAATAATAATGAAAAATGAAGCTACCTTCAAGGGAAATCGGTCTAAAAAAAATACACTGTCCCATCAGGGACTCGAACACATGACCTCCCGCTTAACCCGAAACACTCAACACCACTCCACCATTCTGCCTTTCTGATTATTACCAGGTTCAATTAAAGATAAACCGTATTATTCTGTTTCTAATTTCCTTCTTCTTCTCCATGTCAAATTCAAAGTCGACCAAGTCAAATTACCACAATCAATCAAGACTTTGAATGGGTTTATGAATTATAAGCGACACATAATAAATCAGATTATGGGTAATTGAATATGGAAAAACGAAAAAAATAAAAAATAATATATACAGCTGACTGCTGCTATCGCAAGTTTCTTAAAAAAAAATTATTGATTTTCAATACGAGGACGTTTTAGCTAGTAATTCCAACATGAAAAAGGTTGCAAATCTTTCTTAGAAACTATCTCAAACCTCAATTGATATTGAAACATAAACACAAAATCGAATTTGATCAAAGAACGTTTGTTGACCTTTTTTATTTAAAAACTTTGACTCGTGAATTTAAACTCAATTCGAAAAATTAGAAGTTGAAACTTTACAGAATGTTTGCTTGGATGATTCCTAACGAGACTGCATTACTGGATTTTGAAATGGGATTCGAGTTCAAGTATTTGGAAAATTTCACAAGAACAGAGACGAATGAACTGTATTTCTATTATTTCTGTGTTAATTTCCAATTGTAGTTGTTTATTAGCTGTATATATAGATGGTAATCGAATAATTTAAGCAGTAATATGATACCATCGGTTTTGTTTTGTATAGACATATTGAAATCGAATTGTACCCGAGCAGACAGGAAAAATCAATCAGAGAAAAAGAAAATAATAAACAGATAGTGAAGTCTAACTGCTTTGTACGAATTGGATACAGATATATCGAATTCCAACATAAAAATATATTTCAGATAGTGATAGGAATTAATTAACATGCGTTACAAATCAATTTTTATATATATCTGTATTAATATTTACGTATATATATCAATTATTTATATATCTATTAAATTCTGTAATATAAATTAATAATGTAAATCTATTAATAAAATCTGTTAATATTATTAAATTTTTTAAAATAATAATAATAAAAATAATAATAATAATAATAATAATAATAATAATAATAATAATAATAATAATAATAATAATAATAATAATAATAATAATAATAATAATAATAATAATAATAATAAAGATACTAATATTAATAATGATAATATCATTAATAATAACAATAATTATATTAGTAATAATAATACTAACATTAGTAATGAATAATAAAAACTATAATAAGAATTATAACAATGATAATAATAATAATCTTATTAATGATAATATTAATTATTTTTAATGTTCAATATAATATTTATATTTAATAATATTACTAATATTGATCATAATATTTAAAATTACAACTTTACTACTAGTTATAATAATAATGATGTTAACAATGATAACAATAATATTAGTAAATATAATAATTCAAATGTATCAAATTTCATATTATAAGTTTTAATAATATTATCAAAATTGAATGTACTAATATAACAACTATACTTGTAATATAAAATACAATATTATATTATGTGATAATATTTATTTAATATTTATATATTAAAATTAATTATAAATTATATATATATTTATATGTATTCATTTAATAGTTAAAATGTCCCGTTCATATTGATTATAAACGTTCGATATTAATTGATTTCGTCGCGAGGTTTTGACCTCTATATGAGACATTTTTCAAAGACTACATTCATTTTTAAAACAACCATAACTTTTATTTTATCGATAAAGGTTTAAAAAGCATTACGTAGATTATCAAATAATGATAATCTAAAATATACCGTTTACATACGACCATTACATAATGGTTTACAATAAGAATATATTACATCAAAAATAAGTTTCTTGAATGCAGTTTTTACATAATATCATACAAGCATGGACTCCAAATCTTGTCCTTATTCTAGTATGCAACAGCGTAAGCTCTTAATAATCACCTGAGAATAAACATGCTTTAAACGTCAACAAAAATGTTGGTGAGTTATAGGTTTAACCTATATATTTATCAATCGAAATAATAGACCACAAGATTTCATATTTCAATACATCCCATACATAGAGATAAAAATCATTCATACGGTGAACACCTGGTAACCGACATTAACAAGATGCATATAGAATATCCCCATCATTCCGGGAAACCCATCGGACATGATAATTTCAAAGTACTAAAGCATTCCAAATTCCAGAATGGGGCTTGTTGGGCCCGATAGATCTATCTTTAGGATTCCCGTCAATTTGGGGGTCTGTTCCCAAATTCTTAGGCTACCAAGCTAAAAAGGGGCATATTCGGCTTCGATCATTCACCCATATAAAGTAGTTTCATTTACTTGTGTCTATTTCGTAAAAAATTTATAAATTTGCATGTATTCTCATCCCAAAATATTAGATTTTAAAAGTGGGACTATAACTCACTTTCACAGATTTTTACTTCGTCGGGAAGTAAGACTTGGCCACTGGTCGATTCACGAACCTATAACAAATATGTACATATATATCAAATTATGTTCAAAATATATTTACAACATTTTTAATACGTTTTAACGTTTTAAGTTTATTAAGTCAGTTGTCCTCATTAGTAACCTACAACTAGTTGTCCATAGTTAGATGTACAGTGAATAAATTGATATATATTATCTTAACCCAATCTATGACCCAGTGTATATACATCTCAGGCTAGATCACAACTCAAAGTATATATATTTTTGGAATCAACCTCAACCCTGTATAGCTAACTCCAACATTACTGCATATAGAGTGTCTATGGTTGTTCCAAATAATATATATAGATGGGTCGATATGATATGTCAAAACATTTTCATACGTGTCTATGGTATCCCAAGATTACATAATATATTAGAATACATGTATAATACAATACAAGTTAGCTAGGATATGATTAATATAGATTTGTTACCAATTTTCACCTAGCTACAACAAGCAAAAATATCCAATCTTGTTTTACCCATAACTTCTTCGTTTTAAATCCGTTTTGAGTGAATCTAATTGCTATGGTTTCATATTGAAATTATGTTTATGAATCTATACAGAAAAATTATAAGTTTATAGTCGGAAATACAGGTTACAAGTCGTTTTTGTAAAGGTAGTCATTTCAGTCGAAAGAACGACATCTAGATGACCATTTTGGAAAACATACTTCCACTTTGAGTTTAACCATAATTTTTGAATATAGTTTCATGTTCATAAGAAAAATCATTTTCCCAGAAGAACAACTTTCAAATCAAAGTTTATCATAGTTTTAAATTAACTAACCCAAAACAGCCCGCGGTGTTATTACGACGGCGTATATCCAGTTTTACGGTGTTTTTCGTGTTTTCAGGTTTTAAATCATTAAGTTAGCATATCATATAGATATATAACATGTGTCTAGTTGATTTTAAAAGTCAAGTTAGAAGGATTAACTTTTGTTTGCGAACAAGTTCAGAATTAACTAAACTATGTTATAGTGATTACAAGTTTAAACCTCATGATCCATTATTTCGACGGGTTCTTCGATGAATTGAAGTTTTTCGTTGATTTGGATTTCGTCTAACGGAATAGTGAGATCTTCTTTAGCAAAATATTTCTCCAAATTCGAGACATGGAAAGTGTTATGTACAGCCGCGAGTTGTTGAGGTAACTCAAGTCGGTAAGCTACTGGTCCGACACGATCAATAACCTTGAATGGTCCAATATACCTTGGATTTAATTTCCCTCGTTTACCAAATCGAACAACGCCTTTCCAAGGTGCAACTTTAAGCATGACCATTTCTCCAATTTCAAATTCTATATCTTTTCTTTTAATGTCAGCGTAGCTCTTTTGTCGACTTTGGGTTATTTTCAACCGTTGTTGAATTTGGATGATCTTCTCGGTAGTTTCTTGTATTATCTCCGGACCCGTAATATGTCTATCCCCGCTTCACTCCAACAAATCGGAGACCTGCACTTTCTACCATAAAGTGCTTCAAACGGCGCCATCTCAATGCTTGAATGGTAGCTGTTGTTGTAAGAAAATTCTGCTAACGGTAGGTATCGATCCCAACTGTTTCCGAAATCAATAACACATGCTCGTAGCATGTCTTCAAGCATTTGTATCGTCCTTTTGCTCTGCCCATCAGTTTGTGGATGATAGGCAGTACTCATGTCTAGATGAGTTCCTAATGCTTGCTGTAATGTCTGCAAGAATCTTGAAATAAATCTGCCATCCCTATCAGAGATAATAGAGATTGGTATTCCATGTCTGGAGATGACTTCCTTCAAATACAGTAGTGCTAACTTCTCCATCTTGTCATCTTCTCTTATTGGCAGGAAGTGTGCTGATTTGGTGAGATGATCAACTATTACCC
Organism: Rutidosis leptorrhynchoides; assembly: GCF_046630445.1. NCBI lineage: Eukaryota > Viridiplantae > Streptophyta > Magnoliopsida > Asterales > Asteraceae > Rutidosis > Rutidosis leptorrhynchoides. Next base: position 103,636,482 of record NC_092341.1, read on the forward strand.
AAATAGTATCAAAACCACTTGCAGTCCTTGGCAATTTAGTGATGAAATCCATGGTAATGTTTTTCCATTTCCATTCCGGGATTTCGGGTTGTTGAAGTAGACCCGATGGTTTCTGATGCTCAGCTTTGACCTTAGAACACGTCAAACATTCTCCTACGTATTTAGCAACATCGGCTTTCATACCTGGCCACCAAAAATGTTTCTTGAGATCTTTGTACATCTTCCCCGTTCCAGGATGTATTGAGTATCTAGTTTTATGAGCTTCTCTAAGTACCATTTCTCTCATATCTCTAAATTTTGGTACCCAAATCCTTTTAGCCCTATACCGGGTTCCGTCTTCCCGAATATTAAGATGCTTCTCCGATCCTTTAGGTATTTCATCCTTTAAATTTCCCTCTTTTAAAACTCCTTGTTGCGCCTCCTTTATTTGAGTAGTAAGGTTAGTGTGAATTATTATATTCATAGCTTTTGCTCGAATAGGTTCTCTGTCCTTTCTGCTCAAGGCGTCGGCTACCACATTTGCCTTTTCTGGGTGGTAACGAATCTCAAAGTCGTAATCATTTAGCAATTCAATCCACCTGCGCTGCCTCATGTTCAGTTGCTTCTGATTAAATATGTGTTGAAGAATTTTGTGGTCGGTATATATAATACTTTTGACCCCATATAAGTAGTGCCTCCATGTCTTTAATGTAAAAACAACCGCGCCTAATTCCAAATCATGCGTCGTATAATTCTGCTCATGAATCTTCAATTGTCTAGACGCATAAGCAATTACCTTCGTTCGTTGCATTAATACACAACCGAGACCTTGCTTTGAGGCGTCACAATATATCACAAAATCATCATTCCCTTCAGGTAATGACAATATAGGTGCCGTAGTTAACTTTTTCTTCAACAATTGAAATGCTTTTTCTTGTTCATCCTTCCATTCAAATTTCTTCCCTTTATGCGTTAATGCAGTTAAGGGTTTTGCTATTTTGGAAAAATCTTGGATGAACCTTCTGTAGTAACCAGCTAGTCCTAAAAATTGGCGTATGTGTTTCGGAGTTTTCGGGATTTCCCACTTTTCAACGATTTCAATCTTTGCTGGATCCACCTGAATACCTTCTTTATTCACTATATGACCGAGGAATTGAACTTCTTCTAACCAAAATGCACACTTTGAAAACTTAGCATACAGTTTTTCTTTTCTTAGCAACTCTAGCACTTTTCTCAAATGTTCTTCGTGCTCTTGATCATTCTTCGAGTAAATAAGTATGTCATCGATGAAGATAATGACAAACTTGTCAAGATATGGCCCACACACTCAGTTCATGAGGTCCATGAACACAACTGGTGCGTTAGTCAATCCAAACGGCATAACCATAAACTCGTAATGACCGTAACGCGTCCTAAAAGCAGTCTTCGGAATGTCATCCTCCTTCACCCGCATTTGGTGATACCCAGAACGTAAATCAATCTTCGAATAAACCGACGAGCCTTGTAGTTGATCAAATAAATCGTCGATTCTCGGTAATGGGTAACGGTTCTTGATGGTAAGTTTGTTCAACTCTCGGTAGTCGATACACAACCTGAATGTACCATCTTTCTTCTTAACAAACAGAACAGGAGCTCCCCATGGTGATGTACTTGGTCGAATGAAACCACGCTCTAAAAGTTCCTGTAGTTGACTTTGTAATTATTTCATTTCGCTGGGTGCGAGTCTGTATGGAGTACGAGCTATTGGTGCAGCTCCTGGTACAAGGTCTATTTGAAATTCAACGGATCGATGTGGGGGTAATCCCGGTAATTCTTTCGGAAATGCATCGGGAAATTCTTTTGCGATGGGAACATCACTGATGTTCTTTTCTTCAGGTTTAACTTCCTTGATGTGTGCTAGAATGACGTAACAACCTTTTCTTATTAGTTTCTGCGCCTTCAAACTACTAATAAGATTTAATTTTGCGTTGTTCTTTTCTCCGTACACCATTAAAGGTTTTCCTTTTTCACGCACAATGCGAATCACATTTTTGTAACAAACGACCTCTGCTCTCACCTTTTTCAACCAGTTCATACCAATTATTACATCAAAACTCCCTAACTCGACTGGTATTAAATCAATTTTAAACGTTTCATCCCCCAATTTAATTTCTCTATCCCGACATATATTATCTGCTGAAATTAATTTACCGTTTGCTAATTCGAGTAAAAATTTACTATCCAAAGGCGTCAATGGGCAACTTAATTTAGCACAAAAATCTCTACTCATATAGCTTCTATCCGCACCCGAATTAAATAAAACATAAGCAGATTTATTATCAATAAGAAACGTACCCGTAACAAGCTCCGGGTCTTCTTGCGCTTCTGCCGTATTAATATTGAAAACTCTTCCACGGCCCTGCCCATTAGTATTCTCCTGATTCGGGCAATTACTTCTAATATGGCCCGTTTTTCCACATCCATAACAAACAAAGGCGACATTACTTGTTTCGCCACTATTTGTTCCTTTAGTTCTATTAAACTTTGGTCCGTAGACCTCACACTTTTTCGCACCATGGCCAGTTCTTTTACACTTGGTGCAAAATGTCGTGCAGAACCCATTCTGGTGGTACTCTTCACACCTTTGGCATTTTTGGTTTTTGTTGCCATTGTTGTTATTGAGGTTGTTGTTGAGATTGTTATTGTTGTTGGAACGGTTGTTGTAGTAGTTGTTGTTGTTGTTTGGATGTTTGTTGTAGTTATTATTAGAATTACGATTATTGTTACGATTGTTGTTGCGGTTGTTGGGATAGTTGTTGCGATTGTGGTTGTAATTGTTGTTGTTGTTGTTCTGGTGACTCTTGTCACCGTTTTCCTCCCACTTCCTCTTGAGTTGTTTTGTGTTGGCTTCTTCGGCCGCCTGCTCTTTAATTCTTTCCTCAATCTGATTTATGAGTTTATGAGCCATTTGACTTGCCTTTTGTATGGAAGCGGGCTCGTGTGAACTCACATCTTCTTGAATCCTTACTGGTAACCCTTTTACAAACGCGTCGATCTTCTCTTCTTCATCTTCGAATGCTCCGAGACACAATAGGCACAACTCTGTGAATCGTCATTCATATGTGGTAATGTCGAACCCTTGTGTTCGTAACTCCCTAAGTTCTACCTTGAGTTTATTGACTTCGTTTCTAGGACGGTACTGCTCGTTCATCAATTGCTTGAATGCCGACCACGTTAGTACGTAAGCAGCATTTTGTCCTACCTGTTCAAGATAGGTATTCCACTACATTAACGCAGTACCTGTGAAGGTATGTGTAGCGTACTTAACTTTGTCCTCTTCAGTACACTTACTTATGGCAAACACTGATTCGACTCTCTCGGTCCACCGTTTCAATCCAATTGGTCCTTCGGTTCCATCAAATTCCAAAGGTTTGCAGGCAGTGAATTCTTTGTAGGAGCATTCGACGCGATTTACTATGGAATTAGTTCCACTGCTAGATCCAGAGTTATTGTTATTTTGTATCGCAGCCTGTACTGCGGCTATGTTTGCTGCAAGGAAAACACGGAAGTCTTCCTCGCTCATGTTCAAATTCTGACGAGTCGCCGGTGCCATTTCCTTCAAAATAGCCAACTGAATCGAGTTAATCATACAGAATATTAAGAGTAGTCAATAGTATTCCGTAGCATAATATGAACTCATTTATATAAGCTTTTTCTTCATATTAGCGTTTTATAAGTTTAAATTCGGGTACTACCTACCCGTTAAGTTCATACTTAGTAGCTAATATATAATTCAACTACTACAATTCCATATGAAAAACTAATTATAATAATATATCACATACAAATATTCTTCAAACTTACAACTTCGCTATACTACATATAACATGAAATATATTACACTTTGATACAGGACAGTATGGAAGAAAAATCTAGTTAATACGCAAGTTGTTCAGCAAATAAAATAAAGACACGTAATTCATAAGTCCAGAAACAAGTCATGGATTCTGGTTTTACTAAGACGACTTTCCATCCTTGGTCTTGTGGAAAATAACCATTATGACCATTGGCTAGGCAGCATGTTGTAATGTCGTCAAAAGGACGAGGGTTTCGTAATGTCCAACAGCCCCGTAATAATCTAAAAACCTTGTTTCTCACCCCAACTACTGAATCCGTCACTTGTGGGAAGGTTTTATTTAAAAGTTGCAATCTGATGTTCTTTTTCTCACTTTGTTAAGAAGCGAACATCACTAACCAGTAAGCATAACATGCTTCTTTATGTTGCATGTTAGAAGCTCTTTCTAAAGAACGGAGTCCTATGTTGGGATATGTTGAGTCAAAATAGATTCGTAACCCGTAGCGTAAAATTGCATCTGGGTTTCCCGCACTAAATGCCTTAAAGAAAACTTGACGTAACTTAAAGTCTCCCCAATGTGATATACCCCATCTTTCAAAGGAAAGCCTTTTATATACTAAGGCATGCCTGGAATGTCTTTCAAACGTTTGACAAACTAATTTTGCCATAACTAATTGTGCTGATGAATTCTGCCCGACTCTAGACAAGATTTCATCAATCATATCTCCTGGTAGGTCTTCTAAAATTTTTGGTTGTCTATCCTTAACGTCCATTTTGTGTTTTTATACTGTAAAATAGACAAGGATTAGATTCGTAAAAGATAATTAACAAACAATACAAGCAAGTTTTACATAGAACATAAAAGTACAAGCAAACTACAATGCATATAATACACAACATGATTATAACCCTCTAATCTGAATCACTGGTTTCTTCTTCTTTGGACTTGGTTCATTTTCCTAATTTTCTAGGGATATATGATGTTCCTCTAATACGAGTCGTCATTTTCCACAATGGTTTAGAAAAACCTGGTGGTTTAGAGGTTCCCAGGTTATTGTTACAATTTAGGAAATACAGACGTTGCCGATACATATAAAGTTCATCGGGGTTGGAATCAGGTTTTTCTATTTTTATACCTTTTCCCTTATTATTTTATTTTGCCATATTAAATTGGGTCGAGGTAATTTCTATAACATCATCGGAATCCTCATTGGGATCCGATTCATGGGAAAATTGGTAATCTTCCCAATATTTTGTTTCCTCGACGGAAACACCATTGACCATTTTTAACTTTGGTCCATTGGTTGATGATTTTCTTTTATTTAATCGATTTACTGTAGGTATCAAAATTTCATCCTCCGGAACCTCTTCTTCTTCTTCTTCTTCTGGTTCCTCCTCTTCCAGTTCCTCCTCTTCTGATTCCTCTTCTTCCGGTTCCTCTTCTTCCGGTTCCTCTTCTTCCGGTTCCTCTTCGGGGATTTGTGAATCTTCCCAAATTATATTCGACTTTTCATTATTATTAGGTGAGTCGATGGGATTTGTACTAGTGGTAGACATCTATCACACAATATCAAACACATTAAGAGGTTAATATATCACATAATATTTACATGTTAATAATATATAGTTTCCAACAAAAGTGTTAAGCAATCGTTTTTAAAGAAAACACGGTCGAAGTCCAGACTCACTAATGTATCCTAACAAACTCGATAAGACACACTAATGCAAATTTCTAGTTCTCTAAGACCAACGCTCGGATACCAACTGAAATGTCCCGTTCATATTGATTATAAACGTTCCATATTAATTGATTTCGTCGCGAGGTTTTGACCTCTATATGAGACGTTTTTCAAAGACTGCATTCATTTATAAAACAACCATAACCTTTATTTTATCAATAAAGGTTTAAAAAGCATTACGTAGATTATCAAATAATGATAATCTAAAATATACCGTTTACACACGACCATTACATAATGGTTTACAATAAGAATATATTACATCAAAAATAAGTTTCTTGAATGCAGTTTTTACATAATATCATACAAGCATGGACTCCAAATCTTGTCCTTATTTTAGTATTCAACAGCGGAAGTGAAGGTATTTCGTATGCCCGAGAGACATATTAAATTAACGTGGCCACTATGTTATGATCCAAGTCGGGTCATACCCAATAACAAGCTTACCAACACTTTATATGTATTTATTTTAACGGTTGGATTGATAAATAAATACGCGACACTTGAACTTTAGAAAATCGGTTTTCTAAATCATAATCACTTGAGATAAATTATTTGGATAATTTATATATGATGTGGATTTAATTATTTATAGGTTTAAATAATTATGTTATGTTATATTTTATAAAATGGTTTATAAAATTATTGCAAGTAACAAATACATTTTATTTTATACAAGTTTTATAAAACTTGTAACAAGTTTTATAAAATATTCTTGTTATAAAATAATGGATGAATGGGCAGTTTTTGGGACTCTAAGACAAGTCCCATGCTTGCTGATTCTTGTTACTTTTGATACATATATTCTCTAGTGCTTGCTTAACAAGGTGCACCAAGACTTGACTCTTTTGTGGAGTGAATACACATCAAAAAGAAGCAAAAAAACTGCACAGAATACTGCTCCAAAGGAGCTGACTGCCGTGGCCTTTTTGTGTTCAAAGGGGTTCCAAAATTTGGTTTTGCAAGCCAATATCAAGTGTAAAACAAATCCTAACTAATTACAAAGGTGTTGGGGTTATTGCTTGTGGGTATTACTTGCTTGAGGCTTCAAGTTAGAAGCTCTATTATTCATCATCTTCATCATCATCTTGCAACTTTGAAAACAACCCTCAACTAGCTTGAGGAGGTATAATCTTTAAACCCACTCTTAGTTTGTAAGTATGTTTCACAACTTGATCCTATTTGGGATTTAACTTTAAATGGTTAAAGATTTACAAGTTTTAAAATGGTAATTTATACGCTTCCAAATCTTATTTCTTGAATGATTATAAGTATTATGAAACTTGTTAAATCCCAACAATGGTATCTAGAGCCGAAGTTGTTGAAATATGCTTCGAGATGGTTATTAAACCCACTATAATTTTGCATTCTATGAACATGCATGAAGTAGAATGTAAAATTTTCGGTTTTGGGTGGTTTATCATTTTGGACAAAATCACTTGTGATTCTGCATTCTGTATTGCCAATCACTTGTGATTCTGTACTGCCAATCACTTGTGATTTTGTACTGCCAATCACTTGTGATTCTGTATTGCCTATCTCTTATGTAGTTAAAGTTCACAATCTAAGCCTTGACCTTGTGTTTGGTTGCATGCATGGTTGATTGATATTTATTCAATTGGTTTGTAATAATATTTATTCATTTGGCATGTAATAATTCATTTGGTTATGTAATTTATTTTATATTTGGTATGTAAAATAGATTAGGTTGTAATTTCATTTTTTAGACAAAATGTATTAGGATATATTTTGTAAAATGATGAAGAATGATGAAGACTTGAAGAACACATTTAGAAGCATTTGGATGCAAGGTTAAGTGGGAGATTTGAAATCTCCTACTTTGTGCAATTACCCCTTATCCGGTGGCATTTGTTTTCGGCTAAATAAATGTCTACCAAAATGGCTTAATTGTGAACATATTTGTTTTTCATGCATGGTTGTTTATTGTATGATTGTGGATTGTATGTTTGTATGCTACAAGTTAATCACACAAGTTAACAACAAGCAAAATGGCAATTTAATTGGTTAAATTATACATTAATTAACGACATGCAAAACGATAATTTAATTGGTTAAATTAAAAATGGCTAAAAGGACATTAATAAACGGTTATTAAGAACATGATTAGGATCATATATATAAAATGGTTTATAGACATGAAAATGGATTTTCATAAGAACCATACACTAAATGCATGTTGGTGTATGGCATAAAAGTTTTCTCAAACTAGAAATAATGAAAACTTAAAATCCCTTTAACACACTAGGTTAACAAGTTTAAACGCCATCCTATTGTATGACACTTAGACGTATTAAGGAACTTATAATGGGATAAAGGTCACCTAACCGTTATGAGCAAACTAATATGATTAAGGTAAATTTCGCACACTTGTGGGATAAAGGTCACCTAACCACTTGTATGTTAAGTTTACATGTCTAAACAAGTAGGATGACTTGATTTGGAAATCATGAACTTAGGGTCACCGAAGCATGATGAACAAATAGGCGTTGATGGGATAATATGTCATGCAAAAGGATTGCATGATCCCATAACTTAGAAGTTGCAAAAGGATTGCAATTGTCATATAATGACTACCTAGCTAAATCAAATGACGGGATAAAGGTCACCTAACTGAAATTTGGTTTACCGTTGGATTCTAAAATTTAATATATATCAATTGGATTTAAAGGGTATTGATTGTTAAATTTAAAATCGATACTTAAATGAACTTTGTTAAATTTTGTAGATGGCCGCCAATAACAACAACATGCAAAACACACCTATTAACTTGAACAACCTATCGTTAAGGTCTCTCCTCGAGAAAGACAAACTCAACCATACGAACTTTATGGATTGGTTCCGCAATCTTAGGATTGTCCTCAAACTTGAGGATAAGGCGTATGTGTTGGAAGACCCCATTCCCGATCAACCCGACGAGGATGATACGGAAGGCATGGCTTATTGGGATAAGTATTGCGCCGATTCGGTGCAAGTCGCTTGCCTAATGCTTGGGACTATGATACCCAAACTCCAAAAGGATTTCGAGCATCATACTGCATACGACATGATCACGCAATTGAAGGAGATGTTCCTTCAACAAGCTCGTGTCGAGCGCTTTGAAACGGTCCTAGCGCTTCATGCATGTCGTATGGGCGACTCCCAATCCGTTTCATCTTATGTCCTTAAGGTGAAAAGCCTCATTGATCGTGCAAACTGTCTTAATCTCAACATATCTAATGAGCTAGCCACAGATCTTATCCTAAACTCCTTGCCAAAGAGGTTTGACCAATTTGTAATTAATTACAATATGAATGGGATGGATAAGACCATTGGCGAACTTCATGGCATGCTTAGGACGGCAGAAACTAGCATGGGTAAGAGGGCTTCACCCGTGCTAATGATCAATGATGGTGGGTCCAAAGGTAATAACACCACTAAGCCAAAGGCGGCTAAGAGGAAAGGACCCGCCCATCAAGGCAAGGGAAAGGGGAGGATGGTTACCCCAACCAAAAACAAGAACAAGAAGCAAAAGGTTGCCGGACAAGCAAACCCCAAGGAAGACCCGTGCTTCGGTTGCGGTGAAATGGGTCACTGGAAACGAAACTGCCCGGTCTACCTTAAGGAGTTGAAGGAAAAGAGGGATGCGGAGCAAACCTCAGGTAATATATATATGGTATATATAGAGCTTAGTATTACTTCTTCTAATACATGGGTATTAGACACTGGATGTGGAACTCACATTTGCAATTCTTTGCAGGGGTTCAAAAGAAGTAGCAAGCAAACGGGAACATCAAGTCTCTTTATGGGTAATGGAGCCAAAGTGCAAGTGAAGGCTCAAGGAGACTTTGTATTAAAGCTTCCAAGTGGTTTGGAACTTATTTTGAACAATGTTTTGTATGCACCGGATTTTTGTCGAAACATTATTTCAGTTTCCCGTTTAAAACAATGTGATTTTTATCTTAATTTTGTTAATGATGATATCCACGTTTATTTAGATAATGTATTCTATTTTAAGGCTTCGCCTTCAAATGGAATTTATGAATTGGTTCATGATGACACATCATCTAGTAGCTCAATATACCATACTAGCACCAAGAAACTCAAAAGGGAATTGAGTGATTCCTACTTATGGCATTGTCGCCTTGGTCACATAAACAAGAATCGAATGCATACACTTTTAAAGAATGGACTTTTGAAATCAAATGAACTAGACTCGTTTGATGTATGTGAATCTTGTTTACAAGGCAAAATGACTAAAGCACCTTTCAAAGGGACCTATGAAAGGGCTAAGGACTTATTGGGATTAATACATTCGGATGTATGTGGACCCTTTAAGCCCATAACTAGGAATGGTGAAAGATACTTCGTTACTTTCATTGATGACTTCAGTCGTTTTGGATATGTCTACTTGTTAAGACATAAGGACGAAACTTTTGAAGCATTCAAAGAGTATCAAAGCGAAGTACAAAATCAACTCAATAAGACAATTAAGGTACTTCGTACCGATAGAGGAGGTGAATACCTAAGTGATGCTTTCCAAGATCATCTTAGAAGTTGTGGGATTATCTCGCAACTCACTCCTCCTGGAACACCCCAACTGAATGGAGTTTCCGAAAGGAGGAACCGAACCCTAATGGATATGGTTCGATCTATGATGGCTAGAAGCTCGTTACCTCTATCATTTTGGGGTTATTGTATATGCTCCGTGGCTCGTATTTTAAATATGGCCCAAACCAAGAAAGTGGAACGAACACCTCATGAGATGTGGTTTGGAAAACCTCCATCTCTATCATACTTAAAGGTATGGGGATGTAAAGCTTATCCTAAGCGTTACGTCCCTAATAAGTTGAATGCTCGATCCACGAAGTGTATCTTCATAGGATATCCCAAGGATAATATGGGATATTATTTCTATGATCCATCCGTGCAGAATGTATTTGTTGCTCGGAAGGCGGAATTCCTTGAAACTAAGTTCCTAATGGAAGGAAGTAGTGAAAGGAAGATAGATCTTAAAGAGGTTCAAGATCAAGTAGATGATACACAATTGGTTGACACTAGCACTCAACATGAAAATGTTGAGAGTGATCAAATGGATGATCAAAATACACAAGACGTTCGCAGATCTGGTAGGATTAGTAATCCTCCTGAGAGATATAGGTTTCTCATGGATGGTTGCTATGTGGTTGATTTAGATGAACCAATAAACTACCAAGATGCTTTATCAAGGATTGATAAAGATAAATGGCAGGAAGCCATGAACGCTGAGATGCAATCCATGTATGACAACCAAGTTTGGGAACTTGTTACACAACCTGCTGGCTCAAGGCTAGTTGATTGTAAATGGCTTTTCAAAATGAAAACCGACATACATGGAAACTTGGATACATATAAAGCTATACTTGTAGCAAAAGGTTTCACTCAAACTCAAGGGGTTGACTATGATGAAACTTTTTCGCCTGTGGCAATGCTAAAGTCTATTAGGATATTACTTGCCATTGCTGCTCATTATGATTATGAAATATGGCAAATGGATGTCAAGACCGCTTTCCTAAATGGATATCTTGTGAAAGATGTCTATATGGTTCAGCCTGAAGGTTTTGTTGATCCGAAATATCCTAAAAAGGTATGCAAGTTAAAGAAGTCAATCTACGGATTGAAACAAGCATCTAGAATGTGGAATCATCGTTTTAATGAGGAAGCCGAGAAATTTGGCTTCATTAAAAATGGTGATGAAGCTTGTGTATATAAGAAAGCTAGTGGGAGCACTATCATGTTCCTTGTACTATATGTGGATGATATATTGTTATTTGGAAATGATATACCGGCAATGCAAAGAGTTAAAACTTGGCTAAGTAAATGCTTCTCCATTAAGGATCTTAGAGAAGCACAATACGTTTTGGGGATTGGGATCTACATGGATAGATCCAAGAAACTGATAGGTTTGAATCAAAGTGCATACATTGAAAAGATCTTGAAAAGGTTCAAGATGGAGAACTCTAAGAAAAGTTTGGTACCTATTCAAAGAGGAACACTCCTTAGTTCATCTCAGTGCCCCACCACGAAAGATGAACAAGAGAGAATGAAGAAAGTCCCATATGCGTCTGCCATTGGGTCAATCATGTATGCAATGATATGCACTAGACCGGATGTGTCATGCGCTCTTAGCCTGACAAACAGATACCAGAATAACCCAGGAAATAGTCATTGGATTGCTGTTAAAAGTATATTGAAATACCTTAGGAGGACTAAGGATATGTTTCTAATATATGGGTCTGGTGAGGAGGAGCTCGCTGTGAAAGGTTACGTGGATGCGAGTTTCCAAACTGATCGTGATGATTCTCGATCACAATCCGGTTATGTCTTCACATTAAATGGAGGTGCGGTCTCTTGGAAGAGTTCAAAACAGGATGTTGTTGCATTATCCACTACAGAGTCAGAGTACATCGCCGCATCATTGGCAGCTCAGGAAGCTGCATGGATGAAGAAATTCATCGACGACTTAGGAGTAGTCCCTTCCATTCAGGACCCTCTTGAGATCTTTTGTGATAACGAGGGTGCGATTGCTCAAATCAAGGAACCTCGTGCTCACCAAAAGACCCGTCACATTGAGCGGAGATTCAATTACATAAGGGATGAAGTTGAAAAAGGAAAGATATGTATTCTCAAAGTTCACACAGATCTAAATATAGCGGATCCACTCACGAAGCTCTTACATGGTGTAAAACATCAAGGGCATGTTAGTGCATTAGGGCTTCGATATTCTAGTGATTGGTCATGATCTGTTTTAAGTATTGTAACGGAACGAAATTGTTCAAACTCATTAATATAATTATGGTATTAATTTATTTTGAGTTATGTTCCTATTTTGCATATTTTATCCATGAATAAGTAATTATTCTAAATTCCGTAGTCGATCACATTTGTGGGAGCAAATGTGAGGTTTAGACTATTATGAACTCGGATTGGTATACATTCACGGGATGAATGTGGTGCAAGGTTGCAACCAAGGTTCATAGATATTTGTGGGATACAAATATTGGAAGACCCGCCCTCAAGACTTACTAAATGGAGCCTTTGTGGTTGATCACATGTAATCTTGAGTAAAGGTGAATATTATTGTATCCTCTGACCTGAGATACATATTGGGTTCGGACATTCACTAAGTATTGTGCCTTGATTCTTTCTTTCACTATTCTGAAATATGGTAGTTCATAAGGAAGAGCTCAGGTATAATGCATAGTGTATGTCTAGGACATATGTAGTCAAGATGGAATTTGTCCCTCTTATTCGTTGAGAGTCAGATGTCTAAGGCCTGATAAAGTTAAATCTAGAAGAGAGTGATCACTCTATGTCTCTTGGATTTAACATGAAATCTAGGACGAAAGGATGTGATGAAAGATTCACCTATTCATATTCGAGATGGGAACTCGAAAGGGATGATGTTATTGAATGGCAAAAGTCATAACATATTGGGGGTGATGGACGGTCGTTAGGTGGTATCCATCACTTGCATTAATTTCTTATGTTTCTCGTGCAAGTGGGAGATTGAAGGTATTTCGTATGTCTGAGAGACATATTAAATTAACGTGGCCACTATGTTATGATCCAAGTCGGGTCATACCCAATAACAAGCTTACCAACACTTTATATGTATTTATTTTAACGGTTGGATTGTTAAATAAATACGCGACACTTGAACTTTAGAAAATCGGTTTTCTAAATCATAATCACTTGAGATAAATTATTTGGATAATTTATATATGATGTGGATTTAATTATTTATAGGTTTAAATAATTATGTTATGTTATATTTTATAAAATGGTTTATAAAATTATTGCAAGTAACAAATACATTTTATTTTATACAAGTTTTATAAAGCTTGTAACAAGTTTTATAAAATATTCTTGTTATAAAATAATGGATGAATGGGCAGTTTTTGGGACTCCAAGACAAGTCCCATGCTTGTTGATTCTTGTTACTTTTGATACATATATTCTCTAGTGCATGCTTAATATGGTGCACCAAGACTTGACTCTTTTGTGGAGTGAATACACATCAAAAAGAAGCAAAAAAACTGCACAGAATACTGCTCCAAAGGAGCTGACTGCCGTGGCCTTTTTGTGTTCAAAGGGGTTACAAAATTTGGTTTTGTAAGCCAATATCAAGTGTAAAACAAATCCTAACTAATTACAAAGGTGTTGGGGTTATTGCTTGTGGGTATTACTTGCTTGAGGCTTCAAGTTAGAAGCTCTATTGTTCATCATCTTCATCATCATCTTGCAACTTTGAAAACAACCCTTAACTAGCTTGAGGAGGTATAATCTCTAAACCCACTCTTAGTTTGTAAGTATGTTTCACAACTTGATCCTATTTGGGATTTAACTTTAAATGGTTAAAGATTTACAAGTTTTAAAATGGTAATTTATATGCTTCCGCAAATCTTATTTCTTGAATGATTATAAGTATTATGAAACTTGTTAAATCCCAACAGAAAGCTCTTAATAATCACCTGAGAATAAACATGCTTTAAACGTCAACAAAAATGTTGGTGAGTTGTAGGTTTAACCTATATATTTATCAATCGAAATAATAGACCACAAGATTTCATATTCCAATACATCCCATACATAGAGATAAAAATCATTCATACGGTGAACACCTGGTAACCGACATTAACAAGATGCATATAGAATATCCCCATCATTCCGGGACACCCATCGGACATGATAATTTCGAAGTACTAAAGCATTCCAAATTCCAGAATGGGGCTTGTTGGGCTCGATAGATCTATCTTTAGGATTCGCGTCAATTTGGGGGTCTGTTCCCAAATTCTTAGGCTACCAAGCTAAAAAGGGGCATATTCGGCTTCAATCATTCACTCATATAAAGTAGTTTCATTTACTTGTGTCTATTTCGTAAAACATTTATAAATTTGCATGTATTCTCATCCCAAAATATTAGATTTTAAAAGTGGGACTATAAGTCACTTTCACAGATTTTTACTTCGTCGGGAAGTAAGACTTGACCACTGGTCGATTCATGAACCTATAACAAATATGTACATATATATCAAAGTATGTTCAAAATATAGTTACAACGTTTTTAATACATTTTAATGTTTTAAGTTTATTAAGTCAGCTGTCCTCGTTAGTAACCTACAACTAGTTGTCCATAGTTAGATGTACAGAAAATAAATTGATATATATTATCTTGACCCAATCCATGACCCAGTGTATACACATCCCAGACTAGATCACAACTCAAAGTATATATATTTTTAGAATCAACCTCAACCCTGTATAGCTAACTCCAACATTATTGCATATAGAGTGTCTATGATTGTTCCAAATAATATATATAGATGGGTCGATATGATATGTCAAAACATTTGCATACGTGTCTATGGTATCCCAAGATTACATAATATATTAGAATACATGTATAATACAATACAAGTTAGCTAGAATATGATTAATATAGATTTGTTACCAATTTTCACGTAGCTACAACAAGCAAAAATATCCAATCTTGTTTTACCCATAACTTCTTCGTTTTAAATCCGTTTTGAGTGAATCCAATTGATATGGTTTCATATTGAAATTAAGTTTATGAATCTATACAGAAAAAGTATAAGTTTATAGTCGGAAATACAGGTTACAGGTCATTTTTGTAAAGGTAGTCATTTCAGTCGAAAGAACGACGTCTAGATGACCATTTTGGATAACATACTTCCACTTTGAGTTTAACCATGATTTTTGGATATAGTTTCATGTTCATAAGAAAAATAATTTTCCCAGAAGAAAACCTTTCAAATCAAAGTTTATCATAGTTTTTAATTAACTAACCCAAAACAGCCCGCGGTGTTACTACGACGGCGTATATCCAGTTTTACGGTGTTTTTTGTGTTTTCAGGTTTTAAATCATTAAGTTAGCATATCATATAAATATAGAACATGTGTCTAATTGATTTTAAAAGTCAATTTAGAAGGATTAACTTTTGTTTGCGAACAAGTTTAGAATTAACTAAACTATGTTCTAGTAATTTCAAGTTTAAACCTTCGAATAAGGTAGTTTTATATATATGAATCGAATGATGTTATGAATATCATTACTACCTAAGGTTTTGTGGATAAACCTACTGGAAATGTGAAAAATAGATCTAGCTTCAAAGGATCCTTGGATGGCTTGAAAGTTCTTGAAGCAGAATCATGACACGAAAACAAGTTCAAGTAAGATTTTCACTCGAAATAAGATTGTTATAGTTATAGAAATTGAATCAAAGTTTGAATATGAGTATTACCTTGTATTAGAAAGATATCTTACTATAAATAAGAAAGATTTCTTGAGGTTGGATGATCACTTTACAAGATTGGAAGTAAGCTAGCAAAATTGGAAGTATTCTTGATTTTATGAAACTAGAACTTATAGAATTTATGAAGAACACTTAGAATTTGAAGATAGAACTTGAGATAGATCAATTAGATGAAGAAAATTGAAGAATGAAAGTGTTTGTAGGTGTTTTTGGTCGTTGGTATATTGATTAGATATAAAGGATGTGTAATTTTGTTTACATGTAAATAAGTCATGAATGATTACTAATATTTTTGTAATTTTATGAGATATTTCATGCTAGTTGTCAAATGATGGTTCCTACATGTGGTAGGTGACTCACATGGGCTACTAAGAGCTGATCATTGGTGTGTATATACCAATAGTACATACATCTAAAAGCTGTGTATTGTACGAGTACGAATACGGGTGCATACGAGTAGAATTGTTGTTGAAACTGAACGAGGATGTAATTGTAAGAATTTTTATTAAGTAGAAGTATTTTTATAAGTGTCTTGAAGTCTTTCAAATATGTATGAATACATATTAAAACACTACATGTATATACATTTTAACTGAGTCGTTAAGTCATCGTTAGTCGTTACATGTAAGTGTTGTTTTGAAACCTTTAGGTTAACGATCTTGTTAAGTGTTGTTAACCCATTGTTTATTATATCAAATGAGATGTTAAATTATTACATTAAAATGATATTATGATGTATTAATATATCTTAATATGATATATATACAATTAAATGTCGTTACAACGATAATCGTTACATATATGCCTCGTTTCGAAATCATTAAGTTAGTGGTCTTGTTTTTACATATGTAGTTCATTGTTAATATACTTAATGATATGTTTACTTATCATAATACTATGTTAACTATATATATATCCATATATATGACATCATATAGTTTTTACAAGTTTTAACGTTCGTGAATCACCGGTCAACTTGAGTGGTCAATTGTCTATATAAAACCTATTTCAATTAATCAAGTCTTAACAAGTTTGATTGCTTAACATGTTGGAAACTGTCATAACCCGTCCTTAACCATAAGAACGCGTTAGATAACGTATGATTTCATTGCGAGGTATTGACCTCTATATGAGACATTTTTGAAAGAAAACTGCATATATTATACATTACAAACCATAACCATTATTTTTGTTACAAGCTTAAGACAATAAAAAGAAGATTAACGTTTAGCGATAATCTTCGACTTACAAACTTTACAAATGATGACAACAACACGGTTTCTAGCATATTTTACAATACAACATCTCGGATATGCAGTTTTATTTTTGACACAAACATGCGTACGCAAGATCCTGGTTAGATCCAACATGATGCAGCGGAAGCTTTAGAAATCACCTGAGAATAGACATGTTTTAAAAAGGTCAACATAAAGTTGGTGAGATATAGGTTTAATGCCGGCAGTAATATATATATAGACCACAAGATTTCGTATATAAACAGTTTAATAAAAGTATTCTAAGTGGTTGAGCACTTGATAACCATACTTAACATTTTCACGTCGCATATTCCCTTTAATATGAAATCTTACTACACCGTACCAAGTGTAGTCACAAAACGAAGTACTGTGCAACCGTTGAATACTGGTCGTCCAGTCCGGTTGGGGTTGTCAGGCCCGATAGATCTATCAACAGGATTCGCGTTTACAATACCGCTGTAAATATTAGTTACCAAGCTACAGGGAAGTATGCCAGTGGTACAACTCAACGTAGAATATATTTTTCAGTTACTTGTGTCCATATCGTAAAACATAAAATACATGTATTCTCATCCCGAAATATTTAGAGTTTAAAAGTGGGACTATATACTCACTTTCGTCTTGAAGATATATATATAATTTGACTTGGTCTCCGGTTGATATCACGAACCTATCCATATATAATATATCAATACCTTTTCTTTTTTAAACAAACGTCACATATATATACTTGTTATACTTTTAATACTTTGAATAATTCCTTAGTCCGTAGTTAGCAGTTCGTTGTTAGTAATTCAATTTTAATGGTTCATTTTTAGATGTTTAATATACCCGCAATGAAATAAATAAAACCCCCAACGAAATAAATAAAACCCCATCGTATATGTATTGGTCGAGATTAATCTTGACCCATGGTACCGGTGTTGTCAAATGACGTGTTGCGTACATAAAGTACCGGTGTTGTCAAATGACGTGTTGCGTACAATCATGGGATCTTATGATTAATCTTCTCGTGTTGCTTACGGGTGATCCTGAACCATATGAAATTGAATTATGAGTACATATATATAAAATATCATGTTATCTTGGAAGTATGTGATTTTATGTAAATTTTTCCAATGAATCCCGAAGTTGAAAATGTCTAGGATAGCCAATTTTGTTTCGGTCATAGTTTCTTCGTTACAAGTCCGTTTTCGTTGATTCAAATTGCCATCTTCTTGGATCGAGTTCTTCTTTAAGACTATGAACTGTAAATACCTTGGTTTGTATTCAAAATCATACGGCATAGGTGAAAGTTTAGTGAAACATATGAAGTTAAACATTTTTGTTACAACAAAATCATTTAATGACCATTTTTCCAAAAATACTTATACTTTGAAAAACCAAGTTTTACCTTGTTAAATTAACATATAAATAAGTTATATTACATGTCTTGAAGTATTTTAAAAGTTAAGTTAGAAGGATCTATTTAGTTTGCAAACAAGTTTGAAAACATTCAAACTATGTTCTTGTTGTTAAACTTTTGTACCACAAAATAAGATAGCTATATATATATGAATCGAATAAGGTTATGAACATAGATTCTACCTCAAGTTCCTTGGATAAGTTTGCTGTAAAAGAGGAGTAAGAAGCTAGAATCAAAAGGGTGATAGAAGTGGATGAAAGATTGGAAGTAAGTTGGTGTTCTTGGAGGGTTTTCTTGAAGTGTTTTTGTATGGTTTTCTTATGGTGTTTTAGTATGGTTTTTGAAGCTAGATCTTTATGGAACTTTGCTGGATTGTTATGGAGTTTAGAGAGTAAGAAAGAGTGTGTGTTTTTAGTTAAGAGATTGAAGTAAAAATGAATCAAAAATGATGATACATATATACTCCTAAAAATGTGATCTTTAAGGATAACATGACAAAATTTTAGTTTGTATTTTTGTAATTAGTCTTGCAATGATTCAAAAGTAATTACCTTATACATAAGGCATGAATAAGGGCTGGTTAGGTGGTGATTTGATGTGTATATACCAATAGTAAATACGTATAGAAGCTTGGTATGATACGAGTACAAATACTCTAGGTATACGTATAGAAATTTTGTGAAAAATGGAATGAGGATTCAAATATAGCTATCTTTTGTGAATACACTTATATGATTTTATGTATTTAAGTTCTTAAAAGTGATTAAATACATTACTTATACAATATATGTATAAACATTATATGTCTTAAGTATTTATGTCAAATAACGTTACGTATAGTTATCGTTTTGAAAACTTAAGTTAGTAGTTTCAAAATACACATATAACTTGTTGTTATTAATATAAAATGAGGTATTAAAACATTCCTTAATCATGTTAAATATGTATATATACATATATATACACAAACGTATAATTATCATATATTGTATGGTTCGTGATATCATCGGTCAAACTAGACGGTCAAACGTTGTGTAAAACTCTTTTCGGAAATATCAGTCTCGACAATTTGGATTGCTTATCATGTTGGCAAGGTTTAATTTATGTAAATATTAATCTTATAAGTATAGAATGATCGAAAAAGTGCGGGTCGTTACATTACCTCCCCGTTAAATAAATTTCGTCCCGAAATTTTAAAATTGTACCTATTTTGCGTTATCGAGAAACAAGTGCGGATACTTTCGTTTCATCTGATCCTCTCGTTCCCAAGTAAACTCAGGACCTCTTCTAGCATTCCAACGAACCTTAACAATCGGTATATTGCTCTGTTTGAGTTGTTTAACTTCACGGTCCATGATTTCGATTGGTTCTTCGACGAATTGTAGTTTCTCGTCGACATGGATTTCTTCAAGAGGAATGGTGAGGTCTTCCTTTGCAAGACACTTCTTAAGGTTCGAGACGTGAAAGGTATTATGTACTCCGGCGAGTTGTTGCGGTAACTCGAGCCGATAAGCTACCGGTCCAATGCGTTCGATGATCTTGAACGGGCCTACGTATCTTGGGTTCAATTTACCCCTTTTGCCGAAACGTATTACACCTTTCCAAGGTGACACCTTTAGCATAACCATGTCCCCGACCTGAAACTCTAATGGTTTCCTTCGGACATCGGCGTAGCTCTTTTGGCGACTGCGGGCTGTTTTTAATCTCTCCTTGATTTGCACTATCTTCTCAGTCGTTTCATGTATGATCTCGGGACCAGTTAATTGTCGATCTCCTACTTCATTCCAACAGATAGGAGATCTACACTTCCTTCCGTACAATGCTTCGAATGGCGCAGCTCCAATGCTCGCATGATAACTATTATTATACGAGAATTCTGCTAACGGTAGATATTTATCCCATCCGTTTCCAAAATCGATCACACATGCCCTGAGCATGTCTTCGAGAGTCTGAATCGTTCTCTCACTCTGTCCATCGGTTTGTGGATGATATGCGGTACTCATATCCAAACGAGTTCCTAGTGCCTCCTGTAGTGATTGCCAAAACTTTGAGGTAAATCTACTATCACGATCGGATATAATGGAAATAGGTATTCCATGCCTTGAAACAACTTCTTTTATATACAATCGTAATAGTTTCTCCATTCTATCCGTTTCCTTTATAGGCAAGAAATGTGCAGACTTGGTGAGACGATCAACAATCACCCAAATGGTGTCGTATCCCCAGGCAGTCTTTGGTAACTTTGTGATGAAATCCATGGTAATACCATCCCATTTCCATTCTGGGATTTCTGGTTGTTGAAGTAACCCTGACGGCTTTTGATGTTCTGCTTTGACTTTAGAACAAGTTAAACACTCCCCAACATATGTTGCAACGTCGGTCTTTAAATTAGGCCACCAATAACGTGTCTTAAGATCTTGATACATCTTTCCAACTCCAGGATGTATCGAGTATCTTGTCTTATGTGCCTCGTTCAATATCAACTTCCTTAATCCACCCAACTTCGGTACCCAAATACGATTTGCAAAATATCGAATTCCATCTTCCCGTACAACGAGTTGCTTCTCATACTTCTTCATTATTTCATTCTTTATGTTTTCTTTATTGAGTGCTTCTTGTTGAACCTCTTTGATTTGTGAGTTGAGATTCATACGAATTTTTATGTTCATTGCTCGAACTCGAATTGGTTCTCGTTCTTTTCTGCTTAAAGCATCGGCCACCACGTTCGCCTTTCCGGGATGATAACGAATTTCACAATCATAGTCGTTTATTAACTCGACCCACCTACGTTGCCTCATGTTTAATTGTTTCTGATCAAAAATATGTTGAAGGCTTTTATGATCAGTAAACACAGTGAATTTAACCCCATACAAGTAGTGTCTCCACATCTTCAATGCAAACACGACTGCTCCCAATTCTAGATCATGCGTCGTATAATTCCGCTCGTGAATCTTCAATTGTCGGGATGCAAATGCAATCACTTTCTTCCGTTGCATAAGAACACAACCAAAACCTTGTCGCGAAGCGTCACAATATATTTCGAAATCATCGTTCCCTTCTGGTAACGATAATATAGGCGCCGTAGTTAACTTCTTCTTCAGTATTTGAAATGCGTTCTCCTGCTCCGAAGTCCATTCGTATTTCTTCCCTTTTTGCGTTAACGCTGTCAACGGCTTAGCTATTCGGGAAAAATCTTGAATAAACCTTCTATAATAACCGGCTAAACCCAAAAATTGGCGTATCTGCGTTGGTGTCTTAGGAGTCTCCCATTTTTCAATGGCTTCAGTTTTTGCTGGATCAACCTGAATTCCTTTGCTATTAACAACGTGACCAAGAAATTGCACTTCTTTCAACCAAAAAGCACACTTAGAAAATTTAGCATATAGCTGTTCTTTTCTCAACAACTCCAATATCAACCTTAAATGCTCTTCATGCTCTTGCTCACTCTTGGAATAGATAAGAATATCATCAATGAAAACGATAACAAACTTATCTAAGTACGGACTACAAACTCGATTCATGAGGTCCATGAATACAGCTGGCGCATTCGTCAATCCAAACGGCATGACCAAAAATTCGTAATGACCATAACGTGTCCGAAAAGCAGTTTTCGGAATATCCTCTTCTTTGACGCGTAGTTGATGATAGCCCGATCTTAAGTCGATTTTTGAATAAACACATGATCCTTGCAATTGATCAAATAAGTCATCAATTCTCGGTAGTGGATACCGATTCTTGATAGTTAACTTATTTAATTCACGATAGTCTATACACATCCTAAAAGATCCATCTTTCTTCTTAACAAACAAAATTGGAGCTCCCCACGGTGAAGTACTCGGTCGTATGAATCCACGGTCCAGTAATTCTTTTAACTGACTTTGAAGTTCTTTTAACTCGGACGGTGCAAGTCTATATGGAGCACGAGCCACTGGTGCAGCTCCTGGTACTAAATCTATTTGAAATTCTACCGATCTAAATGGAGGTAATCCCGGCAATTCTTCCGGAAAAACTTCAGGAAAATCTCTTGCCACAGGCACGTCGTTGATGCACTTTTCTTTCTTTTCGACTTTATTAACATGCGCTAAAATAGCGTAACATCCCTTTTCTAAACACTTCTTGGCTTTCAAACAGCTAATGAGTTTTAGCTTTGAATTACCCTTCTCTCCATAAATCATCACCGGTATTTTATCCTTACCAGGAATACGAATTGCCTTCTTGGCACAAACAACTTCCGCTCCTATTTTGGACATCCAGTCCATGCCGACTATTACATCAAAACCTCCCAATTCTACGGGTATTAAGTCGATTTTAAACGTTTCTCCGGCTAGATTTATTTCACAATCACGACAAATTTTATCGGCTTTAATTAGTTTACCATTAGCTAACTCAATCAAGTACTTAGCATCTAGAGGTAATGATGAACAATTCAATTTAGTGTAAAAGTTTATACACACGTAACTTCTATCGGCGCCAGTATCAAATAAAATAGATGCTGATAAGTTATTAATGGTAAACGTACCCGTAACAAGCTCCGGGTCTTCTCGTGCCTCTCTAGCATTAATAACAAACGCTCTTCCACGTGCAGGTCCGCCATTCTGATTCGGGCACTGGCTCTTATAATGACCTTGTTTTCCACACCCAAAACAAGTAATGTTAGCCAAAGCAGTTCTATTTGCGTTGGTGGCAGGAGTCTTGTTACCATTTGCATTTGTAACGAGAGCCTTACAATCTTCAGCAAGATGTCCCTGTCGATTGCATTTGGTGCACAACACACTACAGTAACCAAAGTGATGTTTGTGACAACGGTTGCATAAAGGACTTTGTCCTTTGTAACCAAAGCCTGAACCGCTACCCGCACCTTTCGGGGTTTCTGGTTTCTTAAAAGATTGCTGTTGGTAACCTCGATCATAATTTCCGTTCCACTTCCTTTTGTTACTTGATACCTTCACCTCAGTAGTGAATGCTTTCTTATCCAGAATGACCTGATCCATTAACTCGTTCGCCATGGTTATAGCTTCATGAATTGTCTTAGGTTTCGACGCCGTAACGTTTGCCTTGACCTTCTTGGGCAAACCACCTTTGTACATTTCAATCTTCCGTGCTTCGGTTGGAACCAATTCAGGACATAGTAAAACCAATTCCATGAATCGCTGATTGTAGTTGGTGATTTCAGTACCAACCACCTTCAAACTTCGTAACTCATCTTCTAACTTAATAACCTCATTCCTTGGACAATACTCGGTGATTATCATTGCTTTGAATTCTTCCCATGGAGTATCATAAGCTACATCTCCTCCTACCGCCTTCACATAATTCTTCCACCATGTGAGTGCACTATCTTGTAAAGTGCATGATGCAAACTTGGTCATGTCTTTTTCATCACAACCACTGATTTTAAACACCGTCTCCATCTTTTCTATCCATCGGGTTAAACCGATCGGTCCTTCCGTTCCACTGAATGATGAGGGCTTGCAAGCTTGAAACGTCTTGTAGGAGCATCCTACACGAGGATTTGGGTTAACTGCAGCAGCTCTTGCAGCCTCAACCCATAACATTCTGTCGTTCACTCGCTGGTTGATGAGTTCCTCGAGTTCTTGTTCCGTCATTCGATTCAATCGCGCCATTTCCTAATGAAAGAAAATAATTATTCACATGGAATATTATAGATGTAGTGTGTATTTATAGTACATTTATAGCTTGTTAATAATATGAACCAGGTATTATTATAAAAGCCTTTTCTTCTTATTAGCGTTTTATAATTATATCTAGGGTAGTACCTACCCGTTAATGTTCATACTTAATAGCTTAGTACAGAACCAATTACTACAATCTAAATAATACTTAACCATGGAAAATTATTGCATTTCATACTTCGCTATTTTACATATGCTTACATCAAACTTTAAACAAACCACACTAATAATATTATACAAAACATTATGTGATTCCATGGTTTAATACGGCAGCGCATCATTTGGTCTATTTCCCAAAACATTTATGTCCAGGGAATCCCCCAACGCGAATCCTAGCTGTCTCCCTACGTTTTGGCTGAGGTGCCGAAGAACTAGATGCGGGGATAGCACTAATAGGAATAGCGGGGATAGGGGTGGTAGTGTTGAGTGGAATTGGTGCCACTTCATTCTCATTAAACTCGGGATTTGGATTTTCTAATTCATTAGCCTTTCGTTTCTTTCCTAGTTCGAACTCGTCTTTTGTAATTTCCTGTATTTCTTCCTCGGGTTCACTTTCCTCCTCGGGTTCACTTTCCTCCTCGGGTTCACTTTCCTCCTCGGGTTCGCTTTCCGATATTTCTATAGTTGGTTCATCCGGAAATTGTGAGTCTTCCCCAAAAATACCACTTTCGTCATCGGATATGTTAATGACTGAAACACAATCTGAAGGTTCTGATTCGGAGTCGCTGAATGTGATAATAAGTTTCGAGCCCGACATCTATCACACAACAACTAACCCATTAGTACTTACATAATATTTACACATAAATTTTAACCAACAGTGATAAGCAATGGTTTTTAAAATCAGCCCCGGTCAAAGTCCAGACTTTACTAATGTATCCTAACGACTTCTCGGTTAGACACACTAATGCAAACCTGGTTCGCTAAGACCAACGCTCTGATACCACATGTCATAACCCGTCCTTAACCATAAGAACGCGTTAGATAACGTATGATTTCATTGCGAGGTATTGACCTCTATATGAGACATTTTTGAAAGAAAACTGCATATATTATACATTACAAACCATAACCATTATTTTTGTTACAAGCTTAAGACAATAAAAAGAAGATTAACGTTTAGCGATAATCTTCGACTTACAAACTTTACAAATGATGACAACAACACGGTTTCTAGCATATTTTACAATACAACATCTCGGATATGCAGTTTTATTTTTGACACAAACATGCGTACGCAAGATCCTGGTTAGATCCAACATGATGCAGCGGAAGCTTTAGAAATCACCTGAGAATAGACATGTTTTAAAAAGGTCAACATAAAGTTGGTGAGATATAGGTTTAATGCCGGCAGTAATATATATATAGACCACAAGATTTCGTATATAAACAGTTTAATAAAAGTATTCTAAGTGGTTGAGCACTTGATAACCATACTTAACATTTTCACGTCGCATATTCCCTTTAATATGAAATCTTACTACACCGTACCAAGTGTAGTCACAAAACGAAGTACTGTGCAACCGTTGAATACTGGTCGTCCAGTCCGGTTGGGGTTGTCAGGCCCGATAGATCTATCAACAGGATTCGCGTTTACAATACCGCTGTAAATATTAGTTACCAAGCTACAGGGAAGTATGCCAGTGGTACAACTCAACGTAGAATATATTTTTCAGTTACTTGTGTCCATATCGTAAAACATAAAATACATGTATTCTCATCCCGAAATATTTAGAGTTTAAAAGTGGGACTATATACTCACTTTCGTCTTGAAGATATATATATAATTTGACTTGGTCTCCGGTTGATATCACGAACCTATCCATATATAATATATCAATACCTTTTCTTTTTTAAACAAACGTCACATATATATACTTGTTATACTTTTAATACTTTGAATAATTCCTTAGTCCGTAGTTAGCAGTTCGTTGTTAGTAATTCAATTTTAATGGTTCATTTTTAGATGTTTAATATACCCGCAATGAAATAAATAAAACCCCCAACGAAATAAATAAAACCCCATCGTATATGTATTGGTCGAGATTAATCTTGACCCATGGTACCGGTGTTGTCAAATGACGTGTTGCGTACATAAAGTACCGGTGTTGTCAAATGACGTGTTGCGTACAATCATGGGATCTTATGATTAATCTTCTCGTGTTGCTTACGGGTGATCCTGAACCATATGAAATTGAATTATGAGTACATATATATAAAATATCATGTTATCTTGGAAGTATGTGATTTTATGTAAATTTTTCCAATGAATCCCGAAGTTGAAAATGTCTAGGATAGCCAATTTTGTTTCGGTCATAGTTTCTTCGTTACAAGTCCGTTTTCGTTGATTCAAATTGCCATCTTCTTGGATCGAGTTCTTCTTTAAGACTATGAACTGTAAATACCTTGGTTTGTATTCAAAATCATACGGCATAGGTGAAAGTTTAGTGAAACATATGAAGTTAAACATTTTTGTTACAACAAAATCATTTAATGACCATTTTTCCAAAAATACTTATACTTTGAAAAACCAAGTTTTACCTTGTTAAATTAACATATAAATAAGTTATATTACATGTCTTGAAGTATTTTAAAAGTTAAGTTAGAAGGATCTATTTAGTTTGCAAACAAGTTTGAAAACATTCAAACTATGTTCTTGTTGTTAAACTTTTGTACCACAAAATAAGATAGCTATATATATATGAATCGAATAAGGTTATGAACATAGATTCTACCTCAAGTTCCTTGGATAAGTTTGCTGTAAAAGAGGAGTAAGAAGCTAGAATCAAAAGGGTGATAGAAGTGGATGAAAGATTGGAAGTAAGTTGGTGTTCTTGGAGGGTTTTCTTGAAGTGTTTTTGTATGGTTTTCTTATGGTGTTTTAGTATGGTTTTTGAAGCTAGATCTTTATGGAACTTTGCTGGATTGTTATGGAGTTTAGAGAGTAAGAAAGAGTGTGTGTTTTTAGTTAAGAGATTGAAGTAAAAATGAATCAAAAATGATGATACATATATACTCCTAAAAATGTGATCTTTAAGGATAACATGACAAAATTTTAGTTTGTATTTTTGTAATTAGTCTTGCAATGATTCAAAAGTAATTACCTTATACATAAGGCATGAATAAGGGCTGGTTAGGTGGTGATTTGATGTGTATATACCAATAGTAAATACGTATAGAAGCTTGGTATGATACGAGTACAAATACTCTAGGTATACGTATAGAAATTTTGTGAAAAATGGAATGAGGATTCAAATATAGCTATCTTTTGTGAATACACTTATATGATTTTATGTATTTAAGTTCTTAAAAGTGATTAAATACATTACTTATACAATATATGTATAAACATTATATGTCTTAAGTATTTATGTCAAATAACGTTACGTATAGTTATCGTTTTGAAAACTTAAGTTAGTAGTTTCAAAATACACATATAACTTGTTGTTATTAATATAAAATGAGGTATTAAAACATTCCTTAATCATGTTAAATATGTATATATACATATATATACACAAACGTATAATTATCATATATTGTATGGTTCGTGATATCAT
The DNA here is from genome assembly GCF_046630445.1 of Rutidosis leptorrhynchoides. Classification (NCBI taxonomy): domain Eukaryota; kingdom Viridiplantae; phylum Streptophyta; class Magnoliopsida; order Asterales; family Asteraceae; genus Rutidosis; species Rutidosis leptorrhynchoides. The sequence goes on from NC_092341.1 coordinate 103,664,262, forward strand.
CGGTCAAACTAGACGGTCAAACGTTGTGTAAAACTCTTTTCGGAAATATCAGTCTCGACAATTTGGATTGCTTATCATGTTGGCAAGGTTTAATTTATGTAAATATTAATCTTATAAGTATAGAATGATCGAAAAAGTGCGGGTCGTTACAGAAACACTTAATCATATAAATATCAATTTCATTTAATATATATAAATATGGAAAAGTTCGGGTCACTACAATAGTAACTTACTTATTTTATTTATTATTTTACTTTCTTAATTCCAATTGATCAAAGTGTATTTTATTAATTAAAAACAATTTATATATACACTTTCATTCATATATATATATATATATATATATATATATATATATATATATATATATATATATATATATATATATATATATATATATATATATATATATATATACACATAATCATTTACAGACAATTTTTCGTGAATAGTCGGGTGTAGTCAAAGGTCAAATGAATCTATGTAAAGAGTTCAAGAATTTTTGAGACTGAACATTACAGACTTTACTTATCGTGTCGAAATCATTTAAAGATTAAGTTTAAATTTGATCGGAAATTTCCTGGTCGTCACAGTAACATGATACGAGGCACCCGAATCTAGAACCCAAGATTCGTCAAGAACTTCTTTTTGGCACATCAACGCATCTTCGATCACCATAGTCGATACGCTCCCACCTGACTTAAGACTCGAGCACTTTGACTTATGGTGACCAACTTGTTGACAATTCCAACACACCACGTTCTTGCTCCTTGACGGACTTCTTGACCTAGCTCTTCCCCGACTAACACTTAGAGCCGAACGCTAACTTCCATTCGAATCTTTCCTACGAATACCTTCGCTAAGAATCAAATCCTGGATTCCTTCAAAAGTTAACTTAGTAGTTCCGGATGAACTACTAACAGCCGTAACTGTACCGGCCCAACTATCGGGCATTGAAGATAGCAAAAACAACGCCTCAAGCTCATCATCGAATTTAATATTCACGGACTTCAAACGAGTTAAAATCGAATTAAATTCGTTAACGTGATCATCCGCTGAGGAACCCTCCATCATCCTAGCATTCACCAATTGCAGAATCAAGAAAACTTTATTCAAAGCGGATGACTTTTCATACATGTTAGATAAAGCCGCAAGTACACCCGCCGTTGTGGTTTCACCCACGATGTTGTAAGCAACGTTCTTGGCCAGAGAAAGTCGAACAACTCCTAGGCTTGTGTGATGGCCCCTTCAAAATACTTAACGGATCTGTCACTTGGTCCCACAGCTTGATCGAACTTAAATGAATTTAACAAACGACATTGCATTCTTTTATTTCAAAAGTTTCCCAAAAAGGATAGCATACCAAAATATGTAGTTTAAAATAACCCAACATATTAATTAACCAAAGTTGACACAAAACATTGCCAATAAACCCACAAATTTAAATTATCCAAAAACAGAATACAAGCTTAAGTTTCATAATTGTTTCATAAAATCTGCCCAAATGCATGCAGACTCTTCTAAACACAGCGGAAGCATCACATAAATTCAAGTACCTGTGAAAACATGCGAGTAAACTGTCAACACAAAGGTTGAGTGAATTATAGGTTTAAATAATTGAATAACCTTTAGACCACAAGATTTAAAAATGTTAGAAAACATTAAACATTATTCCATTATCAATGAGCCACCGGGTAACCACTTAACCCTTTATTTACCCTTGCCAAACACAAAAAATGATATACACCAGACAGTGTATCTACAACAAAATACGAAGTACTAAACATTCCAATTATAAATTGCTAGCGCGACTAGCTCGAAATGGGGTTGTCAAACCCGATAGATCTATCCGTAGGATTCACGTTCACCAGTAGAAACCAGTGATTACAGTCACCAGACTAGGGAATATTTTGGTCCAACTCACAATGAATAATTTAAATTTAATTGTAACTTGTGTCTAAACATGAAATAAAATGCATGTAATCACATCCCAAAAGTATACTTTGAAAAGTATGTAAAAACGGGACCATAACTCACCTTAATAGTAACGAAGTAACCAACACAAATAAGCGAACAGCAAATGGAGTACATGTAGTGACCCGAACTTTTCCATGTTTATATATATTAAATGAAATTGATATTTACTTGATTAAGTGTTTTCAACATGTTAAGTAATCAAACTTGTTAAGACTTGATTAATTGAAATAGGTTTCATATAGACAATTGACCACCCAAGTTGACCGGTGATTCACGAACGTTAAAACTTGTAAAAACTATATGATGACATATATATGGATATATAGTTAACATGATATTATGATAAGTAAGTATCTCATTAGGTATTTTAACAATGAGTTATATACATAAAAATGAGACTATTGAATTAAGAAACTTGAAAACGATATATATAACGATTATCGTTATAACAACGTTTTACTAATTACATATGAATCATTTTAAGATATTGTTACACTATATATAAACATGATAAATGATAAGTAAACATATCATTAAGTATATTAACAATTAACTACATATGTAAAAACAAGACTACTAACTTAAGGGTTTCGAAACGAGACATATATGTAACGATTAACGTTGTAACGACATTTAACTGTATATATATCATACTAAGATATATTAATATATCATAATATCATGATAATATAATAATTTAACATCTCTTTAGATATAATAAACAATGGGTTAACAACATTTAACAAGATCATTAACCTAAAGGTTTCAAAACAACACTTACATGTAATGACTAACGATGACTTAACGACTCAGTTAAAATGTATATACATGTAGTGTTTTAATATGTATTCATACACTTTTGAAAGACTTCAAGACACTTATCAAAATACTTCTACTTAACAAAAATTCTTACGATTACATCCTCATTCATTTTCATCAACAATTCTACTCGTATGCACTCGTATTTGTACTCGTACAATACACAGCTTCTAAATGTATTTACTATTGGTATATACACTTCAATGAACAGCTCTTAGCAGACCTTGTGAGTCACCTAACACATGTGGGAACCATCATTTAACATCTAGCAAGAAATATCTAACAAAACAACAAACTAATGGAACCTATATTGACTCCTACTTTCACGTGAATGATGAACCACAAACACGCTTTCATTTTCAATTTTCATGCATCAAACTACTCTCTCTTAAGTATTCTTCCATTGTTCTAAGTATTCTTCATCATCTTCATCAAAATCTAGCTCAATCTAGTTCATAAATCCATACATAAACCAAGTTATAAAACAACTACTCAAAAACACACCAACAACACTTCCAAGTTTGCTAGCTTACTTCCAATCTTGCAAATCCACTTTGAGTGATCATCCAACCTCAAGAAATCTTTCTTATTTACAGTAAGATATCTTTCTAATACAAGGTAATACTCATATTAAAACTTTGCTTCAATTTCTAAAACTTTAACAATCTTATTTCGAGTAGAAATCTTACTTGAACTTGTTTGCGTGTCATGATTCTGCTCCAAGAACATTCAAGCCATCCAAGGATCCTTTGAAGCTAGATCTATTTTTCTCATTTCCAGTAGGTTTATCCACAAAACCTGAGGTAGTAATCATGTTCATAACATCATTCGATTCATATATATAAAACTACCTTATTCGAAGGTTTAAGCTTGTAATCACTAGAACATAGTTTAGTTAATTCTAAACTTATTCACAAACAAAAGTTAATCCTTCTAACTTGACTTTTAAAATCAACTAAACACATGTTATATATCTTTATGATATGCTAACTTAATGATTTAAAATCGGAAAACACGAAAAACACCGTAAAATCGGATATACACCGTCGTAGTAACACCGCGGGCTGTTTTGGGTTAGTTAATTAAAAACTATGATAAACTTTGATTTAAAAGTTGTTCTTCTAGGAAAATGATTTTTCTTATGAACATGAAACTATATCCCAAAATCATGGTTAAACTCAAAGTGGAAGTATGTTTTCCAAAATGGTCATCTAGACGTCGTTCTTTCGACTGAAATGACTACCTTTACAAAAACGACTTGTAACCTGTATTTTCGACTATAAACTTATACTTTTTCTGTTTATATGAAACCATAGCAACTTGAATCACTCAAAACAGATTTAAAACGAAGAAGTTATGGGTAAAACAAGATTGGATAATTTTTCTTGTTGTAGCTACGTGAAAATTAGTAACAAATCTATATTAATCATATCCTAGCTAAATTATATTGTATTATGCATGTATTCTAATATCTTATGTAATCTTGGGATACCATAGACACGAATACAATGTTTTGACATATCATATCGACCAATCTATATATATATATATATATATATATTTCGGAATAACCATAGACACTCTATATGCAGTAATTTTGGAGTTAGCTATACAGGGTTGAGGTTGATTCCAAAATATTATATATACTTTGAGTTGTGATCTAGCCTGAGGCTTGTATATATGAGGTCGTGGATTGATTCGAGATAATATATATTGCTTTATTTTCTGTACATCTAACTGTGGACAATTAGTTATAGGTTACTAACGAGGACAGCTGACTTAATAAACTTAAACAGCAAAACGTATTAAAAATGTTGTAAATATATTTTGAACATACTTTGATATTTATGTACATATTTGTTATAGTTTCATGAATCGACCAGTGGCCAAGTCTTACTTCCCGACGAAGTAAAAATCTGTGAAAGTGACTTATAGTCCCACTTTTAAAATCTAATATTTTAGGATGAGAATACATGTAGTTTTATAAATGTTTTACAAAATAGACACAAGTAAATGAAACTATATTCTATGGCTGGAATATTAAACCAAATATGCCCCTTTTTAGTCTGGTAATCTAAGAATTAGGGAACAGACACCCTAATTGACGCGAATCCTAAAGATAGATCTATTGGGCCTAACGAGCCCCATCCAAAGTACCGGATGCTTTAGTACTTCGAATTCATCATGTCTGAAGGGAGTCCCGGAATGATAGGGGATATTCTATATGCATCTTGTTAAGGTCGGTTACCAGGTGTTCACCATATGAATGATTTTTATCTCTATGTATGGGATGTATATTGAAATATGAAATCTTGTGGTCTATTATTACGATTTGATAAATATATAGGTTAAACCTATAACTCACCAACATTTTTGTTGACGTTTAAAGCATGTTTATTCTCAGGTGATTATTAAGAGCTTCCACTGTTGCATGCTAAAATATGGACAAGATTTGGTGTCAGCATGCTTGTATAATATTGTTTAAAACTGCATTCGAGATTTACTTTATTGTAACATGTTAATATTGTAAACCAATATGTATTGGTAGTGTGTAAGTGTGATATTTTAGATTATCATTTCTGGATAATCTAGGTGGTGACTTTTTAACCTTGTCAATAAAATAAAGGTTATGGTTTGTTTTAAAAACGAATGCAGTCTTTGAAAAACGTCTCATATAGAGGTCAAAACCTCGCAACGAAATCAATTAATATGGAATGTTTATAATCAATATGAATGGGACATTTCAGTTGGTATCCGAGCGTTGGTCTTAGAGAACCAGAATTTTTGCATTAGTGTGTCTTACCGAGTTTGTTAGGATGCATTAGTGAGTCTGGACTTCGACCGTGTTTTTCTTCAAAAACAATTGCTTAACATTTTTTGTTGGAAACTTTATATTATTAACATGTAAATATTATGTGATATATTAATCTCTTAACCTGTTTGATATTGTGTGATAGATGTCTACCTTTAGTACAAATCCCATCGACTCACCTAATAATAATGAAGAGTCAAATATACTTTGGGAAGATTCACAAATTCCTGAAGAGGAACCGGAAGAGGAGGAACCGGAAGAGGAAGAACCGGAAGAAGAAGAGGTTTCGGAGGAAGAAATATTGATACCTACAGTAAATCGATTAAATAAAAGAAAATCCTCAACCAACGGACCAAAGTCAAAAATGGTCAATGGTGTTTCCGCCAAGGAAGCAAAATATTGGGAAGATTACCAATTTTTCGATGAATCGGATCCCGATGAGGATTCCGATGATGTTATAGAAATTACCTCGACCCAATTTAATAAAGCAAAAGAAAATAATAAGGGAAAAGGTATAAAAATAGATAAAACTGATTCCAACCCCGATGAACTTTATATGTATCGACAACATCCGTATTTCCTAAAATGTAACAATAACCCGGGAACCTCTAAACCACCAGGTTTTTCTAAACCATTGTGGAAAACGACGGCTCGTATTAAAGGAACACCATATATCCCTAGAAAATTAGGAAAACGAACCAAGTCCGAAGAAGACAAAACCAGTGATTCGGATTAGAGGATTGTAATCATGTTATGTAATATATGTATTGTAGTGTGCTTATACTTTTATGTTCTATGTAAAAATTGCTTGTATTGTTTGTTAATTATCTTTTACGAATCTAATCCTTGTCTATTTTACAGTATAAAAACAAAATGGACGTTAATGGTAGACAACCTAATATTTTAGAAGACCTACCAGAGGATATGATTGAGGAAATCTTGTCTAGAGTCGGTCAGAATTCATCAGCACATTTAGTTATGGCGAAATTAACTTGTCAAACATTTGAAAGACTTTCCAGAAATGCCTTAGTTTATAAAAGGCTTTCCTTTGATAGGTGGGGTATATCACATTGAGGAAACCGTAAGTTACGCCGTGTTTTCTTTAAAGCGTTAAATGCAGGGAACCTAAATGCAATTTTACGCTACGGGTTAAGAACCTATTTTGACTCAACATATCCCAACATAGGATTTCGTGAATTAGAAAGAGCTTCTAACATGCAACATAAAGAAGCATGTTATGCTTACGGGTTAGTGATGTTCGCTTCTTACCAAAGTGAGAAAAAGAACATCGGATTGCAACTTTTAAATAAAACCTTCCCACAAGTGACGGATTCAGTAGTTGAGGTGAGAAACAAGGTTTTTAGATTATTACGGGGTTGTTGGACATTACAAAACCCTCGTCCTTTTGACGATATTACTACATGCTGCCTAGCCAATGGCCATAACGGTTACTTTCTACAAGACCAAGGATGGGAAGTCGTCTTAGTAAAACCAGAATGCATGACTTGTTTCTGGACTTATGAATTACGTGTCTTTATTTCTTTTGCTGAACGACTTACGTATTAACTAGAATTGCCTTTATAGCTGCCGAGTAGCAAAGTTATTATGTGCTATATTTCATCCTATATGTATAATAGCGGTTTTGTAAGTTTGTAAAATATTGTATAAATATGTGAACGTGAAATATTATTATAATCAGTTTTTTCATATAGAATTATAGAAGTTGAATTGTATATTAGCTACTAAGTATGAACTTAATGGGTAGGTACTACCCGAATTAAAACTATAAAACGCTAATATGAAGAAAAAGCTTTTATAAATGAGTTCATACTACGCTACGAAATACTATTGACTACTCTTAAAATTCTATATGATTAACTTAATTCTTTGGGCTATTTTTGAAGGAAATGGCACCGGCAACTCGTCAGAATTTGAACATGAGGGAGGAAGACTTCCGTGTTTTCCTTGTAGCAAACATTGCCGCAGCACAGGCTGCGATGCAAAATAACAATAACTCTGGATCTAGCAGTGGAACTAATTCCACAAGAAATCGTGTCAGATGCTCCTACAAAGAATTCACTGCCTGCAAACCTTTGGAATTTGATGGAACCGAAGGACCAATTGGATTGAAACGGTGGACCGAGAAAGTCGAATCGGTGTTTGCCATAAGTAAGTGTACTGAAGAGGAACAAGTTAAGTACGCTACGCATACCTTTACAGGTACTGCGTTAACGTGGTTGAACACCTATCTTGAACATGTAGGACAAAATGCTTCTTACGCACTACCGTGGTCGGCATTCAAGCAATTGATGAACGAGAAGTACCGTCCTAGAAACGAAGTCAAAAAGCTCAAGGTAGAACTTAGAGAGGTACGAACACAAGGATTCGACATTACCACATATGAACGACGATTCACAGAGTTGTGCCTATTGTGTCCGGGAGCGTTCGAAGACGAAGAAGAAAAGATCGACGCGTTTGTAAAAGGGTTACCAGTAAGTATTCAAGAAGATGTGAGTTCACACAAGCCCGCTTCTATACAGAAGGCAAGTCGAATAGCTCATAAACTCATAAATCAGATTGAGGGGAGAATTAAAGAACAGGCGGCCGAAGAAGCCAACACGAAACAACTCAAGAGGAAGTGGGAGGAAAACGGTGACAAGAGTCACCAGTACAACAACAATAACAATTACAACCACAATTGCAACAACAATCGCAACAATAACCGCAATCCTAACAATAACTACAAAAAACGTCCCAACAACAACAACTACTACAACAACCGTTTCAACAACAATAACAATCCCAACAACAACCTCAATAACAACAAACAACAGAAACAACCATGCTTCAGGTGTGCAGAGTACCATCCGAATGCGTTTTGCACAACAGTTTGCACCAAGTGTAAGAGAAGTGGTCATGACGTGACAAAATGTGAGGTTTACGGACCAAAGAACAACAAAAATAAAGAAACAAATAAGGTCGGAACAAATAATGCCGATGTAGTTTGTTATAAATGTGGAAAACCGGGCCACATTATTAGAAATTTCCCAAACCAAGGGAATACTAATGGGCAAGGCCGCGGAAGAGTTTTCAATATTAATGCGGCAGAAGCGCAGGAAGACCCGGAGCTTGTTACGGGTACGTTTCTTATTGACAATACATCTGCTTATGTTTTATTTGATTCGGGTGCAGATAGAAGCTATATGAGTAGAGATTTTTGTGCTAAATTAAGTTGTCCACTGACGCCTTTGGATAATAAATTTTTACTCGAATTAGCAAACGGTAAATTAATTTCAGCAGATAATATATGTCGGGAGAGAGAAATTAAACTGGGGGATGAAACATTTAAAATTGATTTAATACCAGTCAAGTTAGGGAGTTTTGATGTAATAATTGGCATGGACTGGTTGAAAAAGGTGAGAGAAGAGGTCGTTTGTTACAAAAATGCGATTCGCATTATACGTGAAAAAGGAAAACCTTTAATGGTGTACGGAGAAAAGAACAACGCGAAATTAAATCTTATTAGTAGTTTGAAGGCGTAAAAACTAATAAGAAAAGGTTGTTATGTCAATCTAGCACACATCAAGGAAGTTAAACCTGAAGAAAAGAACATCAGTGATGTTCCCGTCGCAAAAGAATTTCCCGATGTATTTCCGAAAGAATTACCGGAATTACCCCCACATCGATCTGTTGAATTTCAAATAGACCTTGTACCAGGAGCTACAACAATAGCTCGTGCTCCATACAGACTCGCACCCAGCAAAATGAAAGAATTACAAAGTCAGTTACAGGAACTTTTAGAGCGTGGTTTCATTCGACCAAGCACATCACCGTGGGGAGCTCCTGTTTTGTTTGTCAAGAAGAAGGATGGTACATTTAGGTTGCGTATCGACTACCGAGAGTTGAACAAATTTACCATCAAGAACCGCTACCCACTACCGAGAATCGACTACTTATTTGATCAACTACAAGGCTCGTCGGTTTATTCGAAGATTGATTTACGTTCTGGGTATCATCAAATGCGAGTGAAGGAGGATGATATTCCAAAGACTGCTTTTAGGACGTGTTACGGTCATTACAAGTTTATGGTTATGTCGTTTGGGTTGACTAACGCACCAGCTGTGTTCATGGACCTCATGAACCGAGTGTATGGACCATACCTTGACAACTTTGTCATTGTTTTCATCGATGACATACTTATTTACTCAAAGAATGACCAAGAGCACGAAGAACATTTAAGAAAAGTGCTAGAGTTGTTAAGGAAAGAAAAACTATACGCTAAGTTTTCAAAGTGTGCATTTTGGTTGGAAGAAGTTCAATTCCTCGATCACATAGTGAACAAAGAAGGTATTCTGGTGGATCCAGCAAAGATTGAAACCGTTGAAAAGTGGGAAACCCCGAAAACTCTGAAGCATATACGCCAATTTTTAGGACTAGCTGGTTACTACAGAAGGTTCATCCAAGACTTTTCCAGAATAGCAAAACCCTTGACTGCATTAACGCATAAAGGGAAGAAATTTGAATGGAAAGATGAACAAGAGAAAGCGTTTCAATTGTTAAAGAAAAAGTTAACTACGGCACCTATATTGTCATTACCTGAAGGGAATGATGATTTTGTGATATATTGTGACGCCTCAAAGAAAGGTCTCGGTTGTGTATTAATGCAACGAATGAAAGTAATTGCTTATGCGTCTAGACAATTGAAGATTCACGAGCAGAATTATACGACGCATGATTTGGAATTAGGCGCAGTTGTTTTTGCATTAAAGACTTAGAGGCACTACTTATATGGGGTCAAAAGTATTATATATACTGATCACAAAAGTCTTCAACACATATTTAATCAGAAATAATTGAACATGAGGCAGCGCAGATGGATTGAGTTGTTGAATGATTATGACTTTGAGATTCGTTACCACCCGAGGAAGGCAAATGTGGTAGCCGACGCCTTGAGCAGAAAGGACAGAGAACCCATTCAAGTAAAAGCTATGAATATAATGATTCACACTAACCTTACTACACAAATAAAGGAGGTGCAACAAGGAGTTTTAAAAGAGGGAAATTTAAAGGATGAAATACCCAAAGGATCGGAGAAGCATCTTAATATTTGGGAAGACGGAACCCGGTATAGGGCTGAAAGGATTTGGGTACTGAAATTTGGAGATATGAGAGAAATGGTACTTAGAGAAGCTCATAAAACCAGATACTTAATACATCCTAGAACGGGGAAGATGTACAAGGATCTCAAGAAATATTTTTGGTGGCCGGGTATGAAAGCCGATGTTGCTAAATACGTAGGAGAATATTTGACGTGTTCTAAGGTCAAAGCAGAGCATCAGAAACCATCAGGTCTACTTCAACAACCCGAAATTCCGGAATGGAAATGGGAAAACATTACCATGGATTTCATCACTAAATTGCCAAGGACTGCAAGTGGTTTTGATACTATTTGGGTAATAGTTGATCGTATCACCAAATCAGCACACTTCCTGCCAATAAGAGAAGATGACAAGATGGAGAAGTTAGCACGACTATATTTGAAGGAATTCGTCTCCAGATATGGATACCAATCTCTATTATCTCTGATAGGGATGGCAGATTTATTTCAAGATTCTGGCAGACATTACAGCAAGCATTAGGAACTCGTCTAGACATGAGTACTGCCTATCATCCACAAACTGATGGGCAGAGCGAAAGGACGATACAAATGCTTGAATACATGCTACGAGCATGTGTTATTGATTTCGGAAACAGTTGGGATCGACATCTACCGTTAGCAGAATTTTTCTACAACAATAGCTACCATTCAAGCATTGAGATGGCACCGTTTGAAGCACTTTTATGGTAGAAAGTGCAGGTCTCCGATTTGTTGAAGTGAAGTGGGGGATAGACAGATTAGGGGTCCAGAGATAATACAAGAAACTACCGAGAAGATCATCCAAATTCAACAACGGTTGAAAACCGCCCAAAGTCGACAAAAGAGCTACGTTGACATTAAAAGAAAAGATATAGAATTTGAAATTGGAGAGATGGTCATGCTTAAATTTGCACCTTGGAAAGGCGTTGTTCGATTTGGTAAACGAGGGAAATTAAATCCAAGGTATATTGGACCATTCAAGATTATTGATCGTGTCAGACCAGTAGCTTACCGACTTGAGTTACCTCAACAACTCGCGGCTGTACATAACACTTTTCACGTCTCGAAATTGAAGAAATGTTTTGCTAAAGAAGATCTCACTATTCCGTTAGACGAAATCCAAATCAACGAAAAACTTCAATTCATCGAAGAACCCGTCGAAATAATGGATCGTGAGGTTAAAAGACTTAAGCAAAACAAGATACCAATTTTTAAGGTTCGATGGAATGCTCGTAGAGGACCCGAGTTCACCTGGGAACTAGAAGATCAGATGAAGAAGAAATACCCGCACTTATTTCCAAAAGATACGTCAACACCTCCAACTGCTTAAAATTTCGGGACGAAATTTATTTAACGGGTAGTTACTGTAGTGACCCGAACTTTTCCATGTTTATATATATTAAATGAAATTTATATTTACTTAATTAAGTGTTTCCAACATGTTAAGCAATCAAACTTGTTAAGACTTGATTAATTGAAATAGGTTTCATATAGACAATTGACCACCCAAGTTGACCGGTGATTCACGAACGATAAAACTTGTAAAAACTATATGATGACATATATATGGATATATATATATATATATACAGTTAACATGATATTATGATAAGTAAGTATCTCATTAGGTATTTTTACAATGAGTTATATACATAAAAATGAGACTATTGAATTAAGAAACTTGAAAACGATATATATAACGATTATCGTTATAACAACGTTTTACTAATTACATATGAATCATTTTAAGATATTGTTACACTATATATAAACATGTTGATAAGTAAACATATCATTAAGTATATTAACAATGAACTACATATGTAAAAACAAGACTACTAACTTAAGGGTTTCGAAACGAGACATATATGTAACGATTATCGTTGTAACGACATTTAACTGTATATATATCATACTAAGATATATTAATATATCATAATATCATGATAATGTAATAATTTAACATCTCTTTAGATATATAAATAATGGGTTGAGAACATTTAACAAGATCGTTAACCTAAAGGTTTCAAAACAACACTTACATGTAACGACTAACGATGACTTAACGACTCAGTTAAAATGTATATACATGTAGTGTTTTAATATGTATTCATACACTTTTGAAAGACTTCAAGACACTTATCAAAGTACTTCTACTTAACAAAAATGCTTACGATTACATCCTCATTCATTTTCATCAACAATTCTACTCGTATGCACTCGTATTTGTACTCGTACAATACACAGCTTCTAAATGTATTTACTATTGGTATATACAATTCAATGATCAGCTCTTAGCAGCCCTTGTGAGTCACCTAACACATGTGGAAACCATCATTTAACATCTAGCAAGAAATATCTAACAAAACAACAAACTAATGGAGCCTATATTGACTCCTACTTTCACGTGAATGATGAACCACAAACACACTTTCATTTTTAATTTTCATGCATCAAACTACTCTCTCTCAAGTGTTATTCCATTGTTCTAAGTGTTCTTCATCATATTCATCAAAATCTAGCTCAATCTAGTTCATAAATATATACATAAACCAAGTTATAAAACAACTACTCAAGAACACACCAACAACACTTCCAAGTTTGCTAGCTTACTTCCAATCTTTCAAATCCACTTTAAGTGATCATCCAACCTCAAGAAATCTTTCTTATTTACAGTAAGATATCTTTCTAATAGAAGGTAATACTCATATTCAAACTTTAATTCAATTTCTATAACTTTAACAATCTTATTTCGAGTGGAAATCTTACTTGAACTTATTTTCGTGTCATGATTTTGCTCCAAGAACTTTCAAGCCATCCAAGGATCCTTTAAAGCTAGATCTATTTTTCTCATTTCCAGTAGGTTTATCCACAAAACCTGAGGTAGTAATGATGTTCATAACATCATTCGATTCATATTTATAAAACTACCTTATTCGAAGGTTTAAGCTTGTAATCACTAGAACATAGTTTAGTTAATTCTAAACTTGTTCGCAAACAAAAGTTAATCCTTCTAACTTGACTTTTAAAATCAACTAACCACATGTTCTATATCTTTATGATATGCTAACTTAATGTTTTAAAATCGGAAAACACAAAAAATACCGTAAAACCGGATATACGCCGTCGTAGTAACACCGCGGGCTGTTTTGGGTTAGTTAATTAAAAACTATGATAAACTTTGATTTAAAAGTTGTTCTTCTGGGAAAATGATTTTTCTTATGAACATGAAACTATATCCAAAAATCATGGTTAAACTCAAAGTGGAAGTATGTTTTCCAAAATAGTCATCTAGACGTCGTTCTTTCGACTAAAATGACTACCTTTATAAAAATGACTTGTAACTTGTATTTCTGACTATAAAATTATACTTTTTCTGTTTAGTTTCATAAACTTAAGTTCAATATGAAACCATAGCAACTTGAATCACTCAAAACGGATTTAAAACGAAGAAGTTATGGGTAAAACAAGATTGGATAATTTTTCTTGTTGTAGCTACGTGAAAATTAGTAACAAATCTATATTAATCATATCCTAGCTAACTTATATTGTATTATACATGTATTTTAATATATTATGTAATCTTGAAATACCATAGACACGAATACAATGATTTGACATATCATATCGACCCATCTATATATATATTTCGGAACAACCATAGACACTCTATATGCAGTAATGTTGGAGTTAGCTATACAGGGTTGAGGTTGATTCCAAAATATTATATATACTTTGAGTTGTGATCTAGCCTGAGGCTTGTATACATGAGGTCGTGGATTGATTCGAGATAATATATATTGCTTTATTTTATGTACATCTAACTGTGGACAATTAGTTGTAGGTTACTAACGAGGACAACTGACTTAATAAACTTAAACAGCAAAACGTATTAAAAATGTTGTAAATATATTTTGAACATACTTTGATATATATGTACATATTTGTTATAGGTTCGTGAATCGACCAGTGACCAAGTCTTACTTCCCGACGAAGTAAAAATCTGTGAAAGTGAGTTATAGTCCCACTTTTAAAATCTAATATTTTGGGATGAGAATACATGCAGTTTTATAAATGTTTTACAAAATAGACACAAGTAAATGAAACTACATTCTATGGCTGGATTATTAAACCGAATATGCCCCTTTTTAGTCTGGTAATCTAAGAATTAGGGAACAGACACCCTAATTGACGCGAATCCTAAAGATAGATCTATTGGACCCAACGAGCCCCATCCAAAGTACCGGATGCTTTAGTACTTCGAATTCATCATGTCCGAAGGGAGTCCCGGAATGATAGGGGATATTCTATATGCATCTTGTTAAGGTCGGTTACCAGGTGTTCACCATATGAATGATTTTTATCTCTATGTATGGGATGTATATTGAAATATGAAATCTTGTGGTCTATTATTACGATTTGATAAATATATAGGTTAAACCTATAACTCACCAACATTTTTGTTGACGTTTAAAGCATGTTTATTCTCAGGTGATTATTAAGAGCTTCCGCTGTTGCATGCTAAATTATGGACAAGATTTGGTGTCAGCATGCTTGTATAATATTGTTTAAAACTGCATTCGAGATTTATTTTGTTGTAACATGTTAATATTGTAAACCAATATGTATTGGTAGTGTGTAAGTGTGATATTTTAGATTATCATTTCTGGATAATCTAGGTGGTGACTTTTTAACCTTGTCGGTAAAATAAAGGTTATGGTTTGTTTTAAAAACGAATGCAGTCTTTGAAAAACGTCTCATATAGAGGTCAAAACCTCGCAACGAAATCAATTAATATGGAACGTTTATAATCAATATGAACGGGACATTTCAGTACAGTGATCAGGAATGATCACAACGCCGACCTATAAATAAAGCACGTCGATATAAATAACTAACTTAGGTCAAGTCTTAGTATGATAGCTATTGTACATGTTGCAAGTAGACATAGAACAATACTCAGCATGCATCGGTTTGATCGGAATAGCGTACGGACACACACTTTCTATTTTTAGAAAGTTTCTATTTTTTGCAGGTTTCCATTTTTGGAAAGTTTCTATTTTAGGAAAGTTTCTATTTTTGGAAAGTTTCTATTTTTAGAAAGTTGCTATTTTTGGAAAGTTTATAAGTTAGGAAAGTTTCCTTAATTAGAAAGTCAACAAAAGTCAACTGAAAGTCAAAGTCAACCGAAAGTCAACTCAAAAGTCAACCTTGGTCAAACATAATCAATATTTATTTTAAAAGTGTAAGTTATAATAATAATGTAAGTTATAATGTTTATTAAAGTTAAATATGTATAATTATGTCATAACATAAGTTTAATTAAATTAAAATGAATTATTTAAGTTAATATAAATTTAAATGATATAATTAATATAATATAAGTATTTAATTAATTAATTAAATATTAGTCATAATATAAGTATTATTAATTAATAATAAATTTTAAATCATATCATAAGTATTATTAATTAATAATGAATTATTAATCATATCATAAGTTTCTAATTATAATCATTAAATCATAAGTATTTAATAATTAAATTATAATTAAATAATAACTAAGCCTTATAATAATTAAATAATTAATTAATCCTTATTATAAGTCTTATAATAATAATCTCATAATATAGGTTTAATACTTATCATAAGTATTTTCCATTAATAATAAAAGTATTATTAATCATAAGTTTAATTAAAATGTTAATTAAATCATAAGTATTAATTAAATGATATAATAAATATATATCATAAGTCTTAAATTATAATAATTACTTTTTATATCATAAGTAATTTAATGATAATGAAAATCATTATTTATATCATAAGTTTTAATAATCAACCATAAGTTTTAAATCAAAAGTTCTTCGGGTCGTATCTTGAGCCCCGGGTGTCGGTTTTCGGCGAGCCTTATATATATCTCCGCCTAATCAAACCACCCGACACATTGGTACACTCAAGAACACACCAAGAACAGTACCCAAGTCGTGATGATCAGCCATTACAACACTTGGAACTTCAATTCATTCAAAATCATGATTTAGTCATAACGGGTGATCCGTGGTTCGGAACATGAAAGTTCGTCCCATCATCAATCCTAACACACTAGTACACCCTAAAGACTCTAAAAGTGTTCACAAAGTCAGATCAAGCCTAGTTGAATTCGTTTTCATAATTCAATCTTAACAAAACACCATTTCAATCATATCTAGAGCTCCGGGAATCGAAATGACATGAATCCGGAGTCTAAAATTAATGGCTTGATGAGAGGAACTCATCTAGATACTTTAATTTTACTTTTATATAAGTTAAAATATCATAAATGAACAAAAAAGCTGTTGTCCCAATCAAATCAAACCGAAAACATATGTATTTGAGCAATTCTACGCATACAATCAACAAAACAATAACATGTAACTATCATTCTATAAATATAACATTAAAATACAGAAAAATAATGAAAAATTAAAAATCTAGGGTTAGGGTTTATACCCTAATCGAGAATCAAGTGGTATAGATGTGTAGAGGAGATCGCGTAGAATCCGTTTATGTTGAGAGCTCTAATACTTCAAAGCAAAAATTGAAAGATGATGATGATGGTGTTGGTGTTGGCGACGGCTCAAGAGGAGGGAGGAGAAGAGAGATTTCCACAAAAATAGAATTAGGTTTAAAATTAGAGAAAGGGAAATGACTTAGTAAAAATCAAATGGGAAATCAAAAGCTAACACTCCCCTTAGGGATTTCGGCTGAATGGGGTCATGGGGGTGGGCCCTCATGGCCCAAATTTGTTAAATGTTGATTTTCTTGTGGCCCGAATGCCCAAACGAAACCCGAAACGCGAAAACACGGCTACGCGATTGAAAATTCGGAGAGATAACAAATACGCGATAAAAAATATATATAAATACTATATATAATCATATGACCTTAAAATATCATATTTAAAATATTTAGGACTTAAAAATCCCAAAAGCTCGACCGTTGGTTTAAAACCGAAAAGATTCGCCGGATAGAAATCCGCGACACGTAGAAACGTATAACTTAAAATATGAATACAAATATTCACATAACACATAATAATTAATATATATATATATATATATATATATATATATATATATATATATATATATATATATATATATATATATATATATATATATATATATATATATATATATGTTATTACAAAAATAATAATATAGGTCATAGAGATGACGTGGCACGAATAACAGTTAACGGTCGTTAAATAATTAACGGTAAAAGATAACGGAAAAAGTAGGGTCGTGACAGCTTGCCTATCCAACAACTCCCACTCGCCTTGAGTCATCTCTTCCGGTTTAACACCCTTCAACTGTTGGTAAAGCTTCTTTTGATAGAGCACATCTTCAATTTTTTTTTTTTTTTGAAAGGCGCACATCTTCAATTTGCATCTTTCAAAAGCTAAAATCATTTCCATCAAACTTATCAATCTTCACATCACTCTTTTCCGCCATTGTTCTCGTGAAACCGAACCAAAGCTCTGATACCACTTGTTAGGAATAAAGCACATGAGCCCTAACAAGACTTGATAACCCTAGATTACCAAACCCACTTACAATAAAAGAAAATAATCGATGTATATGATGAAACTAGCAAAAGCGATAATGGCAAGAGAATTTAACGAGGTTATATGTAATCACGAATGATTACTTCAATCCTCGGCCACCAAAGAGAGTTCTTTTTATTGATAAAATTCGTGGATACATGTATGTGTTACAATAAGATGCTTAATAGGCAAAAACTCAACAAGGAAATAGCTTTGGAAACAAGAAAACGCGTTTTGGAAACTTCCTCGTCATGCATAGTCGCGCCGCGCCCAAAAAGGGCCGCGCCGCGGCTGCAAGGCAAATTCCAGGACAGAAGCTTCTCGAATCTGATGCGTTAGGCCGCGGCACGCCTCTTCCCTTGAAACATTTTCTTCGACTTGTTTAACTCGATTCGCACTCCAATAGTGGTTTCTACGATTCTACCCCAGTCACTAATTCAAAAATCACCGTTGTAAAAAAAACATTTCATTTCATTTTCATCTCGTATTAAACATGAAATCAAAATCAATAGTACCACAAACTGCACGAAAAATCTATTATAAAACACAATATTCTAAACCCTTGTTTAAAAATTTTACAATAATCATAAACCACTAATCACTCCTAACAAAACAAGGTTCAATTCCACCTACCCAATTGCCAAAAAGAGGCATGAATACACTGAAAATCTTCAACTCGGATGTCGTCATCGTAAGTTCCCAAACATTATTTAAAGTGGCAATTTCGTCATTTCATATAAACAAGTACTTTAAGGGACAATGAAAAATCTGATTTTATAAAAACATACATTTAGGTTAGCAACTAAACATAATCGAATTAACTTGAATGAAGAACTAGATGAAATTTTTGATAGACTTTTAAAACTTTGGACACAACAACAACAAAACTCAATTTCACATGTGTGGGGTATGGGGAAAGTGAGATTTTGACAATCTTTCTCTTATCCTGGAATAGAGAGAAGTCATTTCTCCACCCAATGTGCAACACTCCATGAGTAGAGAAAGTCCTCACTCTCTCCGTTCGACGAATAAAGAGATTGCTTTTAAGAGAAGCAAGGGATAAACTATGTGCCGCCAAAGATAAGGTATTCAACATTCTAACACTCACCAATTTAGAAATAAAATTTGTATTCTACCTACTATATTAAGAAGTTTTATAAGATAATAAACAATCAACAAGTTAATAAATATAAGATTAATATTAAGAAAGAAAGAGATACATGATTACCAGTTTTACATAAGACAATATTAATGCCCGAATATGAACTAGCATGTGAGGAAACTGACTCCATAAAGGAGGCAGATACACCATCAGTGGAAGATAACTCAAAGTGAGCCACAAGCTTACATAATATTACGATAGTATAACATATTTCTAAGGTATGTCTGCTTCGAAGATATATAAGGGATGTCGAAAACACCCTCACGGTCTTTTACACCCTCATTACTCATTAGTAACCAAATTATGTGTACCAGATTTCCTTTGACACATTCGATTTGACATTACAATGTAGCAACCTAATACAGTACATCCAAGTAAATTCAAATCATAAAATATCAACATAACTAATTAAATATCCCCCAAAAGAAGATATTATACATTTGCAAATAATCAATTCTTATAATAAATAAACAATAGATAATAAATCTGATTTTAATGATGATTAGAAAAGCGAAAAAAACTTACCAAACAACATTGTGAAAATTATAATTCAAAGTCAACTGAAAAAGTAAACATTAACATGAAGGACCTTAAGTGCGAGACTAAAACTAATATGTCCCCAATTTAATCAGACACTTAAAGGGATGGGAAGTTAATGTATCAGCTGCAACAAGTGACTATGATAATGTCCTTGTTTGTTGCATTAAGAATACGATTGATGCTAGGGTTATGGACTCAAGAGCATCATTTCATGCTACTCCAAGCTCACACTTGATGAAGAATCCGCGAACAGGTAATCATGGTAAAGTTCGTTTGGCTAACGATCATTCTCTTGACATCATAGGGATTGGAGACTTAGTGCCGAAGACTTCTTTGGGCACTAATTGGACCTTGGAAAATGTTCGAGTCATTCCTGGCCTTAAAAAGAAACTAATCTCCGTTAGACAATTTAACGATCAAGGATATAGTGTGATATTCGGTGAAGGTCAGTGGAAAGTAATAAAAAGGAACTTAGTAATAGCCAAGGGAAATAAGAGAGGCACTGTTTACATAGTAGAAGTTCCAGCTAATGAAGTAATTGCAGTATCCAACGATCAAAGATAACCAGTCATTGGCACCAACGTTTAGGTCACATGAGTGACAAAGGAATGAAACTTCTTTTTTCTAATGGTAAAATTCTGGATCTCAAGAGAGTTGAATCAAACTTTTGCGAGTCATGTGTTCTAGACAGGAAGAAAAATGTCACCTTTGCAAAAACAGGAAGAACTTTAAAAGCTCGGAATTTGGAGCTAATACACACAGATGTGTTCGGGCCTACTCTTGTTTCTTCACTGGGTGGAGCACGCTATTGTGTTACTTTCATTGATGATTCAACACGCAGGGTATGGGTTTACTTTCTAGATAATAATTTGACGTTTTTGAAGCTTTTAAGAAATGGAAATCTGCTGTTGAATTATCTTCTAACTTGAACGATAAGTGCTTGAATTCAGTTAATGGAGGAGAACACATTAGCACCGAATTCGTTAATTATTGTGTTGATCATGGCATTCAGATGATCAAGACGGTTTCAGGAACTCCATAACAAAATGGAGTTGCAGAGAAGATGAATCGTAGTTTAAATGAGAGAGCACGTAGCATGAGACTTAATTGTGGGCTACCGAAGAATCCATGGGCTGATGCAGTGAGCACTACCGCTTATTTAATCAACCGTTCTCCATCAGCTCAGCTTGGTTTCAAAATACCCGAAGAAGAATGGAGAGGGAAAACAGTCATTTATGAGCATTTAAGAATCTTTGGATGCAGTACATATGACATTAATAAAGATGGTGAAAAACTCGATGCAAAAGCAAAGAAGTATGTGTTCATTGGATATGGGGGAAGTGACATGGTTTACAGGTTATGGGTTAACAAGGGAAAAGAGTCGGTTGAATTCGAGGTTGACACAGAATTGTACAAGGATATCAACTCAACACAAAAAGAAAAAGAGTCAGTTGAATTCGAGGTTGACACAGAAACAACTAGAGAAGATGAAAGGGAAACTCCAGAGAATGAAACTGAAGTTCCAGTGGGAGTTCCTAATAGTGAAAGCTCGGATTCTGTTAACGAGCAGACTTCCAATAGTGAGAGCTCAGATTCTAATGATGAGCAGCCCCCACAGCAGTCTGACAGTCCAACTGGGTCAGGCGATCCACACGAGTCACAAGACAGGCAAATTAGTTTAGTCAAACAGTTAACTATCTTCTTTTGACAGAATATGGAGAACCGGAATGTTATTCTGAGGCGGTGAAGGTGAAAGATTCGTTCCAGTGGGAGCAGGCTATGAGAAGAGAGATGGAATCTTTATTAAAGAATCAAACTTGAGAGCTGACCAAGTTACCACCAGGAAAAAGGGCCCTACAGAATAAATGGGATTGCAGAGTCAAAGATGAAGTGGATGGTTCTAAATGATACAAAGTGATATTAGTTGTCATGGGATTTCAACAAAAGAAAGGATTCGACTATGTTGAAATCTTCTCTCCAGTGGTGAAGATGACGACTATCAGATTGGTTCTAAGTATGGTGGCAACCAAGAAGTTACACTTAGAACAGTTGTATGTTAAAACAACCTTTCTGCATGGCGGCATTGAAGAAAACATCTATATGTCACAACCAGAGGGGTTTTGTGTAAAAGAAAATGAGAGTCTTGTGTGTAAACTAAAGAGAAGCTTGTATGGTTTGAAACAAGCTCCCAGACAGTGGTATTTGAAATTTGATAATTTCATGGAAAAGATTGGATTCGTGAAAAGTCTACTGATCACTGCTGTTATTTAAAGAAGTGTAAGAGCTCATATATTATATTGCTTCTTTATGTCGATGACATGTTACTTGCGTGTTTTGATATGGTCGAGATACGCAATTTGAAGAAACAATTATCCAAAAAATTTGAGATGAAGGATCTCGAGCCAGCTAAGCAGATTCTTGGTATGAGTATATGCAGAAATAAAGATGGGTCAGTCTCTTTATCTCTAGAAAAGTATATTTACAAGTTTCTTGAAAAATTCAGAATGAATGATGAGTCTACAAAGCCAAGAAACAAATCGTTAGGAAGTCATCTGAAGCTTTCTAAACATCAGTCTCCTAAAACTGAAGTAGAAGGACCAGAAATGGCTAAGATTCCTTATGCATCTAGCGTAGGTAGTCTCATGTACGTTATGGTATGTACAAGGCCTGATATAGCACATGCAATTGGGGTGGTTAGTCGCTTTATGTCAGTTCTGGGGAAAGAACATTGGGAAGCTGTGAAGTGAATATTGCAGTATTTAAAGGGTACTTCTAATGTTGGGTTATGTTTCAAGGGCAAGTATACTACTCTCAAGGGTTATTCGGACACAGATCTGGGTAGATGCAATAACACATTCAAGAGCACCACCGGATATGTATTTACTATAGGAGGAACGGTAGTGAGTTAGATGTCTAGGCTTTAAAAGAGCGTGGCTCTATCTACTACTGAAGCAGAATATATGGCAGTGACTTAAGTCATTAAAGAACTAGTATGGTTGAAGACATTCATGAAAGAACTGGGTAGCAACCAGACAGAATATTCTTATATTATGATAAAGAAAGCGTAGTTAAATTAGCAAATAATATAGTTTATCATGCTAAGATGAAACACATTGGCATGAAGTATCACTTTATCAGAGAACTATTAAGCAAAGAGATATTTAATATGGAGAGTATTCCAGTTACAAAGAATCCGGCAGACATGTTCATTAAACCAGTATCGCTAGATAAGTTGAAGCTATGCATAGCTTCAACTGGCCTTCAGGAACATTGAAGAGAAGGCAGGAACTAGAAGGAGTAGAGAAGAGCAAAGTCTTGCAGATCAGAAGTACAAGAGCGCATATTGATGGTATTCGAAGCCTCTAAGTGGGAGATTGTTAAAGATGTAGGTTTCGGTCATTGCTTGGTTAAGTAAACGGCCAGACCTAAATCTCTATGGGCCAGGTAAGTGTTATTAGACTAGGGTTTGTCTAATTCATGGTGTATATATAGTCTCTGATATTGTACGTGCTTTTGTATCACCTCTAAAAGTAATAAGAATTACTCTCTAGTTCCAAAGTAAATTAAGTCACTCATCGAGACTGAACCACTATAATTTCTTGTGCCGTGTTTCTTTTTTTTCTTATTTTTACTATCTCGGCCACTATTTTTGTGTGTTTGTGATTGCTAGATCGATTAGGGTTACTACTCTGATCCGGGCAGGTTCAAGCCTTAATATACGTTGTTGGGAGAGAATGTTAGTTTATGCTTAACGATAATATTAATCTTAACCAACAATAATAATTTTTTTTATAATGACACATGCACATAACCAAAAGTGATGGTAGACATCATGATATAAATATCCAAGTTCACTAATCCACACTTACTCTAGCAAAAGACCAAACCAAATGAAGCTTTGAGTGAAAACATTAGAAAAAACAAAAAGAATACAAAACTCAAGTGTCACACGGTTTGGATCCACGAACGACTACAGGACAGACCGTGGGAGTCTTGTACTTTGGTTTATAACAAACCAGGTACATGGTCGACTCCACAGCTGAACGTGGATCGATTACAGTTCGTTCTTTCCAAATCCCTTGACCAAATAAAGTTTGACCACTACAGGGCATCTATAATTCACGAAACCTTTTTCAACACGCTTAGAATAGTTGCCCTCTTCATATCCAAAGGAGTTTTGGTCACTAGAACGCTAATCTTGGTTAATCACACCTAATGACATCTTAATGACATTTTAGCCTTGATTAAGGATAACACATAAGTGTTACAAAATAACTTGTGCTCCTAAAATGTATCTAGACATACTTAGGATGGTCATCAAGTCCCAATCAAGAGTTGCTCCTTCCTTGTACATGTGTTGGACATTAATGTATACTTATAAATTAATCTTACAAAGTGCCATATTGCAAGTATACTTACATAGCGTTAGTGTATTGCTATGTTACCACTATGTGTTTAATCCTAGACTAATCACTAAGTGTTCTCTTGCTAGTCATTACATAAGTATTAATTTACTACTTACTATTATTACATGAGTATTACTTGACTATGTACTATTTGCCAACTTGCTTATACTCATTTAATATGTATGAATGAACTTTATCTTGCTATAAGCTACAAGTTAGGAATTTACAAATGTATGCTTAGCCTACCCAAATGCATTAAGTGTAACTTGGTTGATAACAATTGATGAGTCATAATCAAATGGTCTTAAGTGCTGAAAGAATTATTAACAAACATATTGAAATATCAAAAGGAGCATGATTAAGTTTAGCAACATGTCTAAGAATGGTTTAGTCTTTATTAACAAAATTTCTTACAACATGCTTAATTGAACTTATTTACTTCACTAGGTAAGACATCATAAATACATCTAATTAATCTATGTGCAAGCTTAAAGATAAATAATATCATGCTTAGTGATTAATTGGATTATTGTCATCAATGACATGTTGACCAACCAATAGGACTTAAGGAAGTGTGTTAAAAATAAACAAAAGATTATGACAAATCTGAGATTACTTCAATTGGTTATCAAGACTTGTATCCAAGAATGTTAGAATTCCCTATTTAGTCATGACAAGTCATTATCAAAGAAACACAATCAAGGAGAATCATGCACTTAATGCATATAGTACATGTATAGGTTGTTGGGTATCTTTTGCAGGTATTAAATGAAGAAAAGAGTCCAAAAGAATCAGGTTTGAATGGATTCAAACGGAAATACAACGGCTAGGTGAAAATGACCTGATGACGTGCGGTCGACCCACGGTCGACCGTGGTCTGAGCCGCAACAATGACTAGTTTTTTTATCTCTCTCTATTAATAGCAAGACTTGGAGAGCGTTGAAGATTTGACCCTCTTGCATGCTTCAACTCTAACTCATCAGATAATCGCAAGGTCTTAATTCTTAAATGTTTGTAATTAGCAAGAGAAGTTCTAGGATCTCATAGATTCTAGAAGTGTTATAAATTTACTATCAAATTACTATCGTTGTGAGTTTACTTAGTGTTGTATTATTCTATAAATTGTCTTAGGATTTTCATCACTAAAGGGGTGAGTCTTGTACTTTGTAACTAGAAGCATAATCTATCTTAGTTATCATCTTCCTTAAAGGGAACTAGGAAGTTGATTAATTCCATTGGGAATTAATACTTATCCAAGATGAAGACAAGTTGATCTAAGCTAGATGTAATCTTTCGAAGGGATAGAAAGATTAGGTTTGTTGTCTACAAGGAATATTAGATTTGTAAAACGGATCTCCGCCGGGTTTGGAGAAAGACTTAGTGAAGCAAACTAATCGGGGAGTAGATTAAGGTGGATTAGTTAACATCCACCCGAACCACTATAAATCCTTTTATTTATGCTCTTTACTTTACTTTCCGCATTACTTCAAACGTAAACAATGCACACATTGAGTTTGAGTTGATTAAGTTGATCAAGGTTGATTAAATCTTAATAATCATAGAAAAAGTTTAAAAAAATGTATTAAGTAACTATTCACCCTCTCTAGTTACTTACATACGTAACTCACGTTGCGGGTGGCAGGAAACACAAGTTGAGTCCTAAGTATTATGGTCCATTTATGATCATTGAAAGAATTGGTACAGTGGCTTACAAATTGCAACTACCTAGTTCAGCTCAAATTCACCCATTATTCCACATTTCACAATTGAAGTTACTCAAATGGAAAGTTCCTACTGCAATGGGAACTATACCACATTTGGATCCTAATGGCCTTATCAGTGTTGCACCTTTCAAAATTTTGGACGGTAAGTTGGGTAAAAGAAAAAATGCACTAGTAGTTTATGCACTTGTACAATTGGTTAATGGGTCAATTAATGATGCCACTTGGGAGTTGTTGGATGATTTTACGATTCGTTACCTAGAATTTGATCTTCAGCCATGACATTCTCGAGGTCAAGAATGATTTCAAGGAGTGAGGATTGTCATGGACTCATTAACAGGCCACGTGCCCAACACGTGCCACTTGAATGTACAAGAACAAGTTTTGGCGGGAAATGACGTTAGGGTAACTAACGGAGTTCAGTTAGATTCAGAAAGTAACTAGAGGGTGGGGATGAATAGTTACTTAGTTGATTTTTACATAGTTATCGATTTAGAACTTAAGATGACTATAGTGTGATTTGATTTGCTTGTTCACAAGTAATGTAAATATAAAGATAAGGGATAAGAGAACAAATACAGAGATTTATAGTGGTTCGAGAAGATGTTAACTAATCTTTCTTAATCCACTCTTCAATTCTAACAAATTGAGAGTTTGTTTCAGTACGATACTCCAAACTCGGTGGAGTGTCTTGATACAATACTAGCTCCTCGATAAGCCGCAACTTATTAACTCTTATGTCCCTTTAAAGAATTCACAATCACCAAATGCTCTTATCATAAGATTCTATGCTTCAACGTAGTGAAACCTCAACTATCTTCTAGATCCCTTTAAGAAGATAGTTTACAAGTAAACTCACAACTAAGTTTACAATAACTCTTACTAGAATCACTCTAAATAGTTTACAATAATATTTAAATGTTATTAGTAAATATATGAAAATGTAAGTGCATTAGGTGAGTCTTAAAATTCTCCAAGGCTTGGCTTTTATAGGTAAGATAAATTCTAACCAGGCCCTGTGCGTCTCACCTCACGGTCGACCGTGCAGGTTTCTAATCTCTAAATATGTATCCATTTGTAACCTTTAATTTTGTCAATTTCCCTTATTAGATGGCTGCAAGTAGAAGCCAAAAACATCTGGAATGACCTGTATAACCCCTTTTATCTTAGATGTATTCTTGAAAGTTGACATTAGCTTAAAATAGGAAAGCCCCATTGTACTTCTAGTGTGTCATTATTTTCTCTTTATGGCAAATGCAGAATTTTGATCATTTGACAAACCACAAGCTTCCAAAGTTCATATCACATGTCTTCAAGGCTTTTGTCAACAATCGATTTCAAGTATATGCATTCATTGGTCACTTGCAAGCCTCCAAATAAGACCTATTTGCTTTACATGAAGACTTCTAGGAAGTTACACTAGTCACATATTTAAGCATGTAAGTAATGCTTAGTGATTAATCAAGTGAAGAGCATCTCTTTAGTTTAGTTGGGACTTTAAGGACCATCCTAATCATGTCTACATTTATTTTAGATATAAAAATGATGAATTACAAAAGGACATTTTAGCAACACTTATGTGTTTAACATTAATCACAAGCTAAAGTGTCTTAAAGAAGTCATTAGGTGAGATTAAACGACATTAACATCCTAAAGACCAAAACTCTTTTGGATATGAAGAGGGCAATTATTCTAACCATGTTGAAACATGTTTCATGAATTATAGATGCCCCTAAGTGGTCAATCTTTATTTGGTCAAAAATTTGGATAGAGAGAACTACGGTCGACCCATAGTGAGCCGTGTAGTCTACCGTGTACCTTGTTCTTTAGAAACTAAGGTACAAGACACCCACGGTCTGACCTGTGTTCGATTATGGACCCAACCATGTATTATCCTGAGTTTTTCAAAAGACTTTTTTGACTTGTTTATTATGTGTATTGGTCATTTGCTAGAGATCATGTAGGCTTGTGAACTTGTGTTGTTCTATACGCTTTTAAACACTTATGACTTTGTGTCATCATCAAAACTAAGTTGTTAACATTTGAATATTCTCAATGGATAACTAACCAACATTATCCCCCTTTTTGATGATGACAAACCTATGAAAGTGTGCTTAAACGTAAAATACAACACATGTGTTAACGTCACTTACCTAGCGCGCCCTAGAGTAATGCTTCCCCTAGAAACTTACATAGTGGTAGATGATATAGCTCCCACTTGAAATATGCAACATAAGGCTCCTAAAAAGAGGATTAACATGCATAAAAGTCATAATTAGAGTACATAACCCATGATAAACCACAAGCGCAAGTCATAATCTTAGGCTAGATGACATAACTACTCGTCCTTAATATTTCCCTAACCAACATTTTTTAAAGATAATGAGCATTGGTGCTGATGACATCAGAGATGGTAGAGTCCTCAGTGTTTGATGAAAGAATTATGATATGAGTCTCAATCCAAAAAGTGAGCGGAATGGTTAACACGGGATGAGGAACCCTTAAAGGATTTATCACACGTAAGTGTCAAAATATACGATTAAGATGAATAGAGTGGGGAAGTGAACGATTGGGTAGTTCATGAAGCTTGCTCATTCTTTGAGTCATGATGTATGCGATGTTCATGGCGTCTTTGGAGAGAAAGGACCATATAAGGGCCACTTCGTTCCCGAGAGAAGATTGACAGGGGTCTCCCTACAAAAGATGTTATGTCGAATAATGGTCAAGAGGTGTTGAAGATCATGACTAATCTCGGAGTCTTGAATAAAGATTTCGATGGTTGAGGTTGTGAGGTATGTCCGAGTTAGAGATGGTGGAGAGTATCTCTTGTCGGGTAGGTAGGATGCAATGATCTAAGATCAGTTCAAGGAGTGTAGAAACGAAGACCATGTGAGGGAATCTCCATAACTGATGCAAAGTACAAGAAAGGCCAAGAGTGAATCTTATTACAAAGTTGAAATTTGATTCATTTTGGGTGGACAAGTTTAAAGTTGGCATAAAACTCTCGAATAAGAGATGGATAGATGACTTCATCTAGGTCCAAGAAAGAGAGAGATCCTTTTTGAGTAAATTTCGTGTGAAGGTTTGGAAACTCGTTGTAGTGAACGACTCTGTCTTCAAGAAGGATTCTAGCTTCCATTTTTTGATGGTGATATGCCGCACACTGTCTTCGTGTGTTGATTATTTCATAGGAACTTGAACATTTTAGCAAAGGAATCATGTTTACAGCATGTTTTTGAAAACCTATATTCTAAACATATGTCCATTAATTCTTGTCTAGACGCATTTTGAAAACAAGTGTGTTGTGCCATTTTGGAAAGATACACAATTTTCATCATTTCGATTTATGTTTGCCAATATTTTGAGAAGTGTCATGAGATTGACATTTATCATGAGGACTTGGTCAAACATTTGTGTGTGTATGAATGGTTTTCAAAAATAATTTTCATGAATTATGCAAGAAAAGGTTCTTACATGGCACCCTATTAGTAATGATTTTTCAAAAGAACTTCCACACAATGGATAAATTATGCATCAAAACAAGTGTTCCTATTAGTATGAAAGACAATAAATATATTCTCATGGAAGATTATGTAAAGAATGTAAGAGCATATGAGAAATCTTTTAAAAGTAAGCAAAGTTAAAGATTTTGGATGCTTACCTTGAAGGACCACTAGAGATGTTTGTAAGAAGGAGACAATGAAATCTAAGATCTAGTGGTTGGGGTTTAAAGAAAGAGTATGGTTGGTGAAAAGGTTATTTAGATAATAAAGATGGTGAGAAAAAGACAAAACAGCCATCAGCTGGTATGCGGTCGAGGCTACGGTCGATCGTGCTTCGACCGCACGAGTTCTGTCTTTATTAAGGCACAAGTTCCATCATTTCCAACCCATTCATAAGAAAAGTGAAGGTTTACTTTTTCAGAGGCTTAGTAAATATATCGACTGTATTTTCTACGAAGTCTACCTTATCAATCACAATATCTCCTTTTTGGACATGATTACATAAAAAGTGGTGCCTAATGTCTATATGTTTAGTCCTAGATTGTAATATTTGATTCTTAGATAATTCTATAGCACTTTTATTATCACAACATATATGTATTTCAGAAGAGATGATACCGTAGTCGATGAAGGTTTGTTTCATCGAAAACACTTGTGCACATGCTCTTCCCACGACAACATATTTCGCTTCGGTAGTGGATAGTACAACAGATGTTTTTTTCTTTGAGAACCATGATGTTAAGAAAAGACCAACAAATGCACACACACCGCTTGTGCTCTTTCGATTGATCAATGAACCTCCATTGTCGGAATCCGCAAAACACGTAATGTCAACACCGGTGAACTATGGGTCCATAGCCCAAGGTGCATAGTACCTTTCAAGTATCTAAAGATACTTTTAACCGCTTCGACGTGTGACATTTTGGGATTCTCTGGTAATCTTGCACACAAACACATGCTATACATGACGTCAGGTCGAATTGCAATAAACTATAATAGAGATCCTATCATCCCTCTATACTTGGTGCTATTGAATGAATCTCCTTCTACTTCGAGAGTAAGTTATGCATTAGTGGCCATGGGAGTGGCCATTGGCTTTGAGTTTTCCATGCAAAACTTTTTGAGCAAATCATGAATATACTTTTTTTGATCGATGAACATTCCATCTTCTAGTTTCTTTATTTGGAATCCAAGAAAGAACTTGAGTTCACCCATCATGCTCATTTCAAACTCATCATGCATTAACTTAGAAAACTCATTGCTAAGATATTCGTTAGTGAAACCAAATACAATATCATCAACATATATTTGAACAATAACTAAATCATTTTCATGTTTGTTGATTAATAATGTGTAAGTGACTAGAGGGGGGGGGGTGAATAGTTACTTAATACGTTTTTAACATTTTTTCGATTGATCACCAAATTTGATTTTACTTTGATCAACCAACTCAACTCAAACTTGATGTGTGTAGTGTATATGTTCAAAATGATAAATGAAGTAATGTAAAGAACATAGACATAAGGATTTATAGTGGTTCGGGTAGATGTTAACTAATCTACCTTAATCCACTCCCCGATTACACTAATCGGGATTTGTTGCTTCAATAAGCACTTTTCTCCAAACCCGGTGGAGATCTGATTTACAAGTCTTCAATCTTCTTTAGTAGACAACAAACCTAATATTTCTATCCCTTTGAAAGATAAACTCTAACCTAGATCAACTTGTCTTCACCTTGGACAAGTATTAATCTCCAAATGAGATTAATCAACTTCCTAAGTCCCTTTAAGGAAGTAGATCACTAAACTAGCCAAGGACTGCAAGTGGTTTTGATACTATTTGGGTAATAGTTGATCGTCTCACCAAGTCAGCACATTTTCTGCCAATAAGAGAAGATGACAAGATGGAGAAGTTAGAACGAATGTATTTGAAGGAAGTCGTCTCCAGACATGGAATACCAATCTCTATTATCTCTGATAGGGATGGCAGATTTATTTCAAGATTCTGACAGACATTACAGCAAGCATTAGGAACTCGTCTAGACATGAGTACTGCCTATCATCCACAAACTGATGGGCAGAGCGAAAGGACGATACAAACGCTTGAAGACATGCTACGAGCATGTGTTATTGATTTCGGAAACAGTTGGGATCGACATCTACCGTTAGCAGAATTTTCCTACAACAACAGCTACCATTCAAGCATTGAGATGGCGCCGTTTGAAGCACTTTATGGTAGAAAGTGCAGGTCTCCGATTTGTTGGAGTGAAGTGGGGGATAGACAGATTACGGGTCCTGAGATAATACAAGAAACTACCGAGAAAATCATACAAATTCAACAAAGATTGAAAACCGCCCAGAGTCGACAAAAGAGCTACGCGGACAGTAAAAGAAAAGATATAGAGTTTGAAATTGGAGAAATGGTCATGCTTAAGGTTTCAACTTGGAAAGGCGTTGTTCGATTTGATAAACGAGAGAAATTAAATCCAAGGTATATCGGACCATTCAAGATTATTGATCGTGTCAGACCAGTAGCTTACCAACTTGAGTTACCTCAACAACTCGCGGCTGTACATAACACTTTCCACGTCTCGAATTTGAAGAAATGTTTTGCTAAAGAAGATCTCACTATTCTGTTAGACGAAATCCAAATCAATGAAAAACTTCAATTCATTGAAGAACTCATCGAAATAATGGATCGTGAGGTTAAGAGACTTAAACAAAACAAGATACCGATTGTTAAGGTTCGATGGAATGCTCGTAGAGGACCTGAGTTCACCTGGGAGCGTGAAGATCAGAAGAAGAAGAAATACCCGCATTTATTTCCAGAAGATACGTCAACACCTCCAACTGCTTAAAATTTCGGGACGAAATTTATTTAACGGGTAGGTACTGTAGTGACCCGAACTTTTCTATGTTTATATATATATTAAATGAAATTGATATTTACATGATTAAATGTTTCCAACATGTTAAGCAATCAAACTTGTTAAGAATTGATTAATTGAAATATGTTTCATATAGACAATTGACTACCCAAGTTGACCGGTGATTCACGAACGTTAAAACTTGTAAAAACTATATGATGACATATATATGGATATATATATATATAGTTAACATGATACTATGATAAGTAAAAATATCATTAAGTATATTAACAATGAACTACAAATTTAAAAACAAGACTACTAACTTAATGATTTTTAAACGAGATATATATGTAATGATTATCGTTGTAAAGACATTTAATGTATATATATCATATTAAGAGATATTCATACATGATAATATCATGATAATATAATAATTTAAAATCTCATTTGATATTATAAACATTGGGTTAACAACATTTAACAAGATCGTTAACCTAAAGGTTTCAAAACAACACTTACATGTAACGACTAACGATGACTTAACGACTCAATTAAAATGTATATACATGTAGTGTTTTAATATGTATTTATACACTTTTGAAAGACTTCAATACACTTATCAAAATACTTCTACTTAACAAAAATGCTTACAATTACATCCTCGTTCAGTTTCATCAACAATTCTACTCGTATGCACCCGTATTCGTACTCGTACAATACACAGCTTTTAGATGTATGTACTAATGGTATATACACTCCAATGATCAGCTCTTAGCAGCCCATGTGAGTCACCTAACACATGTGGAAACCATCATTTGGCAACTAGCATGAAATATCTCATAAAATTACAAAAATATGAGTAATCATTCATGACTTATTTACATGAAAACAAAATTACATATCCTTTATATCTGATCCATACACTAACGACCAAAAACACCTACAAACACTTTCATTCTTCAATTTTCTTCATCTAATTGATATCTCTCAAGTTCTATCTTCAAGTTCTAAGTGTTCTTCATAAATTCCAAAAGTTCTAGTTTCATAAAATCAAGAATACTTCCAAGATTGCAAGTTTACTTCCAAGTTTTCTAAATCCATTCCAAGTAATCATCCAAGATCAAGAAACCTTTGTTACTTACAGTAGGTTATCTTTATAATACAAGGTAATAATCATATTCAAACTTTAATTCAATTTCTATAACTATAACAATCTTATTTCGAGTGGAAATCTTACTTGAAATTGTTTTCGTGTCATGATTCTGCTTCAAGAACTTTCAAGCCATCCAAGGATCCTTTGAGGCTAGATCTATTTTTCTCATTTCCAGTAGGTTTATACAAGGAACTTGAGGTAGTAATGATATTCATAACATCATTCGATTCATACATATAAAGCTATCTTATTCGAAGGTTTAAACTTGTAATCACTAGAACATAGTTTAGTTAATTCTAAACTTGTTCGCAAATAAAAGTTAATCCTTCTAACTTGACTTTTAAAATCAACTAAACACATGTTCTATATCTATATGATATGCTAACTTAATGATTTAAAACCTGGAAACACGAAAAACACCGTAAAACCGGATTTACGCCGTCGTAGTAACACCGCGGGCTGTTTTGGGTTAGTTAATTAAAAACTATGATAAACTTTGATTTAAAAGTTGTTATTCTGGGAAAATGATTTTTATTATGAACATGAAACTATATCCAAAAATTATGGTTAAACTCAAAGTGGAAGTATTTTTCTAAAATGGTCATCTAGACGTCATTCTTTCGACTGAAATGACTACCTTTACAAAAATGACTCGTAACTTATTTTTCTGACTATAAACCTATACTTTTTCTGTTTAGATTCATAAAATAGAGTTCAATATGAAAACATAGCAATTTGATTCACTCAAAACGGATTTAAAATGAAGAAGTTATGGGTAAAACAAGATTGGATAATTTTTCTCATTTTAGCTACGTGAAAATTGGTAACAAATCTATTCCAACCATAACTTAATCAACTTGTATTGTATATTATGTAATCTTGAGATACCATAGACACGTATACAATGTTTCGACCTATCATGTCGACACATCTATATATATTTCGGAACAACCATAGACACTCTATATGTGAATGTTGGAGTTAGCTATACAGGGTTGAGGTTGATTCCAAAATATATATAGTTTGAGTTGTGATCAATACTGAGATACGTATACACTGGGTCGTGGATTGATTCAAGATAATATTTATCGATTTATTTCTGTACATCTAACTATGGACAACTAGTTGTAGGTTACTAACGAGGACAGCTGACTTAATAAACTTAAAACATCAAAATATATTAAAAGTGTTGTAAATATATTTTGAACATACTTTGATATATATGTATATATTGTTATAGGTTCGTGAATCAACCAGTGGCCAAGTCTTACTTCCCGACGAAGTAAAAATCTGTGAAAGCGAGTTATAGTCCCACTTTTAAAATCTAATATTTTTGGGATGAGAATACATGCAGGTTTTATAAATGATTTACAAAATAGACACAAGTACGTGAAACTACATTCTATGGTTGAATTATCGAAATCGAATATGCCCCTTTTTATTAAGTCTGGTAATCTAAGAATTAGGGAACAAACACCCTAATTGACGCGAATCCTAAAGATAGATCTATTGGGCCTAAAAACCCCATCCAAAGTACCGGAAGCTTTAGTACTTCGAAATTTATATCATATCCGAAGGGTGTCCCGGAATGATGGGGATATTCTTATATATATGCATCTTGTTAATGTCGGTTACCAGGTGTTCACCATATGAATGATTTTTATCTCTATGTATGGGATGTGTATTGAAATATGAAATATTGTGGTCTATTATTATGATTTGATATATATAGGTTAAACCTATAACTCACCAACATTTTTGTTGACGTTTTAAGCATGTTTATTCTCAGGTGATTATTAAGAGCTTCCGCTATCGCATACTTAAATAAGGACGAGATTTGGAGTCCATGCTTGTATGATATTGTGTAAAAACTGCATTCAAGAAACTTATTTTATTGTAACATATTTGTATTGTAAACCATTATGTAATGGTCGTGTGTAAACAGGATATTTTAGATTATCATTATTTGATAATCTACGTAAAGCTTTTTAAACCTTTATTGATGAAATAAAGGTTATGGTTTGTTTTAAAATGAATGCCGTCTTTGAAAAACGTCTCATATAGAGGTCAGAACCTCGCAACGAAATCAATTAATATGGAACGTTTTTAATCAATAAGAACGGGACATTTCAGTTGGTATCAGAGCGTTGGTCTTAGAGAACCAGAATTTTGCATTAGTGTGTCTTATCGAGTTTGTTAGGATGCATTAGTGAGTCTGGACTTCGACCGTGTTTACTTGAAAAATGATTGCTTAACAAATTTTGTTGGAAACTATATATTTTTAACATGTGAATATTATGTGATATATTAATCTCTTAACGCGTTTGATATTATGTGATAGATGTCTACCTCTAGAACAAGTCCCATTGACTCACCTAATAATAACGAAGAGTCAAATGTAAATTGGAATGATTCGTGGACTGATTCACAAGTTCCCGAAGAAGAACCGGAAGAAGAGTCGGAACCGGAAGAAGAATCGGAACCGGAAGAAGAATCGGAACCGGATGAAGAAATAGAACCGGTGGGGGAAATAATAAAACGGTTAAGTAAAAGAAAATCCTCAACCAACCGACCAAGGTTAATTATGGTCAATGGTGTTTCCGCCAAGGAAGCAAAATATTGGGAGGATTACCAATTCTCCGATGAATCGGATTCTGACGAGAATTCCGATGATGTTATAGAAATTACCCCAACTGAATTTAAAAAGACAAAATAAAATAATAAGGGAAAGGGCATAAAAATAGAGAAATCTAATTCCAACCCCGATGAACTTTATATGTATCGTCAACCCCCGAAGCCCTTAAGTTGTAACAATGACCCGGGAACCTCTAAACCACCAGGTTTTTCTAAACCAATGTGGAAAACGATGGCTCGTATTAGGGGAACATCATATATCCCTAGAAACTTGGCAAAATGAACCAAAACCGAAGAAGAAGAAACGAGCGAGTCGGAATAAGATAGTTGTATTCGTGTGGTGTAATATATGTAATATAGTGTGCTTATGCTTTATGATATATGTAAAAATTGCTTGTATTAATAAGTATTTTTTTTATGAATCTAACTCTTGTCTATTTTACAGTATAAAAATACAAAATGGATAGACAACCCAATATTTTAAGAGACCTACCCGGAGACATGATTGATGAAATCTTGTCTAGAGTCGGTCAGAATTATTCGGCACAACTATTTACGGCGAAATCAGTTTGTAAGACATTCGAAGAACGTTCCAAGAATGTCTTGGTTTATAAGAGACTTTCGTTTGAAAGATGGGGGATATCACATTGGGAAACCCATAAGTTACGATGTGTTTACTTTGACGCATATATTGCGGGGAACCCAAATGCTATTTTACGCAACGGGTTAAGAAATTATTTTGACTCAATGTATCCGAATATAGGACTTCATGATTTAGAAAAAGCGGCTAACATGCAACATAAAGAAGCATGCTATGCTTACGGGTTAGTAATGTTCGCTTCTCACCAAAGTGAGAAAAAGAACATCGGGCTACAACTATTAAACAAAATGTTCCCACAAGTGACGGAGTCGGTAATTGGGGTAAGAAATGAGGTTTTTAGGTTATTACGAGACTGTTGGTCATTACGTAACCCTCGTCCCTTTGACGACGTTACAACACGCTGTCTTATCAACTGCCATAACGGTTATGTTCCACAAGACCAAGGATGGGAAGTAGTCCTAGTAAAACCAGAATGCATGACTTGTTTCTGGACGTATGAATTACGTGTCTTTATTGCCTTTGCTGAACGACTTGTGTACTAGCTAGAATTATCTTCACAACTATCTTGTATCAAATTTATTGTGTGCTATATTTCATGCTTTATGTAAAATAAGCGGTATTGTAAGTTTGTAAAATATTGTATAAAAGTTTGAACGCGAAATATTATTATAATCAGTTTTTCATATAGAATTGTAGTAGTTGAATTGTATATTAGCTATTAAGTATGAACTTAATGGGTAGGTACTACCCGAATTTAAACTTATAAAACGCTAATATGAAGAAAAAGCTTTTATAAATGAGTTCATATTATGCTACGAAATACTATTAACTACTCTTAATATTCTGTATGATTAACTTGTTCCATTTGACTATTTTGAAGGAAATGGGACTGACTACTCGACACACCGTGAATATGAATGAAGAGGAATTCCGTACTTTTCTAGCTTCAAACATAGCCGCAGTACAGGCTGTGCTACATACCAACAATAACCTTGGATCTAGCAGTACAGAAAATCGTGTAGGATGCACCTACAAAGAATTCACTGCCTGCAAACCTTTGGAATTTGATGGAACCGAAGGACCGATTGGATTGAAACGGTGGACCGAGAAGGTCGAATCGGTGTTTGCTATAAGTAAGTGTACTGAAGAGGACAAAGTGAAGTACGCTACGCATACCTTCACAGGTTCTGCGTTAACATGGTGGAATACCTATCTAGAGCAAGTGGGACAAGATGATGCGTACGCACTACCGTGGTCAGCATTCAAGCACTTGATGAACGAGAAGTACCGTCCCAGAACTGAGGTCAATAAGCTCAAGACAGAACTTAAAGGGTTATGAACCCAAGGATTTGATATTACCACGTACGAAAGACGATTCACAGAATTGTGCCTATTGTGTCCGGGAGCGTTCGAAGATGAGGAAGAGAAGATCAACGCGTTTGTGAAAGGATTACCGGAAAGAATCCAAGAAGATATAAGTTCACACGAGCCCACCTCCATACAACAGGCATGTAGAATGGCTCACAAACTAGTGAACCAGATTGAGGAAAGAATTAAAGAACAGACGGCTGAAGAGGCCAATGTGAAGCAAGTCAAAAGAAAGTGGGAGCAAAACGGTGATAAGAATCACCAATACAACAACAACAGCAATTACAATAATAATCGCAACAATTATCCCAACAATCGCAACATCAATCGCAACTACAACAAACGGCCCAACAACAACAACAACAACAACAGCAACTACAACAATCGTCCCAACAACAATAACAATCGCAACAACAACAACAATCAGAAGCAGCTATGCCAAAGGTGTGAAAAGTATCACTCGGGGTTCTGCACCAAATTTTGCAACAAGTGTAAAAGAAATGGTCATAGCACGGCGAAGTGTGAGGTCTATGGACCAGGGGTTAATAGAACGAAAGGAACAAATGGTGTCGGAACGAGTAATGGCGGAGCAAGTAGTGTCGGAGCAAGTTATGCCAATGTAGTTTGTTATAAATGTGGAAAACCGGGCCACATTATTAGAAATTGCCCGAACCAGGAGAACACGAATGGACAAGGCCGCGGAAGAGTTTTCAATATTAATGCGGCAGAGGCACAGGAAGACCCGGAGCTTGTTACGGGTACGTTTCTTATTGACAATAAATCTGCTTACGTTTTATTTGATTCGGGTGCGGATAGAAGCTATATGAGTAGAGATTTTTGTGCTAAATTAAGTTGTCCATTGACGCCTTTGGATAGTAAATTTTTACTCGAATTAGCAAATGGTAAATTAATTTCAGCAGATAATATATGTCGGAATCGAGAAATTAAACTGGTTAGCGAAACATTTAAGATTGATTTGATACCAGTAGAGTTAGGGAGTTTTGATGTGATAATTGGTATGGACTGGTTGAAAGAAGTGAAAGCAGAGATCGTTTGTTACAAAAATGCAATTCGCATTATACGAGAAAAAGGAAAACCCTTAATGGTGTACGGAGAAAAGGGCAACACGAAGCTACATCTTATTAGTAATTTGAAGGCACAAAAACTAATAAGAAAAGGTTGCTATGCTGTTCTAGCACACGTCGAGAAAGTACAAACTGAAGAAAAGAGCATCAATGATGTTCCCATTGCAAAAGAATTTCCCGATGTATTTCCGAAAGAATTACCGGGATTACCCCCACATCGATCCGTTGAATTTCAAATAGATCTTGTAACAAGAGCTGCACCAATAGCTCGTGCTCCTTACAGACTCGCAGCCAGCGAGATGAAAGAGCTGCAAAGCCAATTACAAAAACTTTTAGAGCGTGGTTTCATTCGACCAAGCACATCACCGTGAGGAGCTCCTGTTTTGTTTGTCTAGAAGAAAGATGGTACATTCAGGTTGTGTATCGACTACCGAGAGTTGAACAAACTTACCATCAAGAACCTCTACCCACTACCGAGAATCGACGACTTATTTGATCAACTACAAGGCTCGTCTGTTTATTCAAAGATTGACTTACGTTCCGGGTATCATCAAATGCGGGTGAAAGAAGATGATATTCCAAAGACTGCTTTCAGAACACGTTACGGTCATTACGAGTTTATGGTCATGCCGTTTGGTTTAACTAATGCACCAGCTGTGTTCATGGACCTTATGAACCGAGTGTGTGGACCATACCTTGACAAGTTTGTCATTGTTTTCATTGATGACATACTTATTTACTCAAAGAATGACCAAGAACACGGTGAACATTTGAGAAAGGTGTTAGAAGTATTGAGGAAGGAAGAATTGTACGCTAAGTTTTCAAAGTGTGCATTTTGGTTGGAAGAAGTTCAATTCCTCGGTCACATAGTGAACAAAGAAGGTATTAAGGTGGATCCGGCAAAGATCGAAACCGTTGAAAATTGGGAAACCTCAAAAACTCCGAAGCATATACGTCAATTTTTAGGACTAGCTGGTTACTACAGAAGGTTCATCCAAGACTTTTCCATAATAGAAAAACCCTTCACTGCATTAACGCATAAAGGGAAGAAATTTGAATGGAAGGATGAGCAAGAGAAAGCGTTTCAGTTATTGAAGAAAAAGCTAACTACGGCACCTATATTGTCATTGCCTGAAGGGAATGATGATTTTGTGATTTATTGTGACGTATCAAAGCAAAGTCTCGATTGTGTATTAATGCAATGAACGAAGGTGATTGCTTATGCGTCTAGACAATTGAAGATTCACGAGCAAAATTATACGATGCATGATTTGGAATTAGACGCGGTTGTTTTTGCATTAAAGACTTGGAAGCACTACTTATATGGGGTCAAAAGTATTATATATACCGACCACAAAAGTCTTCAACACATATTTAATCAGAAACAACTGAATATGAGGCAGCGTAGGTGGATTGAATTGTTGAATGATTACGACTTTGAGATTCGTTACCACCCGGGGAAGGCAAATGTGGTAGCCGATGCCTTGAGCAGGAAGGACAGAGAACCCATTCGAGTAAAATCTATGAATATAATGATTCATAATAACCTTACTACTCAAATAAAGGAGGCGCAACAAGGAGTTTTAAAAGAGGGAAATTTAAAGGATGAAATACCCAAAGGATCGGAGAAGCATCTTAATATTCGGGAAGACGGAACCCGGTATAGGGCTGAAAGGATTTGGGTACCAAAATTTGGAGATATGAGAGAAATGGTACTTAGAGAAGCTCATAAAACCAGATACTCAATACATCCTGGAACGGGGAAGATGTACAAGGATCTCAAGAAATATTTTTGGTGGCCGGGTATGAAAGCCGATGTTGCTAAATACGTAGGAGAATGTTTGACGTGTTCTAAGGTCAAAGCTGAGCATCAGAAACCATCAGGTCTACTTCAACAACCCGAAATCCTGGAATGGAAATGGGAAAACATTACCATGGATTTCATCACTAAATTGCCAAGGACTGCAAGTGGTTTTGATACTATTTGGGTAATAGTTGATCGTCTCACCAAATCAGCACATTTCCTGCCAATAAGAGAAGATGACAAGATGGAGAAGTTAGCACGACTGTATTTGAAGGAAGTCGTCTCCAGACATGGAATACCAATCTCTATTATCTCTGATAGGGATGGCAGATTTATTTCAAGATTCTGGCAGACATTACAGCAAGCATTAGGAACTCGTCTAGACATGAGTACTGCATATCATCCACAAACTGATGGGCAGAGGGAAAGGACGATACAAACGCTTGAAGACATGCTACGAGCATGTGTTATTGATTTCAGAAACAGTTGGGATCGACATCTACCGTTAGCAGAATTTTCCTACAACAACAGCTACCATTCAAGCATTGAGATGGCGCCGTTTAATGCACTTTATGGTAGAAAGTGCAGGTCTCCGATTTGTTGGAGTGAAGTGGGGGATAGACAGATTACGGGTCCGGAGATAATACAAGAAACTACCGAGAAAATCATACAAATTCAACAAAGATTGAAAACCGCCCAGAGTCGACAAAAGAGCTACGAGGACAGTAAAAGAAAAGATATAGAGTTTGAAATTGGAGAAATTGTCATGCTTAAGGTTTCACCTTGGAAAGGCGTTGTTCGATTTGGTAAACGAGGGAAATTAAATCCAAGGTATATCGGACCATTCAAGATTATTGATCATGTCAGACCAGTAGCTTACCGACTTGAGTTACCTCAACAACTCGCGGCTGTACATAACACTTTCCACGTCTCGAATTTGAAGAAATGTTTTGCTAAAGAAGATCTCACTATTCTGTTAGACGAAATCCAAATCAATGAAAAACTTCAATTCATTGAAGAACCCGTCGAAATAATGGATCGTGAGGTTAAGAGACTTAAACAAAACAAGATACCGATTGTTAAGGTTCGATGGAATGCTCGTAGAGGACCCGAGTTCACCTGGGAGCGTGAAGATCAGATGAAGGAGAAATACCCGCATTTATTTCCAGAAGATACGTCAACACCTCCAACTGCTTAAAATTTCGGGACGAAATTTATTTAACGGTAGGTACTGTAGTGACCCGAACTTTTCCATGTTTATATATATATTAAATGAAATTGATATTTACATGATTAAATGTTTCCAACATGTTAAGCAATCAAACTTGTTAAGACTTGATTAATTGAAATATGTTTCATATAGACAATTCACCACCCAAGTTGACCGGTGATTCACGAACGTTAAAACTTGTAAAAACTATATGATGACATATATATGGATATATATATATATATAGTTAACATGATACTATGATAAGTAAACATATCATTAAGTATATTAACAATGAACTACATATGTAAAAACAAGACTACTAACTTAATGATTTTTAAACGAGACATATATGTAACGATTATCGTTGTAAAGACATTTAATGTATATATATCATATTAAGAGATATTCATACATGATAATATCATGATAATATAATAATTTAAAATCTCATTTGATATTATAAACATTGGGTTAACAACATTTAACAAGATCGTTAACCTAAAAGTT
Organism: Rutidosis leptorrhynchoides; assembly: GCF_046630445.1. NCBI lineage: Eukaryota > Viridiplantae > Streptophyta > Magnoliopsida > Asterales > Asteraceae > Rutidosis > Rutidosis leptorrhynchoides. The sequence goes on from NC_092341.1 coordinate 103,707,167, forward strand.
TCAAAACAACACTTACATGTAACGACTAACGATGACTTAACGACTCAGTTAAAATGTATATACATGTAGTGTTTTAATATGTATTTATACACTTTTGAAAGACTTCAATACACTTATCAAAATACTTCTACTTAACAAAAATGCTTACAATTACATCCTCGTTCAGTTTCATCAACAATTCTACTCGTATGCACCCGTATTCGTACTCGTACAATACACAGCTTTTAGATGTATGTACTATTGGTATATACACTCCAATGATCAGCTCTTAGCAGACCATGTGAGTCATCTAACACATGTGGGAACCATCATTTGGCAACTAGCATGAAATATCTCATAAAATTACAAAAATATGAGTAATCATTCATGACTTATTTACATGAAAACAAAATTACATATCCTTTATATCTAATCCATACACCAACGACCAAAAACACCTACAAACACTTTGATTCTTCAATTTTCTTCATCTAATTGATCTCTCTCAAGTTCTATCTTCAAGTTCTAAGTGTTCTTCATAAATTCCAAAAGTTCTAGTTTCATAAAATCAAGAATACTTCCAAGATTGCAAGTTTACTTCCAAGTTTTCTAAATCCATTCCAAGTAATCATCCAAGATCAAGAAACCTTTGTTACTTATAGTAGGTTATCTTTCTAATACAAGGTAATAATCATATTCAAACTTTAATTCAATTTCTATAACTATAACAATCTTATTTCGAGTGGAAATCTTACTTGAAATTGTTTTCGTGTCATGATTTTGCTTCAAGAACTTTCAAGCCATCCAAGGATCCTTTGAAGCTAGATCTATTTTTCTCATTTCCAGTAGGTTTATCCAAGGAACTTGAGGTAGTAATGATGTTCATAACATCATTCGATTCATACATATAAAGCTATCTTATTCGAAGGTTTAAACTTGTAATCACTAGAACATAGTTTAGTTAATTCTAAACTTGTTCGCAAATAAAAGTTAATCCTTCTAACTTGACTTTTAAAATCAACTAAACACATGTTCTATATCTATATGATATGCTAACTTAATGATTTAAAACCTGGAAACACGAAAAACACCGTAAAACCGGATTTACGCCGTCGTAGTAACACCGCGGGCTGTTTTGGGTTAGTTAATTAAAAACTATGATAAACTTTGATTTAAAAGTTGTTATTCTGGGAAAATGATTTTTATTATGAACATGAAACTATATCCAAAAATTATGGTTAAACTCAAAGTGGAAGTATTTTTCTAAAATGGTCATCTAGACGTCATTCTTTCGACTGAAATGACTACCTTTACAAAAATGACTCGTAACTTATTTTTCTGACTATAAACCTATACTTTTTCTGTTTAGATTCATAAAATAGAGTTCAATATGAAAACATAGCAATTTGATTCACTCAAAACGGATTTAAAATGAAGAAGTTATGGGTAAAACAAGATTGGATAATTTTTCTCATTCTAGCTACGTGAAAATTGGTAACAAATCTATTCCAACCATAACTTAATCAACTTGTATTGTATATTATGTAATCTTGAGATACCATAGACACGTATACAATGTTTCGACCTATCATGTCGACACATCTATATATATTTCGGAACAAACATAGACACTCTATATGTGAATGTTGGGGTTAGCTATACAGGGTTGAGGTTGATTCCAAAATATATATAGTTTGAGTTGTGATCAATACTGAGATACGTATACACTGGGTCGTGGATTGATTCAAGATAATATTTATCGATTTATTTTTGTACATCTAACTGTGGACAACTAGTTGTAGGTTACTAACGAGGACAGCTGACTTAATAAACTTAAAACATCAAAATATATTAAAAGTGTTGTAAATATATTTTGAACATACTTTGATATATATGTATATATTGTTATAGGTTCGTGAATCAACCAGTGGCCAAGTCTTACTTCCCGACGAAGTAAAAATCTGTGAAAGTGAGTTATAGTCCCACTTTTAAAATCTAATATTTTTGGGATGAGAATACATGCAGGTTTTATAAATGATTTACAAAATAGACACAAGTACGTGAAACTACATTCTATGGTTGAATTATCGAAATCGAATATGTCCCTTATTATTAAGTCTGGTAATCTAAGAATTAGGGAACAGACACCCTAAATTGACGCGAATCCTAAAGATAGATCTATTGGGCCTAACAAACCCCATCCAAAGTACCAGATGCTTTAGTACTTCGAAATTTATATCATATCCGACGGGTGTCCCGGAATGATGGGGATATTCTAATATATGCATCTTGTTAATGACGGTTACCAGGTGTTCACCATATGAATGATTTTTATCTCTATGTATGGGATGTGTATTGAAATATGAAATCTTTTGGTCTATTATTATGATTTGATATATATAGGTTAAACCTATAACTCACCAACATTTTTGTTGACGTTTTAAGCATGTTTATTCTCAGGTGATTATTAAGAGCTTCCGCTGTCGCATACTTAAATAAGGACGAGATTTGGAGTCCATGCTTGTATGATATTGTGTAAAAACTGCATTCAAGAAACTTATTTTGTTGTAACATATTTGTATTGTAAACCATTATGTAATGGTCGTGTGTAAACAGGAAATTTTAGATTATCATTATTTGATAATCTACGTAAAGCTTTTTAAACCTTTATTGATGAAATAAAGGTTATGGTTTGTTTTAAAATGAATGCAGTCTTTGAAAAACGTCTCATATAGAGGTCAAAACCTCGCAACGAAATCAATTAATATGGAACGTTTTTAATCAATAAGAACGGTACATTTCAATACTCACATAGCAAGAGATAGTTATTCTAAGATCAATCATGTAGATACTTGTACAACTTATAATTCAAGTACTTAAAAAGTATAATGTGCAATATAACACATTACATGATTAATGTGTAAGCACACATTAATGTCCAGCACATGCACAAGGAAAGAGCAATCTCTAGTTGGGACTTGGTGACCATCCTAAATGTATCTAAGTATGTTTTAGGATTACAAGTCATTTCTAGTTTAACCTTGAGATCATTGTTCTTCATTTAGCCTTAATTAATCACTAAGTCATTTCTAATAGCAATCATTGTTCTAGTGACATTGGCTTAAGTTGGCACTTGATGATCGTACTAAATATATCTAGATAAGAATTAAGATCACAAGTTGTTGATTAACACTTATGTGTTATGCCTAATCTTGGTTAATTTGTCATTAAGATGTCATTAGGCGTAATTAATCACAATTAGTGTTTTTATGACCAAAACTCAATTGAGTATGGAGAGGGCATCTATTCTAAGCATGTTTAGAAAGGTTTCATGAATTATAGATGTCGTGAACTAGTCAAACTTTATTTGGTCAAAATTGGAGACAGAAGAAACTACGGTCGCACTGCGGTTGACCGTGGTGGTGACCGTGCAACTTGTTTTCAGATCCCTACATTGCAATTCAGTTTGGGGTTTCACGGTTGACTATACGGTCGACCGTACCTTGATCGTGTGTTTGCCTAAATTTTTAATTTCATTCTTTAACCTATGTTTGACTTGGTCGTTTGTAAGATAAAGAATGGATTGGTGACCTTGCGTGTTTTATGTTAAGATGTCAGTCATCACTTATGCGTATGTGTGTGTGTCATAATCAAAACATATTCTTTGGTTAATCATACTTAAGTTTATCGTTTAGTATATTAACCCACATTCAACCAACATAATGTATTATCAATTTTTCCGATTTCATATCCATGATTAATGAGGAAGGTTCTAAGTTTCTCATACCAAGCTCTATGAGCTTTTTTGAGTCCATATAAGGCTTTTCTAAGTTTAAACACATGATATGGTTTTTCAAAATCTTCAAAGCCCGGAGGTTGTGACACATATACTTCTTCATTTAGAACACCATTTAGAAAAGCACTTTTGACATCCATTTGATAATGTTTTAAGTCTTTGGAACATGTGTATGCAAGAAGTATTATAATGGACTCTAACCTAGCCACGGGAGCAATGGTTTCATCATTATCAATACCTACTTGCTGGTTATACCCTTGAGCGGCCAACCTATCTTTATTTCTAACAACCTTCCCATCTTCATCTAGTTTATTCCTATACACTTATTTGGTTCCTATGATATTATGCTCACTTGGTAAGGGAACCAAATCCCATACATCACTCCTTTGGAATTGATTTAATTCCTCTTGCATGACTTCCACCCAACTCTCATCTAATAAGGCTTCTTTGATATTTTTGGGTTCTATTTGAGAAATAAATGAGTTTGCAACTAGGTTGAAGATTTATGATCGTGTGGTTCTAGTGTTAATATCTCCCATGACTTGTTCTATTGGATGATCCTTAATATGTTTAAGGTCCGTTGAGGGTTCTAGGTTAACTTTACTAGGGTCGTTTTCCAAATAATATTCTTTCTCATTTGTTTCTTTGACTTCTTTGGACTCATTGTGGGTTGTGGTTATCACTATGGCTTCTTGCTCAACCACATCGTCATCCACTAGTGGTTTGGTCTTAGAGGAGGAGTTTATTCGAATGTGACATCCAATGACTCTTCTATGACATTTGTGTATTTATTTAGAACTCTATAGGCCTTACTTTCTAACGAATATCCTAGGAATACTCCTTCAGATGCTTTAGGTTCCAATTTCGTGAGATATTCCTTTTTGTTTAAGATAAAGCATTTACACCCAAATACCCTAAGGTGAATCACGGTGGGTTTCCTATTGTTTAAAATTTCATAGGGTGTCTTATTCATTGAAGGCCTAATTAGAACTCTATTTTTAATATAATTCGAAGTAGCTACGGTTTCACACCAAAACTTTTGTGGTATGGATTGTTCATTTAACATTGTTCTACTCATTTCTTGAAGAGTTCGTTTTTTTATTTCAACAACCCCATTTGATTGAGGAGTGCGAGGAGCCGAGAAATAATGAGAAATTTCATGTAAATCACAAAGACTCCAAATTGAGCATCATTATCAAATTTTCTTCCATAGTCCGTTCGTATGGTGATTATTGTACAACCAAGTAAATTTTGTATTTTTGTAGCAAAAATTATAAATTTTTCCAGTGCCTCATTTTTGTATTTAAAAACAATGTCTATGTATATCTAGAAAAATCATCCACGATTACCAAAGTGTAAAAATTCCCCCATGACTTTGAACAGATGATGGCCTAAACAAATCCATAAGTAGAAGTTTTAGGTATCTTTTAGTTGAAATGAAATTCTTAGGCTTATGACTAGAATGTACTTGTTTTCCTATTTTACAAGCATCACAAACATGACTCTCATATTTTAGTTTAGGAAAGTCTCTAACCATTTCTTTAAAAGATATATTACGAATTAATTTCATATTTGAATGCCCGAGTCTCCTATGCCACAAAGTCGTAGTGTCATGAATGGAAGTGAGACAAATATCTAAGTGTTTGAAATCATTTGGTTTGCATGTTTAAAGCCCATTTTTCCTAATTCCATTTATGACATTTTTACCGTCTTTAGTTATGTGTTAAGAGGATTTAGTGAATTTCATGTTGTAACCCTTGTCACATATTTTACCAACGCTTAGCAAATTAAAACTTAGATTCTTAATATGCAAGACATCTTCAAGAGTTATTTTATAGTAAGTGATGTTACCTTTACCGACGATTTTTCCTCGTACATCACCGCCAAAGATTACGTCACCACCATTATGTTCTTTGTACTTGGTTGTGACGACCTGGAAAATTTCAACTTATTTTAAACCAATTCTCTATATGATTTAATAATTTCGTCATAATAAGCAATGAATTTTGACAATGAAATGAGTTTTATACAAACAATTGACTATCCATTTGTCCGACGATTCACGAACGTCATAACTTGTATTAATTATATACTTATGTATATATATGGATATATATCGATTATATCTAACTTGAATATATGATAATTAAGTATCTCATTAAATATACTAACAATGGATTATATACATAAAATGAGACTACTAACTTAAGGACTTCGAAACGATATATATATATATATATATATATATATATATATATATATATATATATATATATATATATATATATATATATATATATATATATAACGCTTAACGACGTTATAACTTCTAACTTAAAATAAATACATATGTATTGTATTAAGATGTATTAATACACAGTTTCTAGATGTATTTACTATTAGAATATACTAATTGGAAAACATCATTTTCAACCTTTTATCATGGAAAATGACATCCTTGTTATTACATATGACTCATGAGACATCTTTAAACACATAAACAAAATAATTTTGTATTTATACCCGTATTATACACAACTTCTGGATGTATTTACTATTAGTATATACCAATAGTAAAACATCATTTTCAACCTTTTTAATCATGGGGGGACATGTTTAACAACTCTTAACATCTAGTATTAAACTTTTAGCTAAAATTTCAACTTGGAATCTCTTTATATCTATATACATATGACATTTTATATATCTATATCTATATCATTTCCATTTCAATTTTTATTCTAAGATTTTACTCCCTAAAAACACACACTTGAAAGCCTTTGTTCTACTACTTCAATTCAGCAAAAACACTTCAATTATAAGCCTTAAAACAACCTAAAATTATCATAAGAAAAACCAAACAAGAACACTTCATGAAGATCATCTATTTCAAGTTTATACTTTCAATCTTTTGAACCCATTCAAAAACTCTTTGAAGATCAAGAATTATACTTCCCTTCCAGTAGCTTTATCCAAGTAACTTGAGATAGTAACCTTATTCATAATCTTATTCAATTCATATTCATAAAGCTATCTTATTTTGAGTTATAAATTATAACAACAAGAACATAGTTTGAATGATTTCAAATTTGTTCGCAAACTAAATAGATCCTTCTAACTTGACTTTTAAAACACTTCAAGACCTGTAATATATTATAATGATATGCTAACTTAACAATATACAACTTGATTTTACAAAGAACACCTTAAAACTGAATCTACATCGTTGGAGTGCAACCGGGGGCTGTTTTGCGTTGGATAATTAAAAACGATCTTAAACTTTGAATTGGAAGTTTATATTTTGGAAAAATGATATTTCTTATGAATATGTTAATATATAAAAATCTCATGGTGTAATTCAAAGTGTAAGTAATTTTGTAAAAATGATCATCTAGATATTGTTTTTACAACGGAAATGATCACTTTCATAAGATTCACCAAAGTTTGACCTATAACCTGTGATTTCAAATGCAAATTAAGGTATTTACAGTATATATTCATAAATAATGACTCGATCCAAGGAAGTGGCAAGTTGAACCAACAAAAACGGAGTTATATTGAAGAAACTACAGCTAAAACAAAATTGGGTATCCAAAGCTAGTTTAGCTACGAAATTAATTGGAGTAAAACTAAAATAATCATATCTTTGCTAATTATTATGATATTTTATATATATTTACTTATGATTTGATTTTATATATTTCAGGACCATCCATAAACAACACGAGAAGATTAATTATAAGACCTCATGATTGTACGCAACACGTCATTTGACAACACGGTACTTTATGTACGCAACACGTCATTTGACAACATGGTACCATGGGTCGAGTTTAATTTTGATCAATACGAATACGATGGGGTCTTTATTTATTTATTGAGCAACTAATTGTGGACCACTAACATCGGACTGCTAACTACGGACTAATAGATATTAAAAGTATTATAAGTATATATGTAACGATTATTTGAAAAGAAAATATGTTAATATATTATATATATGGTTAGGTTCGTGATATCTATCGGAGACCAAGTCGTGTTAAATATCTTCAAAGCAAAAGTGAGTATATAGTCCCACTTTTAAACTCTAAATATTTCGGGATGAGAATACATGCATTTTATGATTTACGTTATGGACACAAGTGATTAAAAATATATATTCTACGTTGAGTTGTACCACTGGCATACTACCCTGTAACTTGGTAACTACTATTTACATGTGGTATTGTAAACACGAATCCTGTTGATAGATCTATCGGGCCTGACAATCCCAACCGGACTGGACGACCAGTATTCAACGGTTGCACAGTACTTCATTTCAGTGACTACACTTGGTACGGTGTAGTGAGATTTCATAATAAAGGGAATATGTGACGTTGATTAAATGTTAAGTATGGTTATCAAGTGCTCAACCACTTAGAATATTTTTATTAAAACGTTTATGTATATGAAATCTTGTGGTCTATATTTATAACGCTGCTAGCATTAAACCTATATCTCACCAACTTTATGTTGACGTTTTAAAGCATGTTTATTCTCAGGTTCCTAGAAGTCTTCTGCTGTTTGAATATATGTTAGAGAAACTATGTGCATGGAGTCATACATGTTTTATTCGAGGAAGCATTGCATTCACAAAATCATCACCGTGTATTTATTTTGACTGCATTGTCAACGGAAGTATTCTTGTAAACTATTATTTACGGTGATTGTCTATTTGTAGAAATCATCAGATGTCGAAAACATTGAATTTTAAATATTCATTTATGGTATATCTTTTCAAAAGAATGCAATGTTTATAAAACGTATCATATAGAGGTCAAATGCCTCGCGATGTAACCAACTATTGTAATTCATTTATAATCGATATGGACTTCGTCCGGATGGATTAGGACGGGTTATTTCATTTGGTATCAGAGCGGTGGTCTTAGCGAACCAAGTCTGCATTAGTGTGTCTAACTGATAAGTCGTTAGGTTGCATTAGTGAGTCTGGACTTCGACCGTGTCTGCATGTCAAAATTTTGCTTATCATTTTGTGTCGAAAATTATCTACTTATCATCCGTAGGAAATTACCTGCTTATCATCTTAAGTCTAAACGCGTCTTACTGCATTCATTGCATGAATGGTGTATAGACAAAATTCATATCTTAGCGTATTTGCTAATTCATATCTACGCGTATCTGTTACTGTAAACTTTATCGGACATATTCCGTAAATCCCACCGAAATCTACGAGATATTTTGTTCTATATATATGGATATTCTATATAATTAGAATACCACCCGATAGCCGGAAAATCATTTCATATCGAAAAATCCTTTATTCAATCATACGAAATAGAACTCGTCACTAGTTCAAGTCCTTCGGATTCCGATATGGAATTCCAATCAAGCTCCGAAACAGTGTGACCGGAATGGATCAACCAATCAGTCATCATCTATTTTAGATGGATTGGGGATGGGTTCGTAGCCTCCTCAATCATTGGAGACAAGAGGAAGGTGATCCCTTCCATCCACTAAATTGCCCTCTTGACGATGAACCTGAAGCACTTACCGGAGAACCTGTTCGAGAAACCATTTTCTCTCTCATTTCTAGAATATCTCGTCACGATTATATACTACATCAAATTCTAGATTTTATTTATCCGCTCGTCCGAACCGACAATCACCCCGGTGTAATAGAAGAAGTCAACGAGCTTCGCGCTCGGGTAGTAGCTTTGGAGAATACGGTACGAAGGTTACAAACACCATCAGCAGCATCAGCAGCATAACCAGTACCGTCAATAACATCAACATCGCAAGCCTCAATACCCTAAGCACCAGTAGCATCACCAGCATCAACGTTATCACCATCATCAACATCAACAGGATCATTACCACCACCAACAATCACATCCGCATCACACACCTCAATATCACCATCCGTAACTCGGATATCAACATCACACGCACCATAGATACCAAGAAGTACCAACAACAACAAACGATGAAGTATTGATTCATAACTTCATCGGAGAAACATTCTATGGTGATTATGTAATCTCTAAAGACATAGAGATTACCTATTTCTGCCTTAACCATAAATCAGATGAGTGGACAGAAATGATAAAAGGAAGAGTAGAAACCCCGACAAGAATGATGCGTAAGGTACAAGCTAGACTTATTTTACCAACAGCATCAGCAGTACCCTTAGCCTCACCAACACAGTCAGTGCTGTCAACATCGTTAGAATCGTCAGCACCTTTAACATCACAAGCTCCACCAGTTCAAGAATCACCGTGGACATCATCAATAACGCGTATATTGCATCAACGAGTTATGAAGTATTAACTCATTCTTCTGAAGAATTTATATAAATATTTTATATATATGAATTCGGAAACCAAAATAAATCTTTTCGTACTAAGCTATTAAGTATGAATTGAAAAAGGGTAGATACTACTCGTTTAAATTCATACTACAAATATGCAATGATGTACGTCCTTCGTCAGCAACTTAATCATCATTAACTACAATCCCTATTTCAATTCAATGAATTCCGTTTTATAATAAACCAAGTGTATTATTCAATAATATGTTTGATTTTACACTTTCATCTTCAATGTACTCGAAGCTTACTGGGAAACAACATTCATATCTTGCGAAGTTAGCAAGAGTTCAATGAGTATCAGCATGATTCACTAAGGAAATATATATAAGAATAAATAATGAAGTATTGATCCATAACTTCATTAATATTCTGTGAAGAATATGTGGTTCCTAATCGTTTTAGAGATTACTTATTCTAGCTCAAACCAAAAATCATATGAGTCTAATATTAAATTGACTTATTAAGTTCATGATTACATCTGAAGAAAATATATATGTACATATATTTTCATAAAGATTGTAATAAAATTCTCTGGTACAAAACATTACTTGTGAAATTTTTTTAATGGGTAGGTAATACCCGAGAGATATATAAATTCACAATTAATATGATCATATTCTTCAACTCTAATTCAACAATCATCAACTATACTCACTACCTTCACAATAATATACATTCTTTCATAGAAATCAAAACAACCATTCTCATCCAAATTTGATTACGACAAAACGAAATCTAAGTCAAGACTTAACAGAAGACATCACTCTTAGGACTCTTACATCTTTCAAAACTATACTTTGACTTCAAAACTATGCTAGAACATCATTCGATTCTTGGAACCCAGAAAAATATTTGTATCATTCAAAGTCCTAAAACATCATATGTATATTAACAATTACAATCTATGATCAAACCCTTCGAAATTCCTGAAGACACTTCAAATAATGGACAATCGAGATGATGATCCAACCACACATTACCCACAGTCTTGCATCTGAAAAGCTCTCGAGACTAAGGACATAATTTAACACGTATCCGCGTTAAATCTTTTAGCATTTATTAGCAAAAATAACTTTGCGATTCCTTTCCCAAAATAGCAAATTTTGTCACAGTTTCAGCAAGTCAACCTCGACTTTCCATTCGAAGTAGCCCTATTATAACCTGTAATACATACGATTACTCTTTTTTTACCGGGGAACCTTTTATATTCCACGACATTATCAGCAGATGTACCAGCAACTCGTTACCCCTTTGGCGGAATCAACAATTGGTATTTTGAAATCTCGCAGCGTTTCTATTTCAGCAGTTATATATATACACAACGTCTATCCCCAGGAATTACATATTTCAAATGTGAAGTTTCTGAAAAACGCTCCAGCCTACGAATTAGTGCTATGAAGTTTTGGAAAAGACTGATAAAGTGGTAAAGACAGTAGACAACAATTACGGTCAGAAGTTTGACAATAAAGAATAATATATTGGAAAAGCTCGAATGAAAAATTTGGTACTGGAAAACGGATTGAGCAAAGTATAAAGGAGACCGTGGACAAATCATAAGGAAGAAATCTACCTTCAAAGGATTCAAATGATTCAGTGTCTGCTGAAACCGTTAGTAAGAACCTTACTCCATATTCTAAACCTTCACAGACAGATTTTCCGCGTCTTTCTCTGATCTTAGATATTCTAAGATATCATCGTATCTTTCATTATAAATATCTCTGATATTCCTGAAGATATATTCCCAACTATCCTCATCAAAAATCATTTATCTCTTCACAATATCTGCGTTACAACATAAAAGAAACTGTGTTAGTTTCTAAATTCTGAAAAATTCGAGTTTAAAATATGAATGTTTTGAAGTAGTGTTGGAAACTGAAGCATGAATTAGTATAATATAATGACACTTGATCAACGTGATTATATTACAGTAATTCATGTTGAGTTTCTAAATGGAACGTGATGATTCACAGATCATAACATCATCATGTGCCATGTTACACAACTCTTACATTCTACCCAATCTCCAAACATATTAAGAACATATCTCCTTGATAATTCTATCTTTTCGGACATTCTGGTAACTTACCAAATCAAGATCGTGCAATTACTATTTCCTTCTTAGAACATTAACTATGTTTATTTCAAAATCCATACCTACGAATTCCGGACCATTATTCGCTTGACTCGAAGTTGGGAAGAGGAAACAGAAGTATGGAACTGTTAAATATAAAAGAAAATATAAAGCTCGACAACAACAAATAAATTACAAACCGTGTATATCAATACGTATTGCAACGTAAAGGCACGGGAGAATTAACAATACTATAACCCCAAGGTAATAGTAGAAATAAATAAAATCCTCCGGTGGTAGATGAAAAAGAAGAATGACAGAGATGAAAGTTAAGAGTATATCCAGGATCAGTACTGGATGAAGCATACTGATAAATGTTTTAAAGTATGAATTGAGGGAGGAAGAATAGAAGGTATGAGTTGTAAGGAAATGAAGGGAGGTGGATTTATAGTAAAAGATCCGACAGAGCAATCAAAATAGATGATCGCATTTAAAGCGGATTCTAATTTCCTTGATTATCGAAGAATCAAATCTCATTATGAAGATTTTCCTCCAAATCTCTTGAACTTGGAAATCAATCCTATCTACGTCAAAAGATATGACGAATCTATGCCTACTCATTTCACCCTTTGGTGATAGCCTCACTCGTACTCTTCACAAAAATCAAATTGTTTTATCAATACTACTTGATGATAATAAAACTCTAATTTCCAACTCGTATACGTCATGTAAACATACTTATTGTCAGCCATGACCATCCCATTCAAATTTCGGGACGAAATTTCTTTAACGGGTAGGTACTGTGACGACCTGGAAAATTTCAACTTATTTTAAACCAATTCTCTATATGATTTAATAATTTCGTCATAATAAGCAATGAATTTTGACAATGAAATGAGTTTTATACAAACAATTGACTATCCATTTGTCCGACGATTCACGAACGTCATAACTTGTATTAATTATATACTTATGTATATATATGGATATATATCGATTATATCTAACTTGAATATATGATAATTAAGTATCTCATTAAATATATTAACAATGGATTATATACATAAAATGAGACTACTAACTTAAGGACTTCGAAACGATATATATATATATATATATATATATATATATATATATATATATATATATATATATATATATATATATATATATATATATAACGCTTAACGACGTTATAACTTCTAACTTAAAATAAATATATATGTATTGTATTAAGATGTATTAATACAAAGTTTCTAGATGTATTTACTATTGGAATATACTAATAGGAAAACATCATTTTCAACCTTTTATCATGGAAAATGACATCCTTGTTATTACATATGACTCATGAGACATCTTTAAACACATAAACAAAATAATTTTGTATTTATACCCGTATTATACACAACTTCTGGATGTATTTACTATTAGTATATATCAATAGTAAAACATCATTTTCAACCTTTTTAATCATGGGGGGACATGTTTAACAACTCTTAACATCTAGTATTAAACTTTTAGCTAAAATTTCAACTTGGAATCTCTTTATATCTATATACATATGACATTTTATATATCTATATCTATATCATTTCCATTTCAATTTTTATTCTAAGATTTTACTCCCTAAAAACACACACTTGAAAGCCTTTGTTCTACTACTTAAATTCAGCAAAAACACTTCAATTATAAGCCTTAAAACAACCTAAAATTATCATAAGAAAAACCAAACAAGAACACTTCATGATGATCATCTATTTCAAGTTTATACTTTCAATCTTTTGAACCCATTCAAAAACTCTTCGAAGATCAAGAATTATACTTCCCTTCCAGTAGCTTTTCCAAGTAACTTGAGGTAGTAACCTTATTTATAATCTTATTCGATTCATATTCATAAAGCTATCTTATTTTGAGTTATAAATTATAACAACAAGAACAAAGTTTGAATGATTTCAAATTTGTTCGCAAACTAAATAGATCCTTCTAACTTGACTTTTAAAACACTTCAAGACCTGTAATATATCATAATGATATGCTAACTTAACAAGATACAACTTGATTTTACAAAGAACACCTTAAAACTGAATCTACATCGTTGGAGTGCAACCGGGGGCTGTTTTGCGTTGGATAATTAAAAACGATCTTAAACTTTGAATTGGAAGTTTATATTTTGGAAAAATTATATTTCTTATGAATATGTTAATATATAAAAATCTCATGGTGTAATTCAAAGTGTAAGTATTTTTGTAAAAATGATCATCTAGATGTTGTTTTTACAACGGAAATGATCACTTTCATAAGATTCACCAAAGTTTGACCTATAACCTGTGATTTCAAATGCAAATTAAGGTATTTACAGTTTATATTCATAAATAATGACTCGATCCAAGGAAGTGGCAAGTTGAACCAACAAAAACGGAGTTATATTGAAGAAACTACAGCTAAAACAAAATTGGGTATCCAAAGCTAGTTTAGCTACGAAATTAATTGGAGTAAAACTAAAATAATCATATCTTTGCTAATTAATATGATATTTTATATATATTTACTTATGATTTGATTTTATATATTTCAGGACCATCCGTAAACAACACGAGAAGATTAATTATAAGACCTCATGATTGTACGCAACACGTCATTTGACAACACGGTACTTTATGTACGCAACACGTCATTTGACAACATGGTACCATGGGTCGAGTTTAATTCTGATCAATACGAATACGATGGGGTCTTTATTTATTTATTGAGCAACTAATTGTGGACCACTAACATCGGACTGCTAACTACGGACTAATAGATATTAAAAGTATTATAAGTATATATGTAACAATTATTTGAAAAGAAAATATGTTAATATATTATATATATGGTTAGGTTCGTGATATCTATCGGAGACCAAGTCGTGTTAAATATCTTCAAAGCAAAAGTGAGTATATAGTCCCACTTTTAAACTCTAAATATTTCGGGATGAGAATACATGCATTTTATGATTTACGTTATGGACACAAGTGATTAAAAATATATATTCTACGTTGAGTTGTACCACTGGCATACTTCCCTGTAACTTGGTAACTACTATTTACATGTGGTATTGTAAACGCGAATCCTGTTGATAGATCTATCGGACCTGACAATCCCAACCGGACTGGACGACCAGTATTCAACGGTTGCACAGTATTTCATTTCGGTGACTACACTTGATACGGTGTAGTGAGATTTCATAATAAAGGGAATATGCGACGTTGATTAAATGTTAAGTATGGTTATCAAGTGCTCAACCACTTAGAATATTTTTATTAAAACGTTTATGTATATGAAATCTTGTGGTCTATATTTATAACGCTGCTAGCATTAAACCTATATCTCACCAACTTTATGTTGATGTTTTAAAGCATGTTTATTCTCAGGTTCCTAGAAGTCTTCCGCTGTTTGAATATATGTTAGAGAAACTATGTGCATGGAGTCATACATGTTTTATTCGAGGAAGCATTGCATTCACAAAATCATCACCGTGTATTTATTTTGACTGCATTGTCAACGGAAGTATTCTTGTAAACTATTATTTACGGTGATTGTCTATATGTAGAAATCATCAGATGTCAAAAACATTGAATTTTAAATATTCATTTATGGTATATCTTTTCAAAAGAATGCAATGTTTATAAAACGTATCATATAGAGGTCAAATACCTCGCGATGTAACCAACTATTGTAATTCGTTTATAATCGATATGGACTTCGTCCGGATGGATTAGGACGGGTTGTTTCATTGGTGAAGAAGTCTTTGTTCCTCGTCATGTGTGTTGTACATCTACTATCTATTATCCAATCTTCTTCTTGTACAACGCCATGTAGGCAAACCTAAATTTTGTTAATTAATATCTTTTGTACCCAATTTTTATTGGGTCTGGGATGATTAGCATCAAAAATTCCTATTCTAACCCATCTTTTCACAATTTTAGTATTGTGATACCTTTTGTGTTGTGACATAGTTTCAAAGATTTTCTTTCTAGGATTTCTCGAATGGTTAGTTTTTCTTTCTAAGGAATTCTTCTTATATGTCTTGAATTGTTTAATTTCTTCTTTTTATGAAACCTTCAGTTTTGAAGATTGGTCTGCGGTCGACCCTATGGCTTTACCGTAATTCGATCGCAATTCATCTGTGATTTTTGGTTTATCTTGAGACTTAACGAACACTATAGGTTGTTGTTTTGATTGTTTCATTTTGGAAAGACTTTCTTTAAAACCCTACCCTTGTTTGTTAGTGCTTGACCTTTGAGCACCCATGTAACGACCTGAAAAAATTATCATTGACGTCGCCGTTAACTTAGGTCCCGTTACGTGGTCATAGTCTCTAAATGAGACGCGTTTAACCAAAATTATGTCGCATTCATTTGAAAAGTATGACTTGCAAAGTTTTAAGTTACCAACGGTTCGACAACAAGTTTAAGTTTACAAAAGTTGCAAAGTATAAATGAAATAACTTGCGACATAATATAAGTTGTAAATCACGAATGCTATCAATAGCGTAAGTATGTATGTATGCTTGACTCCAAGCAAGTAATCAGAGTGTATGCATGTATACTTGACTCCAAGCAAGTATGAGTGTACGCGGAAGCATGTATCAAATAGCCATTCATGAACCTGAGAAACATATAGAAAACTCTCAACGAAAAACATTGGTGAAATCATAGGTGTATTTGTAAACGTTGTTTTTGAACCACAAGATTTTTTATAGTTGATTATCCAAATCGTATATATTCCAAAGAATGTTGTTTGTATCACGAGCACCCAATTACCAAAGCTTAACTGAATCTTTCCTCTGAATCTTGAATCTATAGTGTTAGAACTTACACTATACCCGATAAAATTATGTTTCATTCACTAACGGTAGCGAACCGTCTGAATGAGGGTTCGTCAAACCCGTATGGCTACACAACATAATTACTCGCTTACACTTACACCCTGCAAGTGGAACTAATGATAATTGGATTGAGGAATTTTGTTCTAACTCGTCTGTATCTTTGTATTCGTATTTGTGTTCAAAGTATAAAAGTATGAAAAGTATATATACATATTAAATGTATATAAGTATGTAATGTATATGTTTCTCAGCCCACGATTTAAAGAATAAGAGTTGTTGAAAAGGTGGGACTATGATCTCACCTCGAGTGCACGAGTATAAAGGTACTTCACAAAGTGAACGTGTGCATGAAAGTTGTTTAGCCTTGACTCAAACAAGTAAGTTATATCAATTAACCGGTTACGACACAAGGTCAGGCGAAAAGTGTTCAATTAGTCCTATGTCTCGTTACGACTCGAATATATATAGCATGTGAACCACGTTGTCAAGTTTCATGCAAGAATCAAGTATAAAAGCATGTTAGAAAGATTGCATAAGTATTTAGTTAAGTTTGACTAAAAGTCAAACTTTGGTCAAAGTCAAAGTCAACGAAAAAGTCAACACATTCAGGTCGGGTCTCGGATAATTTTTCTAAGCTTAGAAGTCATATATAAGCATGTTGGCCAAGTTTCATGTCAATCGGAGTTGCATAGCATAGTTGGAATTAAACGAAAAATGAAGATTTTGAGCAGCCTGCATCAGATGCGCCGCATCTATAAGGGATGCGCCGCATCTGTGACTGATTCAGGTGGAAAAAGCTGAAAAATGACAAGTCTCGAACCAAACTTCAAACGAACGTAACTTATGAATCGTAAACATTCAAAACACGTATCTTATATCGTTGGAAAGGTATTTTGACGAGGAATACAACTAAACACATTTCAATGGAGAGATACGAGTGTAAGGTGAGAGAAGTTTTCGCCTCGATGTGAGCATGACAAGCATATTGTAGTTTGTCGATAAAACTGTGCGAAAACGAGATAGTATACACGTGTAACATATGTTTAAAGTTGAAGGAATTTGTCATTCATTCGGAAGCATAAATGTGGTTCGGAAATAATCAAAGGTGTGTCCTTGGTATGTTTGTTATCAATATCCTCAGAGTTTTTGGATGTCCAACAAGAAAAATGAAGTCATGAACATGGCACATGGTGGTGATTAGGTTGATTAAGTCCAATCACCATCACGTGTCATTAGAACTTTGGTATGACTTACCATAATATAACCACATTGATCGAGTGTCGTTATATTATGCTAACTCATACCTCCATCCCCACATCACTCCATAACATCAAGTTAATGTAATCGTAAAGATCTAAAATGAACAAAGTGTAACGACATCTCAAACATGACTCGTATTCGATAGAAAGAATTAGTGCAACTCTGAAGAAGTGTTTCCCGAGAGAAGTGTATAAATGATTATTCACGTAAATGTGGTTCAAGTCAAACAATAATGTCTTTACGTACGAAAGGAATAACGAATTATGATAACGAGTAGTGCGCAATCGTAGTGATAAGCGGTGATGACGATACTCATCTAGAGTAGTGATGGTAGCAACAAGAAGTGGGAGATAGTGAAGGTTACCGGTGTAACATCGTTAGTGGTTAGTGATTACCCTAGTGGTGGTAACTTTATAGTACTCGTAGATAGTAAGCTGGGACGGTGGTGAATAACAACCTGGGAGACAAAGTTCCCGAACTTGTGTAACGGATGAAGTCGTCGTCATCCTTACGCGTACGAATCTTGAATTTACTTGTGTTACCAGAAAGTGGCAGAGTACGAGTTCGTATGATGGAAATTTTG
The DNA here is from genome assembly GCF_046630445.1 of Rutidosis leptorrhynchoides. Lineage (NCBI taxonomy): Eukaryota > Viridiplantae > Streptophyta > Magnoliopsida > Asterales > Asteraceae > Rutidosis > Rutidosis leptorrhynchoides. The sequence continues at coordinate 103,726,093 of NC_092341.1, forward strand.
TACCATTAAGAAGTTTGCCTAAGAGTGATTCAAGTATATATGCACAAGTAGTCAAGTAAGTGCTATTTATAGCAAATGTATGTCAGAATGCAATGGCTAACTATCCGGTTGTAGTCTAGATTCACTAATGCGTCCTAACGACTCTGTCAGACACACTAATCCACATCCTAGATCCCTACAACCAACGCTCTGATACCATCTGTAACGACAGATGGGGTAGAAACCCACCCAGTGCCTTTCCAGCTAACAGCTTGGTGACCACTGAGCGTACCTCAGACACTGATTTTACGGCCCACATTTCTGCCAAACTGCCAACCCTCCTACAAAGGGACCGCAAGGGGTAAGAGCCAATGCTTCGTCACAGGTTACACTGTAAGAACCCCCTCTACGATTAACCCGCCAAAAAGCACAGTCCGTTCGGGTGCCCGGCGTGATAGCCGAAGCGCATGACTACCTTTACAGCTAAGGTTAAACCAGCTCTGATATCGTCTGTAACGACCCGACAAAATCATCATTGATGGCGCCGTTAACTTAGGTCCCGTTACGTGGTCATAGTCCCTAAATGAGACGCGTTTGACCAAAATTATGTCGCATTCATTTGATAAGTATGACTTGCAAAGTTTTAAGTTACCAACGGTTCGACAACAAGTTTAAGTTTACAAAAGTTGCAAAGTATAAATGAAATAACTTGCGACATAATATAAGTTGTAAATCACGAATGCTATCAATAGCGTAAGTATGTATGTATGCTTGACTCCAAGCAAGTAATCAGAGTGTATGCATATATGCTTGACTCCATGCAAGTATGAGTGTATGCGGAAGCATGTATCAAATACCCATTCATGAACCTAAGAAACATATAGAAAACTGTCAACGAAAAACGTTGGTGAAATCATAGGTGTATTTGTAAATGTTGTTTTTGAACCACAAGATTTTGTATAGTTGATTATCCAAATCGTATATATTCCAAAGAATGTTGTTTGTATCACGAGCACCCAATTACCAAAGCTTAACTGAATCTTTCCTCTGAATCTTGAATCTATAGTGTTAGAACTTACACTATACCCGATAAAATTATATTCATTCACTAACGGTAGCGAACCATCTGAATGAGGGTTCGTCAAACCCGTATGGCCACACAACATAATTACTCACTTACACTTACACCCTGCAAGTGAAACTAATGATAATTGGATTGAGGACTTTTGTTCTAACTCATCTGTATCTTTGTATTCGTATTTGTGTTCAAAGTATAAAAGTATGAAAAGTATATATACATATGAAATGTATATAAGTATGTAATGTATATGTTTCTCAGCCCACGATTTAAAGAATAAGAGTTGTTGAAAAGGTGGGACTATGATCTCACCTCGAGTGCACGAGTATAAAGGTACTTCACAAAGTAAACGTGTGCATGAAAGTTGTTTAGCCTTGACTCAAACAAGTAAGTTGTATCAATTAACCGGTTACGACACAAGGTCAGGCGAAAAGTGTTCAATTAGTCCTATGGCTCGTTACGACTCGAATATATATAGCATGTGAATCACGTTGTCAAGTTTCATGCAAGAATCAAGTATAAAAGCATGTTAGAAAGATTGCATAAGTACTTGGTTAAGTTTGACAAAAAGTCAAACTTTGGTCAAAGTCAAAGTCAACGAAAAAGTCAACACGTTCGGGCCGGGTCTCGGACAATTTTTCTAAGCTTAGAAGTCATATATAAGCATGTTGGCCAAGTTTCATGTCAATCGGAGTTGCATAGCATAGTTGGAATTAAATGAAAAAAGAAGATTTTGGGCAGCCTGCATCAGATGCGCTGCATCTATAAGGGATGCACCGCATCTGTGCCTGATTCATGTGGAAAAAGCTGAAAAATGACAAGTCTCGAACCAAACTTCAAACGAATGTAACTTATGAACCGTAAACATTTAAAACACGTATCTTATATTATTAGAAAGGTATTTTGACGAGGAATACAACTAAACACATTTCATATCAAATCTATCATTAACAACAATGAAAACCTCATCAATTGATCGCTAAAAGTTCATTATCAAAGTTTCGAGTTCATAAAATGCATTTCATGATTCGAGAATCTAATCTACGCATACGATATGCCGTTTCGAAGGTAATTAAACATACAATACAACTAAACACTTACTAATAACATTTCATAGCATTCAATGCATCAAAAGTTCATTTTAAAGTTCATCAAACCCTAACCAAGAATCATGAATTCATCAATTTTGTAAATGAAGCTTTTCTAAATCAACCTACACATCAAAATGAAGCTAATGATGCTAGTAACACATTTAATACATGAACTTTAACATTTAAACAACATTTAATCACCCAAAACTCAAGATTAAGCACACCCATTTCAAATGTTCATGCTAGTTACTCAAAACAACAAATCGAGCAAACTAAACACATATTCATGTTAGACTTGAGCCATAGACACTAACTAACACCATTTCAAGTCTATAAAACGAATTTGAGAAATCTAGAGTTTTTAGAAACCTTGCCCCAAGTAGTGAAATTGGTACCCAATCGAAGAGGATGAAAAGAGGATCACGAATATGTAATTTGTTTTGATGTTTGCTTCATTGAAATGATTTAGATGATGATTCTTTGAAGATATTAAAAAGTGTGTTCTTAAGCTAGAGAGGAAAAAGAGATGAGGGAGGTGGAGTATGAATGAATGGAAGAGGTGGGGTTGACTAGTTGACCTAGTCAACTAGTTTGGCCCCTTGGCAACTTCGGTCCCTCGAGTTTGAAAGCGGGTGCGTGAATTAACCAAACGAATTAATTTAAATACGTGAGAATAAACGGGAGATGTTATAATCTAATAACGGAAATATTGAGAACGTTAGTTAACGAAAGATACGAATTTAGATGACGAAAGATATTATCTAAAAAAAGACGGTGTTAAAAACAAATTTAACGAAAAAATGCGGGATGTTACAAATCAATTACTCGAGAAAGTATTTAAAAAGTACAGAGTTAATCATCGTTTCTCAACTTCTTACCACCCTCAAACGAGTGGCCAAGTTGAAAACACAAATCGAGGTCTTAAACGGATTTTAGAAAGAACGGTTAAAAATAATCCTAAAATTAGGCATCGAAAGTTAGATGATGCGCTTTGGGCATTTAGAACTGCATTCAAAACGCCCATTGGTTCTACACCTTTCCGATTAATTTATGGTAAGGCGTGTCATCTACCTGTCGAAGTTGAACACGAGGCATATTGGGCTCTGAGAGAATGTAACACTGACCTTGTGGAAGCCGGAGAAAACCGATTCTTACAACTTAATGAATTAGACGAATTAAGACTACAAGCTTATGAAAACTCTAAAACATACAAAGAGAAAACTAAGAGATGGCACGATGCACGATTAAAAGAAAGGAAAGAATTCGAACAAGGGGATAAAGTATTAGTTTTTCAATCACGTTTTAAGTTTTCACCTGGGAAACTTAGATCCCGATGGACTGGGCCATATATAATAAAACAGGTTTTTTCATTTGGATATGCAGAGTTATATAGCAAAGACGGTGGAACTTTCAAGGTTAACGGTCATCGACTCAAGTTATACTTTGACGTAATCAACACTACGGAAAGAGACGAAATCACCTTCTACCCTAAGGACAAGTAAACTTGGGGTAACTTTAAGGTTTTCAACTCCATTCTCGATCTTTAGTTTTATCTTTAAGAGTGGGGTTTGTTCGATCTTTCCCTAGCAGACACTAAAGAACTAGTCTTCTCCCTCCATTCTACCTTTTTATTTTCTTTCGTTTTTATTTATTTTTTATTTTCAAGATGCGCAATCAATATGTCTACAATCATTTCTTTTTGATGTGCGATAATATTTTACCGAGGGATGTGGTATTAGATATAAAGAGTAGATGCGATCAGGCGAGAAAAGAAATAAGGCAAGAACTTAATGAGAAAAATTATGCAAAAGGCAAATCAAAATCAGCTAAGAAGCGTCGAGCGCGTCATTTGGGCAAGTGTGTAAAATGTGGAAAACCGACTCATTACAGAGATTGCCCAAAGAACCAAACGGACTCTAATTACGAATACGTAACCTTGTGCTGAGAAGGGCCTTTTAAATGTTCAGAGGAAAACCTCTTAAACCAACGAGGGTACGCCTACGAAGCCATGGGGGGCGAAATGGTACGACTCTACTACGAGGCAAGTCAACGCGGTTTTACCCTCTAAATCTTTTTCTCGCCAATTGTATGTTTGTGTGTGTTTGTGTTTTGGTGTATTTTAGTTTGTATTTGCTTGTTGTGTGTTTTTTTAAAAAAAAAAATGGTTTACCATTTAAAAATTGATGATCCTTGAGTTCAACCTGTTTTCATTGAAAACGATAATGTTAAGTGTTACAACTGGATTCATAAGATATCTATTAAATAGTAAACCACAAAAACAAAAGATAAAATTTGAAAACTTATTTCTACTAAAAATATACCTTTTTATCAATAACCGTAAAAATATATAACTTTTAAACTTTATCGTGGATAACGATAGGTGTAACAACCGAATTTATCTCTACCTAGTCGATAGGAAACAAAGTTTTAAGTTTGAAAATTAGTGGATTTAAAAGTATACAAAAAAAATAGAGTGTATTTTAAATTCATGTAATTTTTATTTTTCATATATTTGTTTTAAAATTTTAAAACGTTAATCTTTTTAACACAAAAATAGAGTGTTTTATTTTATTTTAAATTTATTTTTGAAAAATATTAAAACTTTAACTTTTAATGCATTAAAATTTATAAATTGAATTTAAAAACTTATACACAGATAAAGACTAGGTATAACAACCGAAATTTCCGTTACTTCAAATATAAATTTTATAAAGGATATTTCATAATTTTAATTAGTTATAAGTTATATAAAAAATAAAAAAAATTAATTTTAATGGTGTGTTTTTAATATTTTCTTTTGCTTTTATTTAAATATACGAAAATTTTAAGTGTGGGGTAAAATTTTCGTACTATTAAAGTACAACCCCATCTTGTGTGTGATTAACATGTTTGTTGACAGGTACTTACGATGATGAGATATTCGACATAACGAACACAAAATTTATATTGTGATAAAAGGATTAGATACGTTCATATAATAAGGATTTCATGCTCTCCAATTGCTTAACAAAGGAAGTTCTAAATACTTTACACTTTTTGCCCTCTCAAATTTATATATTTTATCTGATTTTATGTAATGAGGGCATTACATAATCTTAAGTGTGGGGTGGGGATATATAAATTTTAGAGAAAATATAACTTGGTGGTTTTTACGAAAATTTTAAAAATTTTTAAACAAATATACCTAGTCAATTTTTAAGGTAATTATGAGCGATTAAAGTTTAGGTGTAAAAAAAAAACCGAAATTATCGTCTCCATACATTAAAAATACATAAGTTTATTTGATTAAAACATATAAAAAGAAAATCAAGTATAACGAAATTTATAAACCCATATGATTAGAACCATTTATCACGTGTTTCTATGAAGTTTATTGCAGATGTCATTGCTTTGGAATGTATAAACCTTTTTATCCCATTGATGCGAGTAATAAAGGATGAATCAAGTCCATCCTTAAAGGAAGTAAAGTCTTCTAAATGTCGTTTTACTTGGTATAGCATACTTCCTAAACTATATCATTTCATACTAATATCATATCACGATATAAAAGTAACGTGGGAAGAGAAAGTCTTGAACTTTCAAACCCAAAAATAAACTTGGTAGGGTAAATCCGAGTCGCTATCCAGTGCAAGAACGATTACAGTGTATAAGTTGGAGCAGGATCTGTCCCGCGCGATAGCTCAGTCTTCGCAGTTTTAACCCTTGAATTGAAATGTACAAATTGTCGTAAAAGACCGATAGAAATATCGCGTCAGGGGGCGCCCGGTTAAGAGTTCCATGATACTACAATCATGGGGGCGGATAGCTTGCTAATCGCCGACTGAGGCTTCGGTTTTCAGTTACCCTCAACCGGAATTTGAGTTTAAAACCGGAAAATATGTCTAGTGTAAAAACTAGCATGACATTTTTAAAAATCATAAAACGTTTTTCTAAGATCCAATTTTCCCTACTGATCCAAATTTTTAAACCTTAATCACGAATTTTAACTTTGTTTCTATTGTCAGAATTTCATTTCGTGCACTGTGTGTGTGATCCAATAAATTCATGTGGTGTTTTCAAGTCATTTCATAAAGCGTATGTTTTCGTTTCGTGTGGTGTGTGTGTGATCCAATATATTCATGTGGTGTTTTCAAGTAGTTTCATAAAGCGCGTGTTTTCATTTCATGTGACGTGTGTATGTGATGAATGATTGATATGGAAAAATATGTAGTATTCTGAGTCTATTAAAAATATGTTATTGCTTGAGGACAAGCAACGTTCAAGTGTGGGGTATTTTGATATTGCTATAAACATACATATATTTTGACGCAATGTCATTTATATTTCATATGCTTTTGTCGATTTCAAGAATATTTAATACCTATTTCGCAAGGAAAATGACTCAAGTGCGCATGAATGAAGAAAAGATGATAAAAGAGACGACCAGTTAAATAAAACAATGATTGAAACAAAATACATATCAAGAATCGTTTATCCGAAATCGAGAAATGAAATTACAAGAATAAAAATACATATTCATGTATTCTCAAGATTCATGGGGTAAAATTGAAAGTAATGAAATAGATGAGGAGCAACATGTGGGGCAAAAGGAGAAAAGCAAGGCAAATAATCAAACTCCTTTACAGTTTCAAGATACTTTTCAATATTAATATATGAAACAGATCATGTCGTGTACTGGCTCAAATACAACGCATATTCATTGCCAGATTTTATCCGACTTTGGAACATGGGATGGTTACTTTTGTGCCTAAACATATAATTTTTTTTGTTGTTCTACATCAAGAGATCTACTTTACACATTAAAAAGAAGGAACAAAGGATACATCGTGTCAAGATAAAGAACATAGGTGGCTCAACTATATCATAGTTTAATCAACACTTTCGGCTGGACCAAGAAAACATCTCAGATTCAGATGCAGTGTAACATATAATAATAAATCTAAAATATAATAGTAATTAATTGAATCTTAAATCTCATGATTTGAGATTATAAAGAGAAAGGTTTGCACTGGTTGAAAAGAGAATACGGAGAGAGTTACAAAACATATGCAACAAAAATTTAGAATAGAACCTATCATTATTCATCTTTTAGCTACTGTCTCAATTTATATTTGAGTACTCCATATCATTTGAGTTTTATTTTTACTTCAGTTTCGTATTAATTTTAAAGTTCAAGAATTAGGATAGTTTCAATATTAAGGGTGGTATTGTTCGTGATTAAGGGTATTATTGTTCGAGTTACAAGAGTGTTGTTATTGTAACTTTCTACCATTTGAAGTTAATGAAAGTGAAGATTTTCGTAAGTTTGTTCTACCAAAATTATTGTTATCATTTTTTATCATTATCATTATTGTTATTATTATGTTTGTATATTTATATTTTTATGTTCGTCCTATTATAATGAGTAGCTAATTTCCTATAGTGTTTGCTTAGATGTAGAGCCCTAGTGAAATGGATTGTTATCATTTGTAAATATTAAAATGTAACCTAGGTATTTTTAACATTGTGTCTAGCTAAAAGAACCATTGTTATATGATTAGATATTTAATCCTTATCACTTAATTTGTTAGATATAAATAGCGAAGGTTATTTCTATTAATATAAATTAAGCTTTAACACTAAAAGTGGTTTAAACGAACTTATGGATAAGTTATTAACACCAATTTAGAAATAAGGTTCGGTGGTTTGGGTAATATCATTAGTTATATAATAGTGAAATTGTAAAAAGGGAAACCGTTACGATTTAAGGTTTTGGCGAAAGTCAAAACTAGGTTAGGTCTCAATTTAAATACTTGGGGTATAGTTAACTATCAATAAGATCCGATGAAAATTAGATTTAATTTAGTTAGTTAAAACTTTATAATTTCGAAAGAAAATATAAGTTATATATAAAAACATTTTAATCAGGCTTAATCTCAAAACATTCCATGAATCTAGAGGCAAAACATTTAAGTAAACACTCTCATTTTATTATATTACAAGTTATTATTTTTACTTATTACCATTCACTAATATAATTATATTATCATAAATAGTGTAATTTCATTTAATTCACTTTTAATATAATGATTATAAATCTTGTAATCTTGTAATTTTAATTATCAAGTAAGTTAGTTTAATTAAGTTATTTTTTCATTATTGTTATATTATATAATTCCTAATCCAAAAAAAAAACCCCTTTAAACTAGTTTAACATCAAAGACTATTAAAAAACCATTAAACACTCCATCTCCCTGTGGAACGAATCTGATTTACCTATAAAACTAAACTACGCGGATAGGACTAGTTGCCTATATATGTGTGAAATCAACCCGAATTCATTAAAACACCATATATACAATAAATCAATTCGTGTAACAAAACAACTCAAATTCGTTCATAAATAAAGGTTACGATTCAGCACATCAACTTTTTGGCGCCGCTGCCTGGGAGTTGGAAGTTAAATAAATAGATAATTTTTCTGATTCGTAGTAGTAGTTGGATTTGTACGTGGACTGGGTTATTGGAGCCAAACAGTACCCAATTATATTGGGACCAAACGAATCCTGCCCCTCTGCTGCATCTTTTGGCTATTCGAAACGTGAGCAAAATCGGAAGGAAAATCTGTTTGTTTAAAGGTTTTTATCATTATTTTTATGTTATTCGATCCTTTTGTAGGAATTCAATTCTTAGAAAAGCTTTTGGTGTTGTGATTGCATAATAGAAATTAATGCATGAATTTACGTTCTTCCAACACTGATTTAACTCCTTCATATCCTGAACCCGAAAGGGAATTTCACGAACGCTTAAGAGCTCAAGAAGTAGAGTCTCTCGCCGAGGGTTTAGAATCACTTTCATTGGATTCTAACTCTAAACTAGTTATTCAACCATTCATAGAGCCAGTTATTAAAGAAGAGGAAGAGATGGCTGCTACAAATCAAACGATGGATGCATTAATGAGGGCAACAAGAACAGGTCAAGGCCACGCAATTATTCAACCCACGATGTCTGACGGCTTTGAAATAAATGGTCAATTTCTCCACATGGTGACTAGTACATGCCAATTCGGTGGAGCTCTGAATGAGGATGCTAACGAGCATCTTCGTAAATTTATAAGCATTTGCAAGCTATTCAAAATCAAAGATGTCTCCGATGATGTCGCATGTTTAAAAATCTTTCCATGGTCGTTAAAAGATGATGCGAGAGATTGGTTAGACTCGTTACCAGAAGGTTATATCGAAGATTGGAATGATATGATGGATAAGTTTTTGTCAGAGTTCTTCCCTGCTTCAAAAGCAGCAAAGTTACAAAGTGACATAAATCACTTTAAATAAAAGACTAATGAGACTCTTTATGAAGCTTGGACCCGATTCAATAAAATGCTTAGAATATGTCCTCAACACGGGTTGAATACATTCCAAAATGTCCAAATATTATATAAAGGAGTCAATGTGGCTACTCGAAAAGATATTGATGTTGCAGCAGGAGGTTTAATCATGAAGAAAACACCCGAAGAAGCTCACACAATCATTGCCGATATAGCAGCACATTCTCATAATTGGCATCAAGAGATGGAGTTCTCTAGATCAACAATTGTTGCTAGTATTGAAAGCAACGATGAAATCGCTGCTTTAAAAGTTCAATTGGCAAATCAAGGAAGGTAAATTGAGAAGGTGACCAAGGAAATGCATGCTATTAGGGTAGGGTGTGAATTGTGCCAAGGTCCTCACCTTACTAGAGATTGTGATCAAACAACAATGGAAGAGCAAGCGAATTTCTTAGGTTACTTGCGAAAAGGTGAAATGAATTTCAACGATTTTCCGGCGGTTGAAGCAATGAACCGAAAATATCCTCCTATCAACAGCTACCAAGTAGGAGGACCTTCAGGTTCAAACAATAATTACCAAGGAGGAAATCCAGTTTACCAAAATAACCGGAATTTCTCAAATCAAAATCAAAGAAATGCACCACCGGGTTACAATCACCTAAATAATCGAAATCAACCTCAACGAAATTACCAAAATAATTTCCAACACAATCAACCACAACCACAAGCACCTATACAACCACAACCCGAGAAGAAATCCGGTTTAGAAGATCTTTTGAGAGATTTTATGGTTAAGCACGAGCAAACTGCGGAACTTCAAACTCAGCAAATTCAAAATCAACAAGCTACGATACAGAATTTAGAAAGAGATGTTGGAAGGATCTCACAGTTACCAGCAGAGAGACCACCAGGCACTCTCCTCTCAAATACTCAAGTGAATCCCAACAACAGTCAAACAAGGAATGAGCAAGTTAATTCCATAACTACGAAAAGTGGGTTAACCATTAACCCCGATATTCCAAAACCTCTTGTTCGTGTTCCTATTCCTAACGAAAAAGAGTCTTCGGTGGAAGAAGATAAGGTGCCAACCACAAGTGCACCTAAAACTCAACTGCCATTAAAAGAATACAAACATCCAATTCCATATCCACAATATTTGAAGAAAGATAAATTACAAGCACAGTACAACAAGTTTGTCGAAATGATTAAGCAAATTTGTATCAATGTACCACTTGTAGATGTTCTTGCGGGTATGCCAAATTATGGAAGGTTTATCAAGGATCTCATAGACGATAAAGGTAAATATGAAGAAGTTTCAACCACATTCCTTAATGAGGAATGCTCGGAAATTTTGCAAAAGCAAAAGATGCCACCGAAACTTGGAGATCCTGGTAGTTTCATTATTTCGTGTCTGATGGGAGATTCAATAATGTACGATGCATTAGATGACTTAGGCGCAAGTAATAATATTATGCCACACTCCTTGTACTTAAAACTAAACGTAGGTGATCTAAAACCAACTAGGATGTGTATACGCCTAGCCGATAGAACTTTTAACTATCCTATTGGTATTGCCGAAAACCTACCGGTTAAAGTTAATCATTTAATCTTTCCTGCCGATTTCGTTGTCCTTGAAATGGAAGAAGATAGCAAGGTTCCCCTAATTCTAGGGCGACCTTTTCTAAATACCGCCGACGAGATTGTGCGTGTTAAAGATAAAAAACTTAGTCTAGGTGTAGGGGAAGATAGAGTTACCTTAAACATAGATAAAGCTATTGATGTTATGCGAGGGGTATATGAAATAGTGTATATTTTACTAGGAAAAACTATTAAATACGATACAATTTTACACAAGATATTTATTTATTTATAGAATGAATATACCTAAACCTTGCTACAACACTTATAGGCAGTGTACCTAATCGTACAGTAGTGTAGTTTTTAGTAAGTCCGGTTCGTTCCACAGGGAAATATTTAAACAAAGCTTAACGCTATATTAGTTTTAATTTATAAAAAATACAATATATATATATATATATATATATATATATATATATATATATATATATATATATATATAAGTAATATTATTATTATAAAATGGGGTTTTACCGTTTAATGACCGGTTTGTCGATTTTTAAAACTTTAGTCGCAGTTAAAACCTAATGTAAAATATTAAATAAATAAAAGACTTAATTTAAAGCATAAAATAAATAACGATAATGAAATTACGAATAATAAAAATGCGATAAAATAAAATTACGATAATTAAAGAGTACGAAAATTAAAAGTGCAATTAAATACAATGACAATAAATAAAAGTGTGAAAATTAGAAGTGCAATTAAATACGATGACAATAAATAAAAATGTGATAATTAGAAGTGCAATTAAATATGAAAATAAAGAAATTATGCTTATTTAAACTTCCGTAATCATGATGTTTGACGTGTTGATTTTTAGTTTTATGTCCATGGGTTAATTGTCCTTTGTCCTGGATTATTTAATATGTCCATCTGGTTTTTGTCCATAACAGTCCATCAGTCATAAATATAAAGTGCGAGTGTCCTCGTCAAATTATCCTTATACCCGAAGTCAAATATTCCAACTAATTGGGGACTTAAACTGTAACAAGGTCTTAATACTTTGTTTAATAATTATACCAGGATATCGACTGCGTGTAACCCAAGGTTTTAATACTTTGTTATCAATTATGCCAAGTGTCCTTGTACATAATTTCACCCCTGTTTTAATAATTCCATAGACTATTAATCCATTCCCGTGTTCGGTTAAATGAACGATTATTCGTACATATAAATATCCCGCCCATCGTGTCCGATTGAGTGTATATGGTTATTTATAGGTACGTCCAATTGTAAATCTTTATATTAAAATTAACAAACTATCATTTAGTTAAACAAATATAAAGCTCATTAATAGCCCATAGTCTAATTTCCACAAGTGTCGTTCTTTTGTCCAAACCCCAATTATGGTACAAAGCCCAATTACCCAATTTTAGTATTTAGTCCAACATCATGATTACTTCGTTTTAAATAAGCATAATAATAACTTAGCTACGAGACATTAATGTAAAAAGGTTGAACATAACTTACAATGATTAAAAATAGCGTAGCGTTACACGGACAGAATTTCGACTTACACCCTTACAACATTCGCTAACATACCCTTATTATTAGAAATTAAAATTAAAATTAAAATATAAATATATATATATATATATATATATATATATATATATATATATATATATATATATATATCTTACGTTGATGAATGAATAGAAAAAGATGTTTTTTATGATCACCAAAAATGCGAGTTTTATAGGCCTGTAACCAGAAAAATGGGCTCATGCGATCGCATGAGCTTTGCCCTTCAAGGCCATGCGATCACATGGCCAGCTGGAGAGGCTCACATGTGGTTGTTTTCTTCTGCCGACGGTTTATTAATATATTATATAATATATAAATAATTATAAGAATTGTTTAAATATTATATTATATTTATGTGCATAGTTGACTTGTAATTTTTAGTCCGTTGCGTCGAGCGTTGAGAGTTGACTCTGGTCCCGGTTCCGGATTTTTGAACATCCTTGCGTATAATTTAATATCTTGTACTTTGCGTTTCGCTTCTTGTACTCTTGTAATTTCGAGACGTTTCTTATCATTAATTGGAACCTCTTTGATTGTACTTTGTACTTTTGAGCTTTTTGGTCGTTTGCATCTTCAATTCGTCGAGTCTGTCTTTTGTCTTCACCTTTTATTATTTAAACGAATATTACTTGTAAATAGAACAATTGCAACTAAAAGCTTGTCTTTCTTGAGGGATAATGCTATGAAATATATGTTCGTTTTTAGCATTATCAAATATTCCCACACTTGAACGTTGCTTGTCCTCGAGCAATATAGTCTTGAAATATACTAGAATAACTTCTTTATTCTTCACACTTTGTACATCAGTGATTTCTTTACGGCGGTATAAACAATGGTAGTAACGATGTGGTTTACAGTCCCACATGACTATAAAAATTTAGATCCTTTAAGGAAATTGGATCTTTATGAAAACATTTGATCTTTTGAAAATTAAATCTAGCTTTTACCCTAGATAAGTTTTCCGGAATTACCCTTCACCGGTGTTTGCAAATTCTTTTTGTGGATTTGGTGGGTTTTAGATATGAAAATTTTAGCTCAAAACTTGTGGTTTTGTGTCACCCACTTGCTAACCTTGTATTGGGAAAGCAACACGTCCAGTATACTTGCTTCGTATATTACCTTTTGGTAAACTACCGTCCGGTTGTAAAGGAAAGCGTTGAACAAGCAATTGTTAAGGCAATGTCCCCTGACATGCTTTTAATTATGGTCTATAACGTGTCGGACGCAATTACTATCCTTGGTAGGAGCAATAGTAAAGCTCACCCTTATAATTTTTCGGTCTGGCACAAGGTCATGTCTTTGACCATGCTATGCAAGCACCGTTCTTACGGTTGACACCCGATTTGGTTCAGGTGACCTAATGAATTCCAGGTGAATTCCTAGGATTTTACGTTCAATGGTAATGAACGCATTGAAAATGGGTTTTCAGAAAATAAATCGGTTTGTAATTTTGATCAAAATATTTTCTCGTTCAAGCTCGAGTTTAGATATCAGTGAATTCCATGAGTTTGTAATTCTCAATCTTTAAGGCCAATCTCTAGGATTGAGTAATATCAGGCTTAAAAGCTAATTTTTGATCTTTAAAGAGATTATCATTTTTGGGGATCTGATTCATTAGTCTTATCCAGCTAATTTGCACGGCGTCCTCCCCATTTTACAAGACAGATCCTCTCATGGTTAGGATAAATCTGACCACTTGGCGACCCTGTTTAATGCTGAGGTCCGTGGATTTCCTGCTGATTTTAGAGATGACTTTTCTAGATTTTTCGTCAACCTACAGCTGGTCTGGACGACAACTTCATGACCTAAATCAAGAAGCGCGTTTCTTTTTCGGAAGACTTTACTTCCTTTTAATGATGGAATTGATTCATCGTGTAGATCCATCTTTCTTACAGTAAATCGGGTAAAACTTTTTAGAAATTGTCCAAAACAAAAGTATCTTCAGTTATTTGTACAAAAATATGTGATATATGTTTTAAATAACTTGGTAATTTTTCCCACACTTGGCTTTTTATTTTCCTTTTTATTGTCCTCTATTCCATTTTAAATGAATTCTAACATTTTGGTTTGTTTCTCAATTTATGTCCTTTCCGAGGTAACAATAATTTTGGTGTTAACACCTAGTTTTATCATTCATAAATATGTATAAACATGATTTTGAGTTCATTTAATTGAAAATTTTGAAAAATTTTACTAGAATTGGGTAGTCAGTATATAAGACTAGGGCTGTTCTTTATTATCAGAGAGCACTAGATTCTAATACAACTACTGCGTTACTAGTATTTTTAATGGTAACCAAGTGTTTAAATCAAATTTTTTTTTTAAAATCCGAAAGAATTTAACCCCTTCCCACACTTACGATCTTGCAATGCCCTCATTTGCAAGAAATCAGTAACAATTTAAATTATTGAGGGTGATTAGCGTAGAATAATAATTAAATTTTACCAAAGTTTCCAAACATATTGGCGTTTGTTTGCTGAATGATAAATGGTGCACATCATTTGTTCATTCCGTCTTGTTGTTTCATCACATTTGTTTTTCGTTTTGTCGTCAAAAGTACTAGCTTTTGCTGAACTTAATGCCAGTCTTTGAAAATGCGCTGTTTTACCCTGTTTTGTACAATTGACAATATACATATAATACAAATAGAAACATGCATGCCAATTTGAAATGGGACTTAAAATCCCACTTTCAAATCCAAAATGTGAAATATTAGTACACAATAATAATAAAAATGATAAAAATTACATAAATATATCCAATAACATAAGTTTAAACATGAGAAAGTAGAAAGATAAAAACATAAAAATCATAAAAATAACCAATGGAACTAAATCAGTCTGGATAGGGGTTCCAGTTCATCTCGTCAGGTGGGTTCCATTGTTGGTTATAGGTGTCCTGATAGGCTTGGTTATTGTCATACCGGTTAAAGGGTGGTCGGATTTCGGGGTTGTGTGGCAGAAAATGAGCAGGTCGAGTAGGCACATAATTATTTGGTACCTGATATGATAGCTGGCTCATGATTTGGTGCTAATGAACTAACCAGCTATCGTGTTGGCGTCGCCTATAATCCTCGTATACTCGCTCGGAGTTCCACTGTTCATACATACTATGTCTGGCTGCGCTCGTCATTGCTTCCTCATCTATACGAACGTGGACGTCAAGAATAGCATCTCGAATGACATCCCTAATGTCTTCCGCTTCCTCCATTTCTTCGTCTGAACCCCTTTCTACCTGTAGATGATTACCTTCATAGGGTAATGCCTGGTTGCGTATACTCTTCAATACCTTAGCACCCACATAAACTCGCAATCCTATGGTCTCATCCTGTTCTCTACAAATCTGTAATTGACCCCCTTGGTTCCTATCAACACCTAAATACTCTCCAATGAGAGTAACAAAAATATCTCCTCCTATTATACTCCCGTCCTGCATTCCTTCTACCATTTTAGATAAATAAAAACCAACACATTAAGGGATATTAACAAAGCTTCTCGGGTCTCGAATACACTTTAGGTAAAATAAATCATGTAAGGTCATTTTCTCCTTATTGTGACCTCTCTGTGTAATCGAGTTAGCCAAAAATCTATGAATTACACGAAGCTCGGCTTTGTTAATATGTAAGTAGGAGTGTTTTCCTCCCAGTGTAAAAACATTATAGTTTGACATACGCCTCCAAACGGCGTTCGCGTCAAAGTTCCTATCTACCCTTTCACCACGATAAATCAAACTCATACAATCGGGTAGTAGCAATTCACTAGGAGTGTAAATTTGTAATGCCCTGGCCATGTCCATCATGGACATTCTGTACATCCTACCGCCAAGGATAAATCTAAGAAAACTTCTATCATCTAACCTATCTACATCTACATTTAACGCTATAGTACTCATCAACTAAACACACCATTCCTTATATACAGGTCTACGAATGGTGAAAAGACGTTCCCAATCTGTAAAAGAAGAACTGCCATACCTTTGAATCATTTGCTGTCTAACACGGTCAGCCAGATGGACCGTTTCCAAAGGATTCCAATCAATTACCCTCGGCACCTCTACCTCTTTTGTTACCAATTTAAATTTATTACTTTGATATGCCGGGTAATCTCTCTATCGTCTATCGAATCTTAGATTAGGATGTAACTTGTGTTCCGGAATTGTTGGGTATTCGACAGGCGGATACGGGGGAAATACTGTGAATTCATTAGGTAACTGTAGCGGATCATAATAAGGTACGTGCTGATCAGGCTGATGTTGTGGTTCCTGTTGTGGTTGTTGTTCAAGTTCATATTGCATTTCTGGTTCTGGTTCTGGAGCTGGAGCAGGCTGTCTAGATGATGATGATCCTGAACCTCCAGTATTGGCTTTCTGCAAAACACATTAAACACAAAATTTGTGCATCCAAATATGCATTAGTGTTAGCGAAATAACAACTTAAAACAATCACAATAACATGTTAAATCAAAATTAAACTTATACACATTTTCACAATTTTTCACAATTCTACACTTTTCCAAATAAGCACATATGAAAATGTATACAAAGTTCATAAGTATTTAACTCAAATAACATGTCAAAATAGTCATTACTAACAATTAAACAAGTCTCAATTGGCAATTATATCAAATTAATCAAGTTCATGAATTTTGTACCCGAAAAGTCCACTTTAATCTTTAAAAATCATGTTTAGGATCAATGTTTGGATCATTTAACTACCTAAACATGTTACACTACTCAATTTAGCAATAATTCATGACAAAAATCGGCCATAACCTGTTTATATCAAAAAGCCCCAAATTGCTCAAGAACACAAACCCTAGATTTCTAAAAATTTTGAAGTTTTTGGCTTCAAATCATGTTAAATAGCATCAATCTAGGTTATACATGCATAAAATACTAACAATTTAACACTAATTACACTAGAAATTAACAAAATTGCATTAGGTAAAATATTGGTAATTATCACAAAAACTAGGAATTTATAGAGTTTAAGGGTGTAATTTTTACCTTTTTGCTGAAGAATGAGAATCTAGGCATGATTAGAACAAAAAATTTGACGAACTACGATGAATTTTGGCGAATTTTAGAGGTGATTTGGGAGTATTTTCGTATATGTGTGTGTGTTTATGGAGAAGACAGAACAGGCGACTGCCTTGTATCAGGCCTGATTTTTGCCTCCATGTGATCGCATGGAGGTATAATGAGAATCCCACGCGATCGCATGGGTGTCCGGCTACAGTACTTTCAGATTTTTTTTTTTTTTTTTTTATAAAACCTTATACTTAATAAAACATAAAATTAATAAAATTTTAAAAATTTATTTCTTTTTAGGATGAGGGCGTTTCGGATCGTTGTCCTAGTCCGTTCCTCGACAAAATTTTAAAATTTGTCAATTTAAAGCGCGATTTTAAAAGTAAAGATTTTTGGGTTTTTTAATGTTTTTGGCATACTTTAATTCAATAAGATTAAAAATAATGGTAATAAAAGTTCTCGTTCCTCCCTCGGGTAAAGCAATTTCGGTTCAATGACCTAGTCTTCAACTCACGACGAATTTTAAAAATCAAATTTTTAACTTAACGAAATAAAGTAAATTTTTTTTTTTTTAAATTCACACCAAACTTAAATTCAAAATGCATAAAATTAAAAATTCATATTAAAAATTCACACCAAACTTAAATTATATTTTTGTTTTTATACATACAAACTTATATTAAAAATATTAATTTTTCAAATATTTACAATTTTAAATATATATTAATTTTAACAAGTTTACAATATTATTTTAATATTAAATTTAAAAACTAAATAAAAATAAAATTAAAAATCTTTTTGGCTTTTATCCCACTTTAATCAATCAAATATTATCAAAAATATGCGCCCCTCTTTTCGGTAAAGTAATTTTGGTTCAATAACCTAATTTAACTCATGACGAATTTTTGAAATATTTTGGGTTGATTGATTAAAGATATTTATACCTTAAGAATAAACGTTAAATTTCGCAATGATGTAATAAATTTTTGAATGATAACAATAATTTCGGTCGCAAGACCTAATTTTATCGAATACCAATTTAATACTTTATAGCAAACAAATTAGCGTTTATTATCAAAAGGTTAAAAATTAAAATAAAAAATGAAAACTGTACAAACTTATCTGAGAAATAGATTTCTTAGTGATATGCTCTAGCCCACTCATAAGATAGTCGGACTAATTGGTTTTCCATGGCTACATAGGCGTAACCTCGAGCATTTAACGTTTTTTCTTCTAAACATATGAACGGTTCGTCTCTGCATAAAGTAACAAATTCGGTGTTTGAATAGGTTTGATTGTTTGAACATTTACCTTCGTGTGGCCATTTTTCGCATTTGTGGCATTTTTCAAGGTGTCGTGCTCTTCTTTTCGCTGCGGATTTTGATTTTCCTTTACCAAATTGTAACTTATTATCTTCGCATCTGGATTCTTTTCTTACTACGTCCAATTTACCTCTTATTAATGATACCAATTCACTTGGAAGTGTGTCATTATTACGTTTAGTGATCAAAGCGTGTAGCATTAGACCATGGTTTAATTCACAGAAAGTCTTCATTTCGAAAAACCTAAAAAAATAAAAATTCAGAATGGGGGGAGAAGACTAGTTCTTTAGGGTCTGCTAGGGAAAGACCATTCGGATTCCATTTTCGAGAACTACACGAAAACAGAAAATCTAACTCTAACAGAAATACATATTATCCTTTAAAAGACTTGATTCTCCCCACACTTAGTTAGCTGTGGTGTCGAAATTGTGATTAACTTCGTTGTCAACTTCCATCGGACTATCTATGTAATGTTTAACTCTGTGACCATTAACCTTAAATTCAATTCCATTTGAATTTATTAATTCTACTGTTCCGTATGGGAAAACTCTTTTGCCTATGAATGGTCCAGACCATCTTGATTTCCATTTTTCAGGAAATAGCTTGAATCGTGAATTGAAAAGAAGAACTATGTCGCCTTCTTTAAATTCTTTTGAACTTCTGATTCTTTTATCATGCCATTTCTTCGTTCTTTCCTTATAGATTAACGAATTTTCGTATGCTTCATGTCTTAATTCTTCTAATTCATTTAATTGACTTAACCGTAGACGTCCGGCTTCATGTAAATCAAGATTACGTGTCTTCAAAGCCCAAAATGCTTTGTGTTCAATTTCTACTGGAAGATGACATGCTTTTCCGTAAACGAGTTTAAAAGGTGTGGTTCCAATTGGAGTTTTATAGGCTGTT
This sequence comes from Rutidosis leptorrhynchoides, assembly GCF_046630445.1. NCBI lineage: Eukaryota > Viridiplantae > Streptophyta > Magnoliopsida > Asterales > Asteraceae > Rutidosis > Rutidosis leptorrhynchoides. Next base: position 103,745,971 of record NC_092341.1, read on the forward strand.
CTAAAAGCCCAGAGTGCATCCTCCAATTTAATGGACCATTCCTTCGGATTTGATCCTACAGTTTTCTCTAGAATACGTTTTAAAGCTCGGTTGGTATTTTCAACTTGTCCACTTGTCTGTGGATGATATACGGTGGAGATTTTATGAGTTACTCCATATCTTTTAAGAACTTTATCAAGTTGATTATTACAGAAATGAGTACCCCGATCACTTATTAAAGCTTTCGGTGTTCCAAACCTTGCAAAAAGATGTTTTAAAAATTTGACTACAACTCGTGCATCATTAGTCGGGAGAGCTTGTACTTCCGCCCATTTAGATACATAATCAATGGCAACGAGAATGTATAGATTATTATGAGATTTTGGAAATGGACCCATAAAGTCAATACCCCAGATGTCAAATACTTCACATACTTGAATGACATTTTGTGGCATTTCATCACGTTGACTTATTTTTCCGGCCCTATGACAAGCATCACAGGATTTGCAAAGTAGGTGTGCGTCTTTGTAAATTGTAGGCCAATAGAATCCAGCATCGTAAACTTTTCTTGCTGTTAGTTGAGGCCCATAGTGCCCTCCTATTGGTCCTGTGTGACAATGGTTTAAAATTTTACTAGCTTCATCTTCGAATACACATCTGCATATTATTCCATCGGGACAGCTTTTAAACAAGTGTAGATCATCCCAAAAATAGTGGTTTATATCACTGAAGAATTTCTTTCGTTTTTGGTACGATAATCCTTTTTTAAGGAATCCACATACTAAGTAGTTTGCATAGTCTGCAAACCATGGAATTTCATTATAATCTATCTTCAATAGATATTCATCAGGAAAGTTGTCTTGTATGGCCGATTCATTTAGAACTTCTAATTCGAGATTTTCAAGACGAGAAAGATGATCGGCGGCGAGATTTTCTGCTCCTCTTTTATCTCGGATTTGAATATCGAACTCTTGTAAGAGTAAGATCCAACGGATTAATCTTGGTTTAGCAACTTGTTTCGAAAATAGGTATCTAAGAGCATAATGGTCAGTATAGACCACCGTTTTAGGTAGAACGAGATATGAACGAAATTTGTCAAAAGCAAAGACAATAGCAAGGAGTTCTTTTTCAGTAGTTGTGAAATTTGTTTGTGCTCCTTGTAACGTCTTACTAGCATAATAAATAGGTTGAAATCGTTTTTCAATCCTTTGTCCTAAAACGGCTCTCATTGCAAAATCACTTGCATCGCACATTAGTTCAAATGGTAGATTCCAATTTGGAGTTATCATAATCGGCGCATTAGTGAGTTTTTCTTTAAGAATATTAAAAGATTTGATACAGTCATCTGAAAAGATGAATGGAGCATCCTTTTCTAGGAGTTTATTCATAGGAGTGGCAATTTTAGAAAAATCTTTTATAAAACGTCTGTAAAAACCGGCATGCCCTAGAAAAATCCTAACTCCTCTAACATTGGTGGGATGTGGAAGTTTAGCAATTACATCTACTTTAGCTCTATCCACTTCAATTCCTTCCTTTGAAATTTTATGTCCAATAACGATGCTTTCTTTAACCATGAAATGGCATTTTTCCCAATTAAGTACTAGATTTGATTGTTCGCATCTAATAAGCATTCGTTCAAGATTAACTAGACATGATTCAAAAGTATCACCGAAGACTAAAAAGTCATCCATGAAAACTTCCATGCATTCTTCTATCATGTCGTGAAAAATCGCCATCATGCACCTTTGAAAGGTTGCAGGGGCGTTGCAAAGTCCAAATGACATGCGTTTGTAAGCAAAAGTACCATAAGGGCACGTGAATGTGATTTTCTCTTGGTCTTCGGGTGCTATTAGAATTTGAAAATATCCAGAAAAACCATCAAGAAAACAATAGTAACTATTTCCGGCTAATCTTTCCAACATTTGATCAATGAAAGGTAAGGGAAAGTGATCTTTTCTGGTGGCGTCATTTAATTTTCTATAATCAATACATACACGCCATCCTGTTACAGTCCTAGTAGGAATAAGCTCATTTTTCTCATTTGTGATAACAGTCATGCCACCCTTCTTAGGCACGCATTGAACTGGGCTTACCCATGGACTATCAGAGATTGGATAAATTAAACCTGCATCAAGCAGTTTAATAATTTCTTTTTTAACAACATCTTGCATATTAGGATTTAGTCTTCGTTGGCGTTGCACATACGTTTTATGACCTTCTTCCATAAGGATTTTATGTGTGCAATACGAAGGACTTATTCCTTTAATATCATGAATCTTCCATGCAATAGCTGGTTTATGAGCTTTTAGCACAGAAATGAGTTGAGATTTTTCATTTTTAGTAAGAGAAGACGATATTATTACAGGTAATTCAGATTCACCATGTAAATAAGCGTATTCCAAATGGTTTGGAAGTGGCTTTAACTCTAATGTCGGTGGTTCTTCTATCGATGATTTATATCGATATCTGTCTTCCTCTTTTAGCATTTGAATTTCTTCTGTTGTTGGTTCGTATCCATTAGCCATAAGTGTAGCTAACATTTCAGTTTCATCAATTGGTTCAGTACCTTCTCCTAAAGAACATTCTCCTGTTTCTTGTAATTCTGGAAATTCTTATAACAATTCTGCATGTGATTCTATAGTTTGAATAAAGTAACATGTATCATCTGCAGATTGTGGTTGTTGCATTGCTCTATCAACTGAAAAGGTAACACTCTCTTCCTCTATACTTAGGGTCAGTTTCTTACCGAACACGTCTATCATTGCTTTAGCCGTGTTTAAAAATGGTCTTCCTAATATGAGAGGAACTTGAGAGTCTTCTTCCATGTCCAGAACAACAAAATCTACTGGAAATACTAAAGTACCAACTTTAACTAGCATGTTCTCCATTATTCCTCTAGGATATTTTACTGATCTATCGGCTAGTTATATGCTTATTCGTGTTGGTTTCAATTCTCCAAGGTCTAGTTTAGTGTATAGTGAATACGGCATTAAATTTATACTAGCACCTAAGTCTGCCAATGTTTCTATTGAACTAAGACTACCCAGAAAACATGGAATTGTGAAACTTCCTGGATCAGATAGTTTTTCTGGTATCTTATTCAACAGCACTGCTGAACAATTAGCATTCATAGTAACAGCCGAGAGTTCTTCCATTTTCTTTCTATTTGAGATTAGATCTTTCAGAAATTTAGCATATCTAGGCATTCCTGAAATCACATCAATGAAAGGAAGATTTACATTTATCTGTTTAAACATATCCAAGAATTTGGATTGCTCGGCTTCAAGTCTCTCTTTTCTCATTTTTCTTGGGTAAGGAAGTGGTGGTTGGTATGGTTTAACATAAGGTTTTGCCTTAACTGTGTTATCTTCATTAACCTTTTCAACTACCGGTTCTTTTTCCTTATCTTGTTCAGGTTGTGGTTCTTGTGGAGTAGGAATAGCTTCCTCAGAAATTACAGGTATTTCAGGTGGTTTAAGTGTAATACCACTTCTTGTGGTAATGGCTTTAGCTGTTTCATTCCGGGGGTTAGCATTTGTATCACTAGGTAGACTTCCCGGTTTTCTTTCACCTATTAACCTTGCTAGGTTGCTCACTTCTTGTTCCAGATTTTGAATAGAAGCTTGTTGATTTCTAAATGCTTGAGCATTTTGTTCATTCGTTTGTTTCTGAGATGTGAAAAACTGTGTTTGAGATTCAACTAGCTTCGTCATCATATCTTCTAAATTCGGCTTTTTATCATCGGTTTGTGGTGGTTTGTTTTGAAAATTAGGTCTTTGCTGGTTGTAAGTATTGTTGGATACTTGTTGATTGTTAGGACCTTGTTGGTTGTTGTATGGAACATTGCGATTATAATTTTGGTTTTGATTGTAAATCGGTCTTGGCGGTTGATAATTATTCTGATAATTATTTTCAGGCCTTTGGTTTAGATATGAAACATTCTCTCTTTGTTCCATTGTTAGTTCAATACTGAGACAATCTTTTGTCAAATGTGGTCCTCCACACTGCTCACAACTAATTCGTATTGAGTGAATATCTTTGGTCATCTTTTTCATTCGTCTCTCGACAGCATCTATCTTTGCAGAAATGGAATCTAAGTCATGGCTAGAATCGGCTCTAGCTGCTTTAGATGATCTAACAATATCTTTTTCTTGGTGCCACTCTTGTGAGTGGGAAGCAGTGTTATCAATAATTTTATAAGCATCAGTTTCTGTTTTCTTCATAATAGAACCACCAGCTGCTATGTCGATGTCTTTCCTTGTAGTGATGTCGCATCCTTGGTAGAATATTTGTACTATTAGACATGTGTCTAAACCATGTTGTGGACATCCTCTCAATAACTTTCCAAATCTGGTCCATGCCTCACATAGAGTTTCATTTGGTTTCTGTGTGAATGTAACAATTTCTCCTTGAAGTCTCACGGCTTTAGATGCCGGAAAGAATTGTTTAAGAAATTTTTCAACTAAAACGTTCCATGTATCAATCGCCCCTTCAGGTAACGATTACAACCAATCTTTGGCTTCTCCCTTTAAAGTCAAGGGAAATAACATGAGATATATCTGTTCATCCTCAACTTCTCTTATTTTAAATAGAGTGCAGATCCTATTAAAGGTACGAAGATGTTCATTTGGATCTTCCTTCGGCGCACCAGTAAATTGGCATTGATTAGTCACCATGTGTAGGATTTGTCCTTTGATTTCATAATCTGGCGCATTAATGTCAGGTTGAGTAATTGCGTGACCTTGGCCAGTGCGTTTAGCTCTCATTCGGTCTTCCATACTTAGAGGTTCCAAATTTTCCATGATTGAATTTGTTGAATCTGAATCACTAGAGGATTCTGATTTAATAGTTCGTTCCTTAACAATCTCTGTTTGAATGATTGGTGGTTTCGGAGGAAAGATTAAAGGTTCAGGATCTATAAATTGTCCCTGAATATTCTCCGAATTCTCAATTGTGAGGTCGGGTTCAAAAAATGGATTATCGAAAATTTGAATTGGAGTACTTGGTCGACTGGATGACGATTCTAAAGAAAAATCAACGGCGACAATATTTGCTAGATGTCTTGATCGAGTTACAGGTGGTGAACGTACAAAAGGTGGTGAACGTTTTGCTCGGTGCATTCACTGAATATCTTATTAGTTTTTAAAAAGAAAGAAAAATTATATAAGTTATCCAATTAATAGACTTTTCTGATTTTGCCCACGTTTCGAATAGCCAAAAGATGCAGCAGAGGGGCATGATTCGTTTGGTCTCAATATAATTGAGTACTGTTTGGCTCCAATAACCCGGTCCACGCACAAATCCAACTATTACTACGAACCAGAAAATTTTAATGTCTATCAATTTAACCACTTAAAATAAATTTTCGTAATTTAAAGAAATATTAGATAAGAAATAGAGAAAATTCTAAGTCCTAAAAACTAGAATGGCGAGAAATAAGAAAGAAAAAGAGCGCGTCGAAAAACGTCGAAAAATAAAAGATTGAAAAATAATAGGCGTCGAAAAATAAAAATAAGAAAGTAGCATGTCGAAACTTAAAAAGGCACTAAAAACTAAAAATTAAAAGTTGCGTCTAAAAATATTAAAGCTTACAATGAATTCTATATCCCAAATGGCAATATCTTAAAAAGGTACTAAAAACTTAGAACAGCGTCGCAAAATTCTAAAGCACATAAATCTTAGTCTAAAGAAAAAGCACTTAAGGGATTTTACGGCAAAGCCTAAAAATCTAGAAGTAAACACAAAATAACTATGGCAAAAACTATGACTTAAAACTAAATACGAGCGAAAAATACAAATATTACGCTAAAAACAAATAAAAAGGAACAAAATATAAAAATATACTTAAAGTTGTAAAAAGTATAATTTTTATAAAAATATTATTTTTATATTATTTATTTTATAAAACTATTAATTTTATAAATTATTAAAACTAAATTAACTGAAAATACAAATTAAAGAATTAAAACTAAATATTATAATAATAATAACCTAGTTAGGGTTTAATTAATAATAATAATAATAATAATAATAATAATAATAATAATAATAATAATAATAATAATAATAATAATAATAATAATAACCCGTAATTAATGCTGTTTAGGGTTTTACTGTGGCGTGTCAGGTGCCTTCATGCGATCGCATGAAGTTATGCCTTCGGGCTCATGCGATCGCATGAGATTTGATTTTGGGCCAGGTTACGGGCTGCTACAGTACGGGTCGAGAGTTTTTATTATTTTTTTTCTGTTTTCTGTTTTATATATTTATATATATGTAAATAAAACTTATATATTTTTTTACAAACTAAAATAAAATTAAAGAAACTTTATAAAACGTATATGTTTAACAAACTCTTAAAAATATTTATATTTTTGTTTTTCTTTTTATATTTTCGAATTTTTAAAACGTATTTTTACAAAATCGTAATTTTTATAAAAGTAGACTTAAAAATTAATAAAAATCTTTTTTTTATATATATATATATTAGCGTTGCGCTTCCGGCGTTTTAGCAGAATTGTTCCCCGGCGGCGGCGCCAAAAATACTTGATGTTATGCGAGGCGTATATGAAATAGTGTATATTTTACTAGGAAAAACTATTAAATACGATACATATATTTTACTAGTGTATATATAAGTAATATTATTATTATAAAAGGGGGTTTTTACCGTTTAATGACCGGTTTGTCAATTTTTAAAACTTTAGTCGCAGTTAAAACCTAATGTAAAATATTAAATAAATAAAAGACTTAATTTAAAGCGTAAAATAAATAACGATAATGAAATTACGAATAATAAAAATGCGATAAAATAAAATTACGATAATTAAAGAGTACGAAAATTAAAAGTGCAATTAAATACAATGACAATAAATAAAAGTGTGAAAATTAGAAGTGCAATTAAATACGATGACAATAAATAAAAATGTGATAATTAGAAGTGCAATTAAATATGAAAATAAAGAAATTATGCTTATTTAAACTTCCGTAATCATGATGTTTGACGTGTTGATTTTTAGTTTTATGCCCATGGGTTAATTATCCTTTGTCTTGGATTATTTAATATGTCCGTCTGGTTTTTGTCCATAACAGTCCATCAGTCATAAATATAAAGTGCGAGTGTCCTCGTCAAATTATCCTTATACCCGAAGTCAAATATTCCAACTAATTGGGGACTTAAACTGTAACAAGGTCTTAATACTTTGTTTAATAATTATACCAGGATATCGACTGCGTGTAACCCAAGGTTTTAATACTTTGTTATCAATTATGCCAAGTGTCCTTGTACATAATTTCACCCCTGTTTTAATAATTCCATAGACTATTAATCCATTCCCGTGTCCGGTTAAATGAACGATTATTCGTACATATAAATATCTCGCTCATCGTGTCCGATTGAGTGTATATGGTTATTTATAGGTATGTCCAATTGTAAATCTTTATATTAAAATTAACAAACTATCATTTAGTAAACAAATATAAAGCCCATTAATAGCCCATAGTCTAATTTTCACAAGTGTCGTTATTTTGTCCAAACCCCAATTATGGTACAAAGCCCAATTACCCAATTTTAGTATTTAGCCCAACATCATGATTACTTCGTTTAAAATAAGCATAATAATAACTTAGCTACGAGACATTAATGTAAAAATGTTGAACATAACTTACAATGATTAAAAATAGCGTAGCGTTACACGGACAGAATTTCGACTTACACCCTTACAACATTCGCTAACATACCCTTATTATTAGAAATTAAAATTAAAATTAAAATTAAAATATAAATATATATATATATATATATATATATATATATATATATATATATATATATATATATATATATATATATATATCTTACGTTGATGAATGAAGAGAAAAAGATGTTTTTTATGATCACCAAAACGCGAGTTTTATAGGCCTGTGACCAGAAAAAGGGGCTCATGCGATCGCATGAGCTTTGTCCTTCAAGGCCATGCGATCGCATGGCCAGCTGGGGAGGCTCACATGTGGTTGTTTTCTTCTGCCGACGGTTTATTAATATATTATATAATATATAAATAATTATAAGAATTATTTAAATATTATATTATATTTATGTGCATAGTTGACTTGTAATTTTTAGTCCGTTGCGTCGAGCGTTGAGAGTTGACTCTGGTCCCGGTTCCGAATTTTTGAACGTCCTTGCGTATAATTTAATATCTTGTACTTTGCGTTTCGCTTCTTGTACTCTTGTAATTTCGAGAGGTTTCTTATCAATAATTGGAACCTCTTTGATTGTACTTTGTACTTTTGAGCTTTTTGGTCGTTTGCGTCTTCAATTCGTCGAGTCTGTCTTTTGTCTTCACCTTTTATTATTTAAACGAATATTACTTGTAAATAGAACAATTGCAACTAAAAGCTTTTCTTTCTTGAGGGATAATGCTATGAAATATATGTTCGTTTTTAGCATTATCAGCTATGAAACAACCTATCCCCTCCGATGACGAATGTTATAAAGTAGACATTGTTGATTATTGTGTTGAAAAAGAATTACAAGAATTACTAAATGTCGACACCTCGAACTTCACCCCAATGAGTGAAAGTAATGAATTTGATGTCGAGGTTGAACTTGACGAATTGTTGAAAGTAGTCATCGATGAAGATGACGTTGAGGAAGAAATTCTCAAGGAAGATGAACCTTTTGAAGAAATTACCGATGGTAATAGGTTCCGGATAAAATTTTCCTTGGAAGAACCACAAACCTTGGAACTTAAAGAACTCCCGGAACATTTGGAGTATGCTTATCTCCAAGGTACATCACAGTTACCTGTTATAATTTCATCAAAACTTTCCGATGACGAAAAGGGTAGGTTAATGTCCGTTCTAAAAACTCACAAGAAAGCAATTGCTTGGAAAACAACTGATATTCCAGGGATTAACCCCGCTTATTGTACTCATAAGATTCTAATGGAAGAAGATTTTAAACCCGTGGTACAAAGACAACGAAGGTTAACCCTAACATGAAAGAAGTTTCCAAGAAGGAGGTTATCCAGTTACTTGATGCCGGGTTAATATACCCTATATACGATAGCCCATGGGTTAGTCATGTTCAAGTGGTACCAAAGAAAGGGGGTACAACTGTCATCCTTAATGATAAGAATGAACTCATTCCTACAAGAACAGTCACTGGTTGGAGAGTGATGTTATGCGAGGTGTATATAAAATAGCTTAAATTTTACTAGGAAATACTATTAAATACGATACAATTTTACACAAGATATTTATTTATTTATTGAATGGATATACTTAAACCTTGCTACAACACTTATAGGCATTGTACCTAATCGTACAGTAGTGTAGTTTTTAGTAAGTCCGGTTCGTTCCACAGGGAATCTTTTAATCAAAGCTTAACGCTATATTAGTTTTATTTTATAAAAATACAAATATATATATAAGTAATATTATTATTATAAAGGGGGGTTTTTACCGTTTAATGACCGGTTTGTCAATTTTAAAACTTTAAGTCGCGGTTAAAACAAAATGTAAAATATTAAATAAATAAAAGACTTAATTTAAAGCGTAAAGTAAATAACGATAATGAAATTGCGATAAATAAAAGTGCAATAAAATTGCGATAATTAAAAAGTACGATAATTAAAAGTGCAATTAAATACAATAACAATAAAAGTGCGATAATTAGAAGTGCAATTAAATATAAAATAAAGGAAATTAAATATGAAATAAAAGAATTATGCTTATTTAAACTTCCGTAATCATGATGTTTGACGTGTTGATTTTTAGTTTTATGCCCATGGGTTAATTGTTCTTTGTCCTGGATTATTTAATATGTCCATACGGATTTGTCCATAATAGTCCATCAGTCATAAATATAAAGAGCGAAAGCCTTCGTCAAATTATTCTTATTCCCGAAGTCAAATATTCCAACTAACTGGGGATTCGAATTGTAACAAGGTTTTAATACTTTGTTTAATGAATATACCAGGTTATCGACTGCATGTAAACCAAGGTTTTACTACTTTGTTAACAATTACACCAATTACCCTTGAATGTAATTCACCCCTGTTTCAACAAGTCTATTAACTATTAATCCAGTTTCGTGTCCGGTAAAATGAATAATTATTGGTATTTATAGATATCCCGCCCACCGTACCCAGTCAAGCGTATGTGGTTATATATAAATACGTCAAATTGTAAGTTTGTATATTAAATTAACAAGGTATTGTTTAGTTAATATAAAACTCATTAATAGCCCTTAGTCTAATTTCCACAAGTGTCGTTCTTTTATCCAAACACCAATTATGGTACAAAGCCCAATTACCCAATTTTAGTAATTAGCCCAACATCATGATTACTTCGGTATTAAATAAGCATAATAATAACTTAGCTACGAGACATTAATGAAAATAATATAAACATAACTTACAATGATTAAAAATAGCGTAGCGTTACACGGACAGAATTTCGACTTACACCCTTACAACATTCGCTAACATACCCTTATTATTAGGATTTAAAATTAAAATTAAATTTAAAATATAAATATTTACGTGTACATATATAGAGAGAGATTGATTTTTTGATATTAAAAATGATCAGAATTCGTTGGGTTTTATAGGGATTTTCGAATTTGGCTGCTCCGCAACTCGCGGCATTTTTGCTCTTCAAACTCCGCGAGTCGCGGAGTTTGAAATTCCAGCTCACTCCATTTTGGCTCCTTTCTTCCCAACGGATTTTTATATAAATATAATATATATATATAATTTATATAATTAATTATATATTATATTATATTTATATACATAGTTAACTCGTAATTTTTAGTCTGTTGCGTCGAGCGTTGAGAGTTTACTCATGTCCCGGTTCCGGATTTTTAGAACGTCCTTGCGTACAATTTAATATCTTGTACTTTACGTTTTGAATCTTGTACTCTTGTTATTTCGAGACGTTTCTTATCAATAATTGGAACCACTTTGATTGTATTTTGTACTTTTGAGCTTTTTGGACCTTTGCGTCTTCAATTCGTCGAATCTGTCTTTTGTCTTCACCTTTTATTATTTAAACGAATATCACTTTTAAATAGAACAATTGCAACTAAAAGCTTGTCTTTCTTGAGGAATAATGCTATGAAATATATGTTCGTTTTTAGCATTATCAAATATTCCCACACATGAGCGTTGCTTGTCCTCAAGCAATATAGTCTCGAAATACTAGAATCACCTCTTTATTCTTCACTCTTTGTACATCAGTGATTTCTATACGGCGGTATAAACAATGGTAGTAACGATATGGTTTACAGTCCCACATGACTATAAAATTTAGATCCATTAAAGAAATTGGATCTTTATGAAAACATTTGATCTTTTGAAAATTTTAATCTAGCTTTTACCCTAGATAAGTTTTCCGGAATAACCCTTTACCGGTATTTGCAAAATATTTTTGCGGGTTTGGTGGGTTTCAGATTTGAAAATTTTAGCTCAAAACTTGTGATTTTGTGTCACCCACTTGCTAACTTTGTATTAGGAAAGCAACACATCCAGTATACTTGCTCCGTATATTACCTTTCGGTAAACTACCGTCCGGTTATAAAGGAAAGCGTTGAACAAGCAACTGTTAAGGCAATGTCCCCTGACATGCTTTTAATTATGGTCTATAACGTGTCAGACGCAATTACTATCCTTTGTAGGAGCAATAGTAAAGCTCACCCTTATGATTTTTCGGTCTGGCACAAGGTCCTGTCTTCGACCATGCTATGCAACCACCGTTCTTACGGTTGACACCCGATTTGATTCAGATGACCTAATGGATTCCAGGTGAATTTTTAGGATTTTACGTTCAATGGTAATGAACGCATTGAAAATGGGTTTTCAGAAAACAAATCGATTTGTAATTTTGATCAAAATATTTTCTCGTTCAAGCTCGAGTTTAGATATCATTGAATTCCATGAGTTTGAATTCTCAATCTTTAAAGTCAATCTCTAGGATTGAGTAATATCAGGCTTAAAAGCTGATTTTTGATCTTTTAAGGAGATTATCCTTTCTAGGGATCTGATTTATTAGTCTTATCAAGCTAATTTGCACGGTGCCCCCCCATTTTACGAGATAAATCCTTCTCATGGTTAGGATAAATCTGACCACTTGGCGACCCTGTTTTATGCTGAGGTCCGTGGATTTCCTGCTGATTTTAGTGATGACTTTTCTAGATTTTTCGTCAACCTACAGCTGGTCTGGACGACAACTTCCTGACCTAAATCAAGAAGAGCGTTTCTTTTTCGGAAGACTTTACTTCCTTTTAATGATGGAATTGATTCATCGTGTAGATCCATCTCTTCTTTTCTTTCATCGGGTAAAACGGTTTAGTTTAGTCCAAAGCAAAAGTATTTTCAGTTATTTGTTACAGAAATATGTGACATATGTTTAAAATATCTTGGTAAATTTTCCCACACTTGGCTTTTATTTTCCTTTTTATTGTCCTCTATTCCATTTTAAATGAATTTTAACATTTTGGTTTGTTTCTCAATTTATGTCCTTTCCGAGGTAACAATAATTTCGGTGTTAAAACCTAGTTTTATCGTTCATAAATATGTATAAACATGATTTTGAGTTCATTTAATTGAAAATTTTGAAAAATTTTACTAGAATTGGGTAGTCAGTATATAAGACTAGGACTGTTCTTTATTATCAGAGAGCACTAGATTCTAATACAACTACTACTTTACTAGTATTTCTAATAGTAACCAAGTGTATAAAGTAAAAATTTTAAAATCCGAAAGAATTTAACCCTTTCCCACACTTAAGATCTTGCAATGCCCTCATTTGCAAGAAATCAGTAACAATTTAAATTATTGGGGGTGATTTGTGTGAAAATGATTAAATTTTACCAAAGTTTCCAAACATATTGGCGTTTGTTTGCTGAATGATAAATGGTGCATATCATTTGTTCATTCCGTCTTGTTGTTATATCACATTTATTTTGCATCTTGTCGTCAAAATTAGTTGCTTTTGCTGAACTTAATGCCAGTCTTTGAAAATGCGTTGTTTTACCCTGTTGTGTACATAAGATAAACTGCAAACATATATACATATTTTTGAAGTTTGGTATATTACCCCACATTCAAACATTATTAAAATCTAAAAATAAAAATTTGTAAATTATAAAAACTAATACAATTCCAACATAAGTATTAAATGTATCAATATTACAAATTATAAAATAAATAAAACTAAGTAGACTAGGGATGATACTGATACCAGTAGGGGTTCCATGCATAACCATATGTGTTATAAAATGCTTCGGCTGGGTTATACGTAGGATACGGTGGTTGGATCTCTATAGACCAGGGAGGAAATACGGGCGATGGAGTAGGAATATAGTTTCTACCTATTTGTTGGCAATAAGCTATGATTTGGTTTTGATGAACTTTCCAATCTTCAAATGCTCGATGTCTAGCATTTTCGTACTCTTGTGAAGCTATAAACCTTTGCATTTCTGTCATTTCATTTCCCCCTCCCACATTACCTTGCTGTTGGTCTCTCTCAACCTGTGGATGTCTACCATGGTATTGTACTGCGGCGTTATTTCGCCTATTCAAAACCTTCGCACCATGATATACATTTAAACCTATTGTATCGCGGGGTTCTGGTTCTTCGATTAATAATCCCCCCCGACTTATATCCACACCGAGATATTCAGCAATCAAAGTAATAAATATACCACCTCCTATTATGCTATGCGGTCTCATCCCCCTAACCATAGCTGATAAATAATAAACCACACAATAAGGTATACTTACAGCACTTTGTGGGTCTCGAATACACATGTGGTAAAACAAATCCTGTTCATTTACCTTTTTCTTATTCTTACCTCGTTGTGTAATCGAATTGGCTAAAAACCTATGAATTACTCTTAACTCTGCTCTATCTATATCCAAATAAGAGTAATTTCCCCCTTTAAATCGGTGATGGCTAGTCATTTGACTCCATACACCATGCGTATCAAAATTTTCATCAATTTTCCTACCATTTAATATCAACCCTCTACAATCGGCAGATGCTAACTCCTCAGGCGTATATATACGTAAAGCCTGAGCCATGTCGAGTAAAGACATGTGGCGCATCGAACCTCCTAACAAAAATCTAATAAAAGATCGATCGGTTAAACTAACTACCCGATCATTTATTTCTATACTACACAATAATTCTTCACACCATACTTTATATACAGGTCTACGCATGTTGAATAAACGTACCCAATCGTTAAAAGTAGAATTACCATACCTCTGTGTAAGTAATTCCCTAATTGGCCCGGCCAATTCTACAGCTTCTAATGGTTCCCATTCTATTACCCTAGGTACTTCAACAGCTTTAGAATGAAGAGTATGCAAGCCCCTTTGGTATTTTGGATAATCTATCCAACGTCTGTCAAATCTCAAGTTCGGGTGAAAATCTTCCAAGTGCATATCTGAAAATGCCATAACTGGATGAGGTATATCTTGTTTATAATAGCTATTAACATCCTGTTGTTTCGCATTCTCAGGAGGAACATTGCGAGCTTGGGATGAAGATTCACCCCTTTCAGTCTGCAAAACACATCAAACACAATTTTTGTGCATTCAAATATGCATTAGTGTCAGCAAAATCATCAATCAAAATAATTACAATGACATGTTCAATTTATATCAAACTTAAGCTCATTTTCATATTTTCATCAAATCTACACTTTTTCAAATAAGCATATACGAAAATGTTCGCCAAGTTCATAAGCATTCAACTCAAATAACATGTCAAAATAATCATCACTAGCAATTAAACAAGTTTCAAATGGCATTATCTCTTAAAAATCAAGTTCGTGAATTTTAGACTTAAAAAAGTCCACTTTAATTCTCAAAATCATGTTTAGGCTCAAAGTTTGGATCATTTAACTACCTAAATATGTTACACTACTTAATTTAGCAACAATTCATGACAAAAATCGGCCATAACCTGTTTATATCAAAAAGCCCCAAATTGCTCAAGAACACAAACCCTAGATTACTCAAAATTTGAAGTTTAAGGCTTCTAATCATGTTAAATAGCATCAATCTAGGTTATACAAGCATAATACATAAACAATTTAAGCATAATTACACTAAAAAGCATCAAAATCGAATTGGGTATAAAATTGCTCAAGAATACTAATTTTCGGATTAAATGGTGTTTAGGTGTAGAAATTTACCCTTTTTCTTGAGTAATTCCTTGATAGCATCCTTCTCAACATGATTTTAGTAAAAAATGTGATGAAAAATGGTGAAAATTTGTGAATTTCGGAGGTTTTTGTGTGTGTTTTTCGTTTGTATTTTCGCAGTAATTTTGGGTTGGGTGTGTTGACTGATCTGTTCTGGCCGTTTTATTTTTTTCTGGATTTTGGTCTCTCCGCGAGTCGCGGTGATTTTGTTCTTCAAACTCCGCGAGTCGCGGCGTTTTTTTTTTTTGTTTTTTTTTTTTTAATAAGCCTTAACTTATAAAACAAATATAAAATAAATTTAAAATTTTGTTTTCCTTTGTTTTAGGATGAGGTCGTTTCGGATCGATGTCCTAGTCCGTCTCTCGACAAAATTTTAAAATTTGTCTTTTTCAAGCGATTGTTTTAAAAGCTTAGATTTTTGGGTTTTTTTTTTAAATGTTTTTGGCATACTTTAATTCAATAAGATTAAAAATAATGATAATAAAAGTTCTCGTCCCTCCCTCGGGTAAAGCAATTTCGGTTCAAAGACCTAGTCTTCAATTACGACGAATTTTAAAAATCATATTTTTAACTTAGCGACATAAAGTAAATTTTTGTTTTTAAATTCACACAACTTAAATTTAAAAATGCATAAAATTAAAAATTTACACCAAACTTAATTAAAAATGCAAAATATTAAAAATTCACACCAAACTTATATTATATTTTTTTTTTATACATACAAACTTATATTAAAAATATTAATTTTTCAAATATTGACAAACTTAAATATATTGATTTTACAGAGGTCACAATATTAATTTAAGATTTATAAATTAATTTTAAAAACATGGTAAAAATAAAATTAAAAATCTTTTTGGTCTTTTATCCCACTTTAATCAATCAAATATTTTCAAAAATATGCGCCCCTCTTTTCGGTAAAGTAATTTCGGTTCCATGATCTAATTTAACTCATGACGAATTTTTGAAATATTTTAGGTTGATTGATTAAAGATATTTATACCTTAAGAATAAACGTTAAATTTCGCAGTGATGTAATAAATTTTTGAATGATATCAATAATTTCGGTCGCCAAACCTAATTTTATTCAATACCAATTTAATACTTTATAGCGAACAAATTAGCGTTTATTATCAAAAGGTTAAAAAAAAAATAAAAAAAAAATAAAAACTGTACAGACTTACCTGTGAGATAGTATTCTTAGTTATATGATCTATCCCATTCATAAGATAGTCGGTTTAATTGGTTTTTCATAGCTACATAGGCGTAACCTCGAGCATTCAGTGTTTTTTCTTCTAAACATATGAACGGTCCGTCTCTGCATAAAGTAACAAATTCGGTATTTGAATAGGTTTGATTATTTGAACATTTACCTCCATGTGACCATTTTCCGCATTTGTGACATCTTTCTAGGTGTCGTGCTCTTCTTTTCGCTGCGGATTTTGATTTTCCTTTACCAAATTGTAACTTATTATCTTCGCATCTGGATTCTTTTCTTACTCCGTCCAATCTTTCTCTGATTACTGATACTAGTTCACTCGGAAGTGTGTTATTATTACGTTTAGTGATCAAAGCGTGTAGCATTAGACCATGGTTTAGTTCACAGGAAGTCTTCATTTCGTAAAAACCTAAAAAAATAAAAATTCAGAATGGGGGGAGAAGACTAGTTCATTAGGGTCTGCTAGGGAAAGACCATTCGAGTTCCATTTTCGAGAACTACACGAAAACAGAAAATCTAACTTTAACAGAAATACATAAACCTCCCTATACTTAGTTGAAATTGTGATTAACATTATTTTCAATTGAATCATCAACAACTTGTATATCTTTGACTTTTACTTCAATCCATTTGTTAATTTCCTCTGTAACTTTCACAAATTCAACTAACATCGCCTTTTCTTTTGACGATAAATTGGATATTAATCGGTTATATAACTTAAAGTTTCCTTTAATCTTAGCATCGTGAATCCGTTTATAAAGTTTCTTCATTGAACTGTTAAAAATGGGTTCATCTAATTTCGTATCATCAACGGCATTCTTTGTGATTGGATCATCATTAAGTGTTTCTTCATCTTCCCCACACTTATGCGTTTTTATTGGTCTAACAGTTTTGGTTGGTGGAGATCTAAACTTTCGGTTCACAAAGGTGATCGATGTATCACCATCCCTAAGTGTCATTCTACCTTCTCTTACATCAATGAATGCCTCGGTGGTTGCTAAAAATGGGCGACCTAGAATTAGAGGAATATCAAGGCTTTCCTCCATATTAATCACTATGAAGTTTGCAATAAAGGTCAAACTTCCCACGTTAACAAGTAAATTATTTGCTATTCCAATCGGGTGTTTAATGGTTTGGTCAAATGATTGAACACCTATTTTGGTTGGTTTTAATTTACCCATGCCTAATCTTTTGTATAAGGAAAGAGACATAATATTTGCACTTGCTCCTAAATCTGCGAGTCCATTATATACAGCACCATCATTAAGCAAGCAAGAAATGATAAATTCACCCGGGTCTCCTGCTTTAGTAAGTCGAGTTGGTTTGTAAACCTTTTTCGGGTGTTCTTTCCTTGGTTCTTTCACTTCTATTTGAATTTCTTGTTCACATTTTTCTTCGTTTATTGGAATGGGAGGTTTGTATAAGAATTCTTCTTCATCACTCAAATTTGAATCCTCCTTATATTCTAATTTTGATTTTTCATATGTTGTTGATAACATATTTATGTTTTCATTTTGAAGGTTTTCTTGGGTGGTGAAATTATGATTAACTTCATTGTCAACTTCCATCGGACCATGTATGTAATGTTTAACTCTGTGACCATTAACTTTAAATTCAATTCCATTTGAATTTATTAATTCTATCATTCCGTATGGGAAAACTCTTTTGACTATGAATGGTCCAGACCATCTTGATTTCAATTTTCCAGGAAATAGCTTGAATCGTGAATTGAAAAAAAGAACTCTGTCTCCTTCTTTAAATTCTTTTGAACTTCTGATTCTTTTATCATGCTATTTCTTCGTTCTTTCTTTATAGATTAACGAATTTTCGTATGCTTCATGTCTTAATTCTTCTAATTCGTTTAGTTGACTTAATCGTAAACGTCCAGCTTCATGTAAATCAAGATTACATGTTTTCAAAGCCCAAAATGCTTTGTGTTCAATTTCTACTGGAAGATGACATGCTTTTCCTTAGACGAGTTTAAAAGGTGTGGTTCCAATTGGAGTTTTGTAGGCTGTTCTAAAAGCCCAGAGTGCATCCTCCAATTTAATGGACCATTCCTTCGGATTTGATCCTACGGTTTTTTCTAGAATACGTTTTAAAGCTCGGTTGGTATTTTCAACTTGTCCACTTGTTTGTGGATGATATGCGGTGGAGATTTTATGAGTTACTCCATATCTTTTAAGAACTTTCTCAAGTTGATTATTACAGAAATGAGTTCCCCGATCACTTATTAAAGCTTTCGGTGTTCCAAACCTTGCAAAAAGACGTTTTAAAAAGTTGACTACAACTCGTGCATCATTAGTTGGGAGAGCTTGTGCTTCCACCCATTTAGATACATAATCAATGGCTACGAGAATATATAGATTATTATGAGATTTTGGAAATGGAGCCATAAAGTCAATACCCCAAATGTCAAATACTTCACATACTTGAATGACATTTTGCGGCATTTCATCACGTTGACTTATTTTTTCGGCCCTTTGACAAGCATCACAGGATTTGCAAAGAAGGTGTGCGTCTTTGTAAATTGTAGGCTAATAGAATCCAGCATCGTAAACTTTTCTTGCTGTTAGTTGAGGCCCATAGTGCCCTCCTGTTGGTCCTGTGTGACAATGGTTTAAAATTTTACTAGCTTCATCTCCGAATACACATCGGCTTATTATTCCATCGGGACAGCTTTTAAACAGATGTGGATCATCCCAAAAATAGTGTTTTATATCACTGAAGAATTTCTTTCGTTTTTGGTACGATAATCCTTTTTTAAGAAATCCACATACTAAGTAGTTTGCATAGTCTGCAAACCATGGAATTTCATTATAATCTATCTTCAATAGATATTCATCAGGAAAGTTGTCTTGTATGGCTGATTCATTTAGAACTTCTAATTCGGGATTTTTAAGACGAGAAAGATGATCAGCGGCGAGATTTTCTGCTCCTCTTTTATCTCGAATTTCAATATCGAATTCTTGTAAGAGTAAGATCCAACGGATTAATCTTGGTTTGGCATCTTGTTTCGAAAATAGGTATCTAAGAGCAGAATGGTCGGTATAGACCACCGTTTTTGCTAGAACGAGATATGAACGAAATTTGTCAAAAGCAAAGACAATAGCAAGGAGTTCTTTTTCAGTAGTTGTATAATTTGTTTGTGCTCCTTGTAACGTCTTACTAGCATAATATATAGGTTGAAATTGTTTTTCAATCCTTTGTCCTAAAACGGCTCCCATTGCAAAATCACTTGCATCGCACATTAGTTCGAACGGTAGATTCCAATTTGGTGTTATCATGATCGGCACATTAGTGAGTTTCTCTTTAAGAATATTAAAAGATTTGATACATTCATCTGAAAAGATGAATGGAGCATCCTTTTCTAGGAGTTTATTCATAGGAGTGGCAATTTTAGAAAAGTCTTTTATGAAACGTCGGTAAAAACCGGCATGCCCTAGAAAACTCCTAACTCCTCTAACATTGGTGGGATGTGGAAGTTTAGCAATTACATCTACTTTATCTCTATCCACTTCAATTCCTTCTTTTAAAATTTTATGTCCAAGAACGATGCCTTCTTTAACCATGAAATGGCATTACTCCCAATTAAGTACTAGATTTGATTGTTCGCATCTAATAAGCATTCGTTCCAGATTAACTAGACATGATTCAAATGTATCACCGAAGACTAAAAAGTCATCCATGAAAACTTCCATGCATTCTTCTATCATGTCGTGAAAAATCGCCATCATGCACCTTTGAAAGGTTGCAGGGGCGTTGCAAAGTCCAAATGGCATGCGTTTGTAAGCAAAAGTACCATAAGGGCACGTGAACGTGGTTTTCTCTTGATCTTCGGGTGCTATTGGAATTTGAAAATATCCGGAAAATCCATCAAGAAAACAATAGTAACTATTTCCGGCTAGCCTTTCCAACATTTGATCAATGAAAGGTAAGGGAAAGTGATCTTTTCTGGTGGCGTCATTTAATTTTCTATAATCAATACATACACGCCATCCTGTTACAGTCCTAGTAGGAATAAGCTCATTTTTTTCATTTGTAATGACAGTCATGCCACCCTTCTTAGGCACGCATAGAACTGGGCTTACCCATGGACTATCAGAGATTGGATAAATTAAACCTGCATCTAGCAGTTTAATTATTTCTTTTTTAACAACATCTTGCATATTCGGATTTAGTCTTCGTTGGCGTTGCACATACGTTTTATGACCTTCTTCCATAAGGATTTTATGTGTGCAATACGAAGGACTTATTCCTTTAATATCATGAATCTTCCATGCAATGGCTGGTTTATGAGCTTTCAACACAGAAATGAGTTGTGATTTCTCATTTTCAGTAAGAGAAGACGATATTATTACAGGTAATTCAGATTCACCATGCAAATAAGCGTATTCCAAATGGTTTGGAAGTGGCTTTAATTCTAATGTCGGGGGTTCTTCTATCGATGATTTATATCGATATCTGTCTTCTTCTTTTAGCATTTGAATTTCTTCTGTTGTTGGTTCATATCCATTAGCTATTAGTGTAGCTAACATTTCAGCTTCATCAATTGGTTCATTACCTTCTCCTAAAGAACATTCTCCTGTTCCTTGTAATTCTGGAAATTCTTCTAACAATTCTGCATGTGAGTCTATAGTTTGAATATACTAGCATGTATCATCTGCAGATTGCGGTTGTTGCATTGCTCTATCAACTGAAAAGGTAACACTCTCGTCCTCTATACTTAGGGTCAGTTTCTTACCGAACACGTCTATCATTGCTTTAGCCGTGTTTAAGAATGGTCTTCCTAATATGAGAGGAACTTGAGAATCTTCTTCCATGTCCAGAACAACAAAATCTACTGGAAATACTAAAGTACCAACTTTAACTAGCATGTTCTCCATTATCCCTCTAGGATATTTTATTGATCGATCGGCTAGTTGTATGCTTATTCTTGCTGGTTTCAATTCTCCAAGGTCTAGTTTAGTGTATAGTGAAAATGGCATTAAATTTATACTAGCACCTAAGTCTGCCAATGCTTCTATTGAACTAAGACTACCCAGAAAACATGGAATTGTGAAACTTCCTGGATCAGATAGTTTTTCTGGTATCTTATTCAACAGCACTGCTGAACAATTAGCATTCATAGTAACAGCCGAGAGTTCTTCCATTTTCTTTCTATTCGTGATTAGATCTTTCAGAAATTTAGCATATCTAGGCATTCCAGAAATCACATCAATGAAAGGAAGATTGACATTTATTTGTTTAAACATATCCAATAATTTGGATTGCTCGGCTTCAAGTTTCTCTTTTTTTCATTTTACTCGGGTAAGGAAGTGGTGGTTGGTATGGTTTAACATAAGGTTTAGCCTTAACTATGTTATCTTCATTAACCTTTTCAACTACCGGTTCTTTTTCCTTATCTTAATCAGGTTGTGGTTCTTGTGGAGTAGGAATAGCTTCATCAGAAGTTACAGGTATTTCAGGTGGTTTAAGTGTTGTACCACTTCTTGTGGTAATGGCTTTAGCTGTTTCATTCCGGGGGTTAGCATTTGTATCACTAGGTAAACTTTCCGGTTTTCTTTCACCTATTAACCTTGCTAGGTTACTTACTTCTTGCTCCAAATTTTGAATAGAAGCTTGTTGATTTCTAAATGCTTGAGCATTTTGTTCATTAGTTTGTTTCTGAGATGTGAAAAACTGCGTTTGAGTTTCAACTAGCTTCGTCATCATATCTTCTAAATTTGGCTTTTTATCATCGGTTTGTGGTGGTTTGTT
Organism: Rutidosis leptorrhynchoides; assembly: GCF_046630445.1. Classification (NCBI taxonomy): domain Eukaryota; kingdom Viridiplantae; phylum Streptophyta; class Magnoliopsida; order Asterales; family Asteraceae; genus Rutidosis; species Rutidosis leptorrhynchoides. Next base: position 103,768,152 of record NC_092341.1, read on the forward strand.
TTGAAAATTAGGTCTTTGCTGGTTGTAAGTATTATTGGATACTTGTTGATTGCTAGGACCTTGTTGGTTGTTGTATGGAATATTAATTCTGATTTTGATTGTAAATCGGTCTTGGCGGTTGATAATTATTCTGATAATTATTTCCAGGCCTTTGGTTTATGTATGAAATATTCTCTCTTTGTTCCATTGTTAATTCAATACTGAGACAATCTTTTGTCAAATGTGGTCCTCCACACTGCTCACAACTAATTCGTATTGAGTGGATATCTTTAGTCATCTTTTCCATTCGTCTCTCGACAACATCTATCTTTGCGGAAATGGAATCTAAGTCATGGCTAGAATCGGCTCTAGCTGCTTTAGATGATCTAACGATATCTTTTTCTTGGTGCCACTCATGTGAGTGGGAAGCAGTGTTATCAATAATTTTGTAAGCATCAGTTTCTGTTTTCTTCATAATGGAACCACCAGCTGCTATATCGATGTCTTTCCTTGTAGTGATGTCGCATCCTTGGTAGAATATTTGTACTATTTGACAAGTGTCTAAACCATGTTGCGGACATCCTCTTAATAACTTTCCAAATCTTGTCCACGCCTCATATAGAGTTTCGTTTGGTTTCTGTGTGAACGTAACAATTTCTCCTTGAAGTCTTACGGCTTTAGATGCCGGAAAGAATTGTTTAAGAAATTTTTCAACTAAAACGTCCCATGTATCAATCGCCCCTTCAGGTAACGATTCCAACCAATCTTTGGCTTCTCCCTTTAAAGTCCAGGGAAATAACATGAGATATATCTGTTCATCCTCAACTTCTCTTTTTTTAAATAGAGTGCAGATCCTATTAAAGGTACGAAGATGTTCATTTGGATCTTCCTTCGGCGCACCACTAAATTGGCATTGATTAATCACCATGTGTAGAATTTGTCCTTTGATTTCATAATCTGGCGCATTAATGTCTGGATGAGTAATTGCGTGACCTTGGCCAGTACGTTTAGCTCTCATTCAGTCTTCCATACTTAAAGATTCTAGATTCACCATAATTGAATTTGTTGAATCGGAATCACTAGAGGATTCTGATTTAATGGTTCGTTCCTTAACAATCTCTGTTTGAATGATTGGTGGTTCCGGAGGAAAAATTAATGGTTCAGGATCTATGAATTGTCCCTGAATATTCTCCGGATTCTCAATTGTGAGGTCGGGTTCAAAAAATGGATTATCGAAAATTTGAACTGGAGTACTTGGTTGACTGGATGACGATTCTAAAGAAAAATCAACGGCAGTAATATTTGCTAAATGTCTTGATCTAGTTACAGGTGGTGAACGTACAAAAGGTGGTGAACGTCTTGCTCGGTGCATTCACTGAATATCCTATTAGTTTTTAAAAAGGAAAGAAAAATTATATAAGTTATCCAATTAATAGACTTTTCTGATTTTGCCCACGTTTCGAATAGCCAAAAGATGCAGCAGAGGGGCAGGATTCGTTTGGTCTCAATATAATTGAGGACTGTTTGGCTCCAATAACCCGGTCCACGTACAAATCCAACTATTACTACGAACCAGAAAATTTTGATGTCTATCAATTTAACCACTTAAAATAAATTTTCGTAATTTTAAGAAATTTAGATAAGAAGTAGAAAAAAAAAATCTATGTCCTAAAACTAGAATAGCGAGAAATAAGAAAGAAAAAGAGTGCGTCGAAAAAGAAAAAGAAAAAGAAAAGGGTTGAAAAATAAAAGGCGTCGAAAAATAAGAAATAAAAAGAAATGACTTATAGAACTTAAAAACACTCGACTAACCCAACCTTATTACTATCACTAACTTAAAATTATAATCGCAAATTGAGATTACTAATTGGAGTGATAATTGATACATAGGTAAAAGGCGTCGAAAAATAAAAATAAGAAAGTAGCGCGTTGAAACTTAAAAAGGCACTAAAAACTAAAAATTAAAAGTTGCTTCTAAAAATATTAAAGCTTACAAGTAAAACTATATCCCAAATGGCAATAACTTAAAAAGAAACTAAAACTTAAAAAGACGTCGCAAAATTCTAAAGCACCTAAATCTTAGTCTAAAGAAAAAGCACTTAAGGGATTTTACGGCAAGGCCTAAAAATCTATAAATAAAAATAACTATGGCAAAAACTAAGTTTAAAACTAAATACGAGCGAAAAATACAAATATTACGCTAAAACAATTAAAAAAAGGGACAAAATATAAAAATATACTAAAAGTTGTAAAAAGTACAATTTTTATTAAAATATTATTTTTATATTATTTATTTTATAAAACTATTAATTTTACAATTTAATTAAATTAAATAAACTAAATATATAAATTAAATAAATAACTAAACAATTAAATAAACTAAACTTAATTAATTAAAAAGTAAAACCTAATTAGGGTTTTTAATTATTAATAATAATAATTACACCGTAATTAATGTCTGATTAGGGTTCTGTGTACCCGTGTCAGAGTGGCTCCGCGAGTCGCGGTTCTAGAAGCTGAAAAACTCCGCAAGTCGCGGGGTTCGAAATTTCAGATTAGATGCAGGCCAAAAATCGTTCGTTTCAGTTTTTTTTTATATATTTTCTGTTTAAATATTTAAATAAAATATTTATAAAAACTAAATAAAACTTATGTTTTAAAAACTAAAATAAAAATAGAAATACTTTATAATTTTATAAAAATAACAATCTAAAAAATTGATTTATATATATTTATTTTTTTCGGTTTTTTTAAAAAAAAATTTATATTTTAAATAAACACAAAATATTTAAATAAAACTTATATTTTTTTTAAAAAATAAAAATAAAGAAACTTTATAAAACTTAAATATTTAACAAACTCTTAAAAATATTTATATTTTTGTTTTTCTTTTTAAATTTTTGAATATTTAAAACGTATTTTTAAAAAAGCGTATTTTTTTATATTAGTAAAAAAATAAATTTTTTTTTTTATATTAGCGTTGCGCTTCCGGCTTTTAAGCTAGATGTTCCCCGGCAGCGGCGCCAAAAATACTTGATGTTATGCGAGGTGTATATAAAATAGCTTAAATTTTACTAGAAAATACTTTAAATACGATACAATTTTACACAAGATATTTATTTATTTATTGAATGGATATACTTAAACCTTGCTACAACACTTATAGGCAGTGTACCTAATCGTACAGTAGTGTAGTTTTTAGTAAGTCCGGTTCGTTCCACAGGGAATCTTTTAATCAAAGCTTAACGCTATATTAGTTTTATTTTATAAAAATACAAATATATATATATAAGTAATATTATTATTATAAAGGGGGGTTTTTACCGTTTAATGACCGGTTTGTCGATTTTAAAACTTTAAGTCAGTTAAAACAAAATGTAAAATATTAAATAAATAAAAGACTTAATTTAAAGCGTAAAGTAAATAACGATAATGAAATTGCGATAAATAAAAGTGCAATAAAATTGCGATAATTAAAAAGTACGATAATTAAAAGTGCAATTAAATACAATAACAATAAAAGTGCGATAATTAGAAGTGCAATTAAATATAAAATAAAGAAAATTAAATATGAAATAAAAGAATTATGCTTATTTAAACTTCCGTAATCATGATGTTTGACGTGTTGATTTTTAGTTTTATGCCCATGGGTTAATTGTTCTTTGTCCTGGATTATTTAATATGTCCATACGGATTTGTCCATAATAGTCCATCAGTCATAAATATAAAGAGCGAAAGCCTTCGTCAAATTATTCTTATTCCCGAAGTCAAATATTCCAACTAATTGGGGATTCGAATTGTAACAAGGTTTTAATACTTTGTTTAATGAATACACCAGGTTATCGACTGCGTGTAAACCAAGGTTTTACTACTTTGTTAACAATTACACCAATTACCCTTGAATGTAATTCACCCCTGTTTCAACAAGTCTATTAACTATTAATCCAGTTCCGTGTCCGGTAAAATGAATAATTATTGGTATTTATTGATATCCCGCCCACCGTACCCAGTCAAGCGTATGTGGTTATATATAAATACGTCGAATTATAAGTTTGTATATTAAATTAACAAGGTATTGTTTAGTTAATATAAAACCCATTAATAGCCCTTAGTCTAATTTCTACAAGTGTCGTTCTTTTATCCAAACCCCAATTATGGTACAAAGCCCAATTACCCAATTTTAGTAATTAGCCCAACATCATGATTACTTCGGTATTAAATAAGCATAATAATAACTTAGCTACGAGACATTAATGAAAATAATATAAACATAACTTATAATGATTAAAAATAGCGTAGCGTTACACGGACAGAATTTCGACTTACACCCTTACAACATTCGCTAACATACCCTTATTATTAGGATTTAAAATTAAAATTAAAATTAAAATATAAATATAAATATAAATATTTACGTATACATATATAGAGAGAGATTGATTTTTTGATATTAAAAATGATCAGAATTCGTTGGGTTTTATAGGGATTTTCGAATTTGGCTGCTCCGCAACTCGCGGCATTTTTGCTCTTCAAACTCCGCGAGTCGCGGAGTTTGAAATTCCAGCTCACTCCATTTTGGCTCCTTTCTTGCCGACGGATTTTTATATAAATATAATATATATATATATATATATAATTTATATAATTAATTATATATTATATTATATTTATATACATAGTTAACTCGTAATTTTTAGTCTGTTGCGTCGAGCGTTGAGAGTTTACTCATGTCCCGGTTCCGGATTTTCGAACGTCCTTGCGTACAATTTAATATCTTGTACTTTGCGTTTTGAATCTTGTACTCTTGTAATTTCGAGACGTTTCTTATCAATAATTGGAACCACTTTGATTGTATTTTATACTTTTGAGCTTTTTGGACCTTTGCGTCTTCAATTCGTCGAATCTGTCTTTTGTCTTCACCTTTTATTTTTTAAACGAATATCACTTTTAAATAGAACAATTGCAACTAAAAGCTTGTCTTTCTTGAGGAATAATGCTATGAAATATATGTTCGTTTTTAGCATTATCAGAGAGTCTGTATAGACTACCGTCGTTTAAACGAAGCCAGAAGGAAAGATCATTTCCCACTTCCTTTTATTGACCAAATGCTAGAACGTTTAGCGGTAAAGGAGTATTACTGTTTCCTTGATGGATTCTCCGGTTATTTTCAAATTCCCATTGATCCAAAAGACCAAGAGAAGACAACATTTACTTGTCCATTTGGTACCTTCGCATACCAACGAATGCCGTTCGGATTATGCAACGCGCCAGGCACCTTTCAAAGGTGTATGATGGCAATCTTTCACGACATGATAGAAGGAAGTATGGAAGTCTTTATGGATGATTTCTCTGTTTTTGGAGACTCCTTCGATTCATGCCTTTCAAACCTTGAACGAATGTTAATTCGTTGTGAGGAATCAAATCTTGTTTTAAATTGGGAAAAATGCCACTTCATGGTGAAGGAAGGCATTGTTTTAGGACACAAGATTTTTCGAGATGGAATGGAAATAGACAAAGCTAAGATCGATGTAATCTCAAAGCTTCCTCCTCCAACTAACGTTAAAGGAATTCGTAGTTTCTTAGGTCATGCGGGATTCAATCGACGATTCATAAAGGATTGTTCCAAAATTGCTCTACCCATGACTAAACTTCTTGAGAAAGATAGTACATTCGACTTCAATGACGAATGCTTACAAGCTTTCTCCATTCTAAAAGATAAACTTACGAATGCACCTATCATAGTATATCCCGATTGGTCCAAACCATTCGAACTAATGTGTGATGCTAGTGATTTCGCACCAGGAGCCATTTTAGGACAACGCCAGAATAACAAATTTCAACCAATATATTATGCAAGTAAAACACTAACAGGAGCACAATTCAACTATACAACTACCGAAAAAGAACTCCTTGCAATTGTATTTGCTTTTGATAAATTTAGATCATATCTTGTGTTATCCAAAACGATTTTTTTTACCGATCATTCAGCCCTAAAGTACTTGTTCAAGAAACAAGATGCAAAACCTAGATTGATACGTTGGATTCTTCTCTTACAAGAATTTGATATAGAAATCAAGGATAAAAAGGGTGCTGAAAATCTCGCTGCTGATCACTTGTCTCGTCTTGAGAATCTCGACCTAGAAAAACTAGATGAGTCAGTTATTCATGACACTTTTCCCGATGAGTTTCTAATGAGAATAGAAACCGAATTTGAAGCTCCATGGTTTGCGGATTTTGCAAACTATCTCGCTGCAGGAGTATTAATTAAAAACCAAACGTACCAGCAATAGAAGAAATTCTTTGCTGATTTAAAGTTTTACTTCTGGGAAAACCCTAATCTTTTTCGAATAGGAGCAGATCAAGTTATCCGCCGATGCGTATATGGTAAAGAAGCTCAACAAATATTGGAGCACTGTCATCAAGGCCCAGCTGGTGGTCATTTCGGACCTAGCTATACAGCTAAGAAGGTCTTTGACTCAGATTTTTATTGGCCAACCATTTTCAAAGATGCACACCACATGGTTAAAGCATGTGATGCATGTCAAAGATCCGGTAACATCTCAAAAGGGGACGAAATGCCACAAAAAGGCATTCTTGTATGTGAAGTATTTGACATTTGGGGTATTGACTTCATGGGTCCATTTTCCGCATCGAATAAATGCAAATACATCCTTGTGGCAGTTGACTACGTTTCTAAATGGGCCGAAACAAAAGCTTTACCCACAAATGATACCCGTGTTGTTGTGAACTTCCTAAAAAACCTATTTTCACGTTTTGGGATTCCAAAAGCATTAATCAATGATCGTGGAACTCATTTTACAAATCAATTACTCGAGAAAGTACTTAAAAAGTACGGAGTTAATCATCGTTTCTCAACTTCTTACCACCCTCAAACGAGTAGCCAAGTTGAAAACACAAATCGAGGTCTTAAACAGATTTTAGAAAGAACGGTTAAAAATAATCCTAAAATCTGGCATCGAAAGTTAGATGATGCGCTTTGGTCATTTAGAACTGCATTCAAAACGCCCATTAGTACTACACCTTTCCGATTAATTTATGGTAAGGCGTGTCATCTACCTGTCGAAGTTGAACACAAGGCATATTGGGCTCTGAGAGAATGTAACACTGACCTTGTGGAAGCCGGAGAAAACCGATTCTTACAACTTAATGAATTAGATAAATTAAGACTACAAGCTTATGAAAACTCTATAACATACAAAGAGAAAACTAAGAGATGGCACGATGCACGATTAAAAGAAAGGAAAGAATTCAAACAAGGGGATAAAGTATTAGTTTTCCAATCACATTTTAAGTTTTCACCTGGGAAACTTAGATCCCGGTGGACTGGGCTATATATAATAAAACAGATTTTTCCATCTGGATATGCAGAGTTATATAGCAAAGACGGTGGAACTTTCAAGGTGAACGGTCATCGACTCAAGTTATACTTTGACGTAATCAACACTACGGAAAGAGACGAAATCACCTTCTACCCTAAGGACAAGTAAATTTGGGGTAACTTTAAGGTTTTCAACTCCATTCTCGATCTTTAGTTTTATCTTTAAGAGTGGGGTTTGTTCGATCTTTCCCTAGCAGACACTAAAGAACTAGTCTTCTCCCTCCATTCTACCTTTTTATTTTCTTTCGTTTTTATTTATTTTTTATTTTCAAGATGCGCAATCAATATGTCTACAATCATTTCTTTTTTATGTGCGATAATGTGTTACCGAGGGATGTGGTATTAGATATAAAGAGTAGATGCGATCAGGTGAGAAAAGAAATAAGGCAAGAACTTAATGAAAAAAATTATGCAAAAGGCAAATCAAAATCAGCTAAGAAGCGTCGAGCGCGTCATTTGGGCAAGTGTGTAAAATGTGGAAAACCGACTCATTACGGAGATTGCCCAAAGAACCAAACGGACTCTAATTACGAATACGTAACCTTTTGCCGAGAAGGGCCTTTTAAATGTTCAGAGGAAAACCTCTTAAACCAACGAGGGTACGCCTACGAAGCCATGGGGGGCGAAATGGTACGACTCTACTACGAGGCGAGTCAACGCGGTTTCACCCTCTAAATCTTTTTCTCGCCAATTGTATGTTTGTGTGTGTTTGTGTTTTGGTGTATTTTAGTTTGTATTTGCTTGTTGTGTGTTTTTTAAAAAAAAAAAAATGGTTTACCATTTATAAATTGATGAACCTTGAGTTCAACCTGTTTTCATTGAAAATGATAATGTTAAGTGTTACAACTGAATTTTCATTCTTCAAATTGCACGAAATTTTTTTGTTGGATTCATAAGATATCTATTAAATAGTAAACCACAAAAAAAAAGATAAAATTTGAAAAATTATTTCTACTAAAAATATACCTTTTTATCAATAACCGTAAAAATATATAACTTGTAAACTTTGTCGTGGATAACGATAGGTGTAACAACCGAATTTATCTCTACCTAGTCGATAGGAAACAAAGTTTTAAGTTTGAAAATTAGTTAGTTTAAAAGTATACAAAAAAAAAAAAAAATAGAGTGTATTTTAAATTCATGTAATTTTTATTTTTCATATACTAGTTTTAAAATTTTAAAACGTTAATCTTTTTAACACAAAAATAGAGTGTTTTATTTTATTTTAAATTTATTTTATTAAAAATATTAAAACTTTAACTTTTAATGCATTAAAATTTATAAATTGAATTTAAAAATTTATACACGGATAACGACTAGGTATAACAACCGAAATTTCCGTTTCTTCAAATATAAATTTTATAAAGGATATTTCATAATTTTAATCAGTTATAAGTTATATAAAAAATAAAAAAAATAAAAAAAAATTAATTTTAATGGTGTGTTTTTAATATTTTCTTTTGCTTTTATTTAAATATACAAAAATTTTAAGTGTGTGGTAAAATTTTCGTACTATTAAAGTACAACCCCATCTTGTGTATGATTAACATGTTTGTTGACATGTACTTACGATGATGAGATATTCGACATAATGAACACAAAATTTATATTGTGATAAAAGGATTGGATACGTTCATACAATAAGCATTTCATGCTCTCCAATTGCTTAACAAAGGAAGTTCTAAATACTTTACACTTTTTGCCCTCTCAAATTTATATATTTTATCTGATTTTGTGTAATGAGGGCATTACATAATCTTAAGTGTGGAGTGGGGATATATAAATTCTAGAGAACTTATAACTTGGTGGTTTTTACGAAAATTTTGAAAATTTTTAAACAAATATACCTAGTCAATTTTTAAGGTAATTATGAGCGATTAAAGTTTAGGTGTCAAAAAAACTGAAATTATCGTCTCCATACATTAAAAATACATAAGTTTATTTGATTAAAACATATAAAAAGAAAATCAAGTATAACGAAATTTATAAACCCATATGTTTAGAACCATTTATCACGTGTTTCTATGAAGTTTATTGCAGATGTCATTGCTTTGGAATGTATAAACCTTTTTATCCCATTGATGCGAGTAATAAAGGATGAATCAAGTCCATCCTTAAAGGAAGTAATGTCTTCCAAATGTTGTTTTACTTGGTATAGCATACTTCCTAAACTATATCATTTCATAATAATATCATATCACGATATAAAAGTAACGTGAGAAGAGAAAGTCTTGAACTTTCAAACCGGAAAATAAACTTGGTAGGGTAAATCCGAGTCGCTATCCAGTGCAAGAACGATTACGGTGTATAAGCTGGAGCAGGATCTGTCCCGCGCGATAGCTCAGTCTTCGCAGTTTTAACCCTTGAATTGAAATGTACAAATTGTCGTAAAAGACCGATAGAAATATCGCGTCAGGGGGCGCCCGGTTAAGAGTTCCATGATACTACAATCATGGGGGCAGATAGCTTGCTAATCGCCGACTGAGGCTTCGGTTTTCAGTTACCCTCAACCAGAATTTGAGTTTAAAACCGAAAAACGTGTCTAGTGTAAAAACTAGCATGACATTTTTAAAAATCATAAAACGTTTTCCTAAGATCCAATTTTCCCTAAGGATCCAAATTTTTAAACCTTAATCACGAATTTTAACTTTGTTTCTGTTGTCAGAATTTCATTTCGTGTGGTGTGTGTGTGATCCAATAAATTCATGTGGTGTTTTCAAGTCGTTTCATAAAGCGTGTGTTTTCGTTTCGTGTGGTGTGTGTGTGATCCAATAAATTCATGTGGTGTTTTCAAGTAGTTTCATAAAGCGTGTGTTTTCGTTTCGTGTGACGTGTGTGTGAGATGAATGATTGATATGAAAAAATATGTAGTATTCCTAGTCTATTAAAAATATGTTATTGCTTGAGGACAAGCAACATTCAAGTGTGGGGTATTTTGATATTGCTATAAACATACATATATTCCGACGCAGTGTCATTTATATTTGATATGCTTTTGTCGATTTCAAGAATATTTAATACCTATTTCGCAAGGAAAATGACTCAAGTGCGCATGAATGAAAAAAAGATGATAAAAGAGACGACCAGTTAAATAAAACGATGATTTAAACAAAATACATATCAAGAATCATTTATCCGAAATCGAGAAATGAAATTACAAGAATAAAAATACATATTCATGTATTCTCAAGATTCATGGGGTAAATAGATGAGGAGCAACATGTGGGGAAAAAGGAGAAAAGCAAGACAAATAATCAAACTCCTTTACAGTTTCAAGATACTTTTCAATATTAATATATGAAACAGATCATGTCTGTACTGGCTCAAATACAACGCATATTCATTGCCAGCTTTTATCCGACTTTGGAACATGGGATGGTTACTTTTGTGCCTAAACATATAATTCTTTTTGCTGTTCTACATCTAGAGATATACTTTACACATTAAAAAGAAGGAACAAAGGATACATCGTGTCAAGATAAAGAACATAGGTGGCTCAACTATATCATAGTTTAATCAACACTTTCGGCTGGACCAAGAAAACATCTCAGATTCAGATGCAGTTTAACATATAATAATAAATCTAAAATATAATAGTAATCAATTGAATCTTAAATCTCATGATTTGAGATTATAAAGAGAAAGGTTTGCACTGGTTGAAAAGAGAATACGGAGAGAGTTACAAAACATATGCAACAAAAATTTAGAATAGAACCTATCATTATTCATCTTTTAGCTACTGTCTCAATTTATATTTGAGTACTCCATATCATTTGAGTTTTATTTTTATTTCAGTTCCGTATTAATTTTAAAGTTCAAGAATTAGGATAGTTTCAATATTAAGGGTGGTATTGTTCTTGATTAAGGGTATTATTGTTCGAGTTGCAAGAGTGTTATTATTGTAATTTTCTACCATTTGAAGTTAATGAAAGTGAAGATTTTCGTAAGTTTGTTCTACCAAAATTATTGTTATCATTTTTTATCATTATCATTATCATTATTATTATGTTTGTATATTTAAAATTTTATGTTCGTCCTATTATAATGAGTAGCTAATTTCCTATAGTGTTTGCTTAGATGTAGAGCCCTAGTGAAATGGATTGTTATCATTTGTAAATATTAAAATGTAACCTAGGTATTTTTAACATTGTGTCTAGCTAAAAGAACCATTGTTATATGATTAGATATTTAATCCTTATCACTTAATTTGTTAGATATAAATAGCGAAGGTTATTTCTATTAATATAAATTAAGCTTTAACACTAATAGTGGTTTAGATGAACTTATGGATAAGTTATTAACACCAATTTAGAAATAAGGTTCGGTGGTTTGGGTAATATCATTAGTTATATAATAGTGAAATTGTAAAAAGGGAAACCGTTACGATTTAAGGTTTTGGCGAAAGTCAAAACTAGGTTAGGTCTCAATTTAAATACTTGGGGTATAGTTAACTATCTAAATAAGATCCGATGAAAATTAGATTTAATTTAGTTAGTTAAAACTTTATAATTTCGAAAGAAAATATAAGTTATATATAAAAACATTTTAATCAGGCTTAATCTCAAAACAATCCATGAATCTAGAGGCAAAACATTTAAGTAAACACTCTCATTTAATTATATTACAAGTTATTATTTTTACTTATTACCATTCACTAATATAATTGTATTATCATAAATAGTGTAATTTCATTTAATTCACTTTTAATATAATGATTATAAATCTTGTAATCTTGTAATTTTAATTATCAAGTAAGTTAGTTTAATTAAGTTATTTTTTCATTATTGTTATATTATATAATTCCTAATTCAAAAAAAAAAAAACCCCCCTTTAAACTAGTTTAACATCAAAGACTATTAAAAAAACATTAAACACTCCATCTCCCTGTGGAACGAATCGGATTTACCTATAAAACTAAACTACGCGGATAGGACTAGTTGCCTATATATGTGTGAAATCAATCCGAATTCATTAAAACACCATATATACAATAAATCAATTCGTGTAACAAAACAACTCAAATCCGTTCATAAATAAAGGTTGCGATTCAGCACATCAATCCTAGAGACCAAAACTCTTTTGAATATGAAGAGGGCAACTATTCTAACCATGTTGGAACAGGTTTCGTGAATTATAGATGCCCCGAAGTGGTCAAACTTTATTTGGCTAAAAATTTGGACAGAGAGAACTGCGGTCGCCCCACGGTGAGCTGTGGAGTCGACCATGTACATTGTTCTTTAGAAACCAAGGTACAGTACACCCACGGTCTGACCTGCGGTCGACCGTGGACCCAGCCATGTATTTCCTGAGTTTTTCAAAAGACTCTTTTGACTTGTTTATTATGTGTATTGGTCCTTTGCTAGAGATCATGTAAGCTTGTGAACTTTTATTGTTCTATACGCTTTTAAGTACTTAAGACTTGGTGTCATAATCATAACAAAGTGGTTAACATTTAAATACTATCATTGGATCATTAACCAACATATTCATTTTTATTAAATGAAACAGAATTGTTAGTTGATAGTTAGCTTTTCATTCAATTCGTGTAACAATGATTCTCTCTGTAATTCGAACGATTCTCTCTACGCGAAGGATATGCTTACAAACGACGGTATAGACGATGACGGTGGTTGCGATAGAGACGATTATAGGCGGAGGTAGGAGATGGTTTGATTCAGTGAATATCGTAAATGTAACCCAGCCTATGACTAAGCAATTTTTTTTTCTATAATTATATAAAATAGTAAATAATAATAATAATAATAATAATAATAATAATAATAATAATAATATATATTATATAATTAATATATTAATATATAATAATTATTAATTATTATAATTACCACTTTCCACTTTCCACTTTCATACCACTTAAACCCAGTTGCCAAACCAACCATTCCATCTCGTCCGCCAGCCGCCATATCCACGCCGCCGCCGATCTAAACCGCAGCTCCGTCTGTCTTTCTAAAATGGCGGCTGCTCATACTTCTGATGATCGTATCGCTCGTATTACTTCCGCTATTCGCGTGATTCCAGATTTCCCCAAACCAGGTTCACACACTCATCACAATTTTTAATGTCGAATTTAGGGTTCTTTAAGACGGATTAACTGTTTATCTTAAGTAAAGTGTTAATTAGGGTTTTGTGTTTGTTTTTAGGAATTTTGTTTCAGGATATCACAACGTTGTTGCTTGATCCGGTGGCGTTTAAGGATACGATTGATCTGTTTGTTGAGAGGTATAAAGATAAAGATATCTCCGTTGTTGCTGGTACATATTCTACTCTATCTTCTATTTGTGTTTATTTGGTAAAATAGGTATACTTGTAATACATGTTATTCTGATACAGTAAAAAAATGTTATTTTATGATTCAATGAAAATGTTTGAGATAATGTATTAATTTAATTGTGTTTGTAATTGTATCTGGTAATTTGTAGCACATATTATTTGTTGCTGATTTTGGTAATAAATATGTAGGTGTTGAGGCAAGAGGGTTCATATTTGGTCCTCCGATTGCATTGGCTATTGGTGCAAAGTTTGTTCCTATGAGAAAACCGAATAAGTTACCCGGTAAGTCATTTTTATTTATTTTGTTCTATAATATTTTTTTTATTACATTGAACTTCTTTCATTTACTTTCTTGTAATTTAGTTGTTTCCATATACCTATATTTAAATTAGCAAGGACCCAAGCTAGCGTTGTTTTATGTATATTTAGTGTAGCTTTCATGTAAAGTAAGTAAGTTGTAATCTTACATTTTGATCTTTTGATATTTTTTGCATAGCTTGATAGAATACGCTACATTCTTTCTTTTTTTTATTTGTCATTTGCATGTTTATGTGCTGCTGAGTTTATATCATTTCAGGGCCTGTTATATCAGAGGAATATTCCTTAGAGTACGGTACAGATAAAATCGAGATGCACGTTGGAGCTGTAGAAAAAGGCGAACGTGCTCTTGTTATAGATGATCTAATTGCAACTGGTGGAACCTTGTGTGCTGCTATCAGTCTACTTGGTAGTATTTTTGTTTTTCAATCCCATTTTCCTTTGATTTACAAATTTTATTTTAACTTATTTTAACTTTTTGTTATCAGAGCGGGTTGGTGTGACAGTAGTCGAGTGTGCATGCGTTATTGAATTGCCTGACTTGAAGGTACATAATAAATCTTAATGTTTGTTGTGATTCATTGTCTGTTCTCATACTTGTAACTTTTGATTATGAAATGGCTTTTAATTTGTTGATAATTGATACAATTTTCTTGATTTTAGGGTCGGGACCGACTAGGAGACAAGCCTTTGTTCGTGCTCGTGAGTTAAGTTTTTAATCTTACCATTATTTCCTAAAAAGCTTTGATTGCTATTACCGGTTTTCCAAAGGAAATTGATATTTTCACTCACTTATCTGATAAATCCATTTACATTATGTATTGATGACTTGTACAGTATACACATATATTGCACAATAAAAGTGGATTTATCAAAAAAGTAACTGAAATTATTATCACTCTTTTACAAATGGAGTTCATGTAACCAGTACTCATGTATGTACTTTTATGATTTCAAGAACCGGGGAAATCAATTAATTTGATCAGTGATTGTGATTTGACTGTATTGAAATTAAATAAAGTATGAATTTTGGGTGCGTTTGTTGACTCTTAATTGAATGATTTAAACACTTAATGTTGAGCTATTCAACATTCAGCTTGTTTGTTTCTGATATTTAAATGACATATGATGTTGAACTATTCAACAATCTTTGCTGAACCATTTAGAGTTGAACTACTCTTTTAAATTTTAATCATTCTTAATTATTCAGCAACTCTTTTTCTTTATCTGCTCTTTAAGTTGTACAGTATTAAGAAAGTTTATTAAATAATTATATTTTTTATATATTAATTTAAAAAGTCAATATGGTAATTTAACGCCATTTATAGAGTTTAGAATTTATCCAGAATAATTATCAAATATGTTACCGCCAATTAGAACTAAACTGATTTTATTATTATTTAGATTTTGAATCACAGCACAGATTATTCTATTTTATCAAATGCAATATTAGGCTTATATGTTAGTATAGTATGTATACTACATGTTTACTAAAAACTGTTAAATTTTGGATTTCTAGCTTAATTAGTACAACTATTCTATGAGTTGGTTCTAGAAGTAAAGGAATTGACAAAATTACACCCCTGCACATGCGAACCAAAGTTGCTGTGGATTATAGGAAGTAATTATAACGTTCACTTTTCTTTTGAGGTAAGTGGAAAATTCAGGGTTTGAAGCCACAAATCAAAGACCAATGGCAAACCTCTTATCAACTAAATGTAAACTGTAAATAACGCAACCAACAGGATATGATTGAAATTGAAATTATAATCTCTGTAGTAATGAGTATATTGATATCATCATGCGTAGTAGCTGCTACATCCGTTTCCTTTATTCACATGAGAAATCATTATTCCTAGATCCACCGGTGCGAACTCAACTGTTGTTTATGTCCAATCAAAGCATGATAAACTTGACGTAAACTAGCGTTGTGCAGACCAAATAAGGACATGTAGAACATTTTTAACGCAACGCCATCGTCCATTTGTGACCTCATGACGCGCTTAACGTGGTGTGATGGGTGGCTTTTTTTAGCGTGATTGATAGCATTCCAGAAAGCATAACATGCATTATCAAACAAAATATATTAATCGGAAAACTCAAACATAAAACGCAAAACTGAAAAATGAAATGCGAAACGCAAAACATAAATTGAAGCGGAAATGCAAATGGAAACGTGAAACTAAAAGTTGAAATATGAAACTAAAATGAGAATATGAAAATTGAAAAGCAAAATTGAAAACCGAAATGTCATACAGAAACGTAAAACTGAAAGGAGAAAAAGAAAACTACAAATGAAACACAATTGCGAAACACGAAACTGAAAACTAAAAATGGGTCTCGATCTAACCCGACCAAAAAATTATAAATAAAATATGGGCTTCGACCCAACACGGCCATGTCTCGACCCAACTCGTTCGACCTATTTAAAAGCCGACTTATTTCGATCCATGACCCATTTCGAGTAAAAGCCATTTTATTCTTGACCCATTATGGCCGATGTTACCTCTTGGAGAAAGACACGAAAGGCAACATAACGTATTTCTCCTATCTTTTGACCTTCTTTAGAGGTTGCTTCTTTCGGAAAACAGTAAGAGGAGGAAATAGTTGGAGCCATGGCACATCAAACCAATACATATAAAATAAGCCTTTTTATTTTATTTTTTTCCACCAAAAAGTAATTTTAATTAACAAACCCTCACTAGCAAAGCGATAGAAAGAGAAAAACAAACAATTACAATGGTTTCATGAGCCAATTATCCAAATAAATATTACATTTTCCTCTATTACAAAAAGCCAATTAAAGGAAAAGTTGCATGTTGAATCGAACAAAAAAGCTTTTTTCATCGATCGAGACCCGAACAAGGTGTTATTGCGAAAGCTCCAAGTATGCCGTGATAAGCAAGACACAATAACATAACACTTGACTTTCGAATCAGAAGACGAGTGCCATGAATCAAAGCAGTCAATCCAGTCGGACCAGAGCCAAGATCGCGTACAGAATCGACCTCAACCCAAATCTTGATCTTTTTTCATAGCTCTCTAACTAAATCGCAACTAAATAATAAATGATCCATAATTTTGTGAAATCTTTACTCGATAGATGGGAGAAGCCAAAAAAAAAAAAAAAACTTTAAAATGTTTTTATAATGCTTGAAAATTATAATTGTATTAATTAATCTCATACTAATTGTAAATCTTTTTTTCTTTTTTTCTTTTTCACATGGCTATTTTAATCATCTTACATTATAACTATAATTGTAATTTTATTATTTCAAAATTATATAAATATACCAAAAACTATGAACTTGGTAGTGTTTACGATGACAAATATTTAAATACCTCTAATTTTGGGGGTATTTTGGTAATTCGAAATTTTATTTTTGAAATTTGTTTATCAGTTATTTACAACCTTTTTTTCACTTCTATTTTTATTTCATAATCTTTTAAACGTCCAATTAACCGACCGATAATCAACAATACCATCGACCGTTAATCACCGTTAATCGACCGAAACTACCCTAAGCGAAGTACGAGTTTGTTTTCCCAGTTAAAAATTAAACAAAGAGTGAATCTTTTCATCATTCTGTATTTATTCAATTTTTTTCTGAAAAAGTTCTGACGTGACAATCTAATAGTTTGGTCTTAATGTCAAAAGTTCAAACGAGAACCACAAAAAATGCGAGAACTGTGAGAACTTTGGATTTATAAAGATTTTCACATGTAACTAGATTTAATCACCCATAAATGTTGATTGAGAGTAAGAAATGAACATAAAATAGTTTGAAAAAACTTATATTTTACCTATATAATCAAATATATAGTTTCTCGTTCACATGTGCATATTTGTTTATGAACTTGTGAACATTTTCATATAATTAACAATTTAACATGTAATTTGTGGTAATGAACATATGTTTATTGATGATATGAGCATTAATTAACATTTGCATGTAATTTGTTCCATTTAAATGCATAAAAACTATGAAATTAAAAAGTTCTCTCAGTTCTCGCCATTTTTGTGGTTCTCGTTTGAACCTGTCCATGGTCATAATAATCCAACCAAGAGAGTACCAGGGTTCAAATGATCAAATCTTAAAGACAACAAACAAGTCTTGACTTATTTCGTTTTATTAAACAGATGACATATATAACTAACGATTAATAATAATGATAATAATAATAATAATGATAATAATAATAATAATAATAATAATAATAATAATAATAATAATAATAATAATAATTATTCTTATTATTATTATTATTATTAGTATAATGTATAATGTATATAAGAATAAGATCTCGTATCTTAAGATTTGCAACCTTACAGTATTATCAGATTTTGTTCGTTAATATATGGCCGGCTTTGCACGACTTGGATTTAAAGGGTTTTCTGGGGGTGTCCATGTGTGTTTTGTGAACTTTAATAAATAATTAAAAAGAATCTATACTCATTAATTTCTGCCCCTTTGATCATGTCGTGTTAATTAATATTCTAGTTTGTAACATATGTTAACCAATTAAAGTAGATCAAGGGTTGGTACCCTTTGGCCCAAAACAAGAGTTGGAGGTGACAGCTAGTTATGTCTCAAAATTAACCTCGTCAAAACATCACCAACAACTAACATTTGTTTATGTTTTAGCTACCCTCCATTGATAGTTTTTCTCTGAGTAAACGTATGTGGAAAATAGTATCACTTATGGACCGACCTTGTAATGATATCGAAGGGTAAGAACTAAGACGCAAAATTGGTAAGTCGTTAAACAATATGTTTTGGTGGATATGATCTCTATCGTCGGCATTGCGTAAGATATTTACTGATTAGCATGACTACGTTGTTAATAGTTAGACAATTATATTCCATATCAATAACTTGCTTTTCATAAAAAAAAATTAGTCTAACAATTACGTATATTAATATACTTTTTGTTATATTGATATATAAAACATAAATATTTATATATTTATAAAATTACGTCGGTAGTACCTGTAGTATGCACACTTTTGCACCGATACACCTAAACTTTTTTTTTTTTGCTTGGTTGGTACCTATGGTTTGCACTAGTAACGTGTCTGGTAACTCATACTAATAGCCGTCAGTTTTGTCAGCTTAAGCCCTCACACGTGCAACTCATGTGAGGGTATTTTCGTCCCATCAAATAAATGTTTCCCTAGTATAATACATAGAATACGTATAGTGATCAGCAAATAATTATACGACGGTTTGTTTTCTCCTTCTTCTTATGCGTTCATCATCAGAAACAAAACAGTAACCCTATTTGCGAACGAGATGGATTCTCGTTTATATCAGGTGTTGGATGTGACAAAGAATAATCTGTATTTGGGTCAAAAGAATCACATTTGCACACAACATGAAACACTTTGCTTGCAATAAACAACTGTCTCAATAAAGATGGAGAGCTAATGAGTTATCACTAAAAACACATTCGTCGTTCTTTAAAATTTATGAATTTAAAAATAATTAAAAATACCCATATGAATTTGATCACAAATTAGACAAATTTACAATCCCAAATCTTTGAATTTAATATAAACCAAGAAAACAGAGTTGTAACGACCCGACTTTTTCGACTTTTAATTATATTTATTACTTTCACGAAACTGCGTATTTGTGCGTACTAATTTAGATTTTATTCTGGGATCATTAATTATGTTAATTACTTTTGTTAATGCCTTACAACGTGTTTTTAAGTACTTAGTTGCTTAACATGATCCTTGAATGCATTTACGACCGATAGTGTCACTTATTGTTTAAAACGAGCTACGTACTTGGTACACGTTAAACTTTTGTCATAATTGGAATATTATGACTGCGTAAACATAATTTTTATTTACTTATGACAATTACTTGGCTTTATGGTTCCTTAATCATGCTTAGTGCTTACTAATGCTTACTAGTTACCTTAATGGACTTAACACTTTAATGGACTTCCATGGCCCAACCTACTCAACTTAGTGGACCACTTAATGGGTTAATTAGCCCATGTAATTATAATTAACTCCATGTAAATAATGAGACAAGTATCATGCATGCTTATGTACCAAGGCTTGCATTATGTCTCAAACTACCCAACATGTCAACATCACCTAGTACCACCACCATGGACCACACCAAGCCACACCACATGAGGCCAAGATGGTCCCCCCATCACCTCCCTTGACCGTCGGCACCCACCACCCCATCACCACCACTTTATTTTTTTTAAAACTCTCATTTCTCTCATTTTCATTTCATTCAAACACACACACACACACACTTCTCTCTACTTTCTCACTCTAAAATTTTCTCTCAAATACTTGAAGAACTCTTAAGTTCTTAACTTCTTTTTCTTTCTTTTCTTACTTTAATTCATAGATCATCATCATCATGAACAAAGATTCAAGTTTTGTAACTTGAATCTTCATAACTTTTGTTGATTCAAACTTTGTTTTGAAGAATCTTCAAGAACATGAAGGATTCAAGTTTTTTAGCTTTGAATCTTCATAATCTTGTTAGATCTAAGTTTATTAACTTAAGATCTCTTTATTTGTGTTTAAAGATCAAAACCTATGTTTATGATCTTCATGTAACTTGTAGATCCAACACTTTACTTTATGGATCTTCAAGAAAGTTTGAAATACCAGCTTACTAGCTTGACGTTTCTACCAAAAGTTAGTTAGGATCAAAAGTTTACTAACTTATGATCTTCTTTAGTTTGTTGTACTTTAGATTTGTGACTTGTGTTTTCATTAAATAAAAGATACAAGCTTACTAGCTTGAGATCTCATAAGTATTATTAGGAATCTAAGCTCTTTAGCTTAGGGTTTCATTTTTGTGTTTGATCTAAGTTGTGTAACTTATGATCTTCTACTTTGTTTAAACAAACTCACTAGCTTATGTTCACTTTACAAGATCTAAGTGTCATAACTTATGGTGGTGTAAAAGTTGAAAGTCTAAGTGTTATGACTTAGGGTTTCACCAAGAACATGAGATCTAGACTTTTTAGTCTAAGGTCTTTAATACTTAGCTAAGAACTAAGTTCTATAGCTTAAGGTCTTGCTTATTTAGTTTGATTCAAAGTTTATAGCTTAATAGAGCTTGTACTTGTGTTGAAACTAAGAAATTGATGTAACTTTGGTTCATCACCTCGCTCAACTCTCACATGAGTTGTGTTTTATTTTTTAGTCTTAACTTTGTGTGTTGATGGTTAAACCTTGTTTAAAGTGATGCTAAAACATCAAGAGTTGTACACTTGAGGCTTATACGCATCAAGGATGAGAACCGTGATGAGCATCAAACACCAAGAAACCCACCGGAGCACTTTCTTTCTGTATTTCAGGATCTGATCAGGCTCCTGGGCTTCTGGAAAAGTTGATTTCCAGATAGTTGGGTTTGAGTAAATGACTTTTCGTTTAAGACTCGTCTTAATCCGATATACGTTTAGGATTTATAGCCTTCCGAAAGTCACTACGGCCTTGTAACGACGTGCTAAAAATTCTGACCTACTCGCGCTTGGACCGTCGCCACGGCCAAACGACATCGAGTTCGGATATGAAAATCGAAAAGCAGTAAAAGGACTCACATACAGAGCCTTGGCCACTGACCACGCGTCATTTAAGTTTATATAGAGGTCGTAGCAGCTGATCGAAGTCAGCCTTTGTTTCGATCTCTATTCTTGATTGAAAACTTACTTTACTTTTTACGTACAATGATGATGATGATACTTAAGACTTAATTTATTTACTTATAAACCTTTTGGGACGATTTACTGACTTAGTAACCTTTGACTTAGGTTGACGACCTTTCGGACCGACTTACTCGCTTACTTATTCGTACCGATTTTTTTGCACTATCACTGTGAGTTATAGCTCCCTTTTTACCTAACTATTTTTGGGACTGAGAATACATGCGCTTTTTATGTTTTACTTACTAGGCACGAGTACTTAAACTTTATATATGTGTGGGTGATATAACGGCATAAAATTTCCCCTTAGCTCGGTAACGTTTAGTCATTGGTTTTTGAACCGGTGAACGCGAATCGTAGATATGGATCCATAGGGTTTGACATCCCCACTCGGGCTAGTCGCACTAGCATTTAACGGGTGTTTAATACTTCGTAAACATATGCACTCGCTAAGTGTACTTTTAGGGGGTGATATATACGTTAAGTTAGTTACCAAGTACCCACAGTTAAGCATATACTTTTCATACTGTCTTGAATATGAAATCTCGTGGCCTACATTACATTACTGTTACAATTAAACTATAGCTCACCAACATTCGTGTTGACTTTTAAGCATGTTATTTCTCAAGTGCTTAGACGTTTGTCGCTTTCGCTGTACTAGACTCTCGGTGTTAGATTTCCGCTGCTTATTTAGAGATGTCTCAAACATGGAATTTTTTACTTTGCATTCAAAACTTATGTTACATTTGAACAATGGCTTTGTAATGACCTTCGTGTCACGTACTTGTGTTAACGCTTTCTATTCGTAGAAGCATGCTATCTTTTGTAAAACGTTATATTTCCACGAATACAAACTTGTTTTAAAATAGCATATAGTGTTGTAACCTTATAATGGACCTCTTGTTGATGATCCATACACGTTAATTTTGTACGGGGCATCACATTTGGTATCAGAGCATTGGTTGTAGGGAATTAGGTT
Organism: Rutidosis leptorrhynchoides; assembly: GCF_046630445.1. Taxonomy (NCBI): domain Eukaryota; kingdom Viridiplantae; phylum Streptophyta; class Magnoliopsida; order Asterales; family Asteraceae; genus Rutidosis; species Rutidosis leptorrhynchoides. The sequence goes on from NC_092341.1 coordinate 103,790,807, forward strand.
GCATTAGTGAGTCTTGACCGAGCCGAGTAGGATTCGCTAATAGGACTAATCTACAACTTGCTTGTTTACTTGCTTCTGCGGAACTGCTGCATGCTACTGCTTACTTTTACTGCTATGTGAACTTACTGTATGCTAATGTTTATTCTCACTATTGCATGCTACCATCTGCCTTTGATTGCATGTTACTTTTGTTTAATACTGTTAATATTGCCATGCTACGTACTGCTAGGATGTTGTAGAGCCTAATTACGTGCTTGCTATATGTCTTACTGACATGGAAAAAGTTATTTTTCCTTGTTCAGATGTCGGACATACCGCCTATTATCGTTGATTTGGAGAGTGACTCAGATTCATCTGCTGCTTCGCCTACTATTGTTGCTGATTCACCGTTACTCTCCGACGACTCTGGCAATTCGTCTTCTGGAGATAGTGGACACGCGCTTGACCTGAAGGACATCTCGGACGGAGACGAGGATCCAGAAGAGATTCCAGCTCCACCCAGCCCTAGGCTCCCGGGGCCACAACACCATTCCGGTGGTTCTGTGATCCTTGGGGGAAACGGGGACGGTCCTTTCCGTAATGAGCATGGACATTGGTTTAGACGCACCGCTGACGGACGAGTCGTGCTGATTCCACCTGGCAGATATCGACTTATGACCACCGGCCAGGCACATCCATCCTCAGATGATTCAGACAATACATTATCCAATGACACCAACGAGGTGGATCCCGAGGAGGATTTTAAGGAGGACCCCGTGCAGCCACCCTCTACCCCGCCGAAGAAGCGGTACCGCTTTGATGGTACTGTTATTCCAGGGGTTAATGGAGGTAAGCAGTTCATGAACACACGTGGACTGTTGGTTAGGGTCACCGCCCATAAGCGGGTTGTGCCATATCATGCTGATCCATTCGTGCGTAAGGTCGCTCGTTATGCGCCATCTACTTCTGGCACTGCACCACCAGCACCACTTGCACCATCTGCACCACCTGCACCACCTGCTCCACCAGCATCTCCCACCGTCGAGGAGCTGACGAGGGAAGTGCATACCCTCAGTGCTCGGGTAACTTAGCTCGAGGACCAGATGACCCAACTGATGGACATCATTTACCCACCATCATCATAGGGCTATTGTATTAGATTTCGTTATGTAATCCCGTTTGTAGTTTCTTGTTTTATTCATGTATTGTACGAACCTTATGGAGATGTATGCAACTTTCTTATTAATGAATGGAACTTAATGTTGTTTAATTATTGTACGATGTTTATTTAAGTTATTGCATGTTGGCTTTTGTGCTATCTGCTGCTGTTTGCCATGCTTAGTTATCGTGTTTTGTGTTTATTCCATATTGGTTACCATAGACTATAATATTATGACTTATTGAATACTGGATTTTAACTTAAGTCGAAATTTTGTTTAGAAGATCAATGACAAATGGAAGAGTTCCAAGGGAAACGCCTACAGCGGCACAGAGGAGATCATAGCTGCTCAAGTAGCTGCAGCTATGGCGGATATCAACCCCCAAGCTTCACTGGTTAACCAGAACATTCATAACGGGTGCACTTATAAGGAATTCCAGAGCTGCAAGCCCCACAATTTCAGTGGTACTGAAGGGCCAGTTGGGCTGACTAGATGGTTTGAAAAGTTGGAAGCTGTTTTCCGCGTGAACAACTGTTCCGAAGCAAAAAAAAACTAAGTACGCCTCCTACACGCTGTCGGTTGGCGCTTTAACTTGGTGGAACACACTCGCCCAGGCCAAGAGAATTGTCAAGGCTTATGCTACACCATGGGAGGAGTTTAAGCAGGCTATGATTGAGGAGTACTGCCCCAGAACCGAAATTCAAAAAATGGAAGCGGAGTTTTGGGAACTGAAAGTTGTAGGTACTGATCTTGATGGCTATAACCGAAGGTACTTGGAGTTAACTTTGATTTGCCCCACGATGGTTACTCCTGAATTTAAGCGAATGGAACGGTATTTGTGGGGACTTCCCAAGACCATTCAGGGAAATATCACCTCTTCGAAACCAGCAGATATCCCGAAAGCTATGCGCATGGCGCACACCCTGATGAATCAAATTACTAAACAAGAGCCAGAAAAAGTGAAATCAGAATTGGGAGCTAGTAATGGGAAACGTAAGTGGAACGGAAACAAGGGAAAAGTCTTTGATCAAAACCCAGCTAAGAGGTATGAGAATTTCTAGGGAAACAACGACTGGAGGAACCCTAACCCGAACCCTAGCTCGAACCCTAAATACAAAGGTAGCCTTCCGTAGTGCAAGAGATGCTACAAGCATCATACTGGGTACTGCAACGTGGTATGTGAAAAGTGTAAGCGGACTCGACATATCGGCAAGGATCGCAAGATCAACCCCCCAACTGTGAGAACAAATCTGAATGGGCCAAAGAAATGCTTTGAATGCGGCCAGCAAGGTCACTTTAAGAATGAATATCCGAACAAGAAGAAGGATGGCGGGCCAGCACGTGGAAGAGTCTTCAACATGAACGCCATGGATGCCCGTGAGGATCCTGACTTGATCACAGGTACATTCACTATTAATAAACTATTAGCTTCTGTCTTGTTTGATACTGGTGTCGATAGGAGTTATGTAGATAGACACTTTTTCTCTAAGATAGATTGGTCGTTAGTACCTTTGAAGGAGAGTATACTTGTTGAAGTAGCCAATGGAAAACTTGAGAAAGTTGACCAAATTAGCCGAGGAGGTATTATAAACTTAGCTGGAAAGGAATTTGCGATAGATTTGATACCCATTAAGTTGGGAAGCTTTGATGTGATAGTTGGCATGGACTGGTTGTCCAAAGTACAAGCAGAAGTCATCTGTGGAGAAAAGATTATTCGTATACCACGAGAAGACGGTGTGCCATTAATTGTATACGGGGAGAGATGTAGCCCAAAGTTGAACCTTATTAGCTGCATGAAGGCACAAAAGATTATGAAAAAGGGGTGTTTTGCTGTTCTGGCGCACGTAAAGAAGTTAGAAACGGAGGAGAAAAGCGTAGATGATGTACGAATAGTGAACGAATTTCCCGACGTCTTTCCAGAATAATTGCCAGGATTACCCCCACCGAGATCAGTAGAGTTTCAGATTGATCTAGTACCAGGAGCCGTACCTGTAGCTCGCGCACCTTATCGACTCGCACCTTCTGAAATACAAGAGTTTCAAAGTCAACTACAAGAACTGTTAGACCGTGGATTCATCCAACCAAGCTCTTCGCCTTGGGGCGCACCTGTTTTGTTTGTAAAGAAGAAGGACAGATCTTTCCGCATGTGTATTGATTACCGCGAACTCAACAAGTTGACAATCAAGAATCTGTATCCCCTTCCCAGAATTGACGACATATTTGATCAGCTGCAAGGATCCAACATTTACTCTAAGATCGATTTGCGATCCGGTTATCACCAGTTGAGGGTGAAAGAGAGCGATGTACTTAAAACTGCATTCCGAACTCGTTAAGATCATTATGAGTTTCTTGTGATGCCATTCGGTTTAACTAGCCTTGGTTGAAGGAAGTTCAATTTCTTGGCCATGTCATAAGTGATTAAGGTATCAAAGTCGATCCTGCAAAGATCGAAGCCATCAGCAAGTGGGAAACTCCCACTATTCGTACTCATATCCGCAAATTTTTAGGTCTCGCCGGTTACTATCGAAGATTCATCGAAGGTTTATCTCTGATTGCACGTCCATTAACCGCATTGACTCACAAAGGGAAGAAGTTCGTTTGGGCAATCGATCAAGATTTGGCGTTTCAAACCCTGAAGCAGAAGTTAACCACCGCTCCTATCTTATCCCTTCCAGAAGGCAGTAATGATTTTATTGTGTATTGCGATGCCTCGAAACATGATTTGGGTGTGTATTGATGCAACGGACAAAGGTTATTGCTTATGCCTCTCGTCAACTGAAGGTTCACGAGCGAAACTACACGACTCACGATCTCGAACTTGGAGCTGTCATCTTTGCGCTCAAACTGTGGAGACACTACCTTTATGGAACTAAGAGCACTATCTTCACCGACCACAAAAGCCTCCAACACATATTCGATTAGAAACAACTGAACATGAGACAACGACGGTTGATCGAGACGCTGAACGACTATGATTGTGAACTACGTTATCATCCTGGAAAGGCAAATGTAGTAGCCGATGCCTTGAGCCGAAAGGAAAGAATGGTACCTCTTCGTGTTCGAGCCTTGAACATCACCATCCATTCGAATCTCAATAGCCAAATTCGAGTAGCCCAAGATAAGGCTCTCAAAGAGGAGAATGTTTCTCATGAACACTTGAACATTCTCGTCTCTCAATTCGAAGTCAAGGAGACTGGACTCCGATATTTCGCCGGAAGAATTTGGGTGCCTAGTTATGGGGATTTATGAAGCCTTATTCTAGACGAAGCCCACAAGTCAAGATATTCGATTCATCCAGGAGCCGGTAAGATGTACCACGATCTCAAGGAACAGTATTGGTGGCCAAAACTTAAGAAGGATGTTGCTACTTACGTTGGGAAGTGTTTGACTTGTTCAAAGGTCAAGGCCAAACATCAAGGGCCATCCGGATTACTTCAGCAACCCGAAATCCCGCAATGGAAGTGGGAAAGGATAACAATGGACTTCATTACGAAACTACAAAAGACGGTGGGCGGATATGATACCATCTGGGTTATTATTGACCGTCTTACCAAATCTGCTCACTTCCTAGCCATGAAAGAAACTGATACGATGGAAAAACTCGCTCAACTATACATAAATGAAATTGTATCTCGTCATGGTGTGCCCTTATCAATTATTTCAGACCGAGATGCCCGTTTCGCCTCTAGATTTTGGCTTTCCTTACAAGAAGCTTTGGGAACACGTCTCGACATGAGTACCACATATCACCCGCAAACTGACGGATAAAGCGAACGTACGATTCAAACTTTGGAGGACATGTTGTGTGCATGTGTTATTGATTTCGGAAAAGCTTGGGAGAAGCATTTACCGCTAGCCGAATTTTCTTACTACAACAGCTATCATTCGAGTATTAATGCCACACCTTTCGAAGTGTTGTATGGCCGCAAGTGCCGTTCTCCTATTTGTGGGGCCGAAGTGGGTGAAAAGCAAATCACCGGACCCGAACTCGTCCATGAAACAACCGAGAAGATTATCCAAATTCAAGCGAGGCTCAAGACGGCCCGTGATCGCCAAAAGAGCTATGCCGACCTTAAACGTAAGGATTTCGAATTCCAAGTGGGTGACCGCGCAATGTTGAAAGTAGCACCTTGGAAAGGTGTAATCCATTTCTAAAAGTGTGGAAAGTTAAATCCGTGATACATTGGTCCTTTTGAAATCTTGGATCGTATTGGACCCATTGCTTACCGTTTGGATCTTCCGACACAATTGAGCTCCGTTCATCCTACTTTTCACGTGTCGAATCTGAAGAAATGTCTTGCTGAACCAGAACTTGTCATCCCTCTCGATGAGCTTACGATTGATGACAAACTCCACTTCGTGGAAGAACCCGTTGAAATTATGGACCGTGAGGTCAAGACCTTGAAACGTAACAAGATTCCGATCGTCCGAGTCTGATGGAATGCAAAACGAGGACCTGAGTTTACTTGGGAGCGAGAGGATCAGATGATGCAGAAGTATCCTCACTTTTTCCCGACTCCACCATTTACCTCAGCTTAAATTTCGGGACAAAATTTTCTTTAACAGGTGGGTAATGTAACGACCCGACTTTTTTTGACTTTTAATTATATTTATTACTTTCACAAAACTGCATATTTGTGCGTACTAATTTAGTTTTTATTCTGGGATCATTAATTATGTTAATTACTTTCGTTAATGCCTTACAACGTGTTTTTAAGTACTTAGTTGCTTAACATGATCCTTGAATGCATTTATGACCGATAGTGTCACTTATTGTTTAAAACGAGCTAAGTACTTGGTACACATTAAACTTTTGTCATAATTGAAATATTATGACTGCGTAAACATAATTGTTATTTATTTATGACAATTACTTGGCTTTATGGTTCCTTAATCATGTTTAGTGCTTACTAATGCTTACTAGTTACCTTAATGGACTTAACACTTTAATGGACTTCCATGGCCCAACCTACTCAACTTATTGGACCACTTAATGGGTTAATTAGCCTATGTAATTATAATTAAGTCCATGTAAATAATGAGACAAGTATCATGCATGCTTATGTACCAAGGCTTGCATTATGTCTCAAACCACCCAACATGTCAACATCACCTAGTACCACCACCATGGACCACACTAAGCCACACCACATAAGGCCAAGATGGTCCCCCATCCTCTAATGACCCGTCCTAATCCATCTGGACGAATACATTACATTTGGATACATCGCGAGGTACTTGACCTCTATATGATACATTTTACAAACATTGCATTCGTTTTTGAAAAGACAATCTTTCATTACATCGAAAGTTGACGGCATGCATACCATTTCATAATATATCCAGCTATAATTGACTTAATAATAATCTTGATGAACTCAACGACTCAAATGCAACGTCTTTTGAAATATGTCATGAATGACTCCAAGTAATATCTCTAATATGAGCAAATGCACAGCGGAAGATTTCTTTAATACCTGAGAATAAACATGCTTTCAAGTGTCAACCAAAAGGTTGGTGAGTTCATTAGTTTATCATAAACATCCATTTCCATCATTTTAATAGACCACAAGATTTTCATTTTTCCATAAATATACATCTCATATCAGGTATTTCGCAAACTGCATAGAGATAAAAATCATTCATATGGTGAACACCTGGTAACCGACCTTAACAAGATGCATATAGAATATCCCCATCATTCCGGGACTCCCTTCGGACATGATAAATTCAAAGTACTAAAGCATCCGGTACTTTGGATGGGGCTTGTTGGGCCCAATAGATCTATCTTTAGGATTCGCGTCAATTAGGGTGTCTGTTCCCTAATTCTTGGATTACCAGACTAAAAAGGGGCATATTCGGTTTAATAATCCAGCCATAGAATGTAGTTTCAATTACTTGTGTCTATTTCATAAAACAGTTATAAAAGAAGCGCATGTATTCTCAGTCTCAAAAATATATATTGCAAAAGCATTTAAAAAGGGAGCAAATGAAACTCACTATCCAATATTTTGTAGTAAAAATATTCATACGACAAAACTGGACAATGCAGGGTTGGCCTCGGATTCACGAACCTATATCATTTGTATATATATTAATACACATATTTGTAATCGAACAATTATTTATATGTGAATTTCTTAGTTATATCATATTCATATTAGTAATATATATATGTTTCATATATTTATTTTGTATATAAAAATATAAATTTTTGTTATGTTATATGTATTATATATATATATATATATATATATATATATATATATATATATATATATATATATATATATATATATATATATATATATGTATGTATGTGTGTGTGTGTGTGTGTGTGTATCATTTGTTTGATAATGAAGATAGTAATTATAATAATATTAAAATAATATTATGTATGATAATAATTATAAAACTTAAGATTTCTAAGAAAAGTAATAATGTTAATAATTATATTAGTGATAATAATAATGATATTAATGATAATAACTATAAAAATATTAGTTTCATTGTTAGTGATAGTTATGGTAATGATTTTAGTAGTTACATAATAATAATATTCATGATAATACTTATATTCATATTAGTTGTAATAATAATAATAATCTTAATATTAATATTATTGATGATAATACTAATAATGATAATCATATTTATAATAATAATGATAATATTAGTAATAATACTTATTTTATTAAAAATGATAATAACACTAATATTAATGAAAATTATAACTTGTTTTATTTTCATAATAACGCTAATTATAATAATCATAATCATAATAATAATAGTACTTATATCAATATTAATAATAATAATAATAATAATAGCAATAATTTATATTAATAATACTAATATTACTTAATGATATTATTTAGTAATATATAAAAAATATAATAATAACATTAATCATATTATTTATTTTAACATAACTACAACAAATATTAATAATGATAACAATAACAACAACAATAATAATAATAATAATAATAATAATAATAATAATAATAATAATAATAATAATAATGATAATAATAATAATAATAATAATAATAATAATAATATTAATATTAATATTAATAATAGTAATGATAATGGAAATGGAAATAAAAAATATATACCCTTTAAGGCTTCCTCTAAAAAGAAATGCCCAAGACGTGACTCGAACCCGAGACCTCTCGCTTGTACAAAACATCCCTAACCATCACACCATTTTTGCTTTTCTGAAATTAAACGTATCCATTATTTACTTATCTGTTTATTTCTGTTTCCTATAACTTCTTCATAATCAAACGATCAGGGATCCTACCATCAACCAAACATTTTCTTAAATGAATTTTAGGATTCACAAAATATACAGAACAATTAATGATTGATTAAATCAGTTTAAAAACAGACAAAATAAAAAAAAAATTGACCTGTGCAGAATAAAGAACACGTTCTTGACTCAATTCCAATTTCAAAATTTTTGAGTGTTTTAGCCTTAGATTATAACATGAAAACAATTCACAATCCATATTAGAAACTTTCTGATATATCAATTTAACTTAAAACACAGAAATGAATTTGAATTTTTATGAAGAACAACCGATTGACTTTTTACATTCAAAACTTTGACTCGTAAATCTAAACTCGATATTAAGATTTGAGGGATGAAACTTTGCAGATACATTAAGTAAAAGATTCTTAACAACTCTACATTTATAGTTTTTGAAATTAAATTCTAATTTAAGCTATTGTTAATTTCAGTTTTGAACACCATGAACCTTTAATCAATTTTTAAATTCAAGGCTGTTATACAATATAATTACAACATGAAACATGTTGTAAATCATTTATAGAGACTTTTTGAACCCTTAATTTAAACAGAAACCACAACAAGAACTCTAATTTTGTGAAGAACAAGGAGTTGACTTTTAAGTTTTAAAACTTTGACTCCAAAATTGGAATTCAATACTAAAATTTGGGTTTTGAAACTTTTTAGATAGTTTAAACGAATCATATCTAATAATATTGCATTAACACTTTTTGAATTTGATTAAAAAATCAAGTTTTTGAAAAATTAAACCAAGAACAGAGCAATACCTGATGTTCTTCAATATTATGATTAATTGTGATTAAGTAGGAGTTTGTTAGGGAGTTTCAGTGACTTGTAAAAGATAATGTGAAGTTGTACAATCTCAATTATCAACTGGAACAATTTATATTTAGCCAAATTGATTCGACAGCAAGAATCATTTGTACAAAAATAAAAAAAAATAAAAAATAAAGGACGATTTCGATTGTTAACAAATTTTGTTGTTTACCTGTGATTGAATTTGTTTTGTAATCAAATTAGAGACAAGATATCAGATTTAGAACAGTTAGATTGATACTAGTAACTAACTTGTACGAATTTATTGACTTTATATTACCTAATAAATATATTAGTAATAATAATTATATTAATAATAATAAATAATAATAATAATACTAATAATAATTATAATATTAATAGATAATAATAATGATATTAAAAAAATAGCAATAATAATATTATTCATAATGCAATTATTAATACTATTTATAATAATACTAATAATAATAATAATATAACAATTTATATGTATCAACTATCATAATTGTATATCTCTTATATTGATATATTTACATTTATAGATTTTAATTAATCTTATTAATAAATCTAAATATAATAATAATACTCTTAATATTATAACTAATAGTAATACAAATAGTAATAATAATAATATTGTTACTAATGATAATGATGTTAATTAATGTATAACAATAATATTATTAATAACTATAATACTAATAATATATCAATATATATATATATATATATATATATATATATATATATATATATATATATATATATATATATATATATATATATATATATATATATATATATCAATTTCCATAGTTATATATTATTTATTGATGATAATAACACATCTAACACTGATTTAATAATGATCATAAAAATATTAATATCATTAATGGTACTACCATTATTATTAGTTATAATAATTTTTAATTTTATTGATAATAATAATATTAACAATAATGATATAATAACTTCTACTTATCAAATTTCATAAGTATATATATATATATATATATATATATATATATATATATATATATATATTAATATAATATTAATAATATAAATACTAATATTAATAATAATATTAATAGAATTGATGATAATAATATAGCATATAATATATTATCATTTATTATTTATTTAATATTATATTCTATGATAATATTTACTGAATAGTTACTCGATAGTGCTCCAAATGAACATATATTTAGTATCAATATCCTTCCAATATGTAAAGTTTTCAGTTGTAATTGTTCTATTTCAAGTAATATTCGTTTATATTAAATAAGTGCGAAGACAAAAGGCGAAAACGAAGATTTGAAGACGCAAACGTCCAAAAAGCTCAAATGTACAAGATACAATCCAAGTGGTTCAATTTATTGATAAGAAACGTCTAAAATTGACAAGAGTACAAGTTGCGGAACGCAAAGTACAAGATATTAAATTATACGAAAGGACGTTCAAAAATCCGGAACAGGAACCTGAGCCAACTATCAACGCCCGACTCAACGGACCAAAAATTACAAGTCTACTATGCACAAGAATATAATATAATATTTAAATAATTATATAAATTATTTATATATTATATATTATATTAAATAACGTCGACAAAGAAGAAAACAAAGCAATGTACCTGGATCCAGCTGGCCATGCGATCGCATGGCCTGGAAGAGCAAATTCCATGCAATCGCATGGAGCCCTGTAGCAGGCCAAGTATTATAAATGCAACGAATTTCGGCCAGTTTTAACACACCAATTCAATCTCTTTACTTCCTCTATATAATAAATATATATATATATAATATATATATATATATATATATATATATATATATATATATATATATATATATATATATATATATATATATATATATATATATATATATATATATATATATATATATATATAATATAGTGTAGTTTTATATTAGTTAGTTTTGGGTTATGCAAAGGTTATTTTATGGGTTGTAAAGTCGAAGTTCTGTCCGTGTAACACTACGCGATAAATAATCAATGTAAGTTATGTTCTCCTTTTTAAATTAATGTCTCGTATTTAAGTTATTATTATGCTTATTTAAGCCGAAGTAATCATGATGTTGGGCTAAAATATTAAGACGGGGTAATTGGGCTTTGTACCATAATTGGGGTTTGGACAAAAGAATGACACTTGTGGAAATTAGACTATGGGCTATTAATGGGCTTTATATTTGTTTAATTAAATGATAGTTTGTTAATTTAATATAAAGATTTACAATTGGACGTACCTATAAATAACCATATACACTCGATCGGACACGATGGGCGGGATATTTATAAGTACTAATAATCGTTCATTTAATCGGACACGGGAATGGATTAATAGTCAATGGACTTATTAAAACAGGGGTGAATTATATACAAGGACACTTGGTGTAATTATAGTTTAAGTCCCCAATTAGTTGGAATATTTGACTTCGGATATAAGGATAATTGGACAAGGACACTCGCACTTTATATTCATGACTGATGGACTGTTATGGACAAAAACCAGATGAACATATTGAATAATCCAGGACAAAGGACAATTAACCCATGGTAATAAACTAAAATTAACACGTCAAACATCATGATTACGGAAGTTTAAATAAGCATAATATTTTTATTTCATATTTCATCGTACCTTTATTTACTGTCATTTTAATTACTGCAATTTACTTTATCGCAATTTAAATTCTGTCATTTATATTATCGTCATTTATCTTTACTCTTTATTTAAAATCGACAAACCGGTCATTAAACGGTAAAACCCCCTTTTTATAATAATAATAATACTACTATATTACTAATATATATATTTATACAAATATAATTGTTTAAAAATATAGTGTACGCAATAGGCCGTCTCCCTGTGGAACGAACCGGACTTACTAAAAACTATACCACTCTACGGTTAGGTACACTGCCTATAGTGTTGTAGCAAGGTTTAGGTATATCCCATTTGTAAATAAATTAATTAAAACTTGTATCATATTTCGTCGTATTTCGTAGTAAAAATATAACTATTTCGTACCCCCACGCTACAACATCATTACTATTTATATATTTATATATATTTATTTACAAACCATTGTTCGTGAATCGTTGGGCATGGTCAAAGGACAAATGTATTCATGTAAACTGTTCCAAAGTTTTCGAGATTCAACATTACAGACTTTGCTTATCGTGTCGCAATCTTATAAAGATTAAGTTTAAATTTGGTCGGAAATTTCCGGGTCGTCACACATCCCCTCCCTTGACCGTCGGCACCACTTTATTTTTTTAAAACTCTCATTTCTCTCATTTTCATTTCACTCAAACACACACACACTTCTCTCTACTTTCTCACTCTAAAATTTTCTCTCAAATACTTTAAGAACTTGTAAGTTCTTAACTTCTTTTTCTTTCTTTTCTTACTTTAATTCATAGTTCATCATCATCATGAACAAAGATTTAAGTTTTGTAACTTGAATCTTCATAACTTTTGTTGATTCAAACTTTGTTTTGAAGAATCTTCAAGAACATGAAGGATTCAAGCTTTTTAGATTTGAATCTTCATAATCTTGTTAGATCTAATTTTATTAACTTAAGATCTCTTTATTTGTGTTTAAAGGTCAAAACCTATGTTTATGATCTTCATGTAACTTGTAGATCCAAAGCTTTACTTTATGGATCATCAAGAAAGTTTGAAATAAAAGCTTACTAGCTTGAAGTTTCTACCAAAAGTTAGTTAGGATCAAAAGTTTACTAACTTATGATCTTCTTTAGTTTGTTGTACTTTAGATTTGTGACTTGTGTTTTCATTAAACAAAAGATACAAGCTTACTAGCTTGAGATCTCATAAGTATTGTTAGGAATCCAAGCTCTTTAGCTTAGGGTTTCATTTTTGTGTTTGATGTAAGTTGTGTAACTTATGATCTTCTACTTTGTTTAAACAAACTCACTAGCTTATGTTCACTTTACAAGATCTAAGTGTCATAACTTATGGTTGTGTAAAAGTTGAAAGTCTAAGTGTTATGACTTAGGGTTTCACCAAGAACATGAGATCTAGACTTTTTAGTCTAAGGTCTTTAATACTTAGCTAAGATCTAAGTTCTATAGCTTAAGGTCTTGCTTATTTAGTTTGATTCAAAGTTTATAGCTTAATAGAACTTGTACTTGTGTTGAAACTAAGAAATTGATGTAACTTTGGTTCATCACCTTGCTCAACTCTCACATTAGTTGTGCTTTATTTCTTATTCTTAACTTTGTGTGTTGATGGTTAAAACTTGTTTAAAGTGATGCTAAAACATCAAGAGTTGTACACTTGAGGCTTATACGCATCAAGAATGAGAACCGTGATGAGCATCAAACACCAAGAAACCCACCAGAGCACTTGCTTTCTATATTTAAGGGTCTGATCAGGCTCCTGGGCTTCTGGAAAAGTTGATTTCCAGATATTTTGGTTTGATTAGATGACTTTTCGTTTAAGACTGGTCTTAATCCGATATACGGTTTAGGATTTATAGCCTTCCGAAAGTCACTACGCCCTGGTAACGACGTGCTGAAAATTCTGACCTACTCGCGCTTGGACCTTCGCCACGGCCAAACGACATCGAGCTCAGATCTGAAAATTAGACTTTGTACCATAATTGGGGTAATTAGGCTTTGTACCATAATTGGGGTTTGGACAAAAGAACGACACTTGTGGGCTTTGTACCATAATTGGGGTTTGGACAAAAGAACGACACTTGTGGAAATTAGACTATGGGCTATTAATGGGCTTTATATTTGTTTAATTAAATGATAGTTTGTTAATTTAATATAAAGTTTTACAATTGGACGTACCTATAAATAACCATATACACTCGATCGGACACGATGGGCGGGATATTTATAAGTACTAATAATCGTTCATTTAACAGGACACGGGAATGGATTAATAGTCAATGGACTTATTAAAACAGGGGTGAATTATATACAAGGACACTTGGTGTAATTATAGTTTAAGTCCCCAATTAGTTGGAATATTTGACTTCGGATATAAGGATAATTTGACGAGGACACTCGCACTTTATATTTATGAGTGATGGACTGTTATGGACAAAAACCAGACAGACATATTGAATAATCCAGGACAAAGGACAATTAACCCATGGTAATAAACTAAAATCAACACGTCAAACATCATGATTACGGAAGTTTAAATAAGCATAATATTTTTATTTCATATTTCATCGTACCTTTATTTACTGTCATTTTAATTACTGCAATTTACTTTATCGCAATTTAAATTCTGTCATTTATATTATCGTCATTTATCTTTACGCTTTATTTAAAATCTACAAATCAGTCATTAAACGGTAAAACCCCCCTTTTTATAATAATAATAATACTACTATATTACTAATATATATATTTATACAAATATAATTGTTTAAAAATATAGTGTACGCAATAGGCCGTCTCCCTGTGGAACGAACCAGACTTACTAAAAACTATACTACTCTACGGTTAGGTACTCTGCCTATAGTGTTGTAGCAAGGTTTAGTTATATCCCATTTATAAATAAATTAATTAAAACTTGTATCATATTTCGTCGTATTTCGTAGTAAAATTATAACTATTTCGTACCCCCACGCTACAAGGCCAAGTTTTTGGCGCCGCTGCCGGGGACTCGGCGAAACGGTATATTTTAATATATATTTGTGTAAATATTTTTATATATAATTTTTAGAAAAACAATATAAAATCTATTTAAAAAAAAAACCTGGAATCCAAGCCCATGCGATCGCATGAGCTGGCCGTGATAATTCCATGCGATTGCATGGTAAACTCGGACACGCCTGATCAAACCCTATTCCAGCATTAATTACGTATTATTAATTATTATTATTATTTAAACCTAATTAGGGTTTATTAAATTATTATTCAGTTTTAGTTTTTAATTTAAATTTGTATTATAAGTTTTATTTAGTTTTATTAATATATAAAATTAATACTTTTAAAAATAATAATATAAAAATAATATTTTTATAAAAATAAGTAATTTTATCATTTTTGTCTCTTTTTATAAATTGTATATTTTAGTCATTTGTATAGTTATCGTTCGTAATTAGTTTTCAAATTAGTTTTTGCCGTAGTTTATTTTTATTTCCAGATTTCTAAGTTTTGCCGTAAAATCCCTTAAGTGCTTTTTCTTTAGAATTAAGATTTAGGCGCTTTAGAATTTTGCGACGCCGTTTTTTGCTTTAGTTTTTAATAGATTTTAGTGCCTAATAACGTAATTGCCGTTTTACGAATAAAATTGCATTTACCTTCAGACCTTTAGGCGCAACTTTTTAGATATAATTTTTAGACTTTTTAGTTTCGACGTTTTTCTTTCTTATTTTTATTTTTCGACGTTTTTCGACGCTCTTTTTCTTTTTCGTTTCTACGCGCTAGTTTTTAGGATATATTTTAATTTAGGATTGTAAGCAATTAAATTAATAGACACCAATTTTCTGGTTCGTAGTAATAGTTGGATTTGTTAGTGACGAGTTGTGGGCTTCCGATTTAAAGGGTCCTGGCTACCTGCTGCATCTTTTGGCTATTCGAAACGTGGGCAAAATCAGAAAAGTCTATTAATATAAAATTTAAGTAATAAGTGTAGTATGAAAAATCTCGAAAATATTTTGGAAACTCTTTATGACATACGAAATCAATACCCTCAAACGGGTGTTGATGATAATTCGTTCGGTCAATCTTGGATCACGAATGACGAAACAATAACTGGTTGTGAAATCTGTGGAGATTATCACTCAACATGGGAATGTTATTATTACGTTCCTATGGAAAATTATGCACCCATGGAACCTGCATGGAATGATTATAAAGAATACAATTCAAATTGAGATTATTCCCAAGAATATATCCAAACTCAACAACCAGAGGACGAGGAAAATTATGTGTCTGAAAATTCTTTAGATTATATGAAAATCAAACTCGAAGAACTTGATGCTCAAAATGAACAAATGAGAGAGTTTGTAAATAGGCAAGCTGAAACTATATCAGATTACACACCTGTTAATCTGAGGAGTATTGTGCAAGAAAATCTCATATCATCGAATTTTGATGAATTCGAGAGCTCCGAAATCACCAATTATCCCGATGATACTTTTTATTCAGCTTTACCAATTTCACAACATATCGACACATTAGCCTCTACCGACGAAATCATCGATCAATCAATGAATAAAGAAGAAGTAAGGGTGACAAATTGGTACTCTTGGAAAAATGATAACGTTAAAAATTTTACCCCCGAGACCAAAGTAGTGGGACCGATAAGTACCGTTAATGAAGAAGAATCTACTTCGATCCCGAAATTCACCATTCCATAACCTTCCAACCCAATTTTCTCAATAGACGAGTCTTCTACCGAAGATGAACTACGAGCTGTAATAGATAATGACACCTCAGATTTCACCCAATTGGGTAATAGAGGTGAAAACTTTGATCCCGAGAATAAACGGAAGGAAATGTTAGGAATTGTCCACCCTATAGAAATATGTATGTCGGTGTATATCGATCCATTTGACCAAGAACCAGAAAAGAGACATATCCATTTACTACAAGCTACACTTAAAAAAGAATTAAGTAGTGACAATCGGGTGAGTCTAAACTTTAAACCCATTGATATATTATACACCACCCGAGATGTAAATAACTGGCTCACTATTCTAATTCGTGGAAATTATTCTACCGACTTCACATGTCGTCAGCTAAGTGTGGGGAAGTCTAAACCCACTTAACGTTAAATTAGGGGTTCGGGTTAGTGCATAACTCATTAATAAAAATGCACGATTAGGGTAAAAGACGCATTATCAAAAATTAGCAAACAGTTCAGAAAAGCAACCGTTTTTGAAGAAAAACATGTGTGATAAAACAAGAAGGAATGAACGATTAGGTGCACCATCTATCATTCGACGAGCTTTGTAATTACAAACTGGGTATTTTAATCACTTTTCTACACTAATCACCCTCATGAATTTATAATTATAGTCTGATTTCATACAAATGAGGGCATTGCATGATCTCAAGTGTGAGGAAGGGTTATAAATTCTCTCGGGTTTACACTTAGTTTAATTGCCAAATTTTGTGAAAATTTAAAAAATTTTCAACTACATGAACTCAAAATCATGTTTATGCATATTTATGAACGATAAAACTAGGTGTTAATACCGAAATTATTGTTACCTTGGAAAGGACATAAATTGAGAAACAACCCAAAATGCTTGAATTAATTTAAAATGGAATAGAAGAGAATAAAAAGGCAAAGAAAGATAAAATAAAAGTTAAGTGTGGGGAGAATGTACCAAGTTATTCAATTAAAAACTATCTATCACATATTTCTGTAAAGTTATTGCAAGTGCTTTTGTTTTGGACTAAATTAACCGTTTTACCCTGTAAATTGTAATATATTTGAAAGAAAGATGGATCTATACGACGAATCAATTCCATCATTAAAAGGAAGTAAAGTCTTCCGAAAAAGAAACGCGCTTCTTGATTTAGGTCAGGAAGTTGTCGTCCAGACCAGTTGTAGAGTCTACGAAAAACCTTGAAAAGTTTTCTCAAAAATCAGCAGGAAATCCACGGACCTCAACATCAAACAGGGTCGCCAAGTGGTCAGACTTATCCTAACCATGAGAGGATCTGTCTCGTAAAATGGGAAGGGCCCCGTGCAAATTAGCTTGATAAGACTAATGAATCAGACCCCCAGAAAGGATAATCTCCTTAAAGATTAAAAATCAGCTTTTAAGACTGATATTACTCAATCCTTGAGATTGACTTTAAAGATTGAGAATTACAAACTCATGGAATTCAATGATATCTAAACTCGAGCTTGAACGAGAAAATATTTTGATCAAAATTAAAACCAATTTGTTTTCTGAAAACCTATTTTCAATGCGTTCATTACCATTGAACGTAAAATCCTAAGAATTCTTCTGGAATTCATTAGGTCACCTGAACCAAATCGGGTGTCAACCGTAAGAACGGTGATTGCATAGCATGGTCGAAGACAGGACCTTGTGCCAGACCGAAAAATCATAGGGTGATCTTTACTATTGCTCCTACAAAGGATAGTAACTGCATCCGACATGTTGTGGACCATGAACAAATGCATGTCATTAGACATCGCCTTAACAGTTGCTTGTTCATCACTTTCCTTTACAACCGGACGGTAGTTTACCGAAAGGTAATATACGGGGCAAGTATACTGGATGTGTTGCTTTCCTAATACAAGGTTAGCAAGTGGGTGACACAAAACCGCAAGTTTTGAGCTAAAATTTTAAAAAATCTGAAACCCACACAATCCACAAAAACATTTTGAAACACCGATAAAGGGTTATTCCAGAAAACTTATCTAGGGTATAAGCTAGATTGAATTTTCAAAAGATCAAATATTTTCATAAAGATCCAATTTCCTTAAGGATCTAAATTTTCATAGTCATGTGGGACTGTAAATCAAAAATGTTACTATCATTGTTTATACCGCCGTATCAAAATCACTTATGTATAAAGTGTGAAGAATAAAGAAGTGATTCGTGTGATTTAATTTCAAGTTCTGTATTGCTTGAGGACAAGCAACGTTCAAGTGTGGGGATATTTGATAGTGCTCCAAATGAACATATATTTAGTATCAATATCCTTCCAATATGTAAAGTTTTCAGTTGTAATTGTTCTATTTCAAGTAATATTCGTTTATATTAAATAAGTGCGAAGACAAAAGGCGAAAACGAAGATTTGAAGACGCAAACGTCCAAAAAGCTCAAATGTACAAGATACAATCCAAGTGATTTAATTTATTGATAAGAAACGTCTAAAATTGACAAGAGTACAAGTTGCGGAACGCAAAGTACAAGATATTAAATTATACGAAAGGACGTTCAAAAATCCGGAACAGGAACCTGAGCTAACTATCAACGCCCGACTCAACGGACCAAAAATTACAAGTCTACTATGCACAAGAATATAATATAATATTTAAATAATTATATAAATTATTTATATATTATATATTATAATAAATAACGTCGACAAAGAAGAAAACAAAGCAATGTACCTGGATCCAGCTTTCCATGCGATCGCATGGCCTGGAAGAGCAAATTCCATGCGATCGCATGGAGCCCTGTAGCGGGCCAAGTATTATAAATGCAACGAATTTCGGCCAGTTTTAACACACCAATTCAATCTCTTTACTTCCTCTGTATAATAAATATATATAATATATATATATATATATATATATATATATATATATATATATATATATATATATATATATATATATATATATATAATATAGTGTAGTTTTATATTAGTTAGTTTTGGGTTATGCAAAGGTTATTTTACGGGTTTTAAAGTCGAAGTTCTGTCCGTGTAACACTACGTGATAAATAATCAATGTAAGTTATGTTCTCCTTTTTAAATTAACGTCTCGTATTTAAGTTATTATTATGCTTATTTAAGTTGAAGTAATCATGATGTTGGGCTAAAATATTAAGACGGGGTAATTGGGCTTTGTACCATAATTGGGGTTTGGACAAAAGAACGACACTTGTGGAAATTAGACTATGGGCTATTAATGGGCTTTATATTTGTTTAATTAAATGATAGTTTGTTAATTTAATATAAAGATTTACAATTGGACGTAAAAATAAATAACCATATACACTCGATCGGACACGATGGGCGGGATATTTATAAGTACTAATAATCGTTCATTTAACCGGACACGGGAATGGATTAATAGTCAATGGACTTATTAAAACGGGGGTGAATTATATACAAGGACACTTGGTGTAATTATAGTTTAAGTCCCCAATTAGTTGGAATATTTGACTTCGGATATAAGGATAATTTGACGAGGACACTCGCAATTTATATTTATGACTGATGGACTGTTATGGACAAAAACCAGACGGACATATTGAATAATCCAGGACAAAGGACAATTAACCCATGGTAATAAACTAAAATCAACACGTCAAACATCATGATTACGGAAGTTTAAATAAGCATAATATTTTTATTTCATATTTCATCGTACCTTTATTTACTGTCATTTTAATTACTGCAATTTACTTTATCTCAATTTAAATTCTGTCATTTATATTATCGTCATTTATCTTTACTCTTTATTTAAAATCGACAAACCGGTCATTAAACGGTAAAACCCCCTTTTTATAATAATAATAATAATACTACTATATTACTAATATATATATTTATACAAATATAATTGTTTAAAAATATAGTGTACGTAATAGGCCGTCTCCCTGTGGAACGAACCGGACTTACTAAAAACTATACCACTCTACGGTTAGGTACACTGCCTATAGTGTTGTAGCAAGGTTTAGGTATATCCCATTTGTAAATAAATTAATTAAAACTTGTATCATATTTCGTCGTATTTCGTAGTAAAAATATAACTATTTCGTACCCCCACGCTACAACATCATTACTATTTATATATTTATATATATTTATTTACAAACCATTGTTCGTGAATCGTTGGGCATGGTCAAAGGACAAATGTATTCATGTAAACTGTTCCAAAGTTTTCGAGATTCAACATTACAGACTTTGCTTATCGTGTCGAAATCTTATAAAGATTAAGTTTAAATTTGGTTGGAAATTTCCGGGTCGTCACACATCCCCTCCCTTGACCGTTGGCACCCACCACCCCATCACCACCACTTTATTTTTTTTAAAACTCTCATTTCTCTCATTTTCATTTCACTCAAACACACACACACTTCTCTCTACTTTCTCACTCTAAAATTTTCTCTCAAATACTTTAAGAACTTGTAAGTTCTTAACTTCTTTTTCTTTCTTTTCTTACTTTAATTCATAGTTCATCATCATCATGAACAAAGATTCAAGTTTTGTAACTTGAATCTTCATAACTTTTGTTGATTCAAACTTTGTTTTGAAGAATCTTCAAGAACATGAACGATTCAAGCTTTTTAGATTTGAATCTTCATAATCTTGTTAGATCTAATTTTATTAACTTAAGATCTCTTTATTTGTGTTTAAAGATCAAAACCTATGTTTATGATCTTCATGTAACTTGTAGATCCAACACTTTACTTTATGGATCATCAAGAAAGTTTGAAATAAAAGCTTACTAGCTTGAAGTTTCTACCAAAAGTTAGTTAGGATCAAAAGTTTACTAACTTATGATCTTCTTTAGTTTGTTGTACTTTAGATTTGTGACTTGTGTTTTCATTAAACAAAAGATACAAGCTTACTAGCTTGAGATCTCATAAGTATTGTTAGGAATCCAAGCTCTTTAGCTTAGGGTTTCATTTTTGTGTTTGATGTAAGTTGTGTAACTTATGATCTTCTACTTTGTTTAAACAAACTCACTAGCTTATGTTCACTTTACAAGATCTAAGTGTCATAACTTATGGTTGTGTAAAAGTTGAAAGTCTAAGTGTTATGACTTAGGGTTTCACCAAGAACATGAGATCTAGACTTTTTAGTCTAAGGTCTTTAATACTTAGCTAAGATCTAAGTTCTATAGCTTAAGGTCTTGCTTATTTAGTTTGATTCAAAGTTTATAGCTTAATAGAACTTGTACTTGTGTTGAAACTAAGAAATTGATGTAACTTTGGTTCATCACCTTGCTCAACTCTCACATGAGTTGTGTTTTATTTCTTATTCTTAACTTTGTGTGTTGATGGTTAAAACTTGTTTAAAGTGATGCTAAAACATCAAGAGTTGTACACTTGAGGCTTATACGCATCAAGGATGAGAACCGTGATGAGCATCAAACACCAAGAAACCCACCAGAGCACTTGCTTTCTGTATTTTAGGATCTGATCAGGCTCCTGGGCTTCTGGAAAAGTTGATTTCCAGATATTTCGGTTTGATTAGATGACTTTTCGTTTAAGACTAGTCTTAATCCGATATACGGTTTAGGATTTATAGCCTTCCGAAAGTCACTACGCCCTGGTAACGACGTGCTGAAAATTCTGACCTACTCGCGCTTGGACCATCGCCACGGCCAAACGACATCTAGTTCAGATCTGAAAATCGGAAATCGGTAAAAGGACTCACATACGGAGCCTTGGCCACTGACCGCGCATCATTTAAGTTTATATAGAGGTCGTAGCAGCTGATCGAAGTCAGCCTTTGTTTCGATCTCTATTCTTGATTGAAAACTTATTTTACTTTTTACGTACGATGATGATGATGATGATGATGATACTTAAGACTTAATTTATTTACATATAAACCTTTTGGGACGATTTACTGACGTAGTAACCTTTGACTTAGGTTGACGACCTTTCGGACCGACTTACTCGCTTACTTATTCGTACCGATTTTTCTGCACTAACACTGTGAGTTATAGCTCCCTTTTTACCTAACTATTTTTGGGACTGAGAATACATGTGCTTTTTATGTTTTACTTACTAGGCACGAGTACTTAAACTTTATATATGTGTGGGTGATATAACGGCATAAAATTTCCCCTTAGTTCGGTAACGTTTAGTCATTGGTTTTTGAACCGGTGAACGCGAATCTTAGATATGGATCCATAGGGTTTGACATCCCCACTCGGGCTAGTCGCGCTAGCATTTAACGGGTGTTTAATACTTCATAAACATACGCACTCGCCAAGTGTACTTTTAGGGGGTGATATATACGTTAAGTTAGTTACCAAGTGTCCACGGTTAAGCATATACTTTTCATACTGTTTTGAATACGAAATCTCGTGGCCTACATTACATTACTGTTACAATTAAACTATAGCTCACCAACATTCGTGTTGACTTTTAAGCATGTTATTTCTCAGGTGCTTAGACGTTTGTCGCTTCCACTGTACTAGACTCTCGGTGTTAGATTTCCGCTGCTTATTTAGAGATGTCTCAAACATGGAACTTTTTACTTTGCATTCAAAACTTATGTTACATTTGAACAATGGCTTTGTAATGACCTTCGTGTCACGTACTTGTGTTAACGCTTTCTATTTGTAGAAGCATGCTATCTTTTGTAAAACGTTATCGTTTCACGAATGCAAACTTGTTTTAAAACAGCATATAGTGTTGTAACCTTGTAATGGATCTGTTGTTGATAATCCGTACACATTAATTTTGTACGGGGAATCACAAGAGTCAATAATTGAAATTGGGTGGAGGGATCTAAAAATATATTATTGTAACATTAAAAGAAGCATTAAGCACATGGGCAAGCCACTAACATCTTAAAAGTAATTCAAATACTATAAAAATCAAAACTTTAAGATAGAAACGGGGTATATACAACACCTGGTATATGTATATGTATTTCTTGAAATTGGGAAATAGGAAAAGATCAATAAGAAATTGAAGATGATGATGATATTCTTGAAATCATCAGCAGATCTTCGAGTCTTGAATAGCTCTTGCACACCTGCAACCTTATACTCGTTTAGGGATTAAGGTTTTTTTGCAGTTGATATACTCGTCGATTAGGTTATAGGTACATATAAGGTGTTTTAATAATCAGTCAATAAACTGATGGGACAAAAATACCCTCACATGCGTTGCACATGTGAGGGTTTAAGCTGACAAAACTGACGGCTGTTAGTATGAGGTACCACACAAGTTACTAGTGCAAACCATAGGTACCAACCAAGCAAAAAAAGTTTAGGTGTATCGGTGCAAAAGTGTACAAACCACATGTAATACCGGCGTAATTTTTTCATTTATATATTTATACACATATACTTAGTATATCAATAAATGTAATATATTTATACATAATATATTAATAAACGTAATATATTAATAAACCTAATATATTTATAAACATAATATATTTATACAAATTTATACGTACATACATATTATACATATTTATAAATATTTATACGTATATTTATACATATATTTATTTATACATGAGTAAAAAAAATCACCTCAACACATGAGCATCTATATTCTGGTTTGAAAGTCGGTTAATGTCGTTCCAAAGATTTCTATCACATCTTCACGGATTAATTTGTTTTGGTATATCAGGAGCGTTGCCAAAGATAGCATATGACCTATGTGAATGTGCCGTTTGTAAAAAAAGAAGTTCATCGTTAATCGGTTCACCTCGAGCATGTAGTTCATCTCGAGCATGTACGTTGTGTGCCATTTGTAATTTTAATGCTTGAAAATGACTGCAAAAACGAGTTGAAAATGACTGAAATGGAGTTGAAATTGAGTGTATGTGTGCGTGATTAATACAATGGCTGTAAATTGGTATATGTAGAAGAGAGATCAAACCGACATTACAAATGACGATTTGATCGCCTGTCAACCATGTAGTTTAATTTTGGTAGTTGGAGGGTTAATATTTGGTCAAACCGACATTACAAACACCGGTTTGACAAGTTGGCACTAAAAAGATGAAAAGTGTTACAAAATGTGTCAAACCAGCTTTTAAAACGTCGATTAGTGGGTAAAATGTGTCAAACCAGTGTTCCGAACACCGGTTTTACTATGTTTGTAACTTTTTTTTAGTACTTTTTATATAAATGAATACCATTTAGATACTATTCAATCAAAAAAATCTAGTTGTTGCTGCTGCTGTTGTTATTACACCATCCGTCACATAATAAATGTCATGTTTTGACTTTTCAAAATCTTTATTTAACAACTTTTAACCTTAAATATATTTATTTGTATTATATACTCTAATATTTGATAAAAAAATTATATGAATGAATTGCGTTTTAAATGTAATTTTTTTTTGTATGAGTTTCATCAAATATTATATAACATAGATAAAGATATTAGATGTCAAAGTTGAAAAGTTAAGTGACACTTATTATGAGATGTTGGGAGTATATTATTATTTATCTTTTTTTTTTTTTTTTAAAGCAATCTTTTTTTATTTTATTTTAAAAGTAAATATCCTGTTATATATGGTGGTTGTTACGTATGACCAGGTCATTTGAATATTCAAGTTGTGCATGTATTCCATATTCTTGTCAACGATTATCACGATCATAAACATATCATAATTTAGTAGTAATATACTCCGTATAAATTAACGTAGTCGACGTTGTTTGTAAACATGACACTAATTTATTAAAATAAACATG
Organism: Rutidosis leptorrhynchoides; assembly: GCF_046630445.1. Classification (NCBI taxonomy): domain Eukaryota; kingdom Viridiplantae; phylum Streptophyta; class Magnoliopsida; order Asterales; family Asteraceae; genus Rutidosis; species Rutidosis leptorrhynchoides. The sequence goes on from NC_092341.1 coordinate 103,816,182, forward strand.
ACACTTATATTAAAATTAAAATAATAATCATATGTACGTCACCACATAATATCTTTCTAAGTTTTCGTTAAGTGATTCATTAAGAGCACTCGGTGCCTCGGAGTCAATTTCACCGTCGAAAATGGACACCGGAAGAATATGGATACCGGCTCGGTGTCAATTTCAGGGTCTTTGGCCACCGTCTCCCCTCCGACAGTGGTTTCAACTATTTTTTTTCTTTTTTAATTATTCTATGTTTCTATTGGTCCAAAACTAAAATCGACCATGAAATAGACACTGAACGACACTCCACTTTAATCAATTTCAAAGTCAATTTTAGACACTGAAATGGACCTTGACAAAGGGACACGAACACCTCGTGCTCTAATATATAATTCGCCAGTTGAAATAAATGTAACAAAAGACAGATAAAGTTTTGACATTAATTCATAGTGTGTACGTAGATAATTATTCGAGTGTACATTGTGTATGTAAAAATTGTTATTTGTTGCTGATATGCAATTTACTGATGTTTCAATTTATAAAGACGTCATGTGACATCTTATCTTGATAGTAACATAAATAACATACAATGACCATAAGACCACTTCCAATGACAAGCCATGGAGCAGTCATCGAAAATATCATCCGAGGGTTCCATTAGTATTGTCAAGCCCTCACATTGCCCTCATCCGCCCTCATCTTCCTTGCCGTGCAATTTTTCTTCATGAAGCATCTTCCAGGACGAGCTGCACATTTCTCTCTCATATTTCTTTGCAATATTTATTTGTACCATAGCATAAACAACTTGTACCTTATCTTATTTAATTAATTTTGTGGGGTATATGTGATGAAGAAGAAGTATGTCATGATTGACAATGGTGTGTCATGAGAGTGTTATGGGAGGGAGTGGTGAGGAAGGTAGAGAAAGAAAACTGATGTGGCGCTGAGGAAGTGTTAAGGAAGGTGTCATGGTTGGGAGTGATCTAACTAACAAGTTTTTCGTATGCACAATGTACATATGTACATAGAGAATTCTTTTTCGCTTGCATTGTTTTGTTTCGGTTGCGATTGTTTAGCTCTTTTCTTGCTGTTTTGTACTTTTGTCCCCCGTGTTTGGCGAGTTACGATTTTAGCTCTTAAGCTTATTAAGTTTTATTTTCTAGTTTTGAAACCCGTTAGGTTTCTCCAAGTACTCTTGATTTGGATAGGTTTATTCATTTTTTATGAATTTATTTTGGTCGAAAGTTTTCTTTAAAAAAAAAAAAAAAAAAAGAGTGTCAACAATTATGAAGACCAACTCAAAAATTATGAAGACACAAAAGATATGTACAAATCTTATTAATTGAAAATGCATTAAGTTTTAACTCATGTATACGTCTTCAATGAGCATTAAATGAATTAATTGAGAGTCCTAATGGACCAACCTTGATAATTATTGATGAGTATTGATTAGAAAGAGTGTCAACAACTTTGCGTTAAAAAATGTTAGGAGTGTCTTTTTATTTCATGAATAAATTAAATATAATAAGATGACAACTATTTGAGAATAAAATACTTTGATGCATTTTATTTGGGAATATTTTATTTGATGATTACTTTTAGTAATATTAAATTTTTATGCATATTGAAAAATTTAATATTTATGAGGGCTAAATTTACATTTCGAACAGGACCCTCAAAATTCATGATACGGCATGATCTTTATCATGCTTTATATATACATGTTATTTTTATTAATAATCATTTCAAACATTTAACCATTATTTAATAAAAAAATAAAACAACGTATCTACGTCATTTCAAAAGTTAATAACTAGAAAAAAGTTCGACCGCGCGTTGCTGCGGTTGTATTCAACGCGCGGTCGAATTTGGATATACGTTGTTTGGTAGGTAATATATCTAGTAGGTTTGGTTGTTTGTTGAACGTGTATGTATATGTATGAAATATAGCCCAAAATATTTAGTTTTTTAACGATGTACGTTTCGCGTATAGTTAGTCGCGTTGTGTTCGTAAAATTATTTCGAGTTGAACGGTGGTCTCGGAAAAATTTAACTCGCACCGAGCGAGAATATAGGGCCCGTTATTTAGTATTTTTTTAACGATGTCCGTTTTGCGTATAGTTAGTCGCGTTGTGTTCATCAGATTTTTTCAAGTTGAACGGTGGTCTCGGAAAAACTTAACTGGCACCGAGCGAGAAGATATGGCCCGTTATAAATTCGGGTGGAATTAGTTTCTTTTATTTTAATAAAATTATATATTTACAATTTCTACACCTAAAAAAGTGTAAAGTTGAGGGGCGTTGTGTAATTTGAGCGAAAGGTGAGGGACAGTTTGTAGTGTGAATGCAAACTCAAAACGACGACGCGATAAAACTAAAACAACCAAAATTCTGGTCACTTTTAGAGTTTGTAGTGTGAATGCAAACTCAAAACGACGACGCGATAAAACTAAAACAACCAAAATTCTGGTCACTTTTAGTATATAGGTAAATAAATAAGGTCTTAGACGACTTATAAGTTATAGCCTCACAAAATTTACCATATCGTCCTTCATTCTCAGAACTAGGGATGGCAATGGATCGGATATGGATCGGGTGAGGCCGTATCCGTATCCATATCTATATCCATTTATTTTTTTTACTTTTCATCCATCCATATCCATATCCGTCGGGTGAAGCGGGTTAATGGATAATTATCCATATCCGTTTAAATTTATTTTATTTTTAACAATTATAAGCAGTGGTTCACTATATACGATCAAAAGTAATATTTTTAATAGTTTATGAGACCGAAAGTCACATTTTACTAATCTATATAACAAATATTCAATAGATAACCTATTAAACGTGTACAGATATCGACATGTAAGTTGCTTACTTTTAGTTACATGAAATTACATTTGAACCACCAAAGTACGATATATACATTTGATTATTTAAACAAAATAAAATATTAGAAGAAAGTTATATTTTTAGAGAAAATATAAAGAAAGATGAATATGAATATAATTAATGAAATATCACTACATAAATGATACTAATTTGAGTGATAAATTTATATATTTAGTTATTTCGGGTGAAAGCGGGTTCATCCATGGATGAATTTTTTTATCCACATCCATATCCATATCCATTTAGATCGTCCATATCCACGAATAATCAGGTGGATCGGATGGATATCCACTGGATCGGGTATCCATTGCCATCCCTACTCAGAACAGACCACTACATTAACGTCACATCAATTTTCTCTATCAAATTCCTTCACATTACATATCCATCACACACCACTAATAATTCATTCCCATCACGTACCCCACAAAAATTAACTACAAAGTATATAAATACGTTACATTTGTTTAGGCTTTGGGTACAAATAAATAAAGCACATGTAGGAGAGAGATTCGTACTTCAAAATATGCTATCCGCGGTAATTGTGCATGACGAATTTTGAGGGCAAAGCCATATACACTACTACAAAATGGGTATTTTGGGACGACATTTATGTCTCTTTCTGGACGATATGTCGTTCTCGAAAACTTTCCTGGAAGACATGTCGTCCCCAGCATGTCGTCCGCAAAACTTCGTCCCATAATGTTTTTTCGGACGAGATACGCTTTTTTCACAACGATCGTGGGGCCCACTTTGACTTTTTCAACTAAAATGATGGACGACATTCCTGGACGATAAATGAAAATGACTAGTCGTCCGGAAAGATATATACAACAACAACAAAACTCAATACCACATAAGTGGTGTATGAGAGAGGTGAGATGTAGACAATCTTTCCCCTATCCGAAAAATAAAGACAAGTCATTTCTTCACCAAGAGTGAAAACACTATCAAAAGTAGAGAAAATCATCCCTCTCTCTTCAACTGATAGAGAGAATTGCTTCCGAGTGGATCTCCGACCAATAAGTAGGAAAAAGTTTTTAAAAAAATAAAATAACATTAAAAATAAAATTGAGACGCCATGAAAATGGTAAAATCAAATTTACAGGGGTTTTAAATCCTGCCTGAATTTTAATTTAGGCTCTAAGAGTTAGTCAAGTAGCCAATAAATCGACGCTTGCTGTCGACTTAATAACTAAATTATTTAATTATAAAAGAATATAAAGTACTTTGTAGACGACTTTTCGTGGACGATTGGTCTTCCGCAAAATACTAATAGTAAAATAATGTTTTTTAGTATTTAATATTTGTTTTTTAAATCGAAAATTATTATCTTTGCGGACGACCCTTTCGGGACGACCGGTCATCCGGAATTGGTACTGAGCAGTTTTTTTCGAAATTTAATTCTGTAATTTACCAGCCGTAAAAACAGCATATTTCAAATATCAAAACCTGCTTTACGAATACAATTTATTTCGCAAAATGCCACAACAAAATTAAATAAAAGTCTTAATACCACAATTACAATAATTATTCAAACATTAAACATCAAACAAACTATTAATTAAACAATAAAAAAATATGTAATCCAAACACATCTAACATAGTTTCAAAATAATTGTCTCCAAACAAGCCCAACAAACTACTTACCATTTTTCTTCCTCATTGTTTTCGCTTTCATTTTCGTTAGCGGGAGTACTGGAAGTGGAAGTACCGCGAGTATTGGGATTCCCGAACGCAGATCGTAAATGTGGTTGGACTTCCATATTATAGTAGGCAAAGACTTTGGCTATTTGACTCCCCATGGGGAGTGAGGTTTCTTCACAATGAAAAAACCCAAGTCATATATATAATCTGCTCGTTCCAATAGTTAGCATTTTTAGTAACTTAGAACCCTAAACACATCTTGCTTCTCTAAATCCCTAAAATTATAAAGTGTAAATCAAAGCTTGAGATTTCGTGCACTTGATTATTAAGATTTCAAGGATTCAAACAAGGTAAACAACTCAGATTTTGATGAATTCAAGTGTTCTAAAAATGTTTTTTTTTTTTGTAAAATTTTGGGTTTTGAGTTTGATTCTTGCTTTTGAGTGTTTGTTTAAGTTATTTGTGCTTAAGTATTATTCTGTGTGATCTTGTGTAACTTCATGAGCCTTGAATCGACCAGAAACATCATGAAATCGTGAATTTGAACTCAAACCCGAGAGCAGAATGCTGATAGCTATTCTTCATCATCCCCACGTGTAAGCTCACGCGCGCGTGAGAGGGTGTTCCAGACGCGGGAAAGCCTTACCCTTGTTCTTGATTTCGGCCGCGCGTGTAAGTTTATTACACACGCACGTTGTAAAGACCCAGAAAATTTCATATTAATAAATTAATTACAGGATAAAATATTTCTGACACGATAAGCGAACCTATTATGCTGAATCTTAAAACTTTTTGAACTAGTTTACACATTCATGTACCTTTCGACTTTTTTCGACGATTCACGAACGTCATAACCTGTGATAATTATATAATCGTTTTATTTTTATAATGTAAGTTTTTTTTTAAATTTATAAGAAGAAACGCAATTAAATCAAAGATGTACAAGTAAAAACACTATTTGCTACAGTAAACACTATTTGTTACAGTAAAACACTATTTGTTACAGTAAAACACTATTTGCTATAGTAAATATTATGTTGACAAACTAGCAAACAAAAACATTTTGAGCTGTCCAGCCTGGCCATGCGATCGCATGGCAAAAGCACAGAAAACCCATGCGATCGCATGGGCCTCAGATTCAGAAAATGTGCCTATAAAAGGCCAGTTTGCTCGACGAGTTACACACACCTTTTTCTTTTCTTTCTTCTGTAATCTATAATGATATTTATAATTTATAATTTATAAGTTAAGTTTAATAATAATAAGGTATATACGCAGGTGTTTTTAATTCGGGTTTCAAACCGTTTTAAAACTAAGGAATATTGGGTATTGTTCGGGGTATTGTTCTTGAATCCAAGGCTAACCATACAGTCGTCTACCATCATTACGTCTACGCAATTTGCCTACAATATTGAATCTCAATATTGAACCGTGAGTTTATAGTCTCCCTTTTTTAAATACTTTAAATATTTTTGGGCTGAGAATACATGCAATTTATTTTAAACGCAATGGACACAAGTACATACTAAATCCTACACTGAGTTAAACCGAAAATCCCTTAGCTTTGGTAACTAATAGCTGCCAGTACATAGGATATGGACTGGTGGGCGCGAATAATTGTATATGGATCCATAGGGCTTGACATCCCCGTCCGAGCTAGAGCGCTAGCCTTTCAACGGACGTATGTTATTTGAGTTTCTGACACGTTGGTTTGCATGTATTAAAACGAATAGGGTAATTATCATTATAGCGTTAAGTTTAGTACCAGGGTGCTCTGTTACGTAGAATCTATTGATAAACTTTTGATGAAATCTTGTGGTCTATCTTTATATACTTATGACTCGAGCAATTAAACCTATAACTCACCAACATTCGTGTTGACTTTTTAGCATGTTTTATTCTCAGGTCCTTAGACTGCTTCCGCTGTTATGTGCTTATTGCCTGCATGGAGTCTCTCATGCTTTGTATAAAGTTTATTGCATTCGAAACAAAACCACGTTGTGTAATAAATAAATTGACTGTGATGTCAACCTGTAAAATAAAGACTTATGTATTTTTGGGGTTTTGCTTATACCTAAGCACTCGCCCACATGCTTATAACTTTCTATGCTTAGAAAGTCACTTATTTTAATGAATGCAATATTTTATCAAAACGTATCATATAGAGGTCAAAACCTCACTGTGGAATCAATGATTAACGTGCAACGTCAATAGCGATTTTGACGGGTCGTTACAGTTGGTATCAGAGCTTGAGGTCATAGGGAACCAGAATTTGCATTAGTGTGTTTAACTGGTGATGTGGTAGCGGAGTGTATATAAAATAGCTATTAATTTTTAGCAGAAAATACTATTAAATACGATACAATTTTACACAAGATATTTATTTATTTAGAGAATGGATATACTTAAACCTTGCTACAACACTTATAGGCAGTGTACCTAATCGTACAGTAGTGTAGTTTTTAGTAAGTCCGGTTCGTTCCACAGGGAAAATCTTTAAACAAAGCTTAACGCTATATTAGTTTACTTTTGTAAAAATACAAATATATATATAAGTAATATTATTATTATAAAGGGGGGGTTTTACCGTTTAATGACCGGTTTGTCGATTTTAAAACTTTAGTCGCAGTTAAAACCAAATGTAAAATAATAAATAAATACAAGACTTAATTTAAAGCGTAAAGTAAATAACGATAATGAAATTGCGAATAATAAAAGTGCGATAAAATAAACTTGCGATAATTAAAAAGTACGATAATTAAAAATGCAATTAAATACAATAACGATAAAAATGCGATAATTAGAAGTGCAATTAAATATAAAATAAAGAAAATTAAATATGAAATAAAAGAATTATGCTTATTTAAACTTCCGTAATCATGATAGTTGACGTGTTGGTTTTAGTTTTATGCCCATGGGTTAATTGTCCTTTGTCCTGGATTATTTAATACGTCCGTCTGGTTTTTGTCCATAACAGTCCATCAGTCATAAATATAAAGTGCGAGTGTCCTCGTCAAATTATCCTTATACCCGAAGTTAAATATTCCAACTAATTGGGGACTTAAACTGTAACAAGATTTTAATACTTTGTTTAATAATTACACCAGGATGTCGACTGAGTGTAACCCAAGGTTTTAATATTTTGTTATCAATTATACCAAGTGTCCTTGTACATAATTTCACCCCTGTTTTAATTATTCTAGTGGCTATTAATCCATTCCCGTGTCCGGTTAAATGAACGATTATTCGTACATATAAATACCCCGCCCATCGTGTCCGATCGAGTGTATATGGTAATTTATAGGGACGCCCAATTGTAAATCTTTATATTAACATTAACAAACTATCATTTAGTTAAACAAATATAAAGCCCATTAATAGCCCATAGTCTAATTTTCACAAGTGTCGTTCTTTTGTCCAAACCCCAATTATGGTACAAAGCCCAATTACCCAATTTTAGTAATTAGCCCAACATCATGATTACTTCGTTTTAAATAAGCATAATAATAACTTAGCTACGAGACATTAAATTAAAAAGGTTGAACATAACTTACAATGATTAAAAATAGCGTAGCGTTACACGGACAGAATTTCGACTTACACCCTTACAACATTTGCTAACATACCCTTATTATTAGGATTAAAATTAAAATTAAAATTAAAATTAAAATATAAATATAAATATATACGTTTAGATAGATGGATGGATATATATGTTATTTTTGCGATCAGAATTCGTTTGCTTTTATAGGGAGTTTCAGTTTTTGGGGCTCCGCGACTCGCGGCATTTTTGCTCTTCAAACTCCGCGAGTCGCGGAGTTTGAAATTCCAGCTCACTCCAAATTGGATCTTAGTCTGCCGACGGTTTATTATATAATATAATATATATATATATAATTTATATAATTAATTATATATTAGATTATATTTATATACATAGTTAACTTGTAATTTTTAGTCCGTTGCGTCGAGCGTTGAGAGTTGACTCTGGTCCCGGTTCTGGATTTTCGAATGTCCTTGCGTACAATTTAATATCTTGTACTTTGCATTTTGAATCTTGTACTCTTGTAATTTCGAGACGTTTCTTATCAATAATTGGAACCTCTTTGATTGTATTTTGTACTTTTGAGCTTTTTGGTCGTTTGCGTCTTCAATTCGTCGAATCTGTCTTTTGTCTTCACCTTTTATTATTTAAACGAATATCACTTTTAAATAGAACAATTGCAACTAAAAGCTTGTCTTTCTTGGGGAATAATGCTATGAAATATATGTTCGTTTTTAGCATTATCAAATATTCCCACACTTGAGCGTTGCTTGTCCTCAAGCAATATCGTCTTGAAATACTAGAATCACTTCTTTATTCTTCACACTTTGTACATCAGTGATTTCTATACGGCGGTATAAACAATGGTAGTAACGATATGGTTTACAGTCCCACATGACTATAAAAATTTAGATCCATTAAGGAAATTGGATCTTTATGAAAACATTTGATCTTTTGAAAATTAAATCTAGCTTTTACCCTAGATAAGTTTTCCGGAATAACCCTTCACCGGTGTTTGCAAAATATTTTTGTGGGTTTGGTGGGTTTAAGATTTGAAAATTTTAGCTCAAAACTTATGGTTTTGTGTCACCCACTCGCTAACCTTGTATTTGGAAAGTAACACGTTCAGTTTACTTGTCCCGTATATTACCTTTCGGTAAACTACCGTCCGGTTGTAAAGGAAAGCGTTGAACAAGCAACTGTTATGGCAATGTCCCCTGACATGCTTTTAATTATGGTCTATAACGTGTCAAACGCAATTACTATCCTTGGTAGGAGCAATAGTAAAGCTCACCCTTATAATTTGTAGGTTTGGCACAAGGTCCTGTCCTTGACCATGCTATGCAACCACCGTTCTTATGGTTGACACCTGATTTGGTTCAGGTGACCTAATGAATTCCAGGTGAATTCCTAGGATTTTACGTTCAATGGTAATGAACGCATTGAAAATGGGTTTTCAGAAAACAAATCGGTTTGTAATTTTATCAAAATATTTTCTCGTTCAGGCTCGAGTTTAGATATCATTGAATTCCATGAGTTTGTAATTCTCAATCTTTAAGGTCAATCTCAAGGATTGAGTAATATCAGGCTTAAAAGCTGATTTTTGATCTTTTAAGGAGATTATCCTTTCTGGGGATCTGATTCATTAGTCTTATCCAGCTAATTTGCATGGTGCCCCCCATTGTACGAGATAAATCCTTCTCATGGTTAGGATAAATCTGACCACTTGGCGACCTTGTTTAATGCTGAGGTCCGTGGATTTCCTGCTGATTTTAGTGATGACTTTTCTAGATTTTTCGTCAACCTACAGCTGGTCTGGACGACAACTTCTTGACCTAAATCACAAAGCGCGTGTCTTTTTCGGAAGACTTTACTTCCTTTTAATGATGGAATTGATTCATCGTGTAGATCCATCTCTTCTTTTCTTTCATTGGGTAAAACAGTTTAGTTTAGTCCAAAGCAAAAGTATTTTCAGTTATTTGTTACAGAAATATGTGACATATGTTTAAGATAACTTGATAATTTTTTCCACACTTGGCTTTTATTTTCCTTTTTATTGTCCTCTATTCTATTTTAAATGAATTTTAACATTTTGGTTTGTTTCTCAATTTATGCCCTTTCCGAGGTAACAATAATTTCGGTGTTAAAACCTAGTTTTATCGTTCATAAATATGTATAAACATGATTTTGAGTTCATTTAATTGAAAATTTTGAAAAATTTTACTAGAATTGGGTAGTCAGTATATAAGACTAGGGCTGTTCTTTATTATCAGAGAGCACTAGATTCTAATACAACTACTACTTTACTAGTATTTCTAATGGTAACCAAGTGTATAAAGTAAAAATTTTAAAATCCGAAAGAATTTAACCCCTTCCCACACTTAAGATCTTGCAATGCCCTCATTTGCAAGAAATCAGTAACAATTTAAATTATTGAGGGTGATTTGTGTGAAAATGATTAAATTTTACCAAAGTTTCCAAACATATTTGTGTTTGTTTGCTGAATGATAAATGGTGCATATCATTTGTTCATTCCGTCTTGTTGTTATTTCACATATATTTTGCATCTTGTCGTCAAAATTAGTTGCTTTTGCTGAACTTAATATCAGTCTTTGAAAATGCGTTGTTTTACTCTGTTGTGTACATAAGATAAACTGCAAACATATATACATATTTTTGAAGTTTGGTATATTACCCCACATTCAAAAATTATTAAAATCTAAGAATAAAAGTTAGAAAATTATAAAAACTATTACAATATTAAATAAGTATTAAACGTATCAACATTACAAATTACAAAATAAATAAAACTAAGTAGACTAGGGATGATACTGATACCAATAGGGGTTCCACGCATAACCATAGGTGCTATAAAATGCTTTGGCTGGGTTATACGTAGGATACGGTGGTTTAATCTCTATAGACCAGGGAGGGAATATGGGCTTTGTAGTAGGAATATAGTTTCTACCTATACGTTGGCAATAAGCTATGATTTGGTTTTGATGAACTTGCCAATCTTCAAATGCTCTCTGTCTAGCATTTTCGTACTCCTGTGAAGCTATAAACCTTTGCATTTCTTGCATTTCATTTCCCCCTCCTACATTACCTTGCTGTTGGTTTCTCTCAACCTGCGGATGTTGTAACATCCCGCCTTTTTCCATTTACTTTTCCGTTTAACTATTTAAGTTCCGTTATATGTTTATAACACATCTCGTTAATACGCGTTTGAATTATCTCGTTTAGGTAATTCCCGTACCCGTTTCCTAAGTTGAGGGACTAAAGTTGCCAAATGGAGAAAGAGATGACTAGGTCAACTAGTCAACTCTTTCCTCTCCATTCATTTTATCACCTCCCAAATAATACTTCACCCTTTTTCTCTCAAAACCCTCAAACCTTCAATCATCATCCAAATTCGTTCAAGAAGGATTCGATCAAAACAAATTGCATATTTGAACTCCTCGTGATCTCCTCTTCGTTTCCATACCGATTTCATCAATTTTGGGTAACTTTCTAAAATCACTAATCCTTGTGTTCTTGAGATTTTTAAGTTATAAGGTTGTTAATTAGTGTCTATGGCTCGAGTCTAGTTTGTTTATGTGATTTATATGCTCGATCTCGTTGTTTTAGTGTAACTAGCATGAACTTGAATTTTGGTGTGTTGATCTTGAAATTTGAGTGTTCATATGTTGTTTGATGCTAAGAGATCATGTTTTAATTGTATTTCTAGTGTTACTAGCTTCATTATGATGTATAGTTTGATTAATGAAACCTCCTAAACTTGATTATGAAATTTGGTGAATTTAGATTAAGGTTTCATGAACTTAAAATGGATTTTTTAATGATTTGAATGACATGGAATGTTAGTTGTAAGTGTTAGGTTGTGTTGTATGCTTAATTACCTTCAAAACGGCATATCATATGTATAAATTGGATTCCCGAAACTTAAATTAAAATTGATAAACTTGAAACTTGAAAATAAACCTCTATTGATCGCTTGACGGGATTTCGGTTATAGTATACGATGTTTTTGCTTGATGAAAAGTGCTTAGTTGCGTTCCTTGTCGAAAGAGCTTTCCGATGATATAAAATACATGTTCTAATTGTTCGCGGTTTGTAAAATGTGTTGGTTTGTGTTTTGGTTCGTGCAATTGAGAAATTCAGCAAACAGGGCCTGTAAGGCATTTGGGACGCCGTCCAGATACTTGGGACGCCGTCCCACCATTTGAACCTAGACGCCGTCTAGGATGGCAGGACGCCGTCCCACCCTTCATTGTGGGACGCCGTCTAGCTCTTTGGGACGCCGTCCCATTGTGCTAAAACTGACTGTTCGCCTTGGTCATTTGACATGAAAATGTTTGCTATGCTACGGACCTTCGATTAACATGTAACTTGGCCAACATGCTCATATATGATTTCTAAGATTAGAAAAATAGTTCGGAACCCGACCCGAACGTGTTGACTTTCGTTGACTTTGACCGACCAAAGTTTGACTTTTTGTCAAACTTAACCAAATGATTATGCAACCTTCCTAACTTATTTATATACTTGTATCTTGCATGAAACTTGGCAATTTGATTTCACATGCTAAATAATCGAGTCGTAACGAGCCATAGGACTAATTGAACATATTTGACCTATCGTGTTTACCGTTATTGACACAACCTATTGTTTAGGTCAAGACTAGCATTGTTCTTTGCACACGTTTACTTGTTGAAGTACTTTACTACTCGTGCACTCAAGGTGAGATCATAGTCCCACTTTTACTCTTTTTGAACTTATATTTGGGATGAGAAAACATAAACGATTCTTTTGAACTAAGTGAACACAAGTACAGGAAAACAAACATTCTACATACGAGTTTAGAACAAAATCCTCAATTCGATTATCATTAGTTACACTTGCCGGGTGTAAGCGAGAACTTATGTTGTATGGATCCATATGGGTTTGACAAACCCTCATTCAAACGGTTCGCTACCGTTTACGAATGGAATATATTTTCGAGAAACAGTGTATGTTCTAGCACTAAGTGATGGGGTTCAATGGAAGGAAATGTTAAGCATTGATAATTGGGTGCTCGTGAAACAAACTTTTGGAATGTATTACTATTATTTCATTGATGTAAATCTTGTGGTTCACTTGTACTTACTTACTTAAACCTATGATTTCACCAACGTTTTCGTTGACAGATTTCTATGTTTTTCTCAGGTCCTTGAACGATACATGATACATGCTTCCGCTCATTATTTGATACTTGCATTGGATGTCGAGTATATGTGCATTTCATGGAGCGTCTTTTGACTTTACTTTAAACCATGTCGCCTAGATTTCATTCGTATTATAACGTTGTAACTTAACTATTGGTTGAACAATTCTTGTAAACTTTGGGAACAATCTTTATTATGAAATGAAGGCGACATATTTTGGTCAAACTTTGTCTTAAAGACTTATGACCACGTAACGGGACCTAAGTAGACGGCGCCGTCAAACATGATTTGGTCGGGTCGCTACAGATGGTATCAGAGCGTTGGTTGTAGGGATTTAGAGTTCATTGGTGTCAACCCCGAGTCATAGGGTACATTAGTGAGTCTAGACTACAACCGGCATATAGACTTGAAGTAGGAATTACTTGACTACTTGTGCATTTATACTCGAACGCTTCTACTCATACCTACTCTTAGTTCATCTTAATCTCACGTTGTTTAATTTGATCGACGCGCCACCTTGACTATATGAAATGATGTCGAATGCACATATGAATCAGGGTAATATAATTTCCGGGATTATATTACGGTGACTCATATGAACGTTCCGACATTTTGACATAAAGAATTTAAGGCGAGTCGAGGAAAAACTTCTCTTTATCTTTATTCTATATCACGGTTAGTATTATTGAGAATACTAATCAATGATATTCTTGTGTCTTGAAGGAACAATGGCTCCTCGTCGTGTACGCCGCAATGAAACTCCTGAACAAGCTCTCGAACGGATGATAGCAACCGCCGTAGATGCGGCCATGGCCGGTCACTCATCTAACAACAATAATAATAACAACCACAATAACAACAACAACAACAACAATGGAGCCGGAAACTCAAACGAGGGATGCTCCTATAAAGCTTTCATGGGATGCAAACCTCACACTTTTGATGGAACCGGGGGACCGGTCGTGCTCACCCGATGGTTTGAGCAAACGGAAGCCGTCTTTAGCATAAGCGGTTGTCGGGACCAAGACAAGGTCAAATACTCCACTCACACTTTCTCCGGAATTGCTCTAACATGGTGGAACACCTATGTTCAATCGGTGGGTACCGATGAAGCTCATGCCCTCTCTTGGGCCGATCTAAAGGAAAAGATGATTGTTGAATATTTTCCGCGCGAAGAAACCCGAAAACTTGAGGAAGAACTAAGAGCTTTGAAAGCGGTCGGAAACGATCTCAAAGCTTATAATCAACGCTTCGCCGAACTATCCTTGATGTGTCCTAATCTTGTTAACCCCGAATCTCAAAGGATTGAGCTCTACATGCTCGGTCTTCCAAAAAGCATCAAACAAGGGGTGATGTCATCCAAACCCACTACTCATCAAGCCGCTATGAACATGGCTCGCCAACTAATTGAAACGGTTGACGAAATCGTAGTTCCGGCACCTAAGGCCGAGGATAAATCGGGCGGCAACAAAAGAAAGTGGGAACCCTCCCAATCAAGCAACAACAACTTTGCCAAGAAATCCTTCACTTTCGACGGCAAGAAGGGTTATGCCGGGAACCTACCTCTTTGCAACAAATGCAACAAACATCACTTTGGTGAATGTGGCAAGTTAATTTGCCACCGGTGCCAAGGAGTTGGTCATAAGGCCAACGATTGTAAAAGTGCCACTCCCGTTGCTCGAAAGTGGCCCAATGCACCAAAGACGGGCACTTGTTACGAATGTGGTCAAACGGGTCATTATAGAAATGCATGCCCGAAAAGGAAAGATAACACCAATACGCGCGGCCGAGCTTTCAACATCAACACCGAGGAAGCCCGGGATGACACTGAACTAGTCACGGGTACGTTTCTTCTCAACAATTCTTATGTCTCTTGCTTATTCGATTCGGGTGCCGATAAATGCTTTGTATCCGAGACTTTGACTCATTCTTTTAGCACTCCACCTCTTCCATTAGATACCGCTTATACCATTGAAGTGGCTAACGGGAAACTATTAAGTGCCAACACATATTACCGAGGGTGTACGATAAACATTTTGGGTAAGGAATTTGAAATTGACTTGATACCCATGGAACTAGGAAGCTTTGATGTAATAATCGGTATGAATTGGTTAGCCAAAACGAAATCTCACATCCTTTGTGATCTTAACGCAATCCGAATTCCTATCGAGAATGGTGAACCTTTGATTGTTTATGGCGATAAGAGTTGCACCAGACTCAACCTCGTTTCGTGCCTTAAAGTTAGAAAACTGCTCCGTAAGGGTTGTTTTGCGATCCTTGCCCACGTTAAGAAAGTCGAGTCCGATGATAAGCATATCGATGATGTGCCAATTGTTAGTGACTATTCCGATATATTTCCCGACGAATTGCCGGGTCTTCCGCCTCATCGACCGGTTGAATTCCAAATCGATCTTATTCCGGGGGCCGCACCCGTAGCACGTGCACCATATAGACTCGCCCCATCCGAAATGCAAGAATTGCAAAGTCAAATCCAAGAACTACTTGATCGTGGTTTTATCCAACCTAGCCATTCACCTTGGGGCGCTCCTATTTTGTTTGTTAAAAAGAAAGACGGATCCCTACGAATATGCATTGATTATCGTGAACTAAATAAATTGACGGTTAAGAACCGATATCCTCTTCCTCGCATCGATGACCTCTTTGATCAACTACAAGGGTCTTGTGTATATTCGAAAATCGATCTCCGCTCGGGTTATCATCAATTGAGGGTTAAGGGGGAAGATGTCTCCAAAACCGCTTTCCGAACTCGTTATGGTAGTTATGAATTCCTTGTCATGCCATTTGGTCTCACTAACGCACCGGCGGTGTTCATGGATCTTATGAACCGCGTGTGCAAACCGTATCTCGATAAATTCGTTATTGTGTTCATCGATGACATATTGATCTATTCTAAAAATGAAGAAGAGCACGAACAACATCTCCGACTTGTGCTTGAACTTTTAAGACAAGAACAACTCTATGCCAAATTCTCCAAGTGTGAATTTTGGTTAAAGGAAGTTCAATTTCTTGGTCATGTTGTAAGTGACCAAGGTATTAAAGTCGATCCAACGAAAATCGAAGCCATTAGCAAATGGGAGACTCCTACTACTCCTACTCACATTCGTCAATTTTTGGGTCTCGCCGGGTACTATCGTAGATTCATCGAAAATTTCTCTTTGGTTGCACGTCCTCTAACCGCATTGACTCACAAGGGAAAGAAATTCATTTGGGCGACCGAACATGAATCCGCATTCCAAATCTTGAAAACGAAGCTAACCACCGCTCCTATCTTGTCACTTCCCGAAGGCAATGATGACTTTGTTGTATATTGCGATGCCTCAAAACATGGTTTTGGGTGTGTATTGATGCAACGAACGAAAGTCATTGCTTATGCTTCTCGACAACTCAAAATTCATGAACGAAACTATACGACACATGATCTCGAACTCGGAGCCGTTGTCTTTGCACTTAAAATGTGGAGACACTATCTTTATGGAACCAAGAGTACTATCTTTACCGACCACAAAAGTCTCCAACACATTTTCGATCAAAAGCAACTAAACATGAGACAACGACGGTGGATTGAAACTTTGAACGATTACGATTGCGAGCTTCGTTACCATCCCGGGAAGGCAAATGTAGTAGCCGATGCCTTAAGTCGAAAAGAAAGAGCGGTGCCTCTCCGTGTCCGAGCTTTAAACATCACCATCCACACAAACCTTAATAGCCAAATTCGGGTAGCCCAAGATGAGGCTCTTAAGGATGAAAACATCTCTCTCGAACACTTGAACGTCCTCACCTCTCGATTCGAAGTTAAAGAAACCGGACTCCGATATTTCGCCGGAAGAATTTGGGTGCCTAGTTATGGGGACCTACGAAGCCTTATTTTAGATGAAGCCCATAAGTCACGATACTCGATTCACCCCGGTGCCAATAAGATGTACCACGACCTTAAACAGCTATATTGGTGGCCGAATATCAAAAGGGAAGTAGCTACTTATGTTTCCAAGTGTTTGACATGTTCCAAAGTCAAAGCCGAACACCAAAGACCGTCCGGACTACTTCGACAACCCGAGATCCCGCAATGGAAGTGGGAAGGGATAACGATGGATTTTATCACCAAACTACCAAAAACGACGGGCGGTTATGATACCATTTGGGTTATTGTTGACCGTCTCACCAAATCCGCACACTTCCTTGCCATGAAAGAAACGGACAAAATGGAGAAACTTGCACAACTTTACATTAAGGAGATCGTAGCCCGACACGGTGTACCTTTATCGATTATCTCCGACCGAGATGGCCGTTTCGTTTCTAGATTTTGGCGTACATTGCAAGAAGCGTTGGGAACGCGTTTAGACATGAGCACCGCATATCATCCTCAAACCGATGGACAAAGCGAACGTACAATTCAAACCTTAGAGGACATGTTACGAGCTTGCGTGGTTGACTTCGGAAAAGCTTGGGACAAGCACTTACCTCTCGCCGAGTTCTCTTACAACAATAGTTATCACGCGAGTATTAAAGCCGCACCTTTTGAAGCGCTATATGGCCGCAAATGTCGTTCACCTCTTTGTTGGGCCGAAGTAGGCGACGTACAAATCACCGGACCCGAACTCATTCACGAAACCACCGAGAAAATCGTTCAAATCCGAGATAGGCTTAGGACGGCCCGAAGTCGTCAAAAGAGCTATACCGACAAACGACGCAACGATCTTGAATTTCAAGTCGGTGACCGAGTAATGTTAAAAGTCGCACCTTGGAAGGGTGTAATCCGTTTTGGGAAACGCGGGAAGCTAAATCCGCGGTATATTGGTCCTTTCGAAATCTTGGAGCGTATTGGAACCGTTGCTTATCGTTTAGATCTTCCGCCTCAATTGAACTCCGTTCATCCTACCTTCCATGTATCTAACTTGAAAAAGTGTCTTGCCGAACCCGATATCGTCATCCCTCTCGAAGAACTTACTATTGATGACAAACTTCATTTTGTGGAGGAACCGGTTGAAATTGTGGACACCTCCGTCAAGACATTGAAACAAAGCCGAATCCCGATTGTCAAGGTTCGTTGGAATGCCAAAAGAGGACCCGAGTTTACTTGGGAAAGACAAGATCAAATGCAAAGGAAGTATCCTCATCTATTCGTGAATTCGGAAACGCAAGATCTCGAGGAAGAAACAACGACTACTACGCCTACTTAAATTTCGGGACGAAATTTCTTTTAAGGTGTAGGTAATGTAACATCCCGCCTTTTTCCATTTACTTTTCCGTTTAACTATTTAAGTTCCGTTATATGTTTATAACACATCTCGTTAATACGCGTTTGAATTATCTCGTTTAGGTAATTCCCGTACCCGTTTCCTAAGTTGAGGGACTAAAGTTGCCAAATGGAGAAAGAGATGACTAGGTCAACTAGTCAACTCTTTCCTCTCCATTCATTTTATCACCTCCCAAATAATACTTCACCCTTTTTCTCTCAAAACCCTCAAACCTTCAATCATCATCCAAATTCGTTCAAGAAGGATTCGATCAAAACAAATTGCATATTTGAACTCCTCGTGATCTCCTCTTCGTTTCCATACCGATTTCATCAATTTTGGGTAACTTTCTAAAATCACTAATCCTTGTGTTCTTGAGATTTTTAAGTTATAAGGTTGTTAATTAGTGTCTATGGCTCGAGTCTAGTTTGTTTATGTGATTTATATGCTCGATCTCGTTGTTTTAGTGTAACTAGCATGAACTTGAATTTTGGTGTGTTGATCTTGAAATTTGAGTGTTCATATGTTGTTTGATGCTAAGAGATCATGTTTTAATTGTATTTCTAGTGTTACTAGCTTCATTATGATGTATAGTTTGATTAATGAAACCTCCTAAACTTGATTATGAAATTTGGTGAATTTAGATTAAGGTTTCATGAACTTAAAATGGATTTTTTAATGATTTGAATGACATGGAATGTTAGTTGTAAGTGTTAGGTTGTGTTGTATGCTTAATTACCTTCAAAACGGCATATCATATGTATAAATTGGATTCCCGAAACTTAAATTAAAATTGATAAACTTGAAACTTGAAAATAAACCTCTATTGATCGCTTGACGGGATTTCGGTTATAGTATACGATGTTTTTGCTTGATGAAAAGTGCTTAGTTGCGTTCCTTGTCGAAAGAGCTTTCCGATGATATAAAATACATGTTCTAATTGTTCGCGGTTTGTAAAATGTGTTGGTTTGTGTTTTGGTTCGTGCAATTGAGAAATTCAGCAAACAGGGCCTGTAAGGCATTTGGGACGCCGTCCAGATACTTGGGACGCCGTCCCACCATTTGAACCTAGACGCCGTCTAGGATGGCAGGACGCCGTCCCACCCTTCATTGTGGGACGCCGTCTAGCTCTTTGGGACGCCGTCCCATTGTGCTAAAACTGACTGTTCGCCTTGGTCATTTGACATGAAAATGTTTGCTATGCTACGGACCTTCGATTAACATGTAACTTGGCCAACATGCTCATATATGATTTCTAAGATTAGAAAAATAGTTCGGAACCCGACCCGAACGTGTTGACTTTCGTTGACTTTGACCGACCAAAGTTTGACTTTTTGTCAAACTTAACCAAATGATTATGCAACCTTCCTAACTTATTTATATACTTGTATCTTGCATGAAACTTGGCAATTTGATTTCACATGCTAAATAATCGAGTCGTAACGAGCCATAGGACTAATTGAACATATTTGACCTATCGTGTTTACCGTTATTGACACAACCTATTGTTTAGGTCAAGACTAGCATTGTTCTTTGCACACGTTTACTTGTTGAAGTACTTTACTACTCGTGCACTCAAGGTGAGATCATAGTCCCACTTTTACTCTTTTTGAACTTATATTTGGGATGAGAAAACATAAACGATTCTTTTGAACTAAGTGAACACAAGTACAGGAAAACAAACATTCTACATACGAGTTTAGAACAAAATCCTCAATTCGATTATCATTAGTTACACTTGCCGGGTGTAAGCGAGAACTTATGTTGTATGGATCCATATGGGTTTGACAAACCCTCATTCAAACGGTTCGCTACCGTTTACGAATGGAATATATTTTCGAGAAACAGTGTATGTTCTAGCACTAAGTGATGGGGTTCAATGGAAGGAAATGTTAAGCATTGATAATTGGGTGCTCGTGAAACAAACTTTTGGAATGTATTACTATTATTTCATTGATGTAAATCTTGTGGTTCACTTGTACTTACTTACTTAAACCTATGATTTCACCAACGTTTTCGTTGACAGATTTCTATGTTTTTCTCAGGTCCTTGAACGATACATGATACATGCTTCCGCTCATTATTTGATACTTGCATTGGATGTCGAGTATATGTGCATTTCATGGAGCGTCTTTTGACTTTACTTTAAACCATGTCGCCTAGATTTCATTCGTATTATAACGTTGTAACTTAACTATTGGTTGAACAATTCTTGTAAACTTTGGGAACAATCTTTATTATGAAATGAAGGCGACATATTTTGGTCAAACTTTGTCTTAAAGACTTATGACCACGTAACGGGACCTAAGTAGACGGCGCCGTCAAACATGATTTGGTCGGGTCGCTACAGATGTCTACCATGGTATTGTACTGCGGCGTTATTTCGCCTCTTCAAAACTTTCGCACCATGGTATACATTTAAACCTATTGTATTGCGGGGTTCTGGTTCTTCGACTAATAATCCCCCCCGACTTATATCCACACCGAGATATTCAGCAATCAAAGTAATAAATATACTACCTCCTATTATGCTATGTGGTCTCATCCCCCTAACCATAGCTGATAAATAATAACCCACACAATAAGGTATACTTACAGCGCTTTGTGGGTCTCGAATACACATATGGTAAAACAAATCCTGTTCATTTACCTTTTCCTTGTTCTTACCTCTTTGTGTAATCGAATTAGCTAAAAACCTATGAATTACTCTTAATTCAGCTCTATCTATATCCAAATAAGAGTAATTTCCCCCTTTGAATCGGTGATGGCTTGTCATTTGACTCCATACACCATGTGTATCAAAATTTTCATCTATCTTTCTACCATTTAGTATCAACCCTCTACAATCGGCAGATGCTAACTCCTCAGGCGTATATATACGTAAAGCCTGAGCCATGTCTAGTAAAGACATGTGGCGCATCGAACCTCCTAACAAAAATCTAATAAAAGATCGATCGGTTAAACTAGCTACCCGATCATTTAATTCTATACTACACAACAATTTTTCACACCATACTTTATATACAGGTCTACGCATGGTGAATAAACGTACCCAGTCGTTAAAAGTAGAATTACCATACCTCTGTGCAAGTAATTCCCTAATTGGCCCGGCCAATTCTACAGCTTCTAATGGTCCCCATTCTATGACCCTAGGTACCTCAACAACTTTAGAATGAAGAGTATGCAAACCCCTTTGGTATTTTGGATAATCTATCCAAAGTCTGTCAAATCTCAGGTTCGGGTGCAAATCTTCCAAGTGCATATCAGAAAATGTCATGACTGGATGAGGTATATCTTGTTTGTAGTAGTTATTCACCTCCTGTTGTTCCGCATTCTCAGCAGGAGCATTGCGAGCTTGGGATGAAGATTCACCCCTTTCAGTCTGCAAAATACATCAAATACAATTTTTGTGCATCCAAATATGCATTAGTGTCAGTAAAATCATCAATCAAAATAATTACAATGACATGATCAATTTATATCAAACTTAAGCTCATTTTACATTTTTATTAAATCTACACTTTTTCAAATAAGCATATATGAAAATGTTCGCCAAGTTCATAAGCATTCAACTCAAATAACATGTCAAAATAATCATTACTAGCAATTAAACAAGTTTCAAATGGCATTATCTCTCAAAAATCAAGTTCATGAATTTTAGACTTGAAAAAGTCCACTTTAATTCTCAAAATCATGTTTAGGCTCAAAGTTTGGATCATTTAACTACCTAAACATGTTACACTACTTAATTTAGCAACAATTCATGACAAAAATCGGCCATAACCTGTTTATATCAAAAAGCCCCAAATTGCTCAAGAACACAAACCCTAGATTACACAAAATTTGAAGTTTAAGGCTTCTAATCATGTTAAATAGCATCAATCTAGGTTATACAAGCATAATACATAAACAATTTAAGCATAATTACACTAAAAAGCATCAAAATCAAATTGGGTATAAAATTGCTCAAGAACACTAATTTTCAGATTAAATGGTGTTTAGGTGTAGAAATTTACCGTTTTTCTTGAGTAATTCCTTGATAGCATCCTTCTTAACATGATTTTAGTAAAAGATTTGATGATTAACGGTTAAAAATTGTGATTTTGAGGGTGTTTTTCGGGTTTTTTCGGGTATTATTTTCGCATTATTTTTGAGTTGTGTGTGGACTGATCAGTTCAGCTCGATTTTATTTTTTTTCTGTATTTTGGTCCTCCCGCGAGTCGCGGGGTTTAAACCTTCAAACTCCGCGAGTCGCGGAGTTTGTTATTTTTTTTTACAATCTTTAACTTATAAAACAATTAAGTAATTAATTTTAAAATTTTGTTTCCCTTATTATTTAGGACGAGGTCGTTTCGGATCGATGTCCTAGTCCGTCCTTCGACAAAATTTTAAAATTTGTCTTTTTGTAGCGATTGTTTTAAAAGCTAAGATTTTTGGGGTTTTTTTTTTTTTTTTTTTTTAATGTTTTTGGCATACTTTAATTCAATAAGATTAAAAATAATGATAATAAAAGTTCTCGTCCCTCTCTCGGGTAAAGCAATTTCGGTTCAACGACCTAGTCTTCAACTTACGACGAATTTTAAAAATCATATTTTTAACTTAATGAGATAAAGTAAATTTTTGTTTTTAAATTCTCACAATTTAAATATAAAATTCAAAATTAATATTAAAAATTTACACCAAACTTTAAAATTTGAAATGCATAAAATTAAAAATTCATATTTTTAAAAATTAAAAATTCACACCAAACTTAATTTAAAAATTCATATTATAAATTCACACCAAACTTATATTAATTTTTCAAATATTTACAATTTTAAATATATTGTTTTTACAAAGTGTACAATATTAATTTAAAATTTATATATTAATTTTAAAAACATGGTAAAAATAAAATTAAAAATCTTTTTGGCTTTTTATCCCACTTTAATCAATCAAATATTATCAAAAATATACGCCCCTCTTTTCGGTAAAGTAATTTCGGTTCCAAGACCTAATTTAACTCATGACGAATTTTTGAAATATTTTGGGTTGATTGATTAAAGATATTTATACCTTAAGAATAAACGTTAAATTTCGCAGTGATGTAATAAATTTTTGAATGATATCAATAATTTCGGTCGCCAAACCTAATTTTATTAAATACCAATTTAATACTTTATAGCGAACAAATTAGCGTTTATTATCAAAAGGTTAAAAATAAAAATAAAAAAAATAAAAACTGTACAAACATACCTGTGAAATAGATTTCTTAGTTATATGATCCATCCCATTCATAAGATAGTCGGTTTAATTGGTTTTCCATGGCTACATAGGCGTAACCTCGAGCATTCAGTGTCTTTTCTTCTAAACATATGAACGGTCCGTCTCTGCATAAAGTAACAAATTCGGTGTTTGAATAGGTTTGATTATTTGAACATTTACCTCCATGTGACCATTTTCCGCATTTGTGACATCTTTCTAGGTGTCGTGCTCTTCTTTTCGCTGCGGATTTTGATTTTCCTTTACCAAATTGTAACTTATTATCTTCACATCTGGATTCTTTTCTAACTCCGTCCAATCTTTCTCTGATTACTGATACTATTTCACTCGGTAGTGTGTCATTATTACGTTTAGTGATCAAAGCGGGTAGCATTAGACCATGGTTTAGTTCACAGGCAGTCTTCATTTCCTAAAAAAAATAAAAATTCAGAATGGGGGGAGAAGACTAGTTCTTTAGGGTCTGCTAGGGATAGACCATTCGGGTTCCATTTTCGAGAATTACACGAAAACAGACAATCTAACTCTAACAGAAATACATATTATCCTTTAAAGACTTGATTCTCCCCACACTTAGTTAGCTGTGGTGTCGAAATTGTGATTAACTTCGTTGTCGACTTCCATTGGACTATCTATGTAGTGTTTAACTCTGTGACCATTAACTTTAAATTCAATCCCATTTGAATTTATTAATTCTATCGTTCCGTATGGGAAAACTCTTTTGACTATGAATGGTCCAGACCATCTTGATTTCAATTTTCCAGGAAATAGCTTGAATCATGAATTGAAAAGAAGAACTCTGTCTCCTTCCTTAAATTCTTTTGAACTTCTGATTCTTTTATCATGCCATTTCTTCGTTCTTTCTTTATAGATTAACGAATTTTCGTATGCTTCATGTCTTAATTCTTCTAATTCGTTTAGTTGACTTAATCGTAGACGTCCGGCTTCATGTAAATCAAGATTACATGTCTTCAAATCCCAAAATGCTTTGTGTTCAATTTCTACTGGAAGATGACATGCTTTTCCATAAACAAGTCTAAAAGGTGTGGTTCCAATTGGAGTTTTGTAGGCTGTTCTAAAAGCCCAGAGTGCATCCTCCAATTTAATGGACCATTCCTTCGGATTTGATCCTACGGTTTTCTCTAGAATACGTTTTAAAGCTCGGTTGGTATTTTCAACTTGTCCACTTGTTTGTGGATGATATGCGGTGGAGATTTTATGAGTTACTCCATATCTTTTAAGAACTTTCTCAAGTTGATTATTACAGAAATGAGTACCCCGATCACTTATTAAAGCTTTCGGTGTTCCAAACCTTGCAAAAAGACGTTTTAAAAAGTTGACTACAACTCGTGCATCGTTAGTTAGGAGAGCTTGTGCTTCCGCCCATTTAGATACATAATCAATGGCTACGAGTATATATAGATTATTATAAGATTTTGGAAATGGACCCATAAAGTCAATACCCCAAATGTCAAATACTTCACATACTTGAATGACATTTTGTGGCATTTCATCACGTTGACTTATTTTTCCGGCCCTTTGACAAGCATCACAGGATTTGCAAAGAAGGTGTGAGTCTTTGTAAATTGTAGGCCAATAGAATCCAGCATCATAAACTTTTCTTGCTGTTAGTTGAGGCCCATAATGCCCTCCTGTTGGTCCTGTGTGACAATGGTTTAATATTTTACTAGCTTCATCTCCAAATACACATCGACGTATTATTCCATCGGGACAACTTTTAAACAAATGTGGATCTTCCCAAAAATAGTGTTTTATATCACTGAAGAATTTCTTTCGTTTTTGGTACGATAATCCTTTTTCAAGGAATCCACAAACTAAGTAGTTTGCATAGTCTGCAAACCATGAAATTTCTTTATAATCTATCTTCAATAGATATTCATCAGGAAAGTTGTCTTGTATGGCCGATTCATTTAGAACTTCTAACTCAGGATTTTCAAGACGAGAAAGATGATCAGCGGCGAGATTTTCTGCTCCTTTTTTATCTCGGATTTCAATATCAAACTCTTGTAAGAGTAAGATCCAACGGATTAATCTTGGTTTAGCATCTTGTTTTGAAAATAAGTATCTAAGAGCAGAATGGTCGGTATAGACCACCGTTTTTGCTAGAACGAGATATGATCGAAATTTGTCAAAAGCAAAGACAATATCAAGGAGTTCTTTTTCAGTAGTTGTATAGTTCGTTTGTGCTCCTTGTAACGTCTTACTAGCATAATATATAGGTTGAAATCGTTTTTCAATCCTTTGTCCTAAAACGGCTCCCATTGCAAAATCACTTGCATCGCACATTAGTTCAAATGGTAGATTCCAATTTGGTGTTATCATGATCGGCGCATTAGTGAGTTTCTCTTTAAGAATATTAAAAGATTTGATACACTCATCTGAAAAGATGAATGGAGCATCTTTTTCTAGGAGTTTATTCATAGGAGTGGCAATTTTAGAAAAATCTTTTATGAAACGTCGGTAAAAACCGGCATGCCCTAGAAAGCTCCTAACTCCTCTAACATTGGTGGGATGTGGAAGTTTAGCAATTACATCTACTTTAGCTTTATCCACTTCAATGCCTTCTTTTGAAATTTTATGTCCAAGAACGATGCATTCTTTAATCATAAAATGGCATTTCTCCCAATTAAGCACTAGATTTGATTGTTCGCATCTAATAAGCATTCGTTCAAGATTAGCTAGACATGATTCAAATGTATCACCGAAGACTGAAAAGTCATCCATGAAAACTTTCATGCATTCTTCTATCATGTCATGAAAAATCGCCATTATACACCTTTGAAAGGTTGCAGGGGCGTTACAAAGTCCAAATGGCATGCGTTTGTAAGCAAAAGTACCATAAGGGCATGTGAATGTGGTTTTCTCTTGGTCCTCGGGTGCTATTGGAATTTGAAAATATCCGGAAAATCCATCTAGAAAACAATAGTAACTATTTCTGGCTAATCTTTCCAACATTTGATCAATGAAAGGTAAGGGAAAGTGATCTTTTCTGGTGGCGTCATTTAATTTTCTATAATCAATAAATACACACCATCCTGTTACAGTCCTAGTAGGAATAAGCTCATTTTTTTCATTTGTAATGACAGTCATGCCACCCTTCTTAGGCACGCATTGTACTGGGCTTACCCATGGACTATCAGAGATTGGATAAATTAAACCTGCGTCTAGCAGTTTAATAATCTCTTTCTTAACTACATCTTGCATATTAGGATTTAGTCTTCGTTGGCGTTGCACATACATTTTATGACCTTCTTCCATAAGGATTTTATGTGTGCAATACGAAGGACTTATTCCTTTAATATCATGAATCTTCCATGCAATGGCTGGTTTATGAGCTTTCAACACAGAAATGAGTTGTGATTTCTCATTTTCAGTAAGAGAAGACGATATTATTACAGGTAATTCAGATTCACCATGTAAATAAGCGTATTCCAAATGGTTTGGAAGTGGCTTTAACTCTAATTTCGGAGGTTCTTCTATCGATGATTTGTATCGATATCTGTCTTCTTCTTTTAGCATTTGAATTTCTTATGTTGTTGGTTCATATCCATTAGCTATAAGTGTAGCTAACATTTCAGCTTCATCAATTGGTTCATTACTTTCTCCTAAAGAACATTCTCCTGTTCCTTGTAATTCTGAAAATTCTTCTAATAATTCTGCATGTACATCTATAGTTTGAATATAATAACATGTATCATCTGCAGATTGTGGTTGTTGCATTGCTCTATCAACTGAAAAGGTAACACTCTCATCCTCTATACTTATGGTCAGTTTCTTACCGAACACGTCTATCATTGCTTTAGCCGTGTTTAAGAAGGGTCTTCCTAATATGAGAGGAACTTGAGAATCTTCTTCCATGTTCAGAACAACAAAATCTACTGGAAATACTAAAGTACCAACTTTAACTAGCATGTTCTCCATTATCCCTCTAGGATATTTTATTAATCTATCGGCTAGTTGTATGCTTATTCTGGTTGGTTTCAATTCTCCAAGGTCTAGTTTAGCGTATAGTGAATACGGCATTAGATTTATACTAGCACCTAAGTCTGCCAATGCTTCTATTGAACTAAGACTACCCAGAAAATATGGAATTGTGAAACTTCCTGGATCAGATAATTTTTCTGGTATCTTATTCAACAGCACTGCTGAACAATTAGCATTCATAGTAACAGCCGAGAGTTCTTCCATTTTCTTTCTATTTGAGATTAGATCTTTCAAGAATTTAGCATATCTAGGCATTCCTGAAATCACATCAATGAAAGGAAGATTTACATTTATCTGTTTAAACATATCCAAGAATTTGGATTGCTCGGCTTCAAGTTTATCTTTCTTCATTTTACTCGGGTAAGGAAGTGGTGGTTGGTATGGTTTAACATAAGGTTTAGCCTTAACTGTGTTATCTTCATTAACCTTTTCAACTACCGGTTCTTTTTCCTTATCTTGATTAGGTTGTGGTTCTTGTGGAGTAGGAATAGCTTCATCAGAAGTTACAGGTATTTCAGGTAGTTTAAGTGTTGTACCACTTCTTGTGGTAATGGCTTTAGCTGTTTCATTCCGGGGGTTAGCATTTGTATCACTAGGTAGACTTTCCGGTTTTCTTTCACCTATTAACCTTGCTAGGTTACTTACTTCTTGTTCCAGATTTTGAATAGAAGCTTGTTGATTTCTAAATGCTTGAGCATTTTATTCATTAGTTTGTTTCTGAGATGTGAAAAACTGCGTTTGAGTTTCAACTAGCTTCGTCATCATATCTTCTAAATTCGGCTTTTTATCATCAGTTTGTTGTGGTGGTTTGTTTTGAAAATTAGGTCTTTGCTGGTTGTAAGTATTATTGGATACTTGTTGATTGCTAGGACCTTGTTGGTTGTTGTATGGAATATTTCTGTTATAATTCTGGTTTTGATTGTAAATCGGTCTTGGCGGTTGATAATTATTCTGATAATTATTTCCAGGCCTTTGGTTTATGTATGAAATATTCTCTCTTTGTTCCATTGTTAATTCAATACTGAGACAATCTTTTATCAAATGTGGTCCTCCACACTGCTCACAACTAATTCGTATTGAGTGAATATCTTTAGTCATCTTTTCCATTCGTCTCTCCACAGCATCTATCTTTGCGGAAATGGAATCTAAGTCATGGCTAGAATCGGCTCTAGCTGCCTTAGATGATCTAACGATATCTTTTTCTTGGTGCCACTCATGTGAGTGGGAAGCAGTGTTATCAATAATTTTGTAAGCATCAGTTTCGGTTTTCTTCATAATAGAACCACCAGCTGCTATATCTATGTCCTTCCTTGTAGTGATGTCGCATCCTTGTTAAAATATTTGTACTATTTGACAGGTGTCTAAACCATGTTGCGGACATCCTCTTAACAACTTTCCAAATCTAGTCCACGCCTCATATAGAGTTTCATTTGGCTTCTGTGTGAATGTAACAATTTCTGCTTGAAGTCTTACGGCTTTAGATGCAGGAAAGAATTGTTTAAGAAATTTTTCAACTAAAACGTCCCATGTATCAATCGCCCCTTCAGGTAACGATTCCAACCAATCTTTGGCTTCTCCCTTTAAAGTCCAGGGAAATAACATGAGATATATCTGTTCATCCTCCACTTCTCGGATTTTAAATAGTGTGCAGATCCTATTAAAGGTACGTAGATGTTCATTTGGATGTTCCTTTGGCGCACCACTAAATTGGCATTGATTAGTCACCATGTGTAGAATTTGTCCTTTGATTTCATAATCTGGCGCATTAATGTCTGGATGAGTAATTGCGTGACCTTGGCCAGTGCGTTTAGCTCTCATTCGGTCTTCCATACTTAAAGGTTCCAGATTCTCCATAATTGAATTTGTTGAATCGGAATCACTAGAGGATTCTGATTTAATGGTTCGTTCCTCAACAATCTCTGTTTGAATGATTGGTGGTTCCGGAGGAAAATTTAGTGGTTCAGGATCTATGAATCGTTCCTGAATATTCTCCGGATTCTCAATTGTGAGGTCGGGTTCAAAAAATGGATTATCGGAAATTTGAACTGGAGTACTTGGTCGACTGGATGACGATTCTAAAGAAAAATCAACGGTAGTAATATTTGCTAAATGTCTTGATCTAGTTACAGGTGGTGAACGTACAAAAGGTGGTGAACGTCTTGCTCGGTGCATTCACTGAATATCCTATTAGTTTTTAAAAGGAAAGAAAAATTATAATAAGTTATCCATCAATAGACTTTTCTGATTTTGCCCACGTTTCGAATAGCCAAAAGATGCAGCAGAGGGGCAGGATTCGTTTGGTCTCAATATAATTGAGGACTGTTTGGCTCCAATAACCCGGTCCACGTACAAATCCAACTATTACTACGAACCAGAAAATTTTGATGTCTATCAATTTAACCACTTAAAATAAATTTTCGTAATTTTAAGAAATTTAGATAAGAAGTAGAATAAAAATCTATGTCCTAAAACTAGAATAGCGAGAAATAAGAAAGAAAAAGAGTTTGTCGAAAAAGATCGAAAAAGAAAAATGGTTGAAAAATAAAAGGTGACGGAAAAATAAAAGAAACTTATAACACTTAAAAACACTTGACTAACCTAACCTTATTACTACAACTAACTTAAAATTATAATCGCAAATTGAGATTACTAATTGGAATGATAATTGATACATAGGTAAAAGTCGTCTAAAAATATTAAAGCTTACAGGAAAAACTATATCCCAAATGGAAATAACTTAAAAAAGAAACTAAAACTTAAAAAGGCGTCGTAAAATTCTAAAGTACCTAAATCTTAGTCTAAAGAAAAAGCACTTAAGGAATTCTACGGCAAAGCCTAAAAATCTAGAAGTAAACATAACTATGGCAAAAAACTAAGTTTAAAACTAAATATGAGCGAAAAATACAAATATTACGCTAAAACAATTGAAAAGGGACAAAATATAAAAATATACAAAAAGTTGTAAAAAAAATACAATTTTTATAAAAATATTATTTTTATATTATTTATTTATTAAAACTATTAATTTTACAATTTAATTAAACTAATTTAACTAAAATATAAATTAAATAAAAAGTAAAACTAATTATAATAATAATAATTAATTAGGGTTAATAATAATAATAATTAATAATTACCCGTAATTAAATGCAGATTAGGGTTTCTGTCGGTGTCAGGGTAGCTCCGCGAGTTGCGGTATTCCAAGCAGCAAACCCCGTGAGTCGCGGGGTTCCAAAATTCAACTCTGGTACAGTTTTAAATTTGACGCGTTTTTTTTTATATTCTGTTTAAATAAAAATATTTAATTAAATAAAACTTATATTTTTACAAACTAATGAAACTTTATAAAACTTAAATATTTATCAAACTCTAAAAAATATTTATATTTTTGTTTTTCTTTTTATATTTTCGAATATTTAAAACGTATTTTTATAAAAACGAATTTTAATAAAAGTAAACTAAAAATCTTTTTTTTCTTTATATTAGCGTTGCGCTTCTGGCGTTTAAGAGTTCCCCGGCAGCGGCGCCAAAAATAACTTGATGTGGTAGCGGAGTGTATATAAAATAGCTATTAATTTTTAGCAGAAAATACTATTAAATACGATACAATTTTACACAAGATATTTATTTATTTAGAGAATGGATATACTTAAACCTTGCTACAACACTTATAGGCAGTGTACCTAATCGTACAGTAGTGTAGTTTTTAGTAAGTCCGGTTCGTTCCACAGGGAAAATCTTTAAACAAAGCTTAACGCTATATTAGTTTACTTTTGTAAAAATACAAATATATATATAAGTAATATTATTATTATAAAGGGGGGATTTTACCGTTTAATGACCGGTTTGTCGATTTTAAAACTTTAGTCGCAGTTAAAACCAAATGTAAAATAATAAATAAATACAAGACTTAATTTAAAGCGTAAAGTAAATAACGATAATGAAATTGCGAATAATAAAAGTGCGATAAAATAAACTTGCGATAATTAAAAAGTACGATAATTAAAAATGCGATAAAAATGCGATAATTAGAAGTGCAATTAAATATAAAATAAAGGAAATTAAATATGAAATAAAAGAATTATGCTTATTTAAACTTCCGTAATCATGATGGTTGACGTGTTGATTTTAGTTTTATGCCCATGGGTTAATTGTCCTTTGTCCTGGATTATTTAATATGTCCGTCTGGTTTTTGTCCATAACAGTCCATCAGTCATAAATATAAAGTGCGAGTGTCCTCGTCAAATTATCCTTATACCCGAAGTTAAATATTCCAACTAATTGGGGACTTAAACTGTAACAAGATTTTAATACTTTGTTTAATAATTACACCAGGATGTCGACTGAGTGTAACCCAAGGTTTTAATATTTTGTTATCAATTATACCAAGTGTCTTTGTACATAATTTCAACTCTGTTTTAATTATTCTAGTGGCTATTAATCCATTCCTGTGTCCGGTTAAATGAACGATTATTCGTACATATAAATACCCCGCCCATCGTGTCCGATCGAGTGTATATGGTAATTTATAGGGACGCCTAATTGTAAATCTTTATATTAACATTAACAAACTATCATTTAGTTAAACAAATATAAAGCCCATTAATAGCCCATAGTCTAATTTCCACAAGTGTCGTTCTTTTGTCCAAACCCCAATTATGGTACAAAGCCCAATTACCCAATTTTAGTAATTAGCCCAACATCATGATTACATCGTTTTAAATAAGCATAATAATAACTTAGCTACGAGACATTAAATTAAAAAGGTTGAACATAACTTACAATGATTAAAAATAGCGTAGCGTTACACGGACAGAATTTCGACTTACACCCTTACAACATTTGCTAACATACCCTTATTATTAGGATTAAAATTAAAATTAAAATTAAAATTAAAATATAAATATAAATATATACGTTTAGATAGATGGATGGATATATATGTTATTTTTGCGATCAGAATTCGTTTGCTTTTATAGGGAGTTTCAGTTTTTGGGGCTCCGCGACTCGCGGCATTTTTGCTCTTCAAACTCCGCGAGTCGCGGAGTTTGAAATTCCAGCTCACTCCAAATTGGATCTTAGTCTGCCGACGGTTTATTATATAATATAATATATATATAATTTATATAATTAATTATATATTATATTATATTTATATACATAGTTAACTTGTAATTTTTAGTCCGTTGCGTCGAGCGTTGAGAGTTGACTCTGGTCCCGGTTCCGGATTTTCGAACGTCCTTGCGTACAATTTAATATCTTGTACTTTGCGTTTTGAATCTTGTACTCTTGTAATTTCGAGACGTTTCTTATCAATAATTGGAACCTCTTTGATTGTATTTTGTACTTTTGAGCTTTTTGGTCGTTTGCGTCTTCAATTCATCGAATCTATCTTTTGTCTTCACCTTTTATTATTTAAACGAATATCACTTTTAAATAGAACAATTGCAACTAAAAGCTTGTCTTTCTTGGGGAATAATGCTATTAAATATATGTTCGTTTTTAGCATTATCAACTGGTAATTGTTAGGTTGCATTAGTGAGTCTGGACTATGACCATGTTTGTTTTTACCGATTTTTGCTTATCATTTTGTCAAAAATATTATATGTGATATATTTATATGCTAACGTAATTATTGTTTCAATTATGTGATAGATGACTTCTTCTAATCCTATCATTTTGTACGACTCGTTATCAGACATTGAATCTATTTTCTCCATAACTAAAAAGGGAGTTCCAATACCTATTAAAAAAGAAATTGTGGTAGCCGGGGAATCTCAACTCCCGGTAAACCCAGAGGAGGTCCCAACTCCACCCTAGTTTTCCAGCCCTAGTTTTCCGGAGCCACAGTATCGTTTCGATGGTACCGTGATCCCTGGAATAAACGAGGGCCGTCCATTTCTAAACGAACATGGACACTGGGCCAGATACACCGCCGACGGGCGGGTTGTGCCGATTACGCCTGGCAGATATCGGATCATGACCATCGGTCGCACATATTCTCCTACACATGACTCAGACAGTTCATTAGGTGAGAGCAGTGAGGAGGAGGAGAAGGAAGTAACGGAGATTACTGAAAAAGAAGTTAACAAAGGAAAGGAACCTGTAGTCACCAACCCAGAATTACCAAATCCAAAAATTTATAAAGCAATTGTTGCTCCTAATATTGCTACCCCTAGTCACCCTTCTCTTACCAACTCTATTGAGGTATCAAGTACCTCAGAACCCCGACTAAAATATAAACGTACCGCTCAAATAAGCGTTATTCCAGTACCTGATAACAAGAAGCCTCGCCGCTTTTAAAAACCATTTCTGCTACGACATCACTTCACGCATTGTATAATATTAATTAGTGTGCTTTAATTTATTCTACATATGTTTTATGTAAAATAAATTTATGTGAATAAGTGGTATTGTATCGTTGTACCATAATGCATTGAAGAATAAAGCGTGAAATGAAAATGCATTAGTTTTTCATAATGGAATATTATTTGAATGGTAGTAGTTAATTGTTGTACTAAGCTATTAAGTATAAACTTTAACGGGTACGTAATACCCTAGAAATAATTATAAAATGCTAATAAGAAGAAAAGGCTTTTATAATTGGTTCATATTATTAATATGCTACGATTAACTATTGGCTACTCATTATATCTATAATATTCTATATGATTAATTTATCTCTGTTGTGTTTATTGAAGAAACATGTCTCAAATGTCGGATGCTGAATTTGAAGAACTAGTCGAGAAATGAAATAATTGCTACAGCAGAGGCGGCAAAAGCAGCAGTCGAAGAAGCGGCCAAAGCTGAAATGTCCCGTTCTTATTGATTAAAAACGTTCCATATTAATTGATTTCGTTGCGAGGTTTTGACCTCTATATGAGACGTTTTTCAAAGACTGCATTCATTTTTAAAACAAACCATAACCTTTATTTCATAAATAAAGGTTTAAAAAGCTTTACGTAGATTATCAAATAATGATAATCTAAAATATCCTGTTTACACACGACCATTACATAATGGTTTACAATACAAATATGTTACATCGAAATCAGTTTCTTGAATGCAGTTTTTACACAATATCATACAAACATGGACTCCAAATCTTGTCCTTATTTTAGTATGCAACAGCGGAAGCTCTTAATATTCACCTGAGAATAAACATGCTTTAAACGTCAACAAAAATGTTGGTGAGTTATAGGTTTAACCTATATATATCAAATCGTAACAATAGACCACAAGATTTCATATTTCAATACACATCCCATACATAGAGATAAAAATCATTCATATGGTGAACACCTGGTAACCGACAATAACAAGATGCATATATAAGAATATCCCCATCATTCCGGGACACCCTTCGGATATGATATAAATTTCGAAGTACTAAAGCATCCGGTACTTTGGATGGGGTTTGTTAGGCCCAATAGATCTATCTTTAGGATTCGCGTCAATTAGGGTGTCTGTTCCCTAATTCTTAGATTACCAGACTTAATAAAAAGGGGCATATTCGATTTCGATAATTCAACCATAGAATGTAGTTTCACGTACTTGTGTCTATTTTGTAAATCATTTATAAAACCTGCATGTATTCTCATCCCAAAAATATTAGATTTTAAAAGTGGGACTATAACTCACTTTCACAGATTTTTACTTCGTCGGGAAGTAAGACTTGGCCACTGGTTGATTCACGAACCTATAACAATATATACATATATATCAAAGTATGTTCAAAATATATTTACAACACTTTTAATATATTTTGATGTTTTAAGTTTATTAAGTCAGCTGTCCTCGTTAGTAACCTACAACTAGTTGTCCACAGTTAGATGTACAGAAATAAATCGATAAATATTATCTTGAATCAATCCACGACCCAGTGTATACGTATCTCAGTATTGATCACAACTCAAACTATATATATTTTGGAATCAACCTCAACCCTGTATAGCTAACTCCAACATTCACATATAGAGTGTCTATGGTTGTTCCGAAATATATATAGATGTGTCGACATGATAGGTCGAAACGTTGTATACGTGTCTATGGTATCTCAAGATTACATAATATACAATACAAGTTGATTAAGTTATGGTTGGAATAGATTTGTTACCAATTTTCACGTAGCTAAAATGAGAAAAATTATCCAATCTTGTTTTACCCATAACTTCTTCATTTTAAATCCGTTTTGAGTGAATCAAATTGCTATGGTTTCATATTGAACTCTATTTTATGAATCTAAACAAAAAAAGTATAGGTTTCTAGTCGGAAAAATAAGTTACAAGTCGTTTTTGTAAAGGTAGTCATTTCAGTCGAAAGAACGACGTCTAGATGACCATTTTAGAAAACATACTTCCACTTTGAGTTTAACCATAATTTTTGGATATAGTTTCATGTTCATAATAAAAATCATTTTCTCAGAATAACAACTTTTAAATCAAAGTTTATCATAGTTTTTAATTAACTAACCCAAAACAGCCCGCGGTGTTACTACGACGGCGTAAATCCGGTTTTACGGTGTTTTTCGTGTTTCCAGGTTTTAAATCATTAAGTTAGCATATCATATAGATATAGAACATGTGTTTAGTTGATTTTAAAAGTCAAGTTAGAAGGATTAACTTTTGTTTGCGAACAAGTTTAGAATTAACTAAACTATGTTCTAGTGATTACAAGTTTAAACCTTCGAATAAGATAGCTTTATATGTATGAATCGAATGATGTTATGAACATCATTACTACCTTAAGTTCCTTGGATGAACCTACTGGAAAAGAGAAAAATGGATCTAGCTTCAATGGATCCTTGGATGGCTCAAAGTTCTTGAAGCAAAATCATGACACGAAAACAAGTTCAAGTAAGATCATCACTTGAAATAAGATTGTTATAGTTATAGAAATTGAACCAAAGTTTGAATATGATTATTACCTTGTATTAGAATGATAACCTACTGTAAGAAACAAAGATTTCTTGAGGTTGGATGATCACCTTACAAGATTGGAAGTGAGCTAGCAAACTTGAAAGTATTCTTGATTTTATGAAACTAGAACTTTTGGAATTTATGAAGAACACTTAGAACTTGAAGATAGAACTTGAGAGAGTTCAATTAGATGAAGAAAATTGAAGAATGAAAGTGTTTGTAGGTGTTTTTGGTAGTTGGTGTATGGATTAGATATAAAGGATATGTAATTTTGTTTTCATGTAAATAAGTCATGAATGATTACTCATATTTTTGTAATCTTATGAGATATTTCATGCTAGTTGCCAAATGATGGTTCCCACATGTGTTAGGTGACTCACATGGGCTGCTAAGAGCTGATCATTGGAGTGTATATACCAATAGTACATACATCTAAAAGCTGTGTATTGTACGAGTACGAATACGGGTGCATACGAGTAGAATTGTTGATGAAACTGAACGAGAATGTAATTGTAAGCATTTTTGTTAAGTAGAAGTATTTTGATAAGTGTATTGAAGTCTTTCAAAAGTGTATAAATACATATTAAAACACTACATGTATATACATTTTAACTGAGTCGTTAAGTCATCGTTAGTCGTTACATGTAAGTGTTGTTTTGAAACCTTTAGGTTAACGATCTTGTTAAATGTTGTTAACCCAATGTTTATAATAACAAAAGAGATTTTAAATTATTATATTATCATGATATTACGATGTACGAATATCTCTTAATATGATATATATACATTAAATGTCGTTACAACGATAAACGTTACATATATGTCTCGTTTCCAAATCATTAAGTTAGTAGTCTTGTTTTTACATATGTAGTTCATTGTTAATATAATTAATGATATGTTTACTTATCATAATATCATGTTAACTATATATATAACCATATATATGTCATCATATAGTTTTTTTACAAGTTTTAACGTTCGTGAATCACCGGTCAACTTGGGTGGTCAATTGTCTATATGAAACATATTTCAATTAATCAAGTCTTAACAAGTTTAATTGCTTAACATGTTGGAAACATTTAATCATGTAAATATCAATCTCAATTAATATATATAAACATGGAAAAGTTCGGGTCACTACAGTACCTACCCGTTAAATAAATTTCGTCCCGAAATTTTAAGCTGTTGAAGGTGTTGACGAATCTTCTGGAAATAGATGCGGGTATTTCTTCTTCATCTGATCTTCACGCTCCCAGGTGAACTCGGGTCCTCTACGAGCATTCCATCGAACCTTAACAATTGGTATCTTGTTTTGCTTAAGTCTTTTAACCTCACGATCCATTATTTCGACGGGTTCTTCGATGAATTGAAGTTTTTCGTTGATTTGGATTTCATCTAACGGAATAGTGAGATCTTCTTTAGCAAAACATTTCTTCAAATTTGAGACGTGGAAAGTGTTATGTACAGCCGCGAGTTGTTGAGGTAACTCAAGTCGGTAAGCTACTGGTCCGACACGATCAATAATCTTGAATGGTCCAATATACCTTGGATTTAATTTCCCTCGTTTACCAAATCGAACAACGCCTTTCCAAGGTGCAACTTTAAGCATGACCATCTCTCCAATTTCAAATTCTATATCTTTTCTTTTAATGTCAGCGTAGCTCTTTTGTCGACTTTGGGCGGTTTTCAACCGTTGTTGAATTTGGATGATCTTCTCGGTAGTTTCTTGTATAATCTCCGGACCCGTAATCTGTCTATCCCCCACCTCACTCCAACAAATCGGAGACCTGCACTTTCTACCATAAAGTGCTTCAAACGGCGCCATCTCAATGCTTGAATGGTAGCTGTTGTTGTAGGAAAATTCTGCTAACGGTAGATGTCGATCCCAACTGTTTCCGAAATCAATAACACATGCTCGTAGCATGTCTTCAAGCGTTTGTATCGTCCTTTCGCTCTGCCCATCAGTTTGTGGATGATAGGCAGTACTCATGTCTAGACGAGTTCCTAATGCTTGCTGTAATGTCTGCCAGAATCTTGAAATAAATCTGCCATCCCTATCAGAGATAATAGAGATTGGTATTCCATGTCTGGAGACGACTTCCTTCAAATACAGTCGTGCTAACTTCTCCATCTTGTCATCTTCTCTTATTGGTAGGAAGTGTGCTGATTTGGTGAGACGATCAACTATTACCCAAATAGTATCAAAACCACTTGCAGTCCTTGGCAATTTAGTGATGAAATCCATGGTAATGTTTTCCCATTTCCATTCCGGGATTTCGGGTTGTTGAAGTAGACCTGATGGTTTCTGATGCTCAGCTTTGACCTTAGAACACGTCAAACATTCTCCTACGTATTTAGCAACATCGGCTTTCATACCCGGCCACCAAAAATGTTTCTTGAGATCCTTGTACATCTTCCCCGTTCCAGGATGTATTGAGTATCTGGTTTTATGAGCTTCTCTAAGTACCATTTCTCTCATATCTCCAAATTTTGGTACCCAAATCCTTTCAGCCCTATACCGGGTTCCGTCTTCCCGAATATTAAGATGTTTCTCCGATCCTTTGGGTATTTCATCCTTTAAATTTCCCTCTTTTAAAACTCCTTGTTGCGCCTCCTTTATTTGAGTAGTAATGTTATTATGAATCATTATATTCATAGATTTTACTCGAATGGGTTCTCTATCCTTCCTGCTCAAGGCATCGGCTACCACATTTGCCTTCCCCGGGTGGTAACGAATCTCAAAATCGTAATCATTCAATAATTCAATCCACCTACGCTGCCTCATATTCAGTTGTTTCTGATTAAATATATGTTGAAGACTTTTGTGGTCGGTATATATAATACTTTTGACCCCATATAAGTAGTGCCTCCAAGTCTTTAATGCAAAAACAACCGCGCCTAATTCCAAATCATGCGTCGTATAATTTTGTTCGTGAATCTTCAATTGTCTAGACGCATAAGCAATCACCTTCGTTCGTTGCATTAATACACAACCGAGACCTTGCTTTGATGCGTCACAATAAATCACAAAATCATCATTCCCTTCAGGCAATGACAATATAGGTGCCGTAGTTAGCTTTTTCTTCAATAACTGAAACGCTTTCTCTTGTTCATCATTCCATTCAAATTTCTTCCCTTTATGCGTTAATGCAGTCAAGGGTTTTGCTATTCTGGAAAAGTCTTGGATGAACCTTCTGTAGTAACCAGCTAGTCCTAAAAACTGGCGTATGTGTTTCGGAGTTTTCGGGGTTTCCCACTTTTCAACAGTTTCTATCTTTGCCGGATCCACCTTAATACCTTCTTTGTTCACTATGTGACCGAGGAATTGAACTTCTTCCAACCAAAATGCACACTTTGAAAACTTAGCGTACAATTCTTCCTTCCTCAATACTTCTAACACTTTTCTCAAATGTTCACCGTGTTCTTGGTCATTCTTTGAGTAAATAAGTATGTCATCAATGAAAACAATGACAAACTTGTCAAGGTATGGTCCACACACTCGGTTCATAAGGTCCATGAACACAGCTGGTGCATTAGTTAAACCAAACGGCATGACCATAAACTCGTAATGACCGTAACGTGTTCTGAAAGCAGTCTTTGGAATATCATCTTCTTTCACCCGCATTTGATGATACCCGGAACGTAAGTCAATCTTTGAATAAACAGACGAGCCTTGTAGTTGATCAAATAAGTCGTCGATTCTCGGTAGTGGGTAGCGGTTCTTGATGGTAAGTTTGTTCAACTCTCGGTAGTCGATACACAACCTGAATGTACCATCTTTCTTCTTGACAAACAAAACAGGAGCTCCCCACGGTGATGTGCTTGGTCGAATGAAACCACGCTCTAAAAGTTCTTGTAATTGGCTTTGCAGTTCTTTCATCTCGCTGGGTGCGAGTCTGTAAGGAGCACGAGCTATTGGTGCAGCTCCTGGTACAAGATCTATTTGAAATTCAACGGATCGATGTGGGGGTAATCCTGGTAATTCTTTCGGAAATACATCAGGAAATTCTTTTGCGACGGGAACATCATTGATGCTCTTTTCTTCAGTTTGTACTTTCTCGACGTGTGCTAGAATAGCATAGCAACCTTTTCTTATTAGTTTTTGTGCCTTCAAATTACTAATAAGATGTAGCTTCGTGTTGCCCTTTTCTCCGTACACCATTAAGGGTTTTCCTTTTTCTCGTATAATGCGAATTGCATTTTTGTAACAAACGATCTCCGCTTTCACTTCTTTC
Source organism: Rutidosis leptorrhynchoides (assembly GCF_046630445.1). NCBI lineage: Eukaryota > Viridiplantae > Streptophyta > Magnoliopsida > Asterales > Asteraceae > Rutidosis > Rutidosis leptorrhynchoides. The sequence continues at coordinate 103,857,122 of NC_092341.1, forward strand.
AACCAGTCCATACCGATTATCACATCAAAACTCCCTAACTCTACTGGTATCAAATCAATCTTAAATGTTTCGCTAACCAGTTTAATTTCTCGATTCCGACATATATTATCTGCTGAAATTAATTTACCATTTGCTAATTCGAGTAAAAATTTACTATCCAAAGGCGTCAATGGGCAACTTAATTTAGCACAAAAATCTCTACTCATATAGCTTCTATCCGCACCCGAATCAAATAAAACGTAAGCAGATTTATTGTCAATAAGAAACGTACCCGTAACAAGCTCCGGGTCTTCCTGTGCCTCTACCGCATTAATATTGAAAACTCTTCCACGGCCTTGTCCATTCGTGTTCTCCTGGTTCGGGCAATTTCTAATAATGTGGCCTGGTTTTCCACATTTATAACAAACTACATTGGCATAACTTGCTCCGACACTACTTGCTCCGCCATTACTCGTTCCGACCCCATTTGTTCCTTTCGTTCTATTAACCCCTGGTCCGTAGACCTCACACTTCGCCGCGCTATGACCATTTATTTTACACTTGTTGCAAAATTTGGTGCAGAACCCCGAGTGATTCTTTTCACACCTTTGGCATAGTTGCTTCTGATTGTTGTTGTTGTTGCGGTTATTATTGTTGTTGGGATGATTGTTGTAGTAGCTATTGTTGTTGTTGTTGTTGTTGTTGTTGGGCCGTTTGTTGTAGTTGCGATTGATGTTGCGATTGTTGGGATAATTGTTGCGATTATTGTTGTAATTGCTGTTGTTGTTGTATTGGTGATTCTTATCACCGTTTTCCTCCCACTTTCTTTTGACTTGCTTCACATTGGCCTCTTCAGCAGTCTGTTCTTTAATTCTTTCTTCAATCTGGTTCACTAGTTTGTGAGCCATTCTACATGCCTGTTGTATGGAGGCGGGCTCGTGTGAACTTATATCTTCTTGGATTCTTTCCGGTAATCCTTTCACAAACGCGTCGATCTTCTCTTCCTCATCTTCGAATGCTCCCGGACACAATAGGCACAATTCTGTGAATCGTCTTTCGTACGTGGTAATATCAAATCCTTGGGTTCGTAACCCTCTAAGTTCTGTCTTGAGCTTATTGACCTCGGTTCTGGGACGGTACTTCTCGTTCATCAAGTGCTTGAATGCTGACCACGGTAGTGCGTACGCATCATCTTGTCCCACTTGCTCTAGATAGGTATTCCACCATGTTAACGCAGAACCTGTGAAGGTATGCGTAGCGTACTTCACTTTGTCCTCTTCAGTACACTTACTTATGGCAAACACCGATTCAACCTTCTCGGTCCACCGTTTCAATCCGATCGGTCCTTCGGTTCCATCAAATTCCAAAGGTTTGCAGGCAGTGAATTCTTTGTAGGTGCATCCTACACGATTTCCTGTACTGCTAGATCCAAGGTTATTGTTGGTATGTAGCGCAGCCTGTACTGCGGCTATGTTTGAAGCTAGAAAAGTACGGAATTCCTCTTCATTCATATTCACGGTGTGTCGAGTAGTCGGTGCCATTTCCTTCAAAATAGTTAAATGGAACAAGTTAATCATACAGAATATTAAGAGTAGTTAATAGTATTTCGTAGCATAATATGAACTCATTTATAAAAGCTTTTTCTTCATATTAGCGTTTTATAAGTTTAAATTCGGGTAGTACCTACCCGTTAAGTTCATACTTAGTAGCTAATATACAATTCAACTACTACAATTCTATATGAAAAACTGATTATAATAATATTTCGCGTTCAAACTTTTATACAATATTTTACAAACTTACAATACCGCTTATTTTACATAAAGCATGAAATATAGCACACAATAACTTTGATACAAGATAGTTGTGAAGACAATTCTAGCTAGTACACAAGTCGTTCAGCAAAGGCAATAAATACACGTAATTCATACGTCCAGAAACAAGTCATGCATTCTGGTTTTACTAGGACTACTTCCCATCCTTGGTCTTGTGCAACATAACCGTTATGGCCGTTGATAAGACAGCGTGTTGTAACGTCATCAAAGGGACGAGGGTTACGTAATGTCCAACAGTCCCGTAATAATCTAAAAACCTCATTTCTTACCCCAATTACCGACTCCGTCACTTGTGGAAACGTTTTGTTTAATAGTTGTAGCCCGATGTTCTTGTTCTCACTTTGGTGAGAAGCGAACATTACTAATCCGTAAGCATAACATGCTTCTTTATGTTGCATGTTAGCCGCTTTTTCTAAATCACGAAGTCCAATATTCGGATATATTGAGTCAAAATAATTTCTTAACCCGTTGCGTAAAATAGCATTTGGGTTCCCCGCAATATATGCGTCAAAGTAAACACATCGTAAATTATGGGTTTCCCAATGTGATATCCCCCATCTTTCAAACGAAAGTCTCTTATAAACCAAGACATTCTTGGAACGTTCTTCGAATGTCTTACAAACTGATCTCGCCTTAAATAGTTGTGCCGAAGAATTCTGGCCGACTCTAGACAAGATTTCATCAATCATGTCTCCGGGTAGGTCTCTTAAAATATTGGGTTGTCTATCCATTTTGTATTTTTAAACTGTAAAATAGACAAGAGTTAGATTCATAAAAAAAATACTTATTAATACAAGCAATTTTTACATATATCATAAAGCATAAGAACACTATATTCCATATATTACACCACACGAATACAACTATCTTATTCCGACTCGCTCGTTTCTTCTTCTTCGGTTTTGGTTCGTTTTGCCAAGTTTCTAGGGATATATGATGTTCCCCTAATACGAACCGTCGTTGTCCACATTGGTTTAGAAAAACCTGGTGGTTTAGAGGTTCCCGGGTCATTATTACAACTTAAGGACTTCGGGGGTTGACGATACATATAAAGTTCATCGGGGTTGGAATTAGATTTCTCTATTTTTATGCCCTTTCCCTTATTATTTTCTTTTGCCTTTTTAAATTCAGTTGGGGTAATTTCTATAACATCATCGGAATTCTCGTCGGAATCCGATTCATCGGAGAATTGGTAATCCTCCCAATATTTTGCTTCCTTGGCGGAAACACCATTGACCATAATTAACTTTGGTCGGTTGGTTGAGGATTTTCTTTTACTTAACCGTTTTATTATTTCCCCCACCGGTTCTATTTCTTCATCCGGTTCCGATTCTTCTTCCGGTTCCGATTCTTCTTCCGGTTCCGACTCTTCTTCCGGTTCCTCTTCGGGAACTTGTGAATCAGTCCACAAATTATTCCAATTTACATTTGACTCTTCATTATTATTAGGTGAGTCAATGGGACTTGTTCTAGAGGTAGACATCTATCACATAATATCAAACACGTTAAGAGATTAATATATCACATAATATTCATATGTTAAAAATATATAGTTTCCAACAAAAATGTTAAGCAATCATTTTTAAAGAAAACACGGTCGAAGTCCAGACTCACTAATGCATCCTAACAAACTCGATAAGACACACTAATGCAAATTTTCTGGTTCTCTAAGACCAACGCTCTGATACCAACTGAAATGTCCCGTTCTTATTGATTAAAAACGTTCCATATTAATTGATTTCGTTGCGAGGTTTTGACCTCTATATGAGACGTTTTTCAAAGACTGCATTCATTTTTAAAACAAACCATAACCTTTATTTCATAAATAAAGGTTTAAAAAGCTTTACGTAGATTATCAAATAATGATAATCTAAAATATCCTGTTTACACACGACCATTACATAATGGTTTACAATACAAATATGTTACATCGAAATCAGTTTCTTGAATGCAGTTTTTACACAATATCATACAAACATGGACTCCAAATCTTGTCCTTATTTTAGTATGCAACAGCGGAAGCTCTTAATATTCACCTGAGAATAAACATGCTTTAAACGTCAACAAAAATGTTGGTGAGTTATAGGTTTAACCTATATATATCAAATCGTAACAATAGACCACAAGATTTCATATTTCAATACACATCCCATACATAGAGATAAAAATCATTCATATGGTGAACACCTGGTAACCGACAATAACAAGATGCATATATAAGAATATCCCCATCATTCCGGGACACCCTTCGGATATGATATAAATTTCGAAGTACTAAAGCATCCGGTACTTTGGATGGGGTTTGTTAGGCCCAATAGATCTATCTTTAGGATTCGCGTCAATTAGGGTGTCTGTTCCCTAATTCTTAGATTACCAGACTTAATAAAAAGGGGCATATTCGATTTCGATAATTCAACCATAGAATGTAGTTTCACGTACTTGTGTCTATTTTGTAAATCATTTATAAAACCTGCATGTATTCTCATCCCAAAAATATTAGATTTTAAAAGTGGGACTATAACTCACTTTCACAGATTTTTACTTCGTCGGGAAGCAAGACTTGGCCACTGGTTGATTCACGAACCTATAACAATATATACATATATATCAAAGTATGTTCAAAATATATTTACAACACTTTTAATATATTTTGATGTTTTAAGTTTATTAAGTCAGCTGTCCTCGTTAGTAACCTACAACTAGTTGTCCACAGTTAGATGTACAGAAATAAATCGATAAATATTATCTTGAATCAATCCACGACCCAGTGTATACATATCTCAGTATTGATCACAACTCAAACTATATATATTTTGGAATCAACCTCAACCCTGTATAGCTAACTCCAACATTCACATATAGAGTGTCTATGGTTGTTCCGAAATATATATAGATGTGTCGACATGATAGGTCGAAACGTTGTATACGTGTCTATGGTATCTCAAGATTACATAATATACAATACAAGTTGATTAAGTTATGGTTGGAATAGATTTGTTACCAATTTTCACGTAGCTAAAATGAGAAAAATTATCCAATCTTGTTTTACCCATAACTTCTTCATTTTAAATCCGTTTTGAGTGAATCAAATTGCTATGGTTTCATATTGAACTCTATTTTATGAATCTAAACAAAAAAAGTATAGGTTTCTAGTCGGAAAAATAAGTTACAAGTCGTTTTTGTAAAGGTAGTCATTTCAGTCGAAAGAACGACGTCTAGATGACCATTTTAGAAAACATACTTCCACTTTGAGTTTAACCATAATTTTTGGATATAGTTTCATGTTCATAATAAAAATCATTTTCTCAGAATAACAACTTTTAAATCAAAGTTTATCATAGTTTTTAATTAACTAACCCAAAACAGCCCGCGGTGTTACTACGACGGCGTAAATCCGGTTTTACGGTGTTTTTCGTGTTTCCAGGTTTTAAATCATTAAGTTAGCATATCATATAGATATAGAACATGTGTTTAGTTGATTTTAAAAGTCAAGTTAGAAGGATTAACTTTTGTTTGCGAACAAGTTTAGAATTAACTAAACTATGTTCTAGTGATTACAAGTTTAAACCTTCGAATAAGATAGCTTTATATGTATGAATCGAATGATGTTATGAACATCATTACTACCTTAAGTTCCTTGGATGAACCTACTGGAAAAGAGAAAAATGGATCTAGCTTCAATGGATCCTTGGATGGCTCAAAGTTCTTGAAGCAAAATCATGACACGAAAACAAGTTCAAGTAAGATCATCACTTGAAATAAGATTGTTATAGTTATAGAAATTGAACCAAAGTTTGAATATGATTATTACCTTGTATTAGAATGATAACCTACTGTAAGAAACAAAGATTTCTTGAGGTTGGATGATCACCTTACAAGATTGGAAGTGAGCTAGCAAACTTGAAAGTATTCTTGATTTTATGAAACTAGAACTTTTGGAATTTATGAAGAACACTTAGAACTTGAAGATAGAACTTGAGAGAGTTCAATTAGATGAAGAAAATTGAAGAATGAAAGTGTTTGTAGGTGTTTTTGGTCGTTGGTGTATGGATTAGATATAAAGGATATGTAATTTTGTTTTCATGTAAATAAGTCATGAATGATTACTCATATTTTTGTAATCTTATGAGATATTTCATGCTAGTTGCCAAATGATGGTTCCCACATGTGTTAGGTGACTCACATGGGCTGCTAAGAGCTGATCATTGGAGTGTATATACCAATAGTACATACATATACCAATACGGGTGCATACGAGTAGAATTGTTGATGAAACTGAACGAGAATGTAATTGTAAGCATTTTTGTTAAGTAGAAGTATTTTGATAAGTGTATTGAAGTCTTTCAAAAGTGTATAAATACATATTAAAACACTACATGTATATACATTTTAACTGAGTCGTTAAGTCATCGTTAGTCGTTACATGTAAGTGTTGTTTTGAAACCTTTAGGTTAACGATCTTGTTAAATGTTGTTAACCCAATGTTTATAATAACAAAAGAGATTTTAAATTATTATATTATCATGATATTACGATGTACGAATATCTCTTAATATGATATATATACATTAAATGTCGTTACAACGATAAACGTTACATATATGTCTCGTTTCCAAATCATTAAGTTAGTAGTCTTGTTTTTACATATGTAGTTCATTGTTAATATAATTAATGATATGTTTACTTATCATAATATCATGTTAACTATATATATAACCATATATATGTCATCATATAGTTTTTTTACAAGTTTTAACGTTCGTGAATCACCGGTCAACTTGGGTGGTCAATTGTCTATATGAAACATATTTCAATTAATCAAGTCTTAACAAGTTTAATTGCTTAACATGTTGGAAACATTTAATCATGTAAATATCAATCTCAATTAATATATATAAACATGGAAAAGTTCGGGTCACTACAAAAGCAGCAACCGAAGCAGCAGCCGTGAACACAAATTCACAAAACGGATGCTCATACAAAACTTTTCAAGCATAGTTGAACCAAGGGACCAGTCGGTCTAACCCGATGGTTCGAAAAGATGGAGTCCGTTTTCAAAATCAGTAATTGTGAGGATGGAGACAAGTCAAAGTATGCTTCATGCACGTTGCAAGACGGTGCACTTACTTGGTGGAACAATTATGCTAAACCAGAAGGAGTAGATACGGCATACGATATCTCTTGGGAAGAACTGAAAAAGATGCTAATCGAGGAGTACTGTCCTCGAAACGAGATCAGAAAAATGGAATATGAGTTACGTAATCTGAAGGTTTTCGGTGCGAATCTCAAGAACTATGAACAGCATTTCATGGAACTAGCCTTGCTATGTCCCGAATTAGTGCCAAACGAGGAACGAAAGATAGAGATGCATATTGACGGTTTATTGATCAATATCAAAGGAAATGTTACATCATCCAAACTGAATACGATGCAGGAAGCCATGAGAATGGCACACCAACTCATGAACCAGATCACAGAGAGTTCAATTATGGCACCAATTACCGAAGTTAAGACAACTGAAGGAAAGAGGAAATGGGAGGACCATACGGGCAAAATTTCTCACCCGAAGAGGCAAGCGACCTTTAAGGGCAAACAAGATGGGGCAATTGCTAGCCCATACTACAACGGACCCCATTCATTCTGTAAAAGATGTTACACACATCATGCAGGTTATTGCCAAGTGGTCTGTTATAAATTTAACAGGAAAGGGCGTGTGGCGAAAGATTGTTATGCCACTATTTCTGGCGTGAAGACAAACCCGACCGATGTCAAGAAATGTTTTGGATGCAGGAAGCCTGGTCACTTTATAAATCAATGCCCTGATAAGGAGAAGAACAAGGAACCCACACGTAGGAGGGCATTTAACATTAATGTCAGCGAAGCACGTGAGGACCCTAATCTTGTTACGGGTACGTTTACCGTTAATAATCAACTAGCTTCTATTATGTTTGATACGGGTGCTGATAGAAGTTATATGTGTAAAGAATTAGTTCTAAACTAAAATGTGCATCATTGCCTCTAGACGATAAATATACTATTGAATTAGCTAATGGTAAACTGATAAAAGCCGATAAAATTTTCCATGGTTGCGAAATAAATCTCGCTGGTAAAACCTTCAAAATCAATTTGATACCCGTAGAATTAGGAAGTTTTGACGGAATCGTTGGCATGGACTGGATGTCCAAAACAAGAGTGGAAGTTGTTTGTACTGAGAAAGCGATCCACATCCCTCGAAAGGATGAAACATCATTAATGATTTATGTGGAGAAGAGCAACTCGAAGCTGAACCTTATCAGCTGTATAAAGACTCAGAAACTTATAAGAAAAGGTTGTTATGCTATTCTGGCATACGTGAAGAAGATCAATACCGAAGGAAAAATATTGAAGACGTGACGGTTGTAAGAGAATATCCCGAAGTATTTCCAGAAGAATTACCAGGGTTACCTCCACACAGATGTGTAGAATTACAGATTGATCTCGTACCAGGTTCCGCACCTGTAGCCCGATCCCCATATAGACTTGCACCTTTCGAGATGTAAGAATTGCAAAACCAGTTACAAGAATTATCGGACCGTGAATTTATTCGACCCAGTTTTTCACCTTGGGGGTGCTCCTATTCTGTTCGTCAAGAAGAAGGATGGATCTATGAGAATGTGCATAGATTATCGAGAATTAAACAAATTAACGATCAAGAATCGGTACCCATTACCGAGGATTGATGATTTGTTTGATCAATTGCAAGGATCAAGTGTTTATTCTAAGATTGATCTACGCTCCGAATATCATCAGCTAAGGGTGAAGGAAGAAGATGTTCCTAAAACCGCGTTCAGAACCCGTTACGGTCACTATGAGTTTTTAGTCATGCCTTTTGGATTGACTAATGCTCCAGCAGTATTCATGGATCTAATGAATCGCATCTGTAGACCGTATTTAGAAAAATTTGTCATTGTTTTTATCGACGACATATCGATTTACTCGAAAAACAAGGAAGAACATGAGCAACACTTAAGACTGGTACTGGAGGTACTCAAGAAAGAAGAACTGTACGCAAAATTTTCGAAGTGTGATTTCTGGTTACAAGAAGTACAGTTTTTCGGCCATGTTGTCAGTAAACATGGAATTAAAGTTGACCCCTCTAAGATCGAAGCCATTAGTAAATGGGAAACCCCGAAGACTCCAACACAAATACGCCAATTCTTAGGTCTTGCTGGTTACTACCGAAGATTCATTCAAGATTTCTCTAAAATCGCCAAACCCTTAACTGCATTGACTCAAAAGGGAAAGAAGTATGATTGGTCCATGGAACAGGAATCCTCATTCCAGTTATTAAAGAAGAAGTTAACGTTTGCACCCATTTTGTCATTACCAGAAGGAAGTGATGATTTCATGATCTATTGTGATGCTTCGCGCTAAGGTTTAGGATGTGTATTAATGCAACGCACAAAAGTTATCGCATACGCCTCACGCCAACTAAAAATTCACGAAGGGAACTATACGACGCACGATTTGGAACTTGGAGCAGTAGTTTTTGCACTCAAAATATGGAGACACTATCTATATGGCACCAAGTGTACAGTGTACACCGACCATAAGAGTCTTCAGCATATTTTTGATCAAAAACAACTCAATAGGAGGCAACGTCACTGGGTAGAGTTATTAAACGATTACAATTGTGAAATCCGTTACCACCCCAGAAAGGCTAATGTTGTAGCTGACGCCCTAAGTCAGAAAGAAAGAGTAAAACCTCTTAGGGTTTAACCTTTGAACATTACAATTCGTACTGATCTCACAAAGCAAATTCAAGCAGCACAGTTAGAAGCTTTAAAAGAAGAAAATGAAAAAGGAGAAATGAGCAAAGGGTTAGAAAAATAGCTTAAAGTAAAAGCAGATGGAACCCTGTATTTTGTTGGTAGGATATGGGTACCAAGACATGGTAACCTAAGACAACTAGTACTGGATGAGGCACATAAAACAAGGTACTCAATTCACCCGAGAAACGGGAAAATGTACCACGATCTCAAGAAGTTCTATTGGTGGCCTAATATGAAGACATGAATTGCTACTTATGTAAGCAAATGCTTGACATGTGCGAAGGTCAAAGCTGAGCACCAAAAGCCGTCAGGATTACTGTAACAACCAGAAATTCCTCAGTGGAAATGGGAAAGAATAACCATGGATTTCATTATGAAATTGACAAGGAAATAGTTTCCAGGCATGGTGTACCTATCTCCATCATATCTGATCGCGACACCCGATCCATATCACGTTTTTGGCAGTCATTACAAAAAGAATTGGGAACTCGATTAGATATGAGGACCGCTTATCACCCACAGACACATGGTCAAAGTGAAAGAACTATACAAATATTAGAAGACATGTTACAGGCATGTGTGATTGACTTTGGAACCAGTTGGGATCGACACTTACCCTTGGTAGAATTCTCATACAATTACAACTATCATACGAGCATCAACGCAGCGCCATTTGAAGCACTTTACGGTAGAAAGCGTAGATCTCCTATTTGTTAGAGTGAAGTAGGAGAAAGACAACTGACTGGACTAGAAATTATTCATGAAACCACCGAAAAGATCATTCAAATACAACAGCGATTGAAAACGGCCATGAGTCGCCAAAAGAGTTATGCTGATGTAAGAAGAAAACTGCTAGAATTTCAAGTGGGCGACAAAGTCATGTTGAAAGTGTCACCCTGGAAAGGCGTTGTACGATTCGGTAAATGAGGAAAGCTAAGTCCTAGGTACGTAGGACCCTTTGAAATCACCGAAATAATTGGAGCAGTTGCTTATCGATTAAAACTACCGCAAAAACTTAGTAGTGTTCACGACACATTTCATGTGTCAAATTTGAAGAAATGTTTAGCTGAATAGGATGTCGTAATTCCTCTTGACGAAATACGAATCAATGATAAACTCCATTTTATCGAAGAACCTGTTGAAATCATGGACCGTGAGGTCAAACAATTAAAACAAAGCAAAATACCGATAGTTAGAGTTCGTTGGAACGCTAGACGAGGACCCGAGTTTACTTGGGAATGTGAAGATCAAATGAAGCAAAAGTATCCACATTTGTTCACTGATATCGCTTATAAAACAGGTACTACTCAAAATTTCGGGACGAAATTTTCTTTAACGGGGAGGTACTGTAAAGTCTCAGAAAATTTCATATTAATAAATTAATTACAGGATAAAATGTTTTGGACACAATAAGCGAACCTATTATGCTGAAACTTAAAACTTTTTGAACTAGTTTACACATTCATGCACCTTTTGACTTTTTTCGACGATTCACGAACGTCATAACCTGTGATAATTATATAATCATTTTATTTTTATAATATAAGGTTTTTTTTTAAAATTTATAAGAAGAAACGCAATTTCAAAGATGTACAAGTAAAACACTATTTGCTACAGTAAACACTATTTGTTACAGTAAAACACTATTTGTTACAGTAAAACACTATTTGCTACAGTAAATATTATGTCGACGAACTAGCAAACAAAAACATTTTGAGCTGTCCAGCCTGGCCATGCGACCGCATGACAAAAGCACTTAAAACCCATGCGATTGCATGGGCCTCAGATTCAGGAAATGTGCCTATAAAAGGCCAGTTTGCTCGACGAGTTACACACACCCTTTTCTTTTCTTTCTTCTGTAATCTATAATGATATTTATAATTTATAATTTATAATTTATAATTTAAGTTTAATAATAATAAGGCATATACGCGCGTGTTTTTAATTCGGGTTTCAAACCGTTTTAAAACTAAGGAATATTGGGTATTGTTCGGGGTATTGTTCTTGAATCCAAGGCCAACCATACAGTCGTCTACCATCATTACGTTTATAAAATTTTCCTACAATATTGAATCTCAATATTGAACCGTGAGTATATAGTCTCCCTTTTTAAATACTGTAAATATTTTTGGGCTGAGAATACATGCAATTTATTTTAAACGAAATGGACACAAGTACATACTAAATTCTACACTGAGTTAAACCGAAAATCTCTTAGCTTTGGTAACTAGTAGCTGCCAGTACATAGGATATGGACTGGTGGGCGCGAATAATTGTATATGGAACCATAGGGCTTGACATCCCCGTCCGAGCTACAGCGCTAGCCTTTTAACGGACGTATGTTATTTGAGTTTATGACACGTTGGTTTGGGTGTATTAAAACGAATAGGGTAATTATCATTATAGTGTTAAGTTTAGTTACCAGGGTGCTCTGTTACGTAGAATCTATTGATAAACTTTTGATGAAATCTTGTGGTCTATGTTTATATACTTATGACTCGAGCAATTAAACCTATAACTCAGCAACATTCGTGTTGACTTTTTAGCATGTTTTATTCTCAGGTCCTTAGACTGCTTCCGCTGTGATGTGCTTGTTGCCAGCATGGAGTCTCTCATGCTTTGTATAAAGTTTATTGCATTCAAAACAAAACCACGTTGTGTAATAAATAAATTTACTGTGATGTCAACCTGTAAAATAAAGACTTATGTATTTTAGGGATTTGCTTATACCTAAGCACTCGCCCACATGCTTATAACTTTCTATGCTTAGAAAGTCACTTATTTTAATGAATGCAATATTTTATCAAAACGTATCATATAGAGGTCAAAACCTCACTATGGAATCAATGATTAACGTACCGCGTCAATAGAGATTTTGACGGGTCGTTACACACGTGTAGAACCTTAGCTGCGTGTGGAAGGATTATCAGACCAAGGGAAACATGTGTGATGTTACCCACACGCGTGACTAAATTATATGCGCGTGTATGGGTACTCACGTGCGTGAGCGTCATGATAGTTTCTAGGTCTTGTGCAATTTTGAATCAAGAGTGCCTTTGTGTTTTGTGGTGCTATATGATATGTTTTATGAATAACTTGAGCAGTGTATTGATTTGGAATATGAAATTCTCAGGTGATAAAGACAAAACGTAAAGGCTCAGTAATATAAGATCTCTGAGTTTGTATGTTATCAGGTGAGTGGGACTATCCTTATGGATATGGTAATACAATGACAAGTATAGTAACCAGTGCCACACTTATGACTAGATTGTGTAGTGAGTCTATGACCAAGTGATTCTATGTGACTATGGGTACAACCCAATGATAACGTCGTGGTGTTTTTTCGACGTAAGAGGTCAACCCTATATACCTTGGTGTTTTCGGGTGGGAGTGTGTTGGGTTCAAGTGATGATGTCTGAGTAGTATAGTTCTGAATGATGCATGTGTTACTTGTGGAAGACCATACTAGTGATTTAGTAGCAAGGACTATCGATCGACTCTAGCCCGATTAGATGGTAGTTAAAGGCCCGTACAAGCCGTCGGTCCTCTTGTTAGTCTGTGATAAGTGACCAGTGACCAAAGTTGTGATTGATGCTTATAGTGATGTACATCTAGATATTTTCATTCATTCAATGGTGCGCTAATCCCACCTACAGTGTTCTTTCCATGCATGTGATGTGCATCATGTTTTTGGGATGGATGTAGCAGGGATTGAAGTGATGTTTGACACACCTTACAACTCTGATGTTTTTGTATAAACAGTATTATAACTGACATTTAATTAAGTAACACTGTGTTTTATATAATCGTATAAAATGTGTATTTAATATATATGATGTGTGTTGCATAAAGTCTCCCACGGTGAATAAAAAAAATTATGATGTTACAAGTTGGTATGAGAGCGTAGGTTTGGCAGTATGTAAATTGGAATAAGTGTCATGCTCCCAAATCTCGAAATGTGTCATGTAAAAGATACAAGTGGGGGAAAGAGATAAGTGAATGTAGGTGACGTGTAATTTGATAATTGTGGTTAGTTAGTCATAGGTACTAACGAATTATCAACTAAGTTTTGTGAGATGATGTTATTAGACAGGTTTGTCTGACAAAACTAGAAATGATGGTGCCTTTCTGGCACTGAGACTCGAAATCTTCAGAGCACCTTCAGAGGAGCATAGTGCAGAGCAGGATCAAGCTGAGTATGTTCTTCAGTTGGAAAGTCAGTTAAGAGAATCTCCGGATAGAATGAAAGAACTTGAACAACAACCAGATGCAGTAGTTATTTCTGAAGCTGGTGAACCCCAAGTACCTCTAGGGTTTACGACACCCTACTATTAGTCAGTACTAGTGGCAAACATCTCTCAACCATCACAAACTCATTTCCAAGTACCACCCCAAGTACAGTATAAGTATCCACAACAATTTTAGCACCCCCCGCAATATCAGTATCCGTATCAGAACCCCGTAATGAATCCATTCCAAAATCCTATGTTTCAACAGCAATTAGTAGAAATGAAGAAGAAGTGCGCGTTTAAGAAGTTTCTTGATTGCAAGTCTCATGAATATTCTGCTATACTGATCCGGTAGTAACAATGAATTGGTTACGGGAAGTCGTTCGGGCGCTTGACGCCGGACAATGCGAACCTGAATTGAGAGTGATTTGTGCCAGTAGACTTTTGAAAAATAGAGCTATGATGTCGTGGGATACGATCACATCCCTATTGCCAATAGAACAACTTAACCAAGTCACTTGGGAACAATTCTCAGCTAAATTTTGTGAAAAATATTGTACGGTGTACGATATTAATCGATTGAAGAAAGAGTTCGTGGAAATGAAGATGACGGGAAACATGACAGTGGATGAAGTCTTTAAACAATTTATGGATAAGTTGAGATTCGTTCATCAGTGGGTTCCCGATGAGCAGTCTCGAGTGCAACGATTTGTGGAGATTCTAAAACGTGAGTACCGAATGATCGCTAGACTTTCTACCTCTTTGTCACAAGCTCATATGTTGCCAAAATCATAGAAGGTGATATCAAAGCTGCCTAAAGTGCAGGGCCTGAAAGTATATCATAAGTGAAACCAGCTGCGCTTCAATTTAGTCAGAGGTCAAAGAAATTGAGTAGGTTCAATATGAAATGGAAATCCAGTCAGGGTGGATCATTGTCAAGTGGTCAAAGAGTGTGGTGCAGAACTTGTTGATCTACACACAGTGGGCAGTGTTTAGCATTAACAAAACAATGTTTATGTTGTGGGTCTATAGGCCATGAGCCTCAACATTGTTCATTCACGAATAATGTGTGTTGGAATTGTCAAAAAGAAGGTCATTGATCGGCAGAGTGTCCATCTGCAAGAAAAGCGTATTCTGGGGCAGGGTCAGGGTATGTGCAGAGTCAGCCGGAATATATCTGCTTCCACTACGGTGCAGAAACGAAAGAATCCTCCAACACCTTATGCAAGAGCATTCCAAATGTCATTAGACTCTGCTATTGTTACTAATGATATGATTTCCAGTATGTTTTTAATAAATTCTGTGTCGGTGTGTTATTTGGCTCTGGAGCAAATCGCTCATTTATGTCAAGTGTTTTTTGTACTCAGCTGAATGTGCCAATTAATGTGATTACCGAGCCTATATGTGTTGAAGTGGCCGATGGTAAGACGGTTCCAGTCACAACGTGTGTGTCTGGAGCTACCACTGACATAAAAGGTTGTTTCTTTAGCGTGACTTGCCTAGTGATGCCTATATCTAGTTTTGACATAGTTTTAGACATGAATTGGCTAAGTAATCATAAGGCTAGTATTAATGAAACGACCCAACCCATTATCATACCGACCCAAATTTTTTTTCTTTTATATAACGCATAAATATTGATTACAACGACGCCATGGATATGTTTACAAAACATTTCCAATACCTGACAAGTTTAAACAACTTTAATTTATACATTACATAAGTTAGGTGTCAAAATGGGCATAACAACCCACGACCCGTTTAACACGACCAAAAGACACTTTCGACCCAAAGCGTTTAACTCCGACATAAGACCGAGCATGGTGATTGGGAAAACACTAAGCTATCCTAAATCGAATCCAAAAGCAAAGTCTTCTAAGCAACCCGCAATAATCCACGAATCCCAGCGCTTACCCTTGCCACCTCTTCCTTGCAAATCTATAAAAATATAAACAACGAGAGGGTAAGCTATAAAGCTTAGTGAGGATAAACATACTATATACATACATATGCGTAAAATGAATACGTATCACCAAAACAAGTAGTAAACACATACCACATCCTTGTATAACTAAGCAAAGCTATACGTAACGTACCACCATGTCAAAACCGCAAGATTAGCTAAAACACAACAATATATATATATATATATATATATATATATATATATATATATATATATATATATATATATATATATATATATATATATATATATATATATATATATATATATATATATATATATCACACACACATACGAAAATATAGCCAATACCACAAGGTTAACCCCTTAACCTTAAACATATGAAGGTTGGCCGAACTGCACATGCCTAAGTGAATCTGAACTACACGAGATTCACTACCTTCCTCCCGACTACAATTGAGGATGGCCGAACAACACATGCCTTATGAATCTGAACTAGATAAGATTCATACCTCAACTAAATGATTATAGGGTTGGCGGAACTACACACGCCCGAGTGGATTCGGACTATACAAGATGCACACACTAAGTCATAACAACGCAACTGGGAATGTCAGAACTACACATGACATCGTGAATCTGAACTACACAAGATTCACCATCCCAACACACCTCATCAACATCATCAACATCGACGGGGTTGGCCAAATCACACGCCAACGTGAATCCTTATACTCACAAGATTCACTACCCCAAGGGTGGTAACCTAAAACGCATAAGCGTATAACATGGACCCGATCAAACCCACATAGTCCATTCTCCTATACGCGTGTAGAGTAAACCCAAGCAAGGGTCACTCTACACACCCATACCCATCCTACGCATACATACGCATATAATAACTCACCTTAGCGCCTTGATGAATGCAAAGTCAAGTCCACAAACCACCAATGGAAAGTGCCTATTCCACTTATCACATAACAAACAACACATTTAGGGGGGATTACAAACCAACCCAAATTGACACTTAGTGCAATTTTGACCCAAATGCACTTCCAAGCACAAACAACGCCCAAACTAACCAATAATCACTCAACGCTAGTGAAAATGGTCCTATAACTCCAATTAAACCGAAACACAAGTAACAAATACTTGTCTTCTCCAATTTGACCCATAAACCCTAATTTTGACCCATTTCAAAATTAGTCTTCCTAATACACCCAAATGGGTTCCAACATTTCAATAATCACTAACACTAGTGATTACACCCACTTTACAAGCCCTACACATGGCCAAATTGGTTTCCAACCCAAAATCCACCAACAAGAATATAAAACCCGATTATTAGCTCCTAACTTCCATTAAAGAGCTAGGTGGGTTTCTCAAGAACCTTTAAGCTCAAACCCTAACATGAACACCAAATCAAACAATTGAACCTCGGAGTTAGAACTTACCACAACAACCCCAAGGTAGGCGTGAACGAGGTGAACAACTTTAACTCTTGAGCTTTCACTCGAATCGACCTTCTTCTTCCCCAAATGAAACTTTCTCACTCTACAACCTTGTTTCTCTCACTAGGGTTTGAAGAGAGTGTTTGTGTGAAAAAGATGGGATAAAATGAAGATAAGATGGGATTTGTATCAGTTTTGTGGCTCAAAAACCGTCCATATGTGAAATGACTCATTTTCCCCTCATCAAACCCCATTAAAAATATAAAAGAATGCTGATGCAGGTCTTGACACACGTGCCATCTAACTGGCATGACGTACCACTTAGGTTTCAAATTTACTGATGTTTGCCTTGGCACGGCGTGCCACTTTCTTTGCAAGGCGTGCCAGTCTGAAACTGGTTTTGCTGAATTTTGCTTTGGCACGATGTGCCACTTTCTTCGTACGACGTGCCATTCTGAAACTGAATGTGATTTATAAAATTAAATATTCATACGCCACAATTGATACACCTAATCATAATTGAGGTAAAGAAACCATAATACATTTTTAGAAATGTCGTACGAATTAAGTTTTTACATTAAAACATGTTTTACGACCCTGGCCTCTTATTTAAAATGCCTGCACATGTACATTTGAGTTCAGGGTGTTACAACTCTCTCCCACTTAAACTGGATCGCGTCCTCGTGATCTAAGCCCTTATAATAGTCAAGAAAGTACACCTTCCTTGACTCTTCAAGTTCTCACATAACTCGGGACCTTTTGATGCCGCCATTCCATCCTATCGGTCTCACTTCTTTAATACGCAACGTTCAACCACACAACAATTCCTCCATGATTCCGTGGCACACTTTAACTTATGACTTAAAGTATCATCGCTAACCAAAAATCTATTCCAGACATCCGCACCACACACACGGTGATGGAATTTCCCACACGATCTTCGGTAACTCCAATCGACACACAACCTTTCTCTGTTCACCACTCGTCCATCTTTCCAAGTGAACCTTTACTTTGACCGTCCATCAAAGATGATCTTGTCACCTTTCGCACGTACAAGTCCTCTATAATCTATAGAACTCACTCTCGAACGCGCTCTACACTAACATATCTCTATACGAGGCAGTCAAAATTAACACTGTACGCCCCGAGTTGGCTCACCAAATGGGAAGACTTCCAGCAAACCACTCGAACACGCCTGGGATGACTTCCAGCAAACCACTCAAACACGCCTACCAAACCGAGGCAACATCGTACCCTCCGGGTACATACTCCCCCACTTAGGGTTCTAACCCCACACTATCACCCCCAAGATGATAACATCTCACCGGAATTTCAACATTCCTCAATACGCACGACCGGTCTCAACGTTGGTCATACATAACAACCCTCCGCGGACTTACTAAAAGGTATACGAACCTTGACTTTCCCATTCATTCAATCATTAACGCCCGCCAATCAACACAGTCACTCACAGCAGTACCTTCGGGTTTCTCATCGGTACCCAAGTACAAGGTAATCACACCATCAGTGTGAAGCATTCCACTGGCAGGTATAAGGAGGCACATGACGCAGTGTTATGTAACTCCCATCACTACTACCGAGTCTCAAAAGCTCGATCCTTACGGGGTCTACGCCCGGTGTCACACGTCACCTGACTACTCGAAGTCGCACAAATCCAAAGAACTTTACGGCTCAATGCCCACAACTTTCCTGGCGACACCCGCTAGTCACAGTCCACATAGGCCACACAGCTAGCCTAGTAATCTTCCACTCATCACTAAGGAGATTCTTGGGATCATTAAGACTTACACCCTTCCAACTTCATCATAACCATTAACATGGTTACCTCTACACATAGTCAACAACCATGACCCTACTCGCATATGTACGTGGTCGACGAAAACGCCTCCTAAAATGGCACTACTACGCATACACATACGAAAAGTGGTCGAAAAAAAGTGAACAACACTCACCACAACTTACACGTAAAAGTGGCCAACGAAGAGTGAACAACACTCGCCACACACATATCAACCACAATCGTGGTCAACGAAGAGTGAAATCTCATGGGACCACTCCCCACACTACATCAAGTGGCCAACGAAGAGCGAATCCTTACGCTAGTATGTCACTCGCCACCTTACTCACAACAAGCATCAAGACACAATATTCTAGATAAGACGATAACTCGTCACGTACCCTCACATGGTGATAAAACACCTGGTACACACTAACCCAATAACACACGCGCACAAGGGAACGGTACTCGCACAATGACCGTTGGTACCCGCACAATGACCGAAAGTGTACATACGCCTTATAACATTAAACCCTAGGTGGTATCGAACTCGCGAACTTAAACCCACCTAACAAGCGCATGCATACATGATGATATGGTATCGAATGCTCGAACTTTAAACCCATATCACATGCCAACTCGATGTGGTATCGAGCACTCAAACTTTAAACCCACATCGCATCCACGCTCTTTCGGCCTCGATTACTCAACGAGTAGTGTAACATCGCGCCCTGTACCACTGCAAACAAATAAATCCTTATGCATATACGCATAATCATACTACTCACTAGGACACTATCACAACCACTGTCCTACGGGTCTCACTTCAACGAGTTTAACGACCCTAATACCCCCAAATGCCTAAGCAACAAAAGACTCACATCATAGAGTCAAGGCATCACACATTAACCACACACTCTTCTGAGAGCAACACAAAACCACAAACGTAAGCCGACCGCTCGCTACAACTTATCTCCAATGGAGAATAAAGTTAGCTAAAGCTTACATACACGCCACATGCTATAACTAAATGTACAACATAAGAATATTAAACTGAAAGTACCTAAACGTCTTCTCGCGACGCCTGTCCCTGCTAACTCGGGACACTCCGCCATGCGATGCCCTTCATCAAGGCAATAGAAACGTACAACGTCATTACTTTTCAATTTCGGGCACTCCCAAAATTTGTGACCCCTTTCACCATAATTAAAACATCTAGACGTACAAGAACCCGATGTCCCTTTCCTCATACTACTCGTACTCCCACCTGCGCTTTTAGCTCTCTTGGTCGGAGCGTCATATGAGTTAACCATTCTCTTACTCGAAATATTAACAACCGTTGTCGAAGCATATGATTCAAAACTCTTAGCTGCGGCAAATAGCTTAGAAAAAGAGTCCACTTGCCCAATGCTAATTTTCCCGCGCAAATCATCATTCAAGGTGTTAAGGAAATCCTCCATCAACAACCTATCGTTATTAGTATACTCGGGGAAAAATCGAGCCTTAGACAAAAAGGTAGCCCAAAGAGTATTTAGGTCCATAGACCCTTGTCTCAACTCCCGTATCTCATCATGCATCCTTGTCAAGTCGGCCTGCATTCAAAATTCTTCAAAGAATTCCTTCTTAAAATCGTCCCACGACAACCTCTTGAATGGTTCTTCAGCAACGATATCAATCTTACCATCCAACCAATTCTTCGCATTACTCCGAAAGAAACTAGTAGTGAGTCTCGTTTTCTTGTTCGGAGGACATTCACTTGTACGAAAACACCGTTCGACATCCGAGATCCAACTGGTACTCACTAACGGATCGAGATCTTCGTAGTACATGGGAGGTTTAGTCACTCTAAATTTCTTGTAACTAAACTCCTTTTCACCATCACCTCGAGGTTTGAGAAGCCCCCTTTCGAACTCTTCTCGGAGCGCACTCATTCGTTCCGTAATCTTGCTTCAATCCTAGCCGTCATCTCATCATTGTCACTTCATTCTCCATTCGAAGTCCTACTTCTCGTCGTCATTCTAAAGAATGCAAATTGATCAAATAACGAAACACAAATAAACCACACACAACACCGCCCCATCTTGCTTAACACCCATCGTACATCACTTGTTAGACACGATCTGCACTCGTAACAATGGTAGCTAGTCATTATTATGTGTACACGCCGTCTCAACTCATTAGTACAACGACCATCTTGCTCGATGATATACACAAACACAAACACCACTCTACGCGATATAAACACACGCAAGAATAATATCACAACACCCACAATCCTAGTTAGTTTACCTATACGCCAAGGCACTAACAAAATCCCCGTCCGACCCGTACTCCTACAAGTCCCGCAACAAATAAGCACATCTCAAGTCGACTAAATCCCTTAGACCATGCTCTGATACCACTTGAAACGACCCAACCCTTTATTATACCGACCCGAAAAAAAAATTCTTTTATACAACGCATAAATATTGATAACAACGACGCCACGAATATGTTTACAAAACATTTCCAATACCCGACAAGTTTAAACAACTTTAATTTATACATTACATAAGTTAGGTGTCAAAATGGGCATAGCAACCCACGACCCGTTTAACACGACCAAAAGACACTTTCGACCCAAAGCGTTTAACTCCGACATAAGATCGAGCATGGTGATTGGGAAAACACTACCCAATCCTAAATCGATTCCAAAAGCAAAGTCTTATAAGCAACCCGCAATAATCCACTAATCCCCGTGCTTACCCTTGCCACCTCTTCCTTGCGAATCTATAAAAATATAAACAACGAGAGGGTAAGCTATAAAGCTTAGTGAGGATAAACATACTATATACATACATATGCATAAAATGAATACGTATCACCAACACAAGTAATAAACACATACCACATCCTTGTATAACTAAGCAAAACTATACATAACGTACCACCATGCCAAAATTGCAAGATTAGCTATAACACAACAATATATATATACACATATACGAAAATATAGCCAATACCACAAGGTTAACCCCTTAACCTTAAACATATGAAGTTTAGCCGAACTATACATGCCTAAGTGAATATGAACTACACGAGATTCACTACCTTCCTCCCGAATACAATTAATGATGTCAGAAATACACATGCCTTATGAATCTGAACTACACAAGATTCATACCTCAACTAAATGACCATAGGGTTGGCAGAACTACACACGGTGGATCTGGACTACACAAGATGCATACCCTAAGTCATAACAACACAACTGGGAATTTCGGAACTATACACGACATCGTGAATCTGAACTACACAAGATTCACCATCCCAACAAACCTCATCAACATCATCAACAACGACGGGGTTGGCCAAATCACACACCAACGTGAATCCGTATACTCACAAGATTCACTACCCCAAGGGTGGTAACCCAAAACGCATAAGCATACAACATGGACCCGATCAAACCCACGGAGTCCATTCTCCCATACGCATGTAGAGTAAACCCAAGCAAGGGTCACTCTACACACCCGCACCCATCCTACGCATACATACACATATAATATTTTTACACTCACCATAGAGCTTTGATGAATGCAAAGTCAAGTACGCAAACCGCCAATGGAAAGTACCTATTCCATTTATCACATAACAAACAACACAATTAGGGTAGATTACAAACCAACCCAAATTGGCACTTAGTGCAATTTTGACCCAAATGCACTTCCAAGCACAAACAATGCCCAAACTAACCAATAATCACTCAACGCTAGTGAAAATGGTCCTATAACGCCAATTAAACCGAAACACAAGTAACAAATACTTCTCTTCCCTAATTTGACCCATAAACCCTAATTTTGACCCATTTCAAAATTGGTCTTCCAAATAAACCCAAATGGGTTCCAACACTTCCATAATCAGTAACACTAGTGATTACACCCACTTTACGAGCCTTACACATGGCCAAGTTTGTTTCCAATCCAAAACCCACCAACAACAATATAAAACCCGATTACTAGCTCATAACTTCCATTAAAGAGCTATGTGAGTTTTCTCAAGAACCTTTAAGCTCGAACCCTAACATGAATACCAAATCAAACAATTAAAACTCGGAGTTAGAACTTACCACAACAGCCACAACGTAGCTGTGAACGAGGTGAACAACTTTAATTCTTGAGTTTTCACTCGAATCGACCTTCTTCTTCCCCAAATGAAACTTTCTCACTCTACAACCTTGTTTCTCTCACTAGGGTTTGAAGAGAGTGTTTGTGTGCAAAAATATGCAATAAAATGTAGATAAGATGGGGTTTGTATCAGTTTTGTGGCTCAAAAATCGTCCATACACAAAATAACTCATTTGCCCCTCATTAAACCCCATTAAAAATAGAAAAGAATGCTGATGAAGGTCTTGGCATGGCGTGCCACGTAACTGGCACAACGTGTCACTTAGGCTCTTAATTTGCTGATGTTTGCCTTGGTACAGCGTGGCACTTTCTTGGCACGGCGTGCCACTCTCAAACAGGTTTTGCTGAATTTTGCTTTGGCACGACATGCCACTTTCTTGGTACGACGTTCCACTCTAAAACTAGATGTGATTTATAAAATTAAATATTCATACGCCACAATTGATACACCCAATCATAATTGAGGTAAACCAACCATAATACATTGTTAGAAATGTCGTACGAATTATGTTTTTACATTAAAACATGTATTACAACTCTGGCCTCTTATTTAAATGCCTGCACATGGATGTTTGAGTTCAGGGTGTTACAATTAAGTGCCATAGGAAGATTATATCTTTTCCTTTGACCGATGGGAGACATGTGGTAGCTCGTGGAGAAACGTGGTAGGTTCCGTTGCCCTTTAATCTCAATGATGAAAGCCCATAAATCTTTAGCGAAGGGATGTGATTCTTTCCTAGCCTTTGTAATCGACATGAAGAAAGAAAAGAAAGTGGTGTCTAATATTCTTGTAGTGTCCAAATATCCGGAAGTGTTTCCAGATGACTTACCGGGATTACCGCTGATTAGAAAAGTAGAGTATAAGATCTACCTAGTTTCATAGGCTACGCCAGTTGCTAAGGCTCCATATAGGTTAGTTCTCTCCTAGATATGTGAAATGATGTCTAAAATTCAAGAATTGTTGGACTGCAGGTTTATTCGTCCAAGTTCATCACCATGGGGTGTGCAAGTGTTATTCATGAAAAATAAAGACTGGATGCTCCGAATGTGTATTGATTTTCGTGAATTGAACAAAAGAACAGTGAAGAATAAATATTCGCTTACGAGAATCGATTATTTAATCGATCAGCTTCAAGGAGCTTCGTTCTTCTCTAAAATATATGTGCGTTCTGGGTCTCATCAACTTTGTGTTGCTGAATCTGACATTCCTAAGACTCGTTTCATACTTGGTACGGTCATTATGATTTTTAGTGATGCCGTTTGGGTTAATGAATGTGCCAACAATTTTCATGGATTTTATGAATCAAGTGTGTCGACAGTTTCTTGATAAATTCGTGATAGTGTTTATTGATGACATATTGGTTTATTCGAAAACTGAATCTGAACATGATGAAAATTTGCAGCAAGTGTTAGAACTTTTGAAATGTGAGAAACTTTATGCGAAATTTTCAAAGTGTGAGTTCTGGTTACGTGCAGTTCAATTTTTGGGTCATATTCTGTGCAGAAGGTATTATAGTGGATCCATCTAAAATTGAAGCCGTGATGAACTGGAATTCACCAAAGAATCTAACATAGATCAAGAGTTTTATGGGACTGGCCGGTTATTACCGAAGGCTTATCATAGATTTTTCAAAAATTGCAGGTCCTTTGACGAAACTAACCTGGAAAGATGTGTCTTTTCGTTGGGGTAATGAACATGAAACTGCGTTCTAAACTTTGAAACAGTTTTTATGTCAAGCATCGGTGTTAGCCTTACCTGAAGGATCATACTACTTTATCGTGTATTGTGATGCATCATTATCCGGTTGAGGTTGTGTACTGATGCAAAGAAACAATGTGATTGCGGATGCTTCTCGATAATTGAAACCAAATAAAAAGAATTATCTAGCAGATGATTTAGAAATGGCTCCAGTGGTTGTTGCATTAAAATTATGGAGGATTTATTTATACAGTACGCATTGTGTTATCTGCACTGACCATAGGAGTTTACAATTTTTTTTTTTTTTTTTGCATAAAGAGATGAATATGCGTCAAAGAAGATGGCATGAGTTTATTAAGGATTATGACTGTGAAATAAGGTATCATCCTGGTAAAGCGAATGTTGTTGCTGATGCATTGAGTCGTAAAAGATCCACCAACATTGTGAAACTCATGCGAATTGAAATAGTATCTGATCTAGTGAATCGTTTAAAGATAACTCAACTACAAGCCTTGAGGGATGAACACCGAAATCTGAGCTAATGGTGAAACGAAAAGAGGATTTGACAAATGATTCTCGTGGATTAAAGTCTTATCATGATTCTTTTCGGGTAACGTGGGAAGTTATCACCGAGATATAATCATCCATTTAATATTCGACAAATGTTGAACGATCAGACTGTGATTTCGGATCTTCCATCAGAATTAGCTAGTATTCACGATACGTTAAACGTGTGTTATCTCCGCAAGTGTAAGGTAGATGATGAAATCAGATCCTTTTGTTAGAGGATCTGAAGGTTGATATGAGTAAAAAGCTTGTTAAAGAACAGATTAAGATTGTGGACGTAAAGGTTACCCAGTTCCGCAAAAAATAGATACCTATGGTGCTTGTGGAGTGAAAACACAATTTGGGTGCGCACTTGACTTGGGAAACAGAAGAGCTAATGAAAGCTAGATACCCTTAGTTGTTTGACCGTGACAAGTTTCCAAGAACGGAATCGTCCTAAGGGGGTACATTTGTAACAACTGGGATTTGAACATAGTGCTAATGACCCATTTGCCATTTGTTCATATTAATTCATTAATATTAGTGAAATTATAATTATATGTTTTATAATTATTGGTGTACTAGCTTAACACTCTCAAGATTGGTGGGTTTCGGCAATAAAAATTATAAATATAATATATTATTTATTAGCACATCAATGAAATCAACAAAAAATGTGTATTAAAAACAAATCCAAGGAAAGCATGAAGTTGAACAAAATTGTAGATAAGAGTTATGAATTATAAAAAGAGTGAATATAACTAAAGTTCAAATGGTTGATAAAAAAAGATAATTGATAACTTCACGTCAGATATTTAGGTTATTTAATTATATGACTTTCATAGGACCGAGGCCACTGAATTGATGAAGTTGTGAGCATTAGTATTTTTCAGCTTCAATAATTTGTTCAATGGTCACATATTCCTTGTCGAACACTATGTTTTCTTTTAAGAATGTCACTAATTGATCATGCTGGTGAATCACTAATCCATCTTTCGTCTTAACCATTCTAGTTGAAGCTAATCAGTCCTAACTCCATGAAAGAAATATCTCCTCCGTGAGGATCAGAAACTTCGTGCAAATACACAACAACAGTTTACTTACTTGACCTACTGCATAACACGTATACCAATGTCTTGCCTGATGGCATGCGTAAATTGAAGTCTTTGACCCGCCCATTTTGACGGATATAGTCTTCTTAAAGTACACTCGATGCAGATTGATGACATGATAGAGCCTCACCTTAAGTACAAGAATTCATTAATGTCTTGGACCCTTCGTTTATCATATTCACTTCCACTTTTTCTTGATAAACATAGAAAACTGCTGTTACACTCACAATCATCTATTTGAGCGATATTAGTATTGCATGTCAAAATGGGCCATTTGTGGAGAAAAAAAAATCGATCTATGTAAATTGACCTTCATTTAAGACAACATGATATAGTTGGTTCTTAGACATTAGAGCTGAAAGTGTTTGTCCACAGATTTCTAATTCTCTCTCTTCGGCATTTTCTCTCCGTACTCCCCAGATCTAGATCTACCTCCCTTCCGACTTATATCTCTACAATTGAACCTGCTTTCTCGTCCGATCTTTCTTTTTTCGGTCGCCGTTTTGCATCTCCAAGGTATGTGGCTTTCCCAGGCCACCGGCATCTCGCCGGTGGCTAGGATTTCTTGTTCCTTTTTCTTCTCCGGGAAACAGTGAGTTTTTCCGACTGACAACGCAACCACACCGCCATTCTCGCGGATGGTTGGGTGATTTGGTTGGTTTACTCGCACGTTTTCTGTTTTTTTCTTTCGTTTTACTTATTTCTTCGATTTTCGTGGCTTTCCTCCTGCGAATGTGGTTCTCCGATGGTCGTAGTCGGACTCCGCCACCGTTCTTGTGGTGGGTCCATCTATGACTTCTTCGGTTTTCTTTGTTTCGCCTTCTTTCGCATCTCTCACCGGTGACCTTTGTCACGTCAGCTTTGGCTTGTTTGGTGGTTTCTGGTGGTGGCCACCGGAGGGTGGCGGTGGTTTTGGTGGTTGTCTTCTGTTGTTTTGATGGTTCGGTCCGCTACCCCGTTGGTGTGGACCTCCGTTGTCAATGGAGGGTGGTGTGTGACGACGTTTGACGGGTTCTGTTTTCGGGTGGTGATGGTGCAGCGGTAATGTACTTTCCTGGATCCGTCATTTCTGGTTATATCTTCAGGGATGGGCCAGGCGACGATCTCCATGTTGGAGATCGGGTCTTCTTTCCTGATAGTGGGGCTGGTATTTTGCGGACGGGTTCACTTTTGTGGCTGCTTTGGTTTGCTTGCGTTGTTCGGGTTCCTTGTTGGTTCACGTTACTGTCATAGCTGAAGTTTTGTTTGGATTGCTGCTCTGTTTAGTATAAGCCGGTACTCTAGATTCCGTTTGTTGTACTATTAGTTTTTCTTTATAGCCTAGGTAAAGGTGTCTTTCACCTTTTTGGTGAGACTGTTTGTCTTAGGTTTGTTTAATTTGGCTATGGCTTGTTGGTTTCTTTTGTATCGCTTTGTACTTGTTTGATCTTCGGATCCGTATTAATGTTATCGTTATTTTGCCAAAAAAAAAAAAAAAAAAAAAACTGAAAGTGTTTGGAATTCTATATATATATATATATATATATATATATATATATATATATATATATATATATATATATATATTCTTTAAATAAATCTTAATTAGGAGTTGACATTTGGCAAAAACCTTTTTGATATATATATATATATATATATATATATATATATATATATATATATATATATATATATATATATATATATATAATCAACAGGGAAGCACGTTTTTGCGGGGAAGTAAAATTTTTTTCATTTTTTTTAATTTTTTTTCAGGCATCAAGATCACATAAAAATATGAACATTTAAAAAAGACTCTCTGTGATGAATGTTATTATTTTGACGGTAAAACGCTCGAAGAAAAGAATGAAACATTCAATACATTGAATGTTTTGATTCTGATTTTTTTAAGGGGTTAGAAATTAGGGGGTTAAAAATTATAGTTTAGCTATTAGGGTTTAGAAATTAGGGTTCTGGGTTTAGAAATTAGGGTTCTGGGTTTAGAAATTAGGGTTTAGATTGAATATTTTAACACGAACAGTTTAGAGTTTAGGGTTTACGATTTAGGGACTAAACCCAAAACACTAAACCCTAAACTCTAAATCGAGCTAAATTTCTAAAAAAAAAACTTCACACAAGATGAAAACAAAACGATGCAAATAAATTAAGAATCAAAACATTCAATGCATTGAATGTTTTCATTTTTTTTCTTCGAGCGTTTTACCGCCAAAATAATAATATTCTTCACAAAGTGTTTTTTTTAAATGTTCATATCTTTACCTAATTTTGATGCCTGAAAAATTTTTTTCGAAAAAAATCAAAATTTAAAAAAAATTTACTTCCCCCCATTTCCCTCCAAAAAAGTGTTTCACTCTTGATTATGACCCTATATATATGTATATGTGTATATATATATATATATATATATATATATATATATATATATATATATATATATATATATATATATATATAGTGGTAGGATCAAGAGGGAAGTAACCAATCGGGAGGAAACGGGGGGAATCTAAAACTTTTTTTTTTCCGTTTTTTGAAAAAACTTTATTCACGAACATTATAGATTGGATGAAAATATGAACATTTAGTATAGACACTTTGTGATAAATGTTTTTATTTTAGCGGGAAAACGCTCGAAGAAGTAATATATAACAATTATCGTGTTTTTCGAGCGTATTTTAAGGTTTTAGCTATTGGGGTTTAGATATTAGGGTTTAGATATTAGGGTTTATAGGGTTTAGATATTAGGGTTTAGAAATTTAGGGTTTAGGGTTTAGATTTAGGGTTTAGATTTAGGATTTAGATTGAGTTTTTAACACGAATAGTTTAAAGTTTAGGGTTTAGGATTTAGGGTTTAGGGTTTGGTGTTTTGGGTTTATGGAATAAACCCAAAACACCAAACCCTAAACCCTAAACCCTAAACTCTAAATCGGGCTAAATTTTACTTCACAAAACATGAAAAAAAACGTTCATATTCTTCACGAACAATATTATCTTGAATGTTATTTTTGTCGATCATTTTCCCGCCTAAATAATAACATTCATCACGAAGTGTCTCTTTTAAATGTTCATATTTTCGTGTGATCTTGATGCCGAGAATTTTTTTTTATAAAAAAAACGGAATTTTTTTTTTGCTTCCCCCCGCTTCCCCCCGATTGGTTACTTCTCCATTGATCCTGCCCCTATATATATATATATATATATATATATATATATATATATATTAGAGGGATCAAATTAGAACTTTTTTGTGTGAGAACTACAAAATACATCAAAATACACTGAAATTCGAGCAAAAAAAGTGGCGGGGAGCAAAAAAGGGGAAAGTAGAACAAAAAAAAGGCGGCCAAACAAAAAAATGAAAGTCGAACAAAAATTGTTAAATTCGAACAAAAATGTATTCTACATTTTTGAAAGTCGAACAAAAAAATGTAGAACACGTTGATATTCGAACAAAAAACATGATATTCGAACAAAAATGTGTTCTACATTTTGGTAATTCGAACAAAAATAAAAATAAAAAATCGTTCGTCCGTGTTTTTTTGCTCGAATTTCGTGATTTTGCTCGAATTTCGTGATTTTTGCTCGCCCGCCATTTTTTTGCTCGAATTTCAGTGTATTTTTGAGTTCCTAGAGTTCTCACACTAAAAAAATTCTCACTGGATCCTCCCTATATATATATATATATATAGTGGTAGGAACAATGGGGAAGTAACCAATTGGGAGGAAGCAAATTTTTTAATATTTTCGTTTTTTTCGAAAATTTTTTCAAGAATCAAGATCACACGAAAATATGAACATTTAAAAAAGACACTTCGTGATGAATGTTATTATTTAGGTGCGAAACGATTGACATAAATAACATTCAAGATAATATTGATCGTGAAGAATGTTAATCTTCGAACTTTTTTTTTTTTTCATGTTTTATGAAGTACTTTTTGTCAAAATTTAGTCCGATTTAGATTTTAGGGTTTAGGGTTTAGTGTCTTGGGTTTAGTTCCTAAACCCTAAATCCTAAACTCTAAAGCGTTTGTGTTAAAAACTCAATCTAAATCCTAAATCTAAACCCTAAATCTAAACCCTAATATCTAAACCCTAATATATAAACCCTAATATCAAAACTCTAATTTCTAAATCCTTAAAATACGCTCGAAAAACACGATAATTGTTATATATTATTTATTCGAGCGTTTTCCCGCCAAATTAAAAACATTTATCACAAAGTGTCTTTTTTGGATGTTCATATTTTCATCCAATCTATAATATTCGTGAACAAAATTTTTACAAAAAACAAATTTTTTTTTGCTTCCCCCCGCTTTCTCCCACTTGGTTACTTCCCCATTAATCCTACCACTATATATATATATATATATATATATATATATATATATATATATATATATATATATATATATATATATATATATATATATATATATATATATATATATATATATATATATGTTTTTAGAATGACATGCATCACGATGAATGTTATCAGAAATAACATTTATCAATGAATGTTATTTCTTCAAGTGTTTTCTGAGCAAAATAACAACATTTATCACAAATTGTTTTTTTTAAATGTTCATATTTTCACCTAATCTTAATGTTTGTGAGAAAAAAAATTTTAAAAACGAAAAAAATATAAAATAAAATTTACTTCCCCTTCCCAAAAAAGTGTTTCCTTCTTGATGATGACCATATATATATATATATATATATATATATATATATATATATATATATATATATATATATATATATATACATATATATATATATATATATATATATATATATATATATACATATATACCAGTTTTATGAGCATGTGCGT
The DNA here is from genome assembly GCF_046630445.1 of Rutidosis leptorrhynchoides. NCBI lineage: Eukaryota > Viridiplantae > Streptophyta > Magnoliopsida > Asterales > Asteraceae > Rutidosis > Rutidosis leptorrhynchoides. Next base: position 103,888,509 of record NC_092341.1, read on the forward strand.
CGTACGGATGTAAATTTATGATTTCCTAAATGTAAATATAGGGTTTGAGCCCGTGCATTAATTGACTGTTAATGAGCGAAAAAACTTAAACTATAAAACATATGGTTAGTAAGATTTAGAAATAAATTGGGTATTAGTTGTTTCATCATAAATTTACAAACAAAAAAAAAAGAGTAACAAATTGGATTGATAAAAAGGAATGTAGCATCAAGGTTGTAAAATAATATTGAATTATGAAACATCAATTTGATATTAATGTCGAGTCTACTACTGAATAGCAAAGAAGATTTTCATAATTTAGTAAGTATATAATTCTTTACTCGTTTTATTTATGTTGTACTTGTATATTTTGTTATTTTGTTTTTAGAAAATAAATCGTTGGATTTAATAAAATATGACAAGTGAAATTTATTAATATTATTTAAGTTGTATATTTTGTTATTTTATTTTTAGAAATAGATCATTAAAATTAATTCAATAAAAGCGGATAATTTTAATTAAATTTGAGAGAGTGACATGTAGCAGCAGGTAATGAGAAGATCGACATTTGACAGAATTATATAAAATTATAACAATAATAACTGTAACTAATACTCGTAATAATTATGTTTGTACATGGTTGTAAAGAATCGAAGATGAATACCAGATAATCACAAAACACTTGATTAACTAATTTAAACAGATTACAATCTCAAACTGAAAATAATCTCTACAATCGAATGAAATAACAAAGATCTCTCAGCCACAATACAATAGAACTACTAACATTGTGTTTGTAATTCTAATATACAAATGATCTAATGAATGAACGAAATCACCAAGATGATGATGAAGAAGAAATAACAATAATAAGAAAACCCTAAATTGCTAGAGAGAAAAAGAGAGCAGAGAGAAAGATATTATGAGAGTGATAATCTCATAATAAACAAATAAAGGGTATTTATATTAAAAATAAACCCTAGAATAGCAAGTAGATCCTTGAACTTTAATTCTTTATGAAATAGCACCATTTAACCTTCTCAGCAAAAGCAAACTTTCATTCTTCACAATTTTGTTACATAACTTCCAGACTATCTTTAAAAAAACAAAAAAGCCTAAGCCTGCAACCTACACAAGAGCTAATCATGCCATAAGACAAAGAAAGGAAAGGAAATCAGATTGATATCTTAATATCCCCATGTTGGTTATTAATGCCCAAGACACAACTTATGTCTATACTACTAATAACATTTGAACCTATATGGTCACACACAATGAGTAAATAAATATCAATTACATATTTGAATATGATTTGTATATTACAACCTTATTATACATGTTGTGACATTGTTATTTATTAGAAATAATAATACTACAATTGTATATGGATGAGAATGCATACATATATATAAACATGTATATGTGTAAGTAACAATTATATTTGTAACTTGTTTCCATCTTGTTAACTAAATAATATAATAGTTTTATCAAATTGTTTGATAAAAAGTAACTATATATTATTAACTATTTGACTCTACATTATGTAAGAGTACAAGTAATATGAAATGGTGAGTATGGTCATTGCTTGTGACTTTGGTCATAGAATTGACAAGTATGCTCCATACTTCACTAAATCTTTTCTTTAAATAGGATGGATGTATGTATGTTTTAAAAATGCAAGCAAAAACACACATACAAGTATCATAAAATATCATCTTTCTTGACTTACATAAAGTTCTAAGTGTTCTTTCAAGTTTAAAGAATACTAACAAAACAAGATAGTATTGTAAACAAAAAATAAGAAAGTTTGTTTCTTAGACTTAGTTTCAAGGGTTGTGAGGGACTAGTATCTTGTTGATATAGGAGTTTGTTTTCGTGTGGATTACCGATAGAGGAATGCTATATTGGCTTCTTTGTGTTCTTAGCATACGTAACTTCTCAAGTTCAAAGTCTTCAAAGGTTGTAGTCTTGAACCTCCTCTTTAATATCTTGTTTTCTTAACAACATGCATTTGGATCCTTGGTGGGGAGTTTTTTAAAAGGTTTAAAAATTTTTGTACTTGCTTCCGTTGCTAAATCGTTTTAAGAAATTTTATACAGACCCCTTCAGTGGTATCAAGAGCCGCTCTTGCATGTGTTAAGAAACTTATGTTATATAAAATAAGAACTTGTTCTTATTATTAGAAATGAACAACTTTTCTTTTTTAAACAATGGAATTTGTAGAATTCTAAAATGCAACTTATTTATTTTTATATTCTAAAATCATTCTTTTTGCATGCATGCTTGGTTGTAGAAGTTGCAATATATCAGTTAGTTGTTATATTAAGTTGAATGGTGCATAGAAATCCTTTAGACCATTGTGATGTTTGGTTGTGTTTAAATTCGAGTTGGTTGTAAATTATTCTTTCATTTATAATGATTTGTAATAATTTTATTTTTCATATTTTTATTTTATTTTTGAGATGTAAAAGTATTAGTGTAGACTTGGATATTTTATCTTTAAAAATGTAACAAGACATTAAGAAAAATCAAGATGGAGTTCTAAGAAACTTTGGAGTCATTTGCAACATCAAAGGTTGACAAGGCAAGTGGGAGCTTCAAGACATCACAATGGATCATGAATATTTGTTATGTCCTTAGATTGACCTGGTCCCTTCGTTTAGCTCACGAAAACCGACTAGGAAAGGCTTGGCTATGCACCTATCGATTGTTGTGTTTATGTTTGTATGTTGCATGTTTGAATATAGGATATATGCATGCTAGAAAATATGTTTTTTTAACAAACTAAACACAAAATGAGAGTTTGGTAAATTTATATATAATTTTGAAAATGTCTTATGTAAAAGTATAAAATTAGTTTTACTAAAAAATGAGTTTTTACATAAAGCTCAAAATCACATTCCAAAATGAGTTTTAATAAATTTTAAATTTAATAAACTCAAAGCAAACTCTTGTATAAAGTTCTAAATAATATGAGTTTTATTAGAAACTGAAAATGATCTCAATTTAGCGTGCTCAATATATACATATTAATATAGGATATTAGTTTAAAATTGGACACACCATGAGTGACTAAAATAGAGATTCTATAAACTCATGAAGCAAATATAAGATATGATTTTATCTAAAGTATATGTATAATATAGTGTTGAATGCATGCAACAATTATTATACAAAAATGTTTTTGTCAAATTGAAATAATACAAAACTTAAAATCTCTTTTATAATGTAAGTTTATGCCATCCTTTTTAGGAAACTCGCTTATCACTTGTACGTCCTTGTGGAGATAACATTAGCTAACCACAACGATCATCTTATGATTACCGAGATGGTGTGTCGCTATTTCCATGACAGTCTTGGGCCGAACATCATAGTTTTAAAATAGGACAACTTAGTTGGTGCTTCTTGTGGAGAGAACATCAGCCAAACACAAGAGGTCTAAGGCATAGATGGGATTAAACATGCCAGTTGACAATTGTTTTTAAGGATCTCATTAAGATCTAGAAATTTCATTAGACATGCAATTGGTACTCGCTACCTACCTTGTTGATTTAAACTTACTGGAGAGAGCATCAGCCAACCACTCAAGGTTATATATAACTTAGATTCTAGCCTTTAACAAGTTAATTTTTTAAAAAAAAAGGTAATTAATTTATTAAAGGATCAAATATTAAAATACTAAAAGAACTTTGTTAATTTTGTAGATGTCACCAAATGCAACTACACCTATTCACCACCTTTTTCTAATATCTGTTTTAGAAAAGGAAAAACTCAATAGTACGAACTTCTTAGACTGGTATTGTAATTTGATAATTGTTCTCAAACCTGAAAAGAAGTCGTATGTACTCGATGGACCTGTTCCAGAGGAACCTCCTGCTAATACCCTAAGGGAATCCGAGATGCTTGGACTAAGCACACAGATGAATCGACAGAGGTAGCTTGCCTTATGCTAGCCACCATGATTCCAGACTTGCAAAAGGACCTAGAACATCATGACGCTTATGAGATGCTTCAGCAGTTGAAGGACATGTTCCAACAATAAGTTAGGGAACAACACTTTGAAACTGTCAGAGCGTTACATGCATGCTAGATGACAGAGGGTACATCTGTTAGCTTTTATGTTCTGAAAATGAAGAGCTACATAGATCAGCTTGAGAGGCTTGGATCTTCCATTGGTCCTGAGTTGGCAATAGACTTGATCCTTAACTCACTACTAAAGTCATATGACCAGTTTGTCTTGAACTACAATATGAATAATTGGGAGAAATCTATCTCGGAGTTTCACTTGATGCTTAAGACTATCGAGAAGAATATTTCATCCAAAACCTCTGAATTTCTAATGATTAGGGAAGGAAAAATCAAGAAGACACAAGCCAAAGGCAAAGGTAAAGGAAAACATAAAAGTCAGGGCAACCACAAAGGCAAAAAGTTTGTCCCAAAGGATTCTATTAAAAAGAAAGAAAAACCTGCCAAGGATGCCACTTGTTTCCATTGTGAAGAAATTGGTCATTGGAAGCGAAACTGCCCTACTTACCTTGCAGAGCTGAAGATTGCAAAGGCTAGCAATGCTAGCACCTAAGGTATCTATATGATAGAACTATTTGTTTTTTCTAGTAATTCATGGGTATTTGATACTGATTGTGGAACTCACATTTGTAATAATGTGCAAGGAGTGAGAAGAAGTAAGCAGCTGAAATCAGGAAATTTGGTATTCCATGTTGGCAACGGAGCACATGTTGCGGTCGTAGCAATAGGCACTTATGACTTTTGTTACCAAATGGCCTGTATCTAATATTAAATAATTGTTACTTTGTCCCTAGCTTAACTAGGAACATTATTTCAGCTGCACGATTGTATGAATCTGGTTACTCGTATGCTTTTCCTAATGGTAATATTTCGGTTTTCAAGAAAGATGTTTTTTAATTTGAGGCACGCCCTCACAATGGCATGTATGAAGTTGACATACAAGATTCATCCAATAATATTTCTATGTATAACATAAACAACAGAAGATCCAAGTGTGACTTGAATCAAACTTATCTATAGCATTGTCGTCTAGGTCACATAAACAAGAAATGCATAACCAAACTCCAATCTGATGGAATTTTGTAATCAACTAACTCTGAGTCATTTGATGTGTGTAAATCTTGTTTAGGCAGGAAAATGACAAAGGCTCCTTTCTCCGATTCCGGAGAAAGAGCAAAGGATCTTTTGGGACTTATACATTCCGATGCATGTGGTCCTTTTAGAACTATGTCAAGAAATGGTGAAAGATACTTCATCACATTTAGTAGATTTGGTTATGTTTATTTGTTGAAACATAAACGTGAAGTATTTGAAACATTCAAAGTGTTTCAAAATGAGGTTCAAATTCAGCTTGGAAAAACAAATAAAGGTTCATCGATCGGATCGAGGAGGTGAGTACTTATGTCAAGAGTTTGACGATCATCTAAAGAATTGTGGAATTATTTTACAACGCACTCCACCTGGAACACCACAACATAATGGTGTTTTTGAGAGGAGGAACCGAACCTTATTGGATAGGGTTCGATCTATGATGAATCATACTACACTTTTGTAATGACCCAACCCGTTATCCAACCGAAAATACGCCTAAAAAAATTTGTGGGACAGTACATCTGGACGGCTTCCAGTTATCTGGACGACGTCCAGCTCTGAAGGACTGGACGGCGTCCAAGCCTTTTGGACGAAGTCCAAATGAACTGAAATATTCTGATCAGTTTTACATTTACACGTGAGCGGAAAACCCGCTTCCCGACACTTTCACACGAAAATACTTTCACAATATGTTATAATAATTAAAACTAAGAGTTTTCCGCAATTAAACCGAGTTTTACGACACTAGGCCCACATCGGCCGTTTTACGACTTTCGTACAAAATTACGAGTTTTCGACCACGTGAGTTTTAACATAAACTAAAGACCAAGCATGGTGATTGGGGATACGCTATCCAATCATAATCAATCCAAAAGCAAGATCTTCTAAAGCAACTACGCGAGTCCACTAGTTCTCACGCTTACCCGAGCCACCGCATCCAAGCAAATCTATAAAAATGTAAACAATGAGAGGGTAAACTACTGCTTAGTGAGTGAGAATATACTACATACATATATATGCATAAAATGAATATGCATCGCCAACACACAAATAGTAAACACATACCGCAATCCGAGCATAACTAAGCAATGTTATACCTAACGTACCACCAAGCCAAAATCCGTAAGATTAGCTACAACATACAATAAGTATATATATACGCATGTACAAGATACATACGAAAATACAACAAGGTTAACCCCTTAACCTTAAACCCATGAAGGTTATCCGAACAACCCGAGCCTTAGTGAATTCGCACAACCCGAGATTCACTTCCTTGACCACTTCAACAACTGAGGTTGGCCAAATGCCTGTGCCTTAGTGAATTCGTACAACCCGAGATTCACTACCTCATAAATAAGATGATCGTACAACCCGAGTCATCATGAATCCGTACTACCCGAGATTCATTACCTCAACAATACCCACATCATCGGGGTTACTCAACCGTGTCTCAATACCAATCCTACTACATCAAGATTATATAACTCTAAATCACAAGTCCATGTGATAACGTACACACGAAGTGTGTACCTCGTCAAAGGTGGTAAACCAAAACGCACAACCGTGCCAATTGGACTTATTACACAAGCCCATCAAATACACCTATATGTGAAGTGAGTTCTATAATCGAGAACCACTTCACCCGACCGCCACCCATCCTACACATACATATGTACATAGGATATTAACACTCACCTTGTTGCCTTGATGAATGCTACCGAAATAATCCGCAACTTGCCAATGGAAAGTACCTATTCCATTATCACAATATAAACAACACACTTAGAGTGGATTTACAAACCAACTCAAAACGACGCTTAGTGTAATTTCGACCCAAATACACTTCCAAGCACAAACCGCACCCAAAATAACCAATAATCACTAACACAAGTGAAAAAGGTTCTAATACGCCAATTAAACCCGAACACAAGTGTTAAGCACCCGTCTTGCCCAAAATGACACACAAACCCTAATTTTGACCCATTTCAAAATTAATCAACCAAAAACCCCCAAATGGGTTCCAACACTTCCATAATCACTAAACCTAGTGATTAAACCCAATATCCAAGCCTAAATATGGCCAAATCATCAATCAACCCAAAACTCACCAAGTAACTACAATAACTAGTCACCATAAACCCACTTCATCATCAAAAGGGTTTCACAACTAAACAATCTCAAACCCTAACTTGAATATCAATTTTAACAAATGAAATTCGGAGTTTGAACTTACCAATACTACCACAACGTAGCCGTGAACGAGATGAACAACTTTAATACCTGAGCTTTGGTGAGAATCCGACTCCTTCTTCTCCAAATCAAGCTCTCTCTCTCTAAACTCTTCCTCTCTCTAGGGTTTGAATATGAGAGTGTTTGTGGGTGTAAAATAAGGATAAGATGATCAATGGGTCAGCTTTGAAGGCTCCAAACCGACCCCAAGTGAAAAGACCAACATACCCCTTTTAAAATCTTAAAATTACATAGCTGGCCCGTCAGTTCTGTTAGACGGTGTCCCAAGTCTTGGACGGCGTCCCACCTTTCTTTGCTGGACGGCGTCCTCCAATCTGGACGGCGTCCCTTTCTACTGAAAAAGACTAAAACAGAAACAGGGTCTTACAACTCTCCCCCACTTAAAATCGATCACGCCCTGGTGATCTCCATCACTTAACCAACCGGACCAACACTCAATGGTCCTCAAACGTACGTTCCAATACCACTTCAGCCACATTTATCGTAAATCTCAAAGACTGTTCCACTTATCAAATACACAAGTGCACGCATTCCGAGACATGCAACGCACACAACATTCGAAAACTGCTACAAACACTTAGCCTACATGGAAACATCACGCGTTTCTTCCAAATTCCTTTAGGCAATTCTTCCCAACGAATCACCTTGAATACTAAATCGTCATCCGCAATTTATCAAATCCACAAATCCGAGCACTAAAACTCACTCAATCCCTCACATCGAGATAAACTCAACCAATCTCTTACCGAGATATCAATCCCGTAGCGTACCCTTACCAAGTACAATGCTAATAATAATCATGTTCCAACATAAGGTCAACAACCAAACCGATGAAGACCAACAAAAGCGAACCCTTACGGATAACACTTACCACTTACAACCCTTGTAGTGCGCAACACTGTGACAACTCAGAAATTTCCGACCAAATTAAAACTTCAATCTTTATATTATTCTGACACGATAAGCAATGTTTGTTAAGTTAAATCTCAAGAATTTTAAATTGTGTTCATACATTCATTTAACCTCGACTAAGTTCCGACGATTCACGAACCATTATAATTGAATATGATTATGTATATGTATATATATTATAACTTGAGAATGTTAACAAAGTATTAAACGTATAATACTTTACACGAACGTATTTGTTTCAATATGTTTATCGGTAGAATCAGAAGATAATATCAAATGATTGATTTATTAGATACATTGTATGATTATGAGTCTTTGTTGTGAGGTCCACGTAGATTTGAGAAATCGTTCATTTTTAACGGTATTCGGGATAATTAATAAAGTGACTTACAAGTAAGAACAAATATCAATTAACGAGTGTTAGACAAAAGTTTGTGGAGTTTCCTGTTTGATCTCCAATAATTACTTTACAATATTTTTCCTCGTGTCTTTTTGGTAAATTAATTATGTAGTTTTCATAATGATTGATCATATATAATAAATAATTAGGATAAGATTCGTTGAATAGATTAACCCATTTTGATGTTTTACATTAAGACGATTTCATACGTTTATATTAACCATTGAACTTTATCTTGCGCTTCACCAGCAAACAGTAATTTAAAAACTTGAAAACCTGTTATGAATTATATACGATCTTAATTTTCTAAAACATTTTATAATATAACGATTTTTATTATTATAACCTTTTTACAAAATAATTTTTGAATATAAGTAGTTTTAGAAAACTGTATTTTATAATATTTAGCTTCAAACGTATGAAAAATATTTTTTTTTGATATAATATAAATTGATTACAAAAATGTTTTGACTAAGTAAAAATTGATGCGTAAATGAATTATATAGATTTTAAGTTTTAAAGTACAAACGTTACGTGTTTTGATATTTTCTATTGTTTAAATGATTTTAAAATAAACTTTGAAATATACGAAGTTCTGAAAGAAAAAAACTAAATATTAAATTATTGAATAAATATTTCAAGTATATATCATATGTACAAATTTGTATTTTTAGATGAATATATATATATATATATATATATATATATATATATATATATATATATATATATATATATATATATATATATATATATATATATATATATATATGATTTACAAAGTTCTAAAATATAATATTAACTTAGTCACAAAACGTTTTGATTTAAAAATATTATATATAATCAACGAGACGATGATTTATAGAAGCAAATGACCAAATCACTCAAATGATCAAGTTACATTTAGAATGATATAGTTTATTGGCAATGTAAGTCTATTTATTGATAAAGGTACACGTCGCATATCGTTTAGTACAAGTTTTCTCAGCGTACGAGTTAGCGTTCGATAAACCGAAACCATGACATAAGTCGAGCGTAAACGTACGAGTCATTGGAACGAAAATTTCCAATTAACTAGACTCATGAATATTTTATAATATATAAATAATTATATAGATTATTAATTATTAATTAATAAATATATCATAAAATAAAAATCGCAGCCCACGAGGAAAATGCAATGTGTGCTGTAAAGTGGAACCATGCGATCGCATGGCTTAACAGCACAAACCCCATGCGATCGCATGGGGTGTTAGGTGCCGAAATCATTCTATAAAGCATTCGAGTTTTGGTTCGTTTAATTCACTTTTCCTTCTATCTATCTCTCGAACTCTTAATATAAATATATAATAATAATAATAATAATAATTATTATTATTAAAAGATTAATATTAATCTTAATATTATTATGAGTAGTATTAGTGTTATTATTAGTAGTATACATAAAATACTATGACGAGGGTACGCGCGAGTTATTTTAAAACGGGTTTTACGAGCGGGGCAGAGCTAAGGAAATTATGGGTTATAGCTATGGAGGGTTTGGGTATTGTTCGGGGTATGTTCGTGAGGTCAATATAGTGTTTATCATCTCCGTTGCATCTACGTACTTTCCTGCAATATTGAATCACAATATTGATACGTGAGCACTCATAACTTAACTTTTGTATATTATTAGTGTATCCATGATTAGTGCTCGAGTATATAGGATTATGCATGCTTGTACATTTGATATTGTCATTAGATAGGTTATGTTGAATCCTGAATTAGATACACATGCTACTGAGATAAGGTATATGATATGCATGTCGTTGGAAAGCTGACGAAAAATCAATAACTTTTCATTTAGATATCGAATGGTTTCGATGAACAGATTAGAAGTTATAGCCAATTAGATTATCTATGATTTTATGTATTATTGTTAAAATGATTATTATTATTACTATCGTCATGATTATTATTAACTAATAATAATAATAATTATTATTATCATTATAATTGTTATAATTAAAAATTGTCGTTTTTATTACTATTGTTATTATCATTAAAATTATTATTAACATTATCATCATTATTATTATTATTATTATTATTATTATTATTATTATTATTATTATTATTATTATTATTATTATTATTTATCATTAAGATAGTTATTAGTAATATCATTATAATATTTATTATTATTAGTATCATTATCATTAAAATTAATATTAGTAACATCTAATTATGATGACTAATATTATTATCATTATGAATGCGACTAAAAAGAGAACTAAAAGCTATTAAATGAATCGATTAAGAAATAATAATTATAAGTATCATGATGAAATAAAAATATTGTAAGTTATTGATTTAGATAAAAATATCATTTTCATTATTTTTATCACTATTATTATTATTAAAAGTATTATTAATATTAAAACTATTTTTTACTAAAATTATTATTTTTAATAGAAATATCATTGTTATTATGAAATATCATTATTATTATAATTTTAGAGTTATTATTAATAAAAATTATCATTTTATCATAATATCATTTTTAGTAATTATAAATATTGTTAGTATTATTAGTAGAATAATAATTATTATTACAAAATAATACAACTTTTACTTACTATTGTTATTATCGATATTATTTTATCAAATAGATATGTGATACAAAGATATTTTACTACGTGTAATATAATTACATTAATAATACCTATCATTTTATTAAATGAACTTTATAAATTTTATTACTTAAGATATATAAAAGTATATTTTTTTATTATATAAATTTTAATATAAAACTTTATTTATTAATAAATGAATTACATTATTTACTCTAATAAAATTCGTCAAAAATATTTAAATATTTAAAACAACTATATTTAAACTATATAATAATCATGTATAAATTTTTGTAAATCATCTTGGGTCAAATTGACTTTTGTTGACTTTTGCATGATAATCTCGAGCATTAGGATTGTGATACACTATGACCTGACCTAAATTGTTAGACAGTTATTGACCAACATATAAATATATATAATTAATATAGGTTCGTGAATCCGAGGCCAACCTTGCACTTGTTCAATGCCGTCATATGTATTTTTACTACGAAATACAGTATTGTGAGTTTCATTTGCTCCCTTTTTAAATGCTTTTGCAATATATATTTTTGGGACTGAGAATACATGCGCTTTTATAACTGTTTTACAAAATAGACACAAGTAATCGAAACTACATTCTATGGTTGAATTATCGAATCGAATATGCCCCTTTTTAGTCATATAATCTAAGAATTAGGGAACAGACACCCTAATTGACGCGAATCCTAAAGATAGATCTATCGGGCTCAACAAGCCCCATCCATGTCGCGGATGTTTTAGTACTTCGAATTTATCATGTCCGAAGTTGTCCAGGAATGATGGGGATATTCTATATGCATCTTGTTAAGGTCGATTACCAGGTGTTCAATTCATATGAATGATTTTTATCTCTATGCAGTTTGTGAAATGCCTGATATGAGAATGATGTTTATGAAAAATGAAATCTTGTGGTCTATTAAAATTATGGAAATGATTGATTACGATAAACTAATGAACTCACCAACCTTTTGGTTGACACTTGAAAGCATGTTTATTCTCAGGTATTAAAGAAATCTTCCGCTGTGCATTTGCTCATTTTAGAGATATGACTTGGAGTCATTCATGGCATATTTCATAAGACGTTGCATTCAAGTCGTTGAGTTCAATAAAGATTATTATTAAGTAAATGAAAGATTAGGTCATTTATAGTTTGAATATTATAAAGTGGTATGCATACCTGTCAACTTTCGATGTAATGAAAGGTTGTCTTTTGAAAACAAATGCAATGTTTGTAAAATGTATCATATAGAGGTCAAAACCTCGCAATGTAACCATATGTTATTGTATTCGTCCTTATGGATTTGGACGGGTCGTCTCATGTGGTATCAGAGCGGTGGTCTTAGCGAACCAGGTCTTGCATTAGTGTGTCTAACTGATAGACATTAAGATGCATTAATGAGTCTGGACTTCGACCGTGTCTGCATGTCAAAAGTTTTGCCTATCATTTTTGTCGGAAATCACCTGCTTATCATTCTTAGTCTAGACACGTTTTACTACATTGATTGCATGAATAGTTTATAGACAAAATTCATATCTTAGCGTATCTGCTAATTCACATCTTAGTGTATCTGTTACTGTAAACTTTTCCTAACATATTCCGTAAATTCCTCCGTAATCTATGAAATGTTTTGTTCTATATATATAGATATTCTATGAAATTAGAATACCTTCCGATAGCCGAAAATCATTGTATATTGAAAAATCATTTATTCAATCGTATGAAATGGAACTCGACACTAATTCAAGTCCCTCGGATTCCGATATGGAGTTTCACTCGAGCTCCGAAAGCAGTGTGACCGGAATGGATCAACCAATTAGTCATCATCTATTCTAGATGAATTAGGGATAGGTTCGTAGCCTCCTCAATCATTGGAGACAAGAAGAAGGTAATCCCTTCCATCCACCACATTACCCTCTTGGCGATGAACCTGAAGCACTTACCGGCGAACCTGTCCGAGACACTATTTTCTCCCTCATTTCCAGAGTGTCTCGTCACGACTACATATTATCTCAAATCCTAGATCTTATTCATCCGCTCGTCCGGACCGCCAATCATCACGGTGTAATAGAAGAAGTCAACGAGCTTCGCGCTCGGGTAGTGACTTTGGAGGATGTGGTGCAAAGGTTGCAAGCACCAGTAACAGCACCGGCAGCAACAGTACCACCATCAGCAACACCAACAGTACCATCACCACCACCACCAACAGCAACATCCGCATCCCACACCTCAACATCACAATCTGTACCTCGAGCATCAATATCACATGCACCATAGATACAAAGGAGTACCAACAACAATAACCGATTAAGTATTAATCTATAATTTCATTGGAGAAACATTCTATGGCGATTATGTAATCTCCAAAGTCTCAGAGATTTACTATTCTATCCTTAACCATAAATCAGATGAGTATACCGAAATGATAGAAGGAAGAGTAGAAACCCTGCTTGGATGGTGTGCGATTTATATGCTAGACTTGTTTTACCAACAACATCAACAGTACCGTCAACATCACAGCACCGTCATTACCGTCAGCATCGCCAGCATCAGCAGCGCTTACATCATCACAAACTCCACCAGATCTATAATCACCACAAACATCATCATTAATCAACAACGCGTATATTGTATCAATGATTTATGAAGTATTAACTCATTTTTGCTGAAGAATTTATATGTATATCTTATATATATAAATTTTGAAACTATAATATATCTTTTCGTACGAAGCTATTATGTATGAATTAAAAAAGGGTAGATACTACTCGGTTAAATTCATATTATTAATATGCTATGATGTACGTCCTTCGTTAACAACTTAACAATCGTTAATTACAATTTCTGTTTCAATTCAATGAATTCCATTTCATAATAAACTAAGTGTATTATTAGATTACATATTTGATTTTACACTTTCGATATACTCGAAACTTTCTAGAGAACATCATTCGTACCTTGCGAAGTTCACACGAATCCCAAGAATGCCAACATCATTCACCGAGTAGATATCAATAAAAATGAATGATGAAGCATTGATTCATAATTTCATTTACGATGAAGTGATAATCCATGAAAATTAGGAAATTTCTAAAGTTTTAGAAATTATTCATTTCTAATTCTAGCCGAAAATCAAATGAGTTTAATTTAATATTAACTCATTAAATCTACATTACATCGGAAGAAAATATACATAAATATATATTTTCATAAAGACTGTAATAAAATTCATTTGTACAAAAATGTTATTTGTGAAATTTTTTTTAACGGGTAGGTAATACCCGAGAGATATATAAATTCACAACTAATATGTTACATTCTTCGAATTTGATTCCGCAATCATCAACTATACTCACCACTTTCACAACAATGTACATCCCTTTATAGAAATCAAAACAACGTTTCTCATCCAAATTTGAATACATATTCTGATTTTGACAAATCAAAATCCAAGTCAAAATTTAACAGAAGACATCACTCTTAGATTTCTATATCCTTCAAAGCTATACTTTGACTTCAAAACTGTGCTAGGACATCATATATATATATATATATATATATATATATATATATATATATATATATATATATATATATATATATATATATATATATATATATATATTGTAGTGACCCGAACTTTTCCATGTTTATATATATTAATTGAGATTGATATTTACATGATTAAATGTTTCCAACATGTTAAGCAATCAAACTTGTTAAGACTTGATTAATTGAAATATGTTTCATATAGACAATTGACCACCCAAGTTGACCGGTGATTCACGAACGTTAAAACTTGTAAAAACTATATGATGACATATATATGGATATATATATAGTTAACATGATACTATGATAAGTAAACATATCATTAAGTATATTAACAATGAACTACATATGTAAAAACAAGACTACTAACTTAATGATTTTTAAACGAGACATATATGTAACGATTATCGTTGTAAAGACATTTAATGTATATATATATATCATATTAAGAGATATTCATACATGATAATATCATGATAATATAATAATTTAAAATCTCATTTGATATTATAAACATTGGGTTAACAACATTTAACAAGATCGTTAACCTAAAGGTTTCAAAACAACACTTACATGTAACGACTAACGATGACTTAACGACTCAGTTAAAATGTATATACATGTAGTGTTTTAATATGTATTTATACACTTTTTAAAGACTTCAATACACTTATCAAAATACTTCTACTTAACAAAAATGCTTACAATTACATCCTCGTTCAGTTTCATCAACAATTCTACTCGTATGCACCCGTATTCGTACTCGTACAATACACAGCTTTTAGATGTATGTACTATTGGTATATAAACTCCAATTATCAGCTCTTAGCAGCCCATGTGAGTCACCTAACATATGTGGGAACCATCATTTGGCAACTAGCATGAAATATCTCATAAAATTACAAAAATATGAGTAATCATTCATGACTTATTTACATGAAAACAAAATTACATATCCTTTATATCTAATCCATACACCAACGACCAAAAACACCTACAAACACTTTCATTCTTCAATTTTCTTCATCTAATTGATCTCTCTCAAGTTCTATCTTCAAGTTCTAAGTGTTCTTCATAAATTCTACAAGTTCTAGTTACATAAAATCAAGAATACTTTCAAGTTTGCTAGCTCACTTCCAATCTTGTAAGGTGATCATCCAATCTCAAGAAATCTTTGTTTCTTACAGTAGGTTATCATTCTAATACAAGGTAATAATCATATTCAAACTTTGGTTCAATTTCTATAACTATAACAATCTTATTTCAAGTGATGATCTTACTTGAACTTGTTTTCGTGTCATGATTCTGCTTCAAGAACTTCGAGCCATCCAAGGATCCGTTGAAGCTAGATCCATTTTTCTATTTTCCAGTAGGTTTATCCAAGGAACTTAAGGTAGTAATGATGTTCATAACATCATTCGATTCATATATATAAAACTATCTTATTCGAAGGTTTAAACTCGTAATCACTAGAACATAGTTTAGTTAATTCTAAACTTGTTTGCAAACAAAAGTTAATCCTTCTAACTTGACTTTTAAAATCAAATAAACACATGTTATATATCTATATGATATGCTAACTTAATGATTTAAAACCTAGAAACACGAAAAACACCGTAAAACCAGATTTACGCCGTCGTAGTAACACCGCGGGCTGTTTTGGGTTAGTTAATTAAAAACTATGATAAACTTTGATTTAAAAGTTGTTATTCTAAGAAAATGATTTTTATTATGAACATGAAACTATATTCAAAAATTATGGTTAAACTCAAAGTGGAAGTATGTTTTCTAAAATGGTCATCTAGACGTCGTTCTTTCGACTGAAATGACTACCTTTACAAAAACGACTTGTAAATTATTTTTACAACTATAAACCTATACTTTTTCTGTTTAGATTCATAAAATAGAGTTCAATATGAAACCATAGCAATTTTATTCACTCAAAACGGATTTAAAATGAAGATGTTATGGGTAAAACAAGATTGGATAATTTTTCTCATTTTAGCTACGTGAAAATTGGTAACAAATCTATTCCAACCATAACTTAATCAACTTGTATTGTATATTATGTAATCTTGAGATACCATAGACACGTATACAATGTTTCGACCTATCATGTCGACACATCTATATATATTTCGGAACAACCATAGACACTCTATATGTGAATGTTGGAGTTAGCTATACAGGGTTGAGGTTGATTCCAAAATATATATAGTTTGAGTTGTGATCAATACTGAGATACGTATACACTGGGTCGTGGATTGATTCAAGATAATATTTATCGATTTATTTCTATACATCTAACTGTGGACAACTAGTTGTAGGTTACTAACGACGACAGCTGACTTAATAAACTTAAAACATCAAAATATATTAAAAGTGTTATAAATATATTTTGAACATACTTTGATATATATGTATATATTGTTATAGGTTCGTGAATCAACCAGTGGCCAAGTCTTACTTCCCGACGAAGTAAAAATCTGTGAAAGTGAGTTATAGTCCCACTTTTAAAATCTAATATTTTTGGGATGAGAATACATGCAGGTTTTATAAATGATTTACAAAATAGACACAAGTACGTGAAACTACATTCTATGGTTGAATTATCGAAATCGAATATGCCCCTTTTTATTAAGTCTGGTAATCTAAGAATTAGGGAACAGACACCCTAATTGACGCGAATCCTAAAGATAGATCTATTGGGCCTAACAAACCCCATCCAAAGTACCGGATGCTTTAGTACTTCGAAATTTATATCATATCCGAAAGGTGTCCCGGAATGATGGGGATATTCTTATATATGCATCTTGTTAATGTCGGTTACCAGGTGTTCACCATATGAATGATTTTTATCTCTATGTATGGGATGTGTATTGAAATATGAAATCTTGTGGTCTATTATTATGATTTGATATATATAGGTTAAATCTATAACTCACCAACATTTTTGTTGACGTTTTAAGCATGTTTATTCTCAGGTGATTATTAAGAGCTTCCACTGTCGCATACTTAAATAAGGACGAGATTTGGAGTCCATGCTTGTATGATATTGTGTAAAAACTGCATTCAAGAAACTTATTTTGTTGTAACATATTTGTATTGTAAACCATTATGTAATGGTCGTGTGTAAACAGGATATTTTAGATTATCATTATTTGATAATCTACGTAAAGTTTTTTAAACCTTTATTTATGAAATAAAGGTTATGGTTTGTTTTAAAAATGAATGCAGTCTTTGAAAAACGTCTCATATAGAGGTCAAAACCTCGCAACAAAATCAATTAATATGGAACGTTTTTAATCAATAAGAACGGGACATTTCATATATATATATATATATATATATATATATATATATATATATATATATATATATATATATATATATATATATATAAACGGGACATTTCATATATATATATATATATATATATATATATATATATATATATATATATATATATATATATATATATATATATATATATATATATTAACGACTACAATCGGTGTTCAAACCCTTCAAAATTCCTGAAGACACTTCAAATAATGAACAATCGAGATGATGATCCAACCACATGTTACCCACAGTCATACACCTGAAAAACTCTCAAAACCAAAGTAAAAGTTTAACACATACCTGTGTCAGAACCTTTGGCATTTATTAGCAAAAATAACTTTGCGATTCCTTTTCAGATTAGCCAGTTTTGTCACAGCTCCAGCAAGTCAACCTCGACTTTTCAGTTGAAACAGTTTTATTATAACCTCGATATATATGTTGCCCTTTTGCCATCGCTACCAGGGAGCCGTTTATGTTCCACCACATTAGCAATAAACTTACCAACAACTTCACTGATCCTTGACTTTCCGAAAAATCATTATATTTATCGAAACCCCATAATTTACTCATATGTATCTTGTAACAAGAATTATCTTGCCAATTACTGGGAATCAGCAATCAGTATTTTGAAATCTCGCAGCATGTTTACACCAACAGATATATGTGTACATATAACGTCTATCTTCTAGACTTACGTACTTCGAATGTGAAGTTTCTGAAAAACACCCTAAATTGCGAACTAGTTCTCGAAATTTTGAAAAATGTTGATGAAGCAGCAAAAACTATAAACGACCTTAACAGTCAAAAGTTTGATGATAAAGAATAGTGTGTTGGTAAAGCTCAGAAAAAGAAAAGGTTTGGAACTGGAAAATGGATTGAGCAAATTATGAAGGAGGCTGTGGACAACTCACAAAGAATAAACCTGTCTTTAAAGAATCCAAATGATTCAGTGTCTGCTGAAGTTATTATCGAATACCTTGCTCCTGACTCTAAAACTCTACGGAAAAATCTTCATCATCATTCCATCGATGTTAGAAATTCCAAGATATCATCGTATCTTCTATTATAAATATCCTCTATATTTCTGAAGATAATTTCATATCCATTTTTAACTGAAATTAGTTATCTCCTCACGTTAGCTGTATCACAACAAAAAGGAAACTATTTTAGTTTCTAAACATCTGAAACCTCTGAGTGTAAAGTATGAATGTTTTGAAGTAATGTTGGGAGCTGAAGCATGAGTTAGTATAATATAATGACACTTGATCAACTTGATTACTGTAAGTCATGCTGAGTTTCTAAATGGAACGTGATGAATAGACAGATCATAACGTCATCATGTGCCATGTTACATGACTCTTGTATTCTACTTAATCTCTAAACATATCAAGAAAATATGTTTTTCTTGATGATTCGGTCTTTTTAGGATATTCTGGTAATTTGACAAATCGAGACCATACCATTACAAATTTCTTCTTAGAACATTAACTATGTTCATTTCTAAATCCATACCTACGAATTCTGGGCCACCAATCGCTTGACTTGAAGTCGGGAAGAGGAAACAAAAGTATGGAACTCTTGAATATAAAAAAAAATATAAAGCTCGACAACAACACATAAATTACAAACCGTGCATATCAATACGTAATGCCACATAAAGGCATGGGAGAATTAAAATTACTATAACCCCAAGGTAATAGTAAAAATAAATAAAATCATCCGGTGGTAAATGAAAAAGAAGAATAACAGATATGAAAGTTAGGAGTATATCAAGGATCAGAACGGGATGGAGAATATTGACGAATGCTTTAAAGTATGAGTTGAGGGAGAAAGAATAAAAGATGTGAGTTGTAAGGAAACGAAGGGGTGGATTTATAGTGAAATATCCGACAGAGCAATCGAAACAGATTATTACAATTAACCAAAGAAGATCCAATTTCCTAAATTACCGATGAACCAAATCTTATTACAAAGATTTTCTCTAAATTCCTTGATTTTCGGAAACCAACCGTGACTACGTCACCGGTTAAAATTAGCCTACATTTAATTATTTCACTCTTTTGTGATAACTTCACTCATACTCTTCACATAAACAGATTGTTTATTCCATATTATTCAATGATGATAAAATTCTATTTATCAACTCATATTTTTCATGAAAACATTCTTATTGTTACCCATGACGACCTCGATCAAATTTCGGGGACGAAATTTCTTTAACGGGTAGGTACTGTGACAACCCAGAAATTTCTGAACAAATTTAAACTTCAATCTTTATATTATTCCGACACGATAAGCAATGTCTGTTAAGTTAAATCTCAAGAATTTTAAATTTTGTTCATACATTCATTTAACCTCGACCAAGTTCCGACGATTCACGAACCATTATAATTGAATATGATTATGTATATGTATATATATTATAACTTGAGAATGTTAACAAACTATTAAACGTATAATATTTTACACAAACGTATTTGTTTCAATATGTTTATCGGTAGAATCAGAAGATAATATCAAATGATTGATTTATCAGATACATTGTATGATTATGAGTCTTTGTTGTGAGGTCCACGTAGATTTGAGAAATCGTTTATTTTTAACGGTATTCGGGATAATTAATAAAGTGACTTACAAGTAAGAACAAATATCAATTAACGAGTGTTAGACAAAAGTTTGTGGAGTTTCCTGTTTGATCTCCAATAATTACTTTACAATATTTTTCCTCATGTGTTTTTGGTAAATTAATTATGTAGTTTTCATAATGATTGATCATATAGAATAAATAATTAGGATAAGATTCGTTGAATAGATTAACCTATTTTGATGTTTTACATTAAGACGATTTCATACGTTTATATTAACCATTGAACTTTATCTTATGCTTCACCAGCAAACAGTAATTTAAAAAACTTGAAAACCTGTTATGAATTATATACGATCTTACTTTTCTAAAACATTTTATAATATAACAATTTTTGTTATTATAACCTTTTTATAAAATAATTTTTGAATATAAGTAGTTTTAGAAAACTGAATTTTATAATATTTAGCTTTAAACGTATGAATTTTTTTTTTTTGATATAATATAAATTGATTACTAAAATGTTTTGACTAAGTAAAAATTGATGCATAAATGAATTATATAGATTTTAAGTTTTAAAGTATAAACATTACGTGTTATGATATTTTCTATTGTTTAAATGATTTTAAAATAAACTTTGAAATATACAAAGTTCTGAAAGAAAAAAACTAAATATTATATTATTGAATAAATATTTCAAGTATATATCATATGTAAAAATTTGTATTTTTAGATGAATATATATATATATATATATATATAATTTACAAAGTTCTAAAATATAATATTAACTTAGTCACAAAACGTTTTGATTTAAAAATATTATATATAATCAACGAGATGATGATTTATAGAAGCAAATGACCAAATCACTCAAATGATCAAGTTACATTTAGAATGATATAGTTTATTGGCAATGTAAGTCTATTTATTGATAAAGGTACATGTCGCGTATCGTTTAGTACAAGATTTCTCAGCGTACGAGTTAGCGTTCGAAAACCGAACCCAGGACATAAGTCGAGCGTAAACGTACGAGTCATTGGAACGAAAATTTACAATTAACTAGACTCGTGAATATTTTATAATATATAAATAATTATATAGATTATTAATTATTAATTAATAAATATATTATAAAATAAAAACTGCAGCCCACGAGGAAAATGCAATGTGTGCTGTAAAGTGGAACCATGAGATCGCATGGCTTAACAGCACAAACCCCATGCGATCGCATGGGGTGTTAGGTGCCGAAATCATTCTATAAAGCATTTGAGTTTTGGTTCGTTTAATTCACTTTTCCTTCTATCTATCTCTCGAACTCGTAATATAAATATATATAATAATTATTATTATTATTATTAAAAGATTAATATTAATCTTAATATTATTATGAGTAGTATTAGTGTTATTATTAGTAGTATACATAAAATACTACGACGAGGGTACGCGCGAGTTATTTTAAAACGGGTTTTACGAGAGGGGCAGAGCTAAGGAAATTATGGGTTATAGCTATAGAGGTTATGGGTATTGTTCGGGGTATGTTCGTGAGGTCAATCTAGTGTTTATCATCTCCATTACGTCTACGTACTTTCATGCAATATTGAATCACAATATTGATACATGAGCACTCATAACTTAACTTTTATATATTATTAGTGTATCCCTGACTAGTGATCAAGTATATAGGATTATGGATACTTGTACGTTTGATATTGTTATTAGATAGGTTATGTTGAATCCTGAATTAGATACACATGCTACTGAGATAAGGCATATGATATGCATGTCGTTTGAAAGCTGACGAAAAATCAATAATTTTTCATTTAGATATCGAATAGTTTCGATGAACGGATTAGAAGTTATAGCCTATTAGATTATCTATGATTTTATGTATTATTATTAAAATGATTATTATTATTACTATCGTCGTTATTATCGTTGTGATTATTATTAACTAATTATTATTATTATTATTATTATTATTATTATTATTATTATTATTATTATTATTATTATTATTATTATTATTATTATTATTATTATTATTATTATTATTATCATCATTATAATTGTTATCATTAAAAATTGTCGTTTTTATTACTGTTGTTATTATCATTAAAATAATTATTAACATTATCATTATCAATATTATTATTATCATTAAAATTATTATTAACATTATTATTATTATTATTATTATTATTATTATTATTATTATTATTATTATTATTATTATTATTATTATTATTATTATTATTATTATTATTATTATTATTATTATTATTATTATTATTATTATTATTATTATTATTATTATTATTATTATTATTTATCATTAAGATAGTTATTAGTAATATCATTATAATATTTATTATTATTAGTATCATTATCATTAAAATTAATATTAGTAACATCTAATTATGATGACTAATATTATTATGTAAGGCCCTAATCTTTATTGTACAGCAGAGTATATAGAGTACATAAAGTGTGGGAATGATTGTGCAGTTAAACAAAAGTCAGAGAGCGATCTGAGCTTAGTGCGCGCCGCGCACACCAAAGGGAGCGCGCCGCGCACTCCCTACTGTAGCCGTGTTTTTGCTCTTTTATTCAGATATTTTGATGGGCATTTTGGTAATTGCACTTGTAGACGAGTTAAAGGCCAGTTGGTCAGTTTGTGGAGTATCATTAACTCCATCTTCAACTACTTTATCCTTATCACTTTAAATCTAGAGAGAGACTTTGATTCTTGAGTGAGAAAGCTTAAATCCAAGAGGAAGAAGTTGCTTTCGGGTCAAATCGCGTGCATTAAAGTTGTTCATCTCATCTCTAGCATTGTTTTGGTTGTAGTGGTACGTTCTAACTTTAATTTCCTTACCTTAATTTTGTGTAAGGGTTAGGGTTTGAGTTAGTGATGAACATAAAACCATATTTGGTGATTTTGGGTGTTCTTGGGTAAAATGGAGTCATAAAGACTCAATGGTAACTAACCTAGGGTTTCAAAAGGTTAATTGATGTTTATGAGTTCTAATTGGTTAGTTAATCACCAGCACACCTAGTTAATTAGTAAATGGGTGTTAGATGGGTTAGTAGATAACCCAAAATGGGTATGTTGACTTTAAATTAGTCAAAGGGCTAATGATTGACCTAATTGGGAAATATGGGTATGAAATACCCTAATTGTCTAATGATTAATGTTGTTGGACCTTAATCACTAGCTTTTAAGTGATTAATGATGGTCTTGACCCTTAAAGGGCGGTTTTGGTGAAAATGGGGCATTTAATGCATTTAAGTCATTAAATGCACATATGTAAAATTGTTGGTATTTAGTCAAACTAGTTATGTGAGTTGATTGAAGTACTTATTTTATTAGGTACTTTGCTTTGAAGCTTGCGGAAGTATAACACCGTCACCAAATCGTTAAAGGTGAGTGAAATGATTATATGCATATGTATGTAATGTATTAATTTGTATGCTATGGTATGAATCAAAGAGCCGGTAGTGCCATAGTATGTGCGAGCGTGCTATGATGTGAACCAAAGAGCCGGTAGCGTCATAGTACGTGTGTTATAGTGTGAACTAAAGAGCCGGTAGCGCTATAACACCTTAGCGTTGTTAGAGTGTGAACCAAAGAGCCGGTAGCACCTTAGCGTTGTTAGAGTGTTAACCAAAGAGCCGGTAGCACTCTAGCGTGAGTATCACTCGAGTTGTGATGTGAACCAAAGAGCCGGTAGCATCATGACAAATGCGTATGGTGTGAACCAAAGAGCCGGTAGCACCATGATGCGAGAATGGTTAACCATGGTTGTGTATTTTGTTTTGTAGCATATTATATTATGTCGATTATATGTTATTGATTACGCTAGTAGCGGTTTGTTGGAGATTATTAGCTTTGTACTTGAGATGGTATGCTAATTGTATTGCTAGCGTGTATGCGGTATATGTGTAAGTGATTGCAAGTAGGTATGTTATATATATGTGGGTATAATTATTGCATTCACTAAGCTTTGCTTACCCTCTCATTGTTTATCTTTTTATAGGCTCCGGCGTTGACAAGGGTAAGGGCCTTCGATTGGATTAGAGACCCGCTTGTTGTATAGGGGACGCTTTTGGGATGTGATAGCTTTGGGAGTTTGACCGAGATATGGGTAGTTTAACCCCAAACACCATGCTCATAGTGTCATTTGGAATTTAAACTAGTGTGATCAAAAGTCGAACTTTTGTATGAAACTCGTAAAACGGATGATGTGGGCCCCGTTTTGTAAAACTCATTTTATGTTTGAATCGTATGAGTTTTTCATATTAGAACACGTTGTGAAAAGCGTTTCGTCAAAATATGTCGGAAAGTGGGAGATCTTTATTTGAAAAATTGAAAAATCGGACAGAACTGAAAATAGACCTGTGCGCGCCGCGCACCCTGAGGTGGTGCGCCTGGCGCACTCCCGTGTAATAAAAAAAAATTTATTATACGTGTTCGATTGTATATTGGGTTGGGTTGTTACAAGTGGTATCAGAGCATGGTCTAAGGGATTTAGGCGACTTGAGGTAGGTGCCTAGACTTAGATTTATTTGTGTATGCGCTTTAAGCGGGACTTGTAGGAGACGGGTCGGACCGGGAGTTGATTAGTGCTTAGGTTTATGTGAACTAACCTTGCGCTAATTGTTTTGTGTTGTGTTAGCAATCATCAAGCAAGATAGACGTTGTACTAGCAAGTTAATGCGACGTGCTAACATAACAATGATTAGCTACCATTGTTACGGGTTCAAATTGTGTCAAACAAGCGATGTACGACGATTGTTGAGCAAGATGGGGTAGTGTGGTGTATATGTATATACATATGTGTTAAGTTTTCTCGTTCGTTGCTTAACCTTTTCCGTTTTATAGTATGAAGACGAGAAACGGACCCGAGACCAATGAAGGGGGTTCGAGCGAGGATGTTGAGTTTACGGCCAAGGTTGAGGCCATTATGCAAAGGCGTCATGAGGACTTCGTAGAGGATGTTAAGAAGATGTTCTTGGATTCGATTGACGAACAAGTAGTCAATCTAGTCAAGGAACAAGTTAGGATTGTTCTTAAAGAGGATAACGCGGGAAGGCGAGACTTCTACTATAAAAACTTCAAAGATGCTCAACCTCCCACCTTTGAAGGTGAACGAGACCCACTCAAGAGTGCTCGATGGATCTCCGATATGGAGGGGGCTTTCCGTACTAGTGAGTGCCCTCTCGATAAAAAGACGAGGTTTGGTAGTAGCATGATGAGGGGTGATGCCAAGTTATGGTGGGATGCGAAAATCCGACTTTATGGCGAAGAACAAAGTATGAGTTTGACGTGGGACGAGTTTAAAGAAGAATTTTTCAAGGAATACCGAACTTCGGCCGATCTTTCAAAGCTGAAGGACGAGTTACGTACTTTAAGGCAAGGGTCAATGGATTTGAACACTCTCAAGTCCACTTTCTTATCAAAGACCCAATTTTTCCCGGAGTATGACGGGAACGATCACATGTTGAAAGAAGATTTCTACCGAACCTTAAATGATAACTATCAAGAAAGGATTAGTAGGAATTCGGCGAAGACTTTTGATGAGCTATTTGATATCGTTAAGGATTTTGAGTCGCTTGCTCCAAGAAAGAGTGACTTCACCTTTGGCAAACGAAAATTTGAAGCTACTAGCCACTCGAACAAGAAGAACAAGAGTGTGGCTGAGAGAGTCGGTAGTGCGAAAAAGGGGGCTTCTAAGAGTTTTGGGCCCACGTGCTACAATTGTGGTCGACAGGGGCATTTGGCCCGTGATTGTACGAACTCATCTTCCAACAAAATCGTTTGTTTTAATTGTAACAAAGAGGGGCACAAGAGGCCGGAGTGTCCCGAATTGCGCAACGATAATGTTAAGCAACTAGAGAAGGCGGCGGGTACGGCTAGGGGTCGAAATTATTTGATGACCAATGAGGAGGCCAAGCAATCTAGCGAAGTTGTCTCAGGTACTTTCATGGTTAATTCCAATCCGGCAAGGATACTCTTTGATAGTGGTGCAAACTTGTCGTTTGTGTCACCAAAATTTGTGCCTAAACTTAATAAACCGTTAGCTAAGTTAAGTCGTCCGGTAGAAGTTGAAATAGCGGATGGAAAGACGGTGCTAGTGGTTGATGTGTGTAAAAATTGTAATGTTGTGTTTGGTGTCGAAAACTTTAAAATCGATCTCATCCCGATGACTTTGGGTGATTTTGATATCGTTGTTGGTATGGATTGGCTCGATCATAATAGAGCCGATATTGCATGCCATGAAAAATCTATTCGAGTGAAGACCCCAAGTGGGGGAGAGTTAATTATTCATGGCGATAAACGAAGAAGACTTGTGCCGATATGCACTTTTGCACGGGCACGTCGTTTTCTTGTTGGTGGTGGCATGGCTTTTCTTGCCCATGTTGTTGATACTCGTGATGAGCCACCACCCATTCGTGAAATTCCGGTGGTGAGTGAATTTGAAGACATTTTTTCGGATGAGTTACCGGGTGTTCCGGCGGAAAGACAAGTTGAATTTCGCATTGGGTTGGTTCCGGGGGCTACCCCCATTGCTAAAACTCCTTATCGTTTAGCGTCGATAGAAATGCAAGAGTTGTTAAATCAAATCCAAGAGCTACTTGAAAAGGGTTTTATCCGACCGAGTGCTTCGCCATGGGGCGCTCCAGTTTTATTCGTGAAGAAGAAAGATGGTAGTATGCGGATGTGCATCGATTATCGGGAGTTGAACAAAGTGACGATCAAGAATCGTTATCCATTTCCTAGGATTGACGATTTGTTCGACCAACTCCAAGGTGCAACGTATTTCTCTAAAATCGACCTACGGTCTGGCTATCACCAAATGCGGGTCCGTGAAAAAGACATCGAGAAAACAGCTTTTCGAACGCGTTATGGGCATTTTGAATTCGAGGTAATGCCTTTTGGTCTTACGAATGCACCGGCGGCATTCATGGATCTTATGAACCGAGTGTGCCAACCTATGTTGGACAAGTCGGTAATTGTGTTCATCGACGACATACTTGTCTATTCGAAGAGTATGAAGGAACATGAACATCATTTGCGGAGTGTGTTAAAGACGTTGCAGAAGGAGAAGTTGTATGCTAAATTCTCCAAATGTGAATTTTGGCTAAGGGAAGTTCAATTCCTTGGCCATATTGTGAACGAAAATGGTATTCAAGTAGATCCGGGGAAGATAGAGACGGTCAAGAGTTGGGGACGACCGACTACGCCTACGGAAATCCGAAGTTTTCTCGGATTGGCCGGTTATTATCGTCGGTTTATCCAAGACTTTTCTAAGATCGCTTCTCCATTGACGAAGTTAACGAGAAAGAATGCGAGATTTAATTGGGAGAAAGAGCAAGAAATTGCTTTTCAATTGTTAAAAGAGAAGTTGTGTCAAGCTCCGGTGCTAGTTTTGCCGGAAGGGGTGGAAGACATGACGGTCTATTGTGATGCTTCTTTAAATGGGCTCGGTTGTGTTCTAATGCAAAGGGGTAAAGTCATCGCTTATGCCTCTCAACAATTAAAGGAACACGAGACGAGATATCCGACTCATGATCTTGAGTTGGCGGCAGTTGTTCATGCGTTGAAAATTTGGCGCCATTACTTGTATGGTGTCAAGTGTACAATTTATTCGGATCACAAGAGTTTGAAACATCTTTTTGATCAAAGAGATTTGAATTATTGTCAACGTAGATGGATGGATGTGGTGAAAGACTACGATTGTGAGATACTTTATCATCCGGGCAAGGCGAATGTGGTCGCGGATGCGTTAAGTCGAAAGAGTCATCACCCGGCGTTACGATTGTGATTGTTAAGTATGATTATTACTAATGATTTTCTTGAAAAACTTGGCGTGATTCAAATTGAAGCTTACGTTCACAACAAGCATGCGGAATTATGGGGCAATCGGAATTCATTACTATGGGCTCGCGTGGTTTGTTGTCTATTCAAGGAAGAGTGTGGGTGCCTAAGATGGGTGATTATCGACAAGTGCTACTTGATGAAGCACATAAGTCAAAGTATTCCATTCATCCGAGCGCGATGAAAATGTATCTTGACTTAAGGAAAGATTATTGGTGGCCGGGCATGAAACGTGATGTTGTAAAGTATGTTGAGCAATGTGTCACGTGTTTGCAAGTTAAAGCCGAGCACCAAAAGCCGTATGGTAAGTTACAACCGTTAGAAATCCCGAAGTGGAAATGGGAGCACATTACCATGGATTTCATCACAAAGTTACCTAAAACAGCGAGAACCCAATTCGATTCGATTTGGGTGATAGTTGATCGATTGACGAAGAGTGCCTTGTTTCTTCCCATTCGGGAAGTGATATCATCGGAAACCTTGGCTAAATTGTTTATCAAGGAGGTAGTCGCTCGACATGGGGTTCCTATATCTATTATTTCGGATCGAGATACTCGTTTTACATCTCGGTTTTGGGAAAAGTTTCATGAAGATATGGGTACACAATTGAAATTGAGCACGGCGTATCATCCTCAAACGGACGGTCAAACCGAACGTATGAATCAAACATTGGAGGATATGTTGCGGGCGTGTATTATTGATTTCGGTGGTAGTTGGTATGAGCACTTACCTTTGGTGGAATTCTCGTACAATAATAGTTATCATACTAGTATCGGGATGCCACCTTACGAGATGCTTTATGGACGGAGGTGTCGAACTCTGATTTGTTGGGGTGAAGTTGGTCAAAAAGAAATCGGGAGTACCGATTTGGTTTTAGAAACGAATAGCAAGATCGATATAATTCGAAATCATTTAAAAAAGGCGCAAGATAGACAAAAGTCGTATGCCGACAAGCGTAGACGAATGATTGAGTTCCAAGAGGGTAACAAAGTGAAGCTTAAAGTTTCGCCATGGAAAGGTATTATTCGGTTTCGAAAACGGGGAAAGTTAGCTCCTCGGTTTATTAGGCCATTTAAGGTTTTAGCTCGTGTTGGTGAAGTCGCGTATCGATTAGAATTACCCGAAGAGCTTGCGGGGATCCATAATACATTTCATGTTTCCCATCTCCATAAGTGTCTTGCGGATGATTCATCATGGGTGCCTTTGGACGAAATCGAGCTAAACAATAAGTTAGAGTATATTGAGGAGCCGATTGTCATACTCGATGAGAAAGTCAAAAGGTTGAGACATAAAGAGGTTAGGACTTTTAAAGTTCAATGGCGTCGTAGTAAGGGTTATGAGTTTACTTGGGAGCCCGAAGAATTCGTGTTGGTTTATCTTCCCTCTTGTCATGCGACTTGGATCGCGAGGACGCGCTCCGATTCAAGTGGGGGAGAGTTGTAAGACCCTAATCTTCATTGTACAACAGAGTATATAGAGTACATAAAGTGTGGGAATGATTGTGCAGTTAAACAAAAGTCAGAGAGCGATCTGAGCTTAGTGCGTGCCGCGCACACCAAAGGAAGCGCGCCACGCACTCCCTACTGTAGCCGTGTTTTTGCTCTTTTATTCAGATATTTTGATGGGAATTTTGGTAATTGCACTTGTGGACGAGTTAAAGGCCAGTTGGTCAGTTTGTGGAGTATCATTAACTCCATCTTCAACTACTTTATCCTTATCACTTTAAATCTAGAGAGAGACTTTGATTCTTGAGTGAGAAAGCTTAAATCCAAGAGGAAGAAGTTGCTTTCGGGTCAAATCGCGTGCATTAAAGTTGTTCATCTCATCTCTAGCTTCGTTTTGGTTGTAATGGTACGTTCTAACTTTAATTTCCTTACCTTAATTTTGTGTAAGGGTTAGGGTTTGAGTTAGTGATGAACATAAAACCATATTTGGTGATTTTGGGTGTTCTTGGGTAAAATGGAGTCATAAAGACTCAATGGTAACTAACCTAGGGTTTCAAAAGGTTAATTGATGTTTATGAGTTCTAATTGGTTAGTTAATCACTAGCACACCTAGTTAATTAGTAAATGGGTGTTAGATGGGTTAGTAGATAACCCGAAATGGGTGTGTTGACTTTAAATTAGTCAAAGGGCTAATGATTGACCTAATTAGGAAATATGGGTATGAAATACCCTAATTGTGTAATGATTAATGTTGTTGGACCTTAATCACTAGATTTTAAGTGATTAATGATGGTCTTGACCCTTAAAGGGCGGTTTTGGTGAAAATGGGGCATTTAATGCATTTAAGTCATTAAATGCACATAAGTGAAATTGTTGGTATTTAGTCAAACTAGTTATGTGGGTTGATTGAAGTACTTATTATATTAGGTACTTTGCTTTGAAGCTTGCGGAAGTATAAAACCGTCACCAAATCATTAAAGGTGAGTGGAATGATTATATGCATATGTATGTAATGTATTTATTTGTATGCTATGGTATGAACCAAAGAGCCGGTAGTGCCATAGTATGTGCGAGCGTGCTATGATGTGAACCAAAGAGCCGGTAGCGTCATAGTACGTGTGTTATAGTGTGAACCAAAGAGCCGGTAACGCTATAGCACGATTTGTTAGGGTGTGAACCAAAGAGCCGGTAGCACCTTAGCGTTGTTAGAGTGTGAACCAAAGAGCCGGTAGCACTCTATCGTGAGTATGACTCGAGTTGTGATGTGAACCAAAGAGCCGGTAGCATCATGACAAATGCGTATGGTGTGAACCAAAGAGCCGGTAGCACCATGATGCGAGAATGGTTAACCATGGTTGTGTATTTTGTTTTGTAGCATATTATATTATGTCGATTATATGTTATTGATTACGCTAGTAGCGGTTTGTTGGAGATTATTAGCTTTGTACTTGAGATGGTATGCTAATTGTATTGCTAGCGTGTATGCGGTATATGTGTAAGTGATTGCAAGTAGGTATGTTATATATATGTGGGTATAATTATTGCATTCACTAAGCTTTGCTTACCCTCTCGTTGTTTATCTTTTTATAGGCTCCGGCGTTGACAAGGGTAAGGGCCTTCGATTGGATTAGAGATCCCGCTTGTTGTATAGGGGACGCTTTTGGGATGTGATAGCTTTGGGAGTTTGACTCAGATATGGGTAGTTTAACCCCAAACACCATGCTCATAGTGTCATTTAGAATTTAAACTAGTGTGGTCGAAACTCGAACTTTTGTATGAAACTCGTAAAACGACCGATGTGGGTCCTGTTTTGTAAAACTCATTTTATGTTTGAATGGTATGAGTTTTTCATATTAGAATACGTTGTGAAAAGCGTTTTGTCTAAATATGTCGGGAAGTGGGAGATCTTTATTTGAAAAATTGAAAAATCGGACAGAACTGAAAATAGACATGTGCGCGCCGCGCACCCTGAGGTGGTGCGCGTGGCTCACTCCCTTGTAATAATTTTTTTTTATTATGCGTGTTCGATTGGATATTGGGTTGGGTTGTTACATATTATCATTATGAGTGCGACTTAAAGAGAACTAAAAGCTATTAAATGAATCGATTAAGAAATAATAAGTATAAGTATCATGATGAAATAAAAATATTGTAAGTTATTGATTTAGATAAAAATATCATTTTCATTATTTTTATCACTATAATTATTATTAAAAGTATTATTAATATTAAAACTATTTTTTTTACTAAAATTATTATTTTTAATAGAAATATCATTGTTATTATGAAATATCATTATTATTATAATTTTAGTATTATTATTAATAAAAATTATCATTTTATCATAATATTATTTTTAGTAAATATAAATATTGTTAGTATTATTAGTAGAATAATAATTATTATTACAAAATAATACAACTTTTACTTACTATTGTTATTATCGATATTATTTTATCAAATAGATATGTGATACAAAGATATTTTACTACGTGTAATATAATTACATTAATAATATCTATCATTTTATTAAATGAACTTCATAAATTTTATTACTTAAGATATATAAAAGTATATTTTTTTTATTATATAAATTTTAATATAAAACTTTATTTATTAATAAATGAATTACATTATTTACTCTAATAAAATCTGTTAAAAATATTTAAATATTTAAAACGACTATATTTAAACTATATAATAATCATGTATAAATTTTTGTAAATCATCTTGGTTAAATTGACTTTTGTTGACTTTTGCATGATAATCTCGAGCATTAGGATTGTGATACACTATGACCTGACCTAAATTGTTAGACAGTTATTGACCAACATATAAATATATATAATTAATATAGGTTCGTGAATCCGACGCCAACCTTGCACTTGTTCAATGCCGTCATATGTATTTTTACTACGAAATACAGTATTGTGAGTTTCATTTGCTCTCTTTTTAAATGCTTTTGCAATATATATTTTTGGGACTGAGAATACATGCGCTTTTATAACTGTTTTACGAAATAGACACAAGTAATCGAAACTACATTCTATGGTTGAATTATCGAATCGAATATGCCCCTTTTTAGTCTGGTAATCTAAGAATTAGGAAACAGACACCCTAATTGATGCGAATCCTAAAGATAGATCTATCGGGCTCAACAAGCCCCATCCATGTCGCGGATGTTTTAGTACTTCGAATTTATCATGTCCGAAGTTGTCCCAGAATGATGGGGATATTCTATATGCATCTTGTTAAGGTCGATTACCTGGTGTTCAATCCATATGAATGATTTTTATCTTTATGCAGTTTGCGAAATGCCTGATATGAGAATGATGTTTATGAAAAATAAAATCTTGTTGTCTATTAAAATTATGGAAATGATTGATTATGATAAACTAATGAATTCACCAACCTTTTGGTTGACACTTGAAAGCATGTTTATTCTCAGGTATTAAAGAAATCTTCCGCTGTGCATTTGCTCATTTTAGAGATATTACTTGGAGTCATTCATGGCATATTTCAAAAGACTTTGCATTCAGGTCGTTGAGTTCAATAAAGATTATTATTAAGTAAATGACAGATTAGGTCATTTATAGTTTGAATATTATGAAGTGGTATGCATACCTGTCAACTTTCGATATAATGAAAGGTTGTCTTTTGAAAACAAATGCAATGTTTGTAAAATGTATCATATAGAGGTCAAAACCTCGCAATGTAACCATATGTTATTGTATTCGTCCTTATGGATTTGGACGGGTCGTCTCAAACACGACCAATACGCAACTATCATAAAGTCGTAAGCAAACGACTAAATCCGCTAGCGTCCAAAACGACTATGGCAACGCTAATCCCAAGGTGTACAAAATCGACTATTGTCACACCCGTAACAACATGTGAGCGAAACAAGGCTATCGCATCACTAATCACATAACATGGTCCTCACGACCCCACCATTGGTGTATAAAACAACCAATAGTTCACAATACTAACCACACCAACATGGCCGAAATAACCCGAGCCTAAACACATATGGAGGACGGTCGAAACAACCCGAACCTTAGTGAATTCGCAACAACCCGAAATTCACCAACCCAATCCATATTTCCCACAACAAAATGACCGCACAACCCGAGTCATCGTGAATACGTGCAAACCGATATTCAGTACCTCCACCACATAGTATAACCGAGGATGGCCGTACAACCCGAGCCTTAGTGAATCCGAACTTTCCGACATTCACTACCTCAAACTATGAGTCCAACCAACAGGGACAATCGTACTACCCGAAATATTGTGAATACGAACAACCCGATATTCACGTCCCAAACCACACGCAAAGAATGGTACTCCCATTCCCTATCGGTACTCGAATTTCCCGATAACGTTATACCATACCGATATAACACTACACCCATGATGAAGTTAGCGGACCGAATCAACGGCCATAACCCACCAATCACATACGCTCTTTTGGTCTCAATCAACGAGTAGTCCAACACCGTGCACTATTACACTATAGTGAATCCTAACGGATTACACTAACCATTCACCACAAACGAAGTATATACGCATACTTAAAATCATTCCACACCGCCTGGAATTTCCACGCACAAATCATACGCACACGCGAACATCGCTATCACAATCGAGAAAAAACCACGTATATCGCACATAGGCACAAAACAATAATTCTCTAGAAGAGAATCCGACACACACATCCCTTAACCGAGGGATTTCACCTTGCTCATCAAATACGCCCATTATCTCTCAACGAGATTCACCACATTACCACCTCGGTGTTAATTCAAATCCGAAACCATAAGTACAATTTAACTAAAATTGTACTCTACCACAATCGACTAAATCTAGGTCCCGACACTAATCCCGGATCTACTAAGAGCATTATCCGAAATCTCACACTAAAACCTCCTCGTGCGGGAGTGTAACTCCCCCCTTGGAACTACGCTCCATAACCGCATCGTCGTGGTAACATCATCCGTGATAATTACCACTCTCTGACATACGTGACCAATTTCTCCATCGGTCGTAATACTCGAATCCTCACGAATTCATTTCGTGCATTAGAAATTGACGCACACCGTCACCCGTTGGCTTTATTTAAACAACGATACAAAACCAACACAACACACCTTGTACAATCGTACAATTCTACCGAAAGGTAGACTTTTCTACAATTGGGTTCACACGACCCGTCACCACATCTTGCTCCAACCTTGAGCATACGAAGGATTTTTAACCTATCCTTTATCACTTCGAACGAAACGTTTACCACAAATATCACAAACTTTATTCTTGCAATCCTCCGATTGCTATAGCTTGTCACATTTCTACCTAGTCACTCATGTACCTATGGGTTTCTATAGGGTACCCTAAGTACAATGTAACCGCAACACCATCAGAGTCGAACACCACGCTAGTAAGTATGAAAGAGGCACCTAACATCCCATCACATAGACTCCATTACCAACATATGTCGAGATCAAACACTCGATCTCAAGGGTTCTATCCACCCGACGACCCTCATGGTTCACCATCTTCAACACAAAAGCGAACACGCGTTCATAACCGAACACTAAAGCCCATTCCCATGGCTTGGTAGAAACGTTTCCCAAACACTAAGGAATGATTAGTTGCACCAAGTCTTACGCCCTTCGTCCATCAATCAAAACGTCACCGTAGGTTAATTCCATTAGGAACGTCACCCATAACAATACTATGCATAACACAAGGCATTTAACAAACCCGAACTCAATCGGTACATAATAAATATTCAAAAGACATATTTGTTAAAACGAAACGTACCTTAACGTCTCTTTGCGGAATTCGCCGCCGCCAACTCGGGACAATCCAGCTTGCGATTTCCCTCTTTATGACAATAGTAGCACATTCCGTCATCACTTCTCGACATTGTGCACTCCCATAACTTGTGGCCCCTAACACCACAATTGAAACATCTAGGTGCACGATAACTCGTCGTGCCTTTGTCCACATTACCCATACTCGCACTTGCACCCTTATTTTTCTTACTTGGGGCGCCGTAAGAATCTACCCTTCTCTTACTCGGAGTATTATCGATTATCTCCCAAGGATATGGCTCAAAACCCTTAGCCACGGAAAATAGCTCGGCAAACGAGATCACTTGCACAAGGCTTATCTTCCCATGTAACTCATCATTTAAAGCCTTACAGAAGTCTTGCATCAGCAACCTTTCATTATTCACATACTCGGGGAAAAATCGTGCCTTAGACATAAAGGTAGCCCATAGAGTATTTAGGTCCATAGACCCTTGTCTCAACACGTGTATCTCCTCACGCATTCTTGTCAAGTCGGCATGCGTTCGGAATTCTTCAAAGAATTCCTGCTTAAAATCGCCCCATGACAAACTCATGAATGTATCAATCCGACCGTATCAGTCTTACCATCCAACCAATCTTTCGCACCATCTCGCAACAAACTAGTAGCGATTCTCGTCTTCTTGTTCGGAGGACACTCACTTGTACGAAAACATCCTTCGATCGCCGAGATCCAACGAGTACTCACTAACAGATCCGGTTCCCCATGATACATAGGAGGTTTAGTCACCCGAAACTCCTTGTAACTAAACTCCTTCTTACCATTACCCTGAGGCTCGATAAGCCTTCTTTCGAACTCTTCTCGAATTGTTTTCACTTGTTTTGCAACCTCGGCCTCAACCCTAGCCACAAACTCATCGTCATTCGTCTCGATCTCGTTTCGCCTCATCATTCTAAGGAATGTAAACAATTAGCCCACGAACGTATAAAACCACACTCACCAAACCGCTCTATCTTGCTTAACACTCATCGTACATCACTTATTAGACACGATTTGCACCCGTAATAAGGTTTGCAAGTCCTTATTACGCACACACGCCGTATCAACTAGTTAGTACAACGACTATCTTGCTTGATGATATTCGCAATGCAAACAATAACAAAACACAACGCAATAGTATATTAATAAAATCCGCATATTAATATAAACGTTAGCCCACCTACAATTACGGCACTAACCAAATTCCCATTCCGACCCGTACTCCCTACAAATCCCGCAACAAATAAGCGCACAAAAAAGTCTAAGTCTAGGCACCTATCTCAAGTCACCTAAATCCCTTAGACCATGCTCTGATACCACTTGTAACGACCCAACCCGTTATCCAACCGAAAATACGCCTAATTTGTTTTTTGTGGGATAGTACATGTGGACGGCGTCCAGTTATCTGGACGGCGTCCAGCTCTGAAGGACTGGACGACGTCCAAGCCTTTTGGACGGCGTCCAATTGAACTGAAATATTCTAATCAGTTTTACATTTACACGTGAGCTGAAAACCCGCTTCATGACACTTTCACACGAAAACACTTTCACAATATGTTATAATAATTAAAATTAAGAGTTTTTCACAATAAAATCGAGTTTTACGACACCGGGCCCACATCGGCCGTTTTACGACTTTCGTACAAAATTACGAGTTTTCGACCACGTGAGTTTAAACAAAATTAAAGACCGAGCATGGTGATTGGGGATACGCTACCCAATCCTAATCAATCCAAAAGCAAGATCTTCTAAAGCAACTACGCGAGTCCACTAGTTCCCACGCTTACCCGAGCCACCGCATCCAAGCAAATCTATAAAAATGTAAACAACGAGAGGGTAAGCTAATGCTTAGTGAGTGAGAATATACTACATACATATATATGCAAAAAATGAATACGCATCGCCAACACACAAATAGTAAACACATACCACAATCCGAGCATAACTAAGCAATGTTATACCTAACGTACCACCAAGCCAAAATCCGTAAGATTAGCTACAACATACAATAAGTATATATATATATATATATATATATATATATATATATATATATATATATATATATATATATATATATATATATATATATATATATACGCATATACAAGATACATACGAAAATACAAGGTTAACCCCTTAACCTTAAACCCATGAAGGTTGACCGAACAACCCGAGCCTTAGTGAATTCGCACAACCCGAGATTCACTTCCTTCACCACTTCAACAACCGAGGTTGGCCGAACTACCCGTGCCTTAGTGAATTCGTAGAATTCGTACAACTCGAGATTCACTACCTCATCAATAAGATGACCTTACAACCCGAGTCATCATGAATCCGCACTACCCGAGATTCATTACCTCAACAATACCCACATCATTGGGGTTACTCAACCGTATCTCAATACCAATCCCACTACATCGGGATTATATAACTCCATATCACAAGTCCATGTGATAACGTACACACGAAGTGTGCACCTCGCTAAAGTTGGTCAACCAAAACGCACAACCGTGCCAATTGGACTTATTACACAAGCCCATCAAATCCACCTATATGTGAAGTGAGTTCTATAACCGAGAACCACTTCACCTGACCCACACCCATCCTACACATACATATGCACATAGGATATTAACACTCACCTTGTCGCCTTGATGAATGCTACTGAAATAATCCGCAACTTGCCAATGGAAAGTACCTATTCCATTATCACAATACAAACAACACACTTAGAGTGGATTTACAAACCAACTCAAAACGACACTTAGTGCAATTTTGACCCAAATGCATTTTCAAGCACAAACCGTGCCCAAACTAACCAATAATCACTAACACAAGTGAAAATGGTCCTAATACGCCAATTAAACCCGAACACAAGTATTAAGCACTCGTCTTGCCCAAAATGACACACAAACCCTAATTTTGACTCATTTCAAAATTAGTCAACCAAAAACCTCCAAATGGGTTCCAAAACTTCCATAATCACTAAACCTAGTGATTAAACCCAATATCAAAGCCTAAATATGGCCAAATCGTCAACCAACCCAAAACCCGCCAAGTGACCACAATAACTAGTCACCATAAACCTACTTCATCATCAAAAGGGTTTTACAACTAAACAATCTCAAACCCTAACTTGAATATTAATTTTAACAATACTACCCGAGTTTGAACTTACCAATACTACCACAACGTAGCCGTAAACGAGATAAACAACTTTAAAACTCGAGTTTTGGTGAGAATCCGACTCCTTCTTCTTCAAATCAAGCTCTCTCTCTCTCTCTCTCTCTCTCTCTCTAAACTCTTCCTCTCTCTAGGGTTTGAAGATGAGAGTGTTTATGGGTGTTAAGTGAGGATAAGATGATCAATGGGTCAGCTTTGAAGGCTCCAAACCGACCCCAAGTGAAAATACCAACATACCCCTTTTAAAATCTTAAAATTACACAGCTGGCCCGTCAGTTCTGTTGGACGGCGTCCCAAGTCTTGGACGGCGTCCCACCTTTCTTTGCTGGACGGCGTCCTCCAATCTAGACGGCGTCCCTTTCTTCTGAAAAAGACTGAAACAGAAACAGGGTCTTACAACTTCCTTCATTCTTCTGGACCTATGCCTTATTATCTGTTGCTCGCATATTAAATAAGGTACCAAGCAAAAAGGTAAATAAGTGTAACATCCTTAATCGGACCTAGCTGTAAGATTACAAATTTACCCTTAAGTTGTGTTGAGTTATTATATGCTTTTATTTTTATTTAATATTTATTATTAATTTAATATGTGGTTAGGAACATGCTACACATTTGAGGTTGGTGTTAGAACTTCTGAAACAGGAACAGTTGTAAGCTAAGTTCTTCAAGTGTGAATTTTAGTTGCGGGAAGTACACTATTTGGGTCATGTAATTTGTGAATAGGGTATTAAAGTAGATCAGTCTAAGATAGAGGCCGTAATGAATTAGAACTCATCGAAAACACCGACAGAAATTAAAAATTTTCTGGGTTTAGCAGGTTATTACCGCCGGTTTATCAAAGACTTTTCCAAAATAGCAGGTCCATTAAATAAGTTAACCAGAAAAATGTAGCCTTTCGATGGAGTGATGAACTAGAAAAAGCTTTTCAGACTCTCAAACAGTTGTTATGTCAAGCGTCGGTTTTAGCTTTACCAGAGAGATCAGAAGATTTTGTAGTTTTTTCTGTGATGCTTCATGCGCTGGTCTGGGTTGTGTTTTGATGCAGAGAAATAAAGTTATAGCGTATGCTTCACGACAGTTGAAAGATCAAGAACGATCAGAAGATTTTGTGATTTACTGTGATGCGTCATGCGCTGGTCTGGGTTGTGTTTTGATGCAGAGAAATAAAGTTATAGCTGTAAGATTACTAATTTACCCTTAAGTTGTGTTGAGTTATTATATGCTTTTATTTTTATTTAATATTTATTATTAATTTAATATGTGGTTAGGACCAGTCTGTGACAAGGGTCACAGAACATGTTTGTTTATTTAATTTGGATTCTCTTTGGGTTGCCAAATGATGTATGAAAGATATCAGATAACTGATAAATACCCGTGTGTCGCGCAGTGTGGGAATTAACCATAACTTAGTGACTAGTGCTGCTTCTCTCATCTCATTTCTAAACTTTTCCAAACACACACACCATTCTTTATCTCTTAACCTACACCAAACCCTAATCCTTAATTCTTGTTTTAGAGCTCAAATCGTTTGTATCTTTGTGTTCCTTATGATTTACTATTTCTATCAAGGTAAGAATCATAACATTTCATGCTTTAATCTTTGAGAAATTTGGGTTTTTGTGTAAGTTTTACAAGGTGAGTAAATTGGGTCAAAATTGGTAGATTTGATGTTGTTTGAGTCTAAATTTTGTGGGTTTATGTTTCTACATGTTTATTGTCTTTGATTTGGTCAGTTTTAAGGTTGTAATCGAGTTCTAGAGAAAGAATTGGTTGATTTTGGGTGAAACCCGAAGCTTTGTTCTTCAGCTTCTACAGATAAACACAGTCGGCCGAGTGTCACGAGACACTCGACTGACCGACTCGACCATCAACCGAGTGTGTATGACCCACAGCCGAGTGTGTCTGTGAGAGACCATTGACCGAGTGACTAGACACTCGACCGAGTGAGTGTAGACAGTCGGCCGACTGTCTATGACAGTCGACCGAGTGTCTTTGGCAGTGAAATATTTTACTAACTGTCGATTTTTAGCCGTTATGCTGCCCGTTTGTATATTGATGATCAGGATGTAAATTTTAAAAATGCATAAGTGTTAAGAAGAAAGAAGAAATTTTTAGTGAGCGCTTTTTGATTCAAAAATTTCTATACTGTGTTGTTTGATGTTAACGGACAACAACTAACTTGATTTGCCTTATGTTCAGGTGATAAGGATAAGGAAGCCGCTCAGTAGTAGATTATCTGAGCTGGTTGCTTGTATTTGGTGAGTGGGACTAACTGGAGTATATAGTATATAGTAGCATGTTATATTATGATTACCATCGTTGTTAGATATACTTGTTACTATGGTAGTTAGTATGTTGTGATGACTGCATGTTAGTTGATACTTGTCTGTTGGAGCCCAGTGAGTCCCTATTGTGTGGTAGCCTCGGTAGGAGAGATCAACCTGCGGGTTAGGTTCCTCATGTGGTAGCCTAGACAATCGTGGTGTATATATGTGTGAATGACGCGTCTGTCGCGTGTGGATTGTATATATATAACACGGTGGTGAAGGAACTTATGGTAAGCCCCAGTCTGATCAACTGGTGGTTAATGGTTTGGCCGAGCCGCCAGAGTCTCTGTAGACAGCACTTGGGTGATGATTATGTGTTAGCCTTTGTGACATGATTAGTATAATGGTTCCTGTATACTATCACCTGTAGTTATTCGTACTCACTTAGCTTCGTGCTAATTCCCCTCCATCTCCTCCCTGCAGGTTGATGGCTTTTGTAGATAGTGCTTTTTGGGAGAAGACGGGCATGGTGATGTTATGTTTGACAGGGTTAACTCTGATGTGGTCTTTTATAGTTTGAACTGTGTTCTTTTGAAAACAGAATGTAATTATGTATTTTCCAGTTAAATATGTAAATTGTTTTAATGACACGTGACATCGGTTTGTGCAAACGTTGATTGCCATTTATATCGTATTTAATTAATAAATAAATGCTTCCGCCACGTATTAAAAAAAAAAGGTTTAGCGGTGTCACAATAAGACACCATACGAGTTATGGCATGGAAAGGTTCCAAATTTGTCTTACTTGAAAGCTTGGGGTTGTGAAGCTCATGTTTGACAAAAAACTTCCAACAAACTTGATCCCTGATCTATCAAGTGCATTTTTGTGGGATACCGAAAGGATTCTATGGGATATTATTTCTACAATCCTACCGAGAACAAAGTATTTATTTCCAGACACGCTACTTTTCTAGAAAAGGAGTTTCTTTTTAAAGAAGTAAGTGGGAGTAGTGTAGAACTTGAAGAAATTCGAGAACCACAAAATAGCACACCCGAGGTTGGAACTAGCTATCAACAAATCATTGAAGAACCTAAACAATTATTTGCTCAGGTAACTGAAGTAACACAAGGCATTCGTAGATCTAGTAGACCTCGTCATAGTCCCGAAAGATATGACAAAATTTTCTTAGTGGATGAAACTGAGCCTACTAACTACAAAGATGTTACATCAGATCCTGAATCTGAGAAATGGCATGAAGCCATGAATGCCGAGATGCAGTCCATGTATGACAATGAAGTATGGGACTTAGTTGATCTACCTCCTAACAACAAGCATGTTAAGAGCAAATATGTTTTCAAGAAGAAAACTGACATGGATGGAAACGTGCACACATTTAAGGCACGACTAGTGGCGAAAGGATTCACTCAAACTCATGGTATTGACTATGACAAAACTTTCTCTCCAGTAGCCATGCTAAAATCAATTAGAATACTCATTGCCATAGCCGCATATTATGACTAGGAGATATGGAAAATGGTTGTCAAAACTGCATTCCTTAATGGACACTTAAGTGAAGATGTCTATACGGAACAACCAGAAGGTTTTGTAAATCCTAAGTATCATAATAAAGTGTGTAAGCTTAAAAGATCCATTTACGGACTAAAGCAAGCGTCTAGAAGTTGGAATCTTCATTTTGATGATAAAATAAAAGTGTTTAATTTTATTAAAAGTGAAGATGAACCATGTGTTTACAAAAGGGCTAGTGGGAGCGTAGTAGTATTTTTAATCTTATATGTGGATGATATACTACTAATTGGAAATGACCTCCCAACTTTACAACAAGTGAAGTCTTGGCTTGGGAAGTGTTTCTCAATGAAAGACCGTAGCGATGCTACTTATATTCTAGGAATAAAAATTTATAGAGATAGATCTAAGCGGCTAATTGGCTTGAGCTAAACTGCATATATTGACAAGATCCTGAAAAGATTCAAGATGAAAGATTCCAAACGTGCATTTTTGCCAATGTCAGATGGTACTATATTGAGCAAGTCTCAAAGTCCAAGCACAAGTGATGAGCTTAGATGAATGAATTGAACTCCATATGCTTCTACAATTGGATCCATTATGTATGCCACGTTATGCACAAGACAAGACGTATCGTATGCTTTGAGCATAACGAGTAGATATCAACAAAATTCGGGTGAAAGCTACTAGATGGCTGTCAAGAACATCCCGAAGTATTTACGAAGGACTAAAAATATGTTCTTGATTTATGGAGGTGTGGAAGAAGATCTTATGGTAAAGTGCTATACAGATGTTAGCTTCCAAACCGATCGAGATGATTCATGATCACAATTGGGGTATGTCTTTATCTTGAATGGAGGAGATGTAACTTGGAAAAGTTCTAAGAAGAAAGTAGTTGCACAATCTACTACAGAAGCTGAATACATTGCTGCATCAAAGGAAGCACAAGAGGCTGCTTGGATGAAAAAGTTTATTGCTGATTTAGGGGTTATGTCAAGCATAGAAGACCCCATAGAGATATTTTGTGATAATGAGGGTGCTATTGCGCAAGCAAAATAACCTAGGTCACATCAAAACACCAAACATATTCTCAGAAGATTCCACTACATACGTGATATATTGGGAAATGGAGATGTTTGTATTCGCAAAGTTCACACAGATCAAAACCTTGCTGATTCTTTACAAAGGCTTTATCACAATCAAAGCACGAAGTTCATGCGCGGTGCATAGGGCTTCGTTATGCCAGTGAATGGATTGATTTGTTATTTATGTATTTGGATATTTTGGAACATGTAAGCGACATTTATCTTAAATGATATGATGTATTTGGATATAGCCATAGTCATTAATATTTGTTGTGTTCTATATTAGTATGTTTAAATCCTTGAATAACCACGTTATTCTAAAACGTCCATAGTCGATCACAATTATGGGAATAATTGTGAATTAAGACTAATGTAAATAAGTAGGTTGACTTTCACTAAGATGAAAGTAGGGCAAA
Organism: Rutidosis leptorrhynchoides; assembly: GCF_046630445.1. Taxonomy (NCBI): domain Eukaryota; kingdom Viridiplantae; phylum Streptophyta; class Magnoliopsida; order Asterales; family Asteraceae; genus Rutidosis; species Rutidosis leptorrhynchoides. The sequence continues at coordinate 103,932,942 of NC_092341.1, forward strand.
GGAGTTGTAGCCAAATTCATATGTGTTTGTTAGAGAACAAATATTGGACCTGACCCGCTTTCAAGATCACTTCATGGATCGATGTCATAAGTGATTCTTTAAAAAGGTAATATCTTTATATCCTTAGACTTGATATACATATTAGGTCTTAAGTGTGAGGATTGTTATACTTTGGCATAGTCAAACAATGTTATTTAGTTAGCCAATCATAAAATATATTGTTAAGTATGACACAAGACACATGAGAGACGTATCTAGTCAATACATGATTTGTTCCTCTCATTTAGATGAGAGAATGACATCTATGAGCCCCTCGATAATTTGAAGTGATTAATATATGTGTGGCCACGCTCAAACAAATTGGTGTATTCAATGGTGTTTTTTTTATCATTTCAAACTTGATCGAGTAACAAAAATGTATGAGCTAAATATGAGATTGATTACTATCCATGTCTCATGCTCAACGAGATGTCAGTAAGAAAGGAATAACTGATACCTTACCTATATATTGATTTTAAGTTTTAAATTAAGAATCAATGGATGCTCGGAAAGACATTTTTCATGTGTTATTAGGGGCAGTGGCATGTTGCTAGACATTTACCACTGTCTGTGTTGGCATACGTTGAATCTTGTGCAAGTGGGAGAATGTTGGTTATTAATGTGCAAGACATAACTTATGTCTATACTACTAATAACATTTGAACCTATAGGGTCACACACAATGAGCAAATAAATATCATATTACATATTTGAATCTGATTTGTATATTACAACCTTATTATACATATTGTGACATTGTTATTTATAAATAATAATATTACAATTGTATATGGATGAGAATGCATACATATATATAAACATGTATGTGTATAAGTAACAATTATTTTTGTTACTTGTTTCCATCTTGTTAACTAAATAATATAATAGTTTTATCAGATTTTTTGATAAAAGTAACTATATATTATTAACTAGTTGACTCTACATTATGTAAGAGTACAAGTAATATGAAATGGTGAGTATGGTCATTTCTTGTGACTTTGGTCATAGAATTGACAAGTATGCTCCATACATAACTAGATATTTTCTTTAAATAGGATGGATGTATGTATGTTTCAAAATGCAAGCAAAAACACACATACAAGTATCATAAAATGTCATCTTTCTTGACTTACATAAAGTTCTAAGTGTTCTTTCAAGTTTAAAGAATACTAACAAAACAAGATAGTATTGTAAACAAGAAATAAGAAAGTTTGTTTCTTAGACTTAGTTTCAAGGGTTGTGAGGGACTAGCATCTCGTTGATATATGAGTTTGTTTTTGTGTAGATTACTGATAGAGGAAGGCTATATTGGCATCTTGGTGTTCTTAGCATCTGTAACTTCTCAAGTTCAAAGTCTTCAAAGGTTGTAGTCTTGAACATCCTCTTTAATACTTTATTTTCTTAATAACATGCATTTGGATCCTTGGTGGGGAGTTTTTAAAAATGTTTAAAAATTGTTGTACTTGCTTCCGTTGCTAAATTGTTTTAATAATTTTTATACGAACCCCTTCACCCCCTTAATCTGATTTCTAAAATAAATCTTTAAGAATTTAATTTGTTACATAAGTATGCATGTTGACCAATACCCAGCCCTTTGGTAAAAACATCTGTAGTTTGATCTTCTGAATTTATGTTCACAATGTTAATAACTCTAGATGCACATTTTTCTCTGACTACATGTAAATCAATCTCAAAATATTTGGTCCTTTCATGAAACATGGGATTGGCAGCCAAAAGAATTGCAGACCTATTATCACAATATAGATTTACAGGAAGTAAATTGGTAACTAGATAAGTCAGATAGAATGTTAATAGTCCCTAAAAGTTAAAAAGTAGTAGAAGCCATAGCTCTATACTCTAACTCCGTGGAAGACCTGGACATAGTAGGTTATTGTTTTGATTTCTAAGAAATAAGAGAATTATCAAGAAAATACAAAACCAGTTACAGATCTTCTTGAACTTAATCACTTACCCCAATCAACATCAACATAAGCAGATAAATTAAAAGATTCAGATTTAGAAATCAAAACACCTTTTCCCGGTGAACTTTTAAGGTATCTCAATAATCTCAATGCTATATTAATATGTGATTGTAAAGGAGAATGCATATAACTACTCAAGTATTGAACAGTATATGCAATGTCTGGTCTAGTAGTAGTTAAATAAATAAGTTTAACAATCAACTTTTGATAATTAGTGATATTTTTCAAGCTGAGGATCAGAATCAGAAGCATCACTAATAAATTTCAGATTGGATTCAAGAGGAGTAGACACATGTTTGGATCCAAGTAAACCAAACTCATGAATTAGTTCAAGACAATATTTTGTTTGACTATGACAAACATCATAAGGAACTTTCAAAACTTCTATTCCTAAAAAAATATTTTAATTCTCCTAAGTCTATGATTTTAACCTTGGATTTTAAAAATAGGGTTAAAACCACAAATTAGCTATATACTTTCTCAAATATCCCGATGTCGCCCATATACCCATTGAAAGGATCCGTTCATATACATTATAAACGATTCACAATAGTTGATTACATCGCGAGGTATTTGACCTCTATATGATACATTTTACAAACATTGCATTCGTTTTTAAAAGACAAACTTTCTTTACAACGAAAGTTGATGGCATGCACACCATTTCATAATACATCCAACTATAATTGGCTTAATAATAATCTTGATGAACTCAATGACTCGAATGCAACGTCTTTCAAAATATGCCATGAATGACTCCAAGTAATATCCTTAAAATGAGCTAATGCACAGCGGAAGATTTCTTTAATACCTGAGAATAAATATGCTTTAAAGTGTCAACCAAAAGGTTGGTGAGTTCATAGGTTTATCATAACAATCATTTCAATATATTAATAGACCACAAGATTTCCGTTTATAAATATATGTACACTCGCAAGTGTATAAAAGTATTCTATAAGTTGTAGGCACCCGGTAACAAGCCTTAACGTTCATGTTTTACCCTCTGAAGTACACCAGATCAGGTGTGTTTAAAATAACCTCGAAGTACTAAAGCATCCCATAGTCAGGATGGGGTTTGTCAGGCCCAATAGATCTATCTTTAGGATTCGTGCCTACCGTACATAGACAAGTAGTTTAATGTTACCAAGCTAAGGGTATATTTCTGGTTTAAACCCACATAGAATTAGTTTTAGTACTTGTGCCTATTTCGTAAAACATTTATAAATCAGCGCATGTATTCTCAGCCCAAAAATATATATAAAAAGGGAGCAAATGAAACTCACAATACTGTATTTTGTAGCAATTATGTATATGACGGCACTGAACAAGTGCAGGGTTTGTCTCGGATTCACGAACCTATATTAAGTATATATATTTATATGTTGGTCAATATCTGTCTAACAATTTAGGTCAAGTCGTAGTGTATCACAATCCTAATGCTCGAGATCGACATGCAAAGTCAACAAAAGTTAACTTGACCCAAAATGACTTTCAAAATCTATACATGTTTATTATATAACTTATATATAGTAGTTTTATATATTTAAATATATTTATCAGATCTTATTATACTACATAATACAAGTCATTTATTAATAAATAAAAATTTATATTAAAATTCATATATGATAAAAATATACTTTTATATATCTCAAGTAATAAAATTTATAAAATTCACTTAATATCATAAAAATATAGTGGTATGTATTATTAATGTAATTACATTACGTGTGGTAAAAATATCTTTGTACGCATATTTATTTGATAAAATAATATTGATAATAATAATAATGATAAAAATAATAAAATGATAGTTTCAATAAAAATATTAATTTTTAGTAATAAAGATAATTTTAGTAATAACATCAACTGATAACAGTTATAATAATCGTTTTAATAATAATATTAAAATTAATGATAATTCAGTTGACCATATCTTTTAATCCGTTCATCGAAACCACACGATTTCTAAATGAAAAGTTATTAATTTTTTTTCTTCAGCTTTTCAACGACATGCATATCCTATAACTTATCTCAGTAGCATATGTATCAAATTCGTGATTTATCATAAACTATTTAACGACGAAACTAAGCATACAAACATGCATAATCATATATACTCGAGCACTAGTCAGGGATACACTATTAATATATAAAATATAAGATATGAATGCTCACGTATCAATATTGTGATTCAATATTGCAGGAAAGTACGTAGACACAACGAAAATGATAAACGTTAGGTTGACCTCAAGAGTAATACCCTCGATCAATACCCATAACCTTCATAGCTATAACCCATAATTTCCTTAGCTATATCCCATTTGAAAACTTATTTTGAAATCGTCTGAATATAACTCCGTCGTAGTATTTTATGTATACTAATAATATCTTGAAATAGTACTAAGTAAATATATATATATATATGTAATTCGATTGAGAGAGTTTAGAGAAATATATTTTCAAGTTTCTATGAAATAATGAAACCTATTGAATTCTATTTATAATAGATTTTTGAATTATTAAAGTGAATTATTAAAGTATGAATTATTAAAGTGAATTATTAAAGTATGAATTATTAAAGTGAATTATTAAAGTATGAATTATTAAAGTTAAAGTAAAGTAAAAGTAAAGTAAGGGTAAAGTTAAAGTATAGTAAAAGTATAAAACTATGTGCATATAATACGCGTATAAAAATATATAATATTAATTTAAATCGTTATATATATTTAATAAAATAAAATATAAATATCGTTATCTTTATCATACTGGTTAAGTAATGAGTTGTCAAAAAGAATAGATTTCTTAAATCACAGTGGACCTCATAACATAGGCCCGTAATCATATCATAATGTATCTGATAATTCAATCATTTGATATTATCTCTTAATTCTGTCGATAAATATATCGAAACAAATATGTTCATGTAAAATATCATATATCTAATACTTTGTTAATGTTTTCAGTTAATATTATATATTATATATACATATCTATATACACATAATTGTTCGTGAATCGTCGAACACGGTCAAAGGGTAATTGATTACATGAATGTAGTTCCAAACTTTTTAAGATTCAACATTACAAATTCTGCTTATCGTGTCGGAAACATATAAAGGTTAAGTTTAAATTTGGTCGGAAATTTCTGGGTCGTCACAGTACCTACCCGTTAAAGAAATTTCATCCCGAAATTTGATCGAGGTCGTCATGGCTAACTATAAAAATGTTTTCATGATGAATATGAGTTGATAAATAGAGTTTTATCATCATTGAGTAATATAGATAAAATAATTTGATTACGCGAACAGTATAAGTGAAGCTATCGCAAGAGAGTGAAATGAGTAAACGTATATTCGTTTTAACCGATGACGTAGTTATGATTGATTTTTGGAATTCATGGGATTTAAAGAAAATCTTTGCAATAAGATTTGGTTCTTCGGCGATTAAGGAAATCAGGATCTTCTTTGATTGAATACGATAATCTGTCTCGATTTCTCTGTCTGATATTTTACTATAATTCCACCCCCTTCGTTTCTTTATTTGCACATCTCACACCTTCTAGTCTTTCTCCTCAATTCATACTTTAAAGCATTCGTTAATATGCTTTATCCAGTATTGATTCTTGATATACTCTTAACTTTCATATATGTCATTCTTCTTTTTCATCTACCACCGGAGGAAGTTATTTTCTTCTACCATTACCTTGGGGTTATTGTGTTTTTCATTCTCCCGTGTCTTTATATTGCTATACGCATTGATATATACGGTTTGTAATTTCGGGGTTGTTATCGGGCTTTATATTCTCCATTATATTTCGGAGCTTCATGCTTTCGTTTTCTCTTTCCGACCTTAAGTCAAGCGGATAATGGTCCAGAATTCGTAGATATGAATTTTTGGATGAACATAGTTAATGTTCCAAGAAGAAAATCGTAATGGCACGATCTTGATTTGGCAAATTACCAGAATATCCGAAAATATAGAGCTATCAAGATGATATGTTCTTAATATGTTTGGAAATTGGGTAGAATGTAAGAGTCGTGTAAACAGTACATGATGACGGTATGTTCTGTGAATCATCACGTTCCATTAGAAACTCAGCATGACTTACTGTAATATAATCACGTTGATCAAGTGTCATTATATTATACTAACTCATGCTTCAGTTCCCAACACTACTTCAAAAACATTCCTATTTTAAATTCAATTTTTTTTTTTTAGAATTTAGAAACTAACACAGTTTCTTTTTATGTTGTAACGCAGATATTGCGAAGAGATAAAAGATTTCAGATAAGAATAGTTGTGAAAATATCTTCAGGAATATCGAAGATATTATAATAAAAGATACGATAATATGGATGATGAAGAAGATTTGTCTGTGAAGGTTTAGAATAAGAAGTAAGTTGTTTGCTAACGATTTCAGTAGACACTGAATCATTTGGATCCTTTGAAGGCAGGTTTAGTCTTTGTGATTTGTCCACAGCCTCCTTCATGGTCTGCTCAATCCGTTTTCCAGTTTCAAACCTTCTCTTTTTCTCAGCTTTACCACCATACTATTCTTTATCATCAAACTTTTGACTGTTAAAGTTGTTTACAGTTTTTGCTGCTTCATCAGCATTTTTCCAATTTCGGAGAACTAGTTCATGGTTTGGGATGTTTTTCAGAAAATTCACATTCGAAGTATGTAAGTCTAGGAGATAGACGTTATATGTATAACTTTTGACGTAAAATTGTCACGAAATTCAAAATACTGATTGCTAATTCCCAGTAGTTGGTGTGACAATTATTGTTACAGGATGTAGGTGAGTACATGATGGGGTTTTAATGAATAAGTATAGTGGCTTTTCGGAGAGGCTTAAGTCTAAGGTTAATGAAGTTGTTGATAAGTTTACTGCTAATGTGGCGAGATATGAAAGGTTCCCCGGTAACAATGATGAAGGGGTAATTGTTATAATAAGGTTTATTCGTATAAACAAATGAAGGCGATTTGCTGGAGCTGTGACAAAACTGTCTATTTTGGAAAGAGATTGAAAAATTATATTTGGTAATAAATATCAAAGGATCTGACATGGATACGTGTTAAACTATAACTTTGGTTTCGAGAGCTTTTTAGATGCATGACAGTGGGTAATATGTGGTTGGATCATCATCTCGCATGTCTTTAGGAATTTCGAAGTGTTTGAACACATATTGTAATTGTTAATATACATATGATGTTCTAAGATTTTGAATGATACAAATATTTTTGTGAGTTCCATGAATAGAAATGAGGTTCTAGGACAGTTTTGAAGTCAAAGTATAGTTTTGAAAGATGTAGGAATCTAAGAGTGACGATTTCGGTTATATCTTGAATCGAATTCTGAGATTTCAAAATCAGAATATGTAATTAGATTTTGAATAAGTATGGTTGTTTTGATTTTTATAAAAGAATGTATATTGTTGTGAAAGTAGGGAGTATAATGGATGATTTGCTGATTCAGATTCGAAGAATGTAACATATTAATTATGAATTTATATATCTCTCGGGTATTACCTACCCGTTAAAAAAAAATTCACAATTAATATTTTGTACAAAAGAATTTTATTACAGTCTTTATGGAAATATATATGTGTATATTTCTTCAGATGTAATATTGATTTAATGAGTTAATATTAAATTAAACTCATTTGATTTATGTTTAAGGCGAGGATAGATAATTTCTAAACTTTAGAAATTACATAATCGCTGTAGAATGTTTCCCCAATGAAGTTATGAATCAATACTTCATCGTTGTGGTATTCCTTGGTATCTACATGGCGTATGACGTCAATGCTCGTGGGATAGATTGTGAAGTTGAGGTTTGCGATGCGGTTGTTGTTGGTGGTGGTAATGGTACTGTTGATGTTGTTGATGGTGGTACTGGTTATGCTGTTGGTGCTGCTGCTGGTGTTTGTAACCTTTGCACCATATTCTCCAAAGCCACTACCCGAGGCCGAAGCTCGTTGACTTCTTCTATTACACCGGGGTAATTGTCGGTTCGGACGAGCGGATAAATAAGATCTAGAATTTAGTGTAATATACAATCATGACGAGATACTCTGGAAATGAGAGAGAAAATAGTGTTTCGGACAGGTTCGCCGGTAAGTGCTTCAGGTTCATTGCCAAGAGGGCAATGTAGTGGATGAAATGGATCGCCTTCTTCTTGTCTCCAATGGTTAAGTAGATTACGAACCCATCCCCAAATTATCCAGAATAGATGATGGCTAATTGGTTGATTCATTCCGGTCACGCTGCTTTCGGAGCTCATGTGGAAATCCATATCGGCATAGCTGTCGGAATCTGAGGAACTCGAACTGGTTGAGGGATCCATCTTGTATGATCAGGGAAAGAATTTTTTGGTATGAAATAGATTGTAGAATTTAGATTTGGTATTCTTCAATACATAATTTACATATGTATATATAATACCAAAATCCCATAAATTACGGAGGAATCTTTGAAAGATGTCAGTCAAAGTTCACCGTAACAGATATGCTAAGATAAGAATTCGTCTATACACTATTATGCAATAAATGTAGGAAAACGCGTCTAGAATTAAGAATGATAAGAAGGTAATTTCCTAAGGATGGTAAGTAGATGATTTCCGACTAAAAATGATAAGCAAAAATTTTGACATGCAGACACGGTCGAAGTCCAGACTCACTAATGCATCTTAACAACTATCAGTTAGACACACTAATGCAAGACCTGGTTCGCTAAGACCACCACTCTGATACCAACTGAAAGGACCCGTTCATATACATTATAAACGATTCACAATAGTTGATTACATCGCGAGGTATTTGACCTCTATATGATACATTTTACAAACATTGCATTCGTTTTTAAAAGACAAACTTTCTTTACAACGAAAGTTGATGGCATGCACACCATTTCATAATACATCCAACTATAATTGGCTTAATAATAATCTTGATGAACTCAATGACTCGAATGCAACGTCTTTCAAAATATGCCATGAATGACTCCAAGTAATATCCTTAAAATGAGCTAATGCACAGCGAAAGATTTCTTTAATACCTGAGAATAAATATGCTTTAAAGTGTCAACCAAAAGGTTGGTGAGTTCATAGGTTTATCATAACAATCATTTCAATATATTAATAGACCACAAGATTTCCGTTTATAAATATATGTACACTCGCAAGTGTATAAAAGTATTCTATAAGTTGTAGGCACCCGGTAACAAGCCTTAACGTTCATGTTTTACCCTCTGAAGTACACCAGATCAGGTATGTTTAAAATAATCTCGAAGTACTAAAGCATCCCATAGTCAGGATGGGGTTTGTCAGGCCCAATAGATCTATCTTTAGGATTCGTGCCTACCGTACATAGACAAGTAGTTTAATGTTACCAAGCTAAGGGTATATTTCTGGTTTAAACCCACATAGAATTAGTTTTAGTACTTGTGCCTATTTCGTAAAACATTTATAAATCAGCCCATGTATTCTCAGCCCAAAAATATATATAAAAAGGGAGCAAATGAAACTCACAATACTGTATTTCGTAGCAATTATGTATATGATGGCACTGAACAAGTGCAGGGTTTGTCTCGGATTCACGAACCTATATTAAGTATATATATTTATATGTTGGTCAATATCTGTCTAACAATTTAGGTCAAGTCGTAGTGTATCACAATCCTAATGCTCGAGACCGACATGCAAAGTCAACAAAAGTTAACTTGACCCAAAATGACTTTCAAAATCTATACATGTTTATTATATAACTTATATATAGTAGTTTTATATATTTAAATATATTTATCAGATCTTATTATACTAAATAATAAAAGTCATTTATTAATAAATAAAAATTTATATTAAAATTCATATATGATAAAAATATACTTTTATATATCTCAAGTAATAAAATTTATAAAATTCACTTAATAACATAAAAATATAGTGGTATGTATTATTAATGTAATTACATTACGTGTGGTAAAAATATCTTTGTACGCATATTTATTTGATAAAATAATATTGATAATAATAATAATGATAAAAATAATAAAATGATAGTTTCAATAAAAATATTAATTTTTAGTAATAAAGATAATGTTAGTAATAACATCAACTGATAACAGTTATAATAATCGTTTTAATAATAATATTAAAATTAATGATAATTCAGTTGACCATATCTTTTAATCCGTTCATCGAAACCACACGATTTCTAAATGAAAAGTTATTAATTTTTTTTCTTCAGCTTTTCAACGACATGCATATCATATAACATATCTCAGTAGCATATGTATCAAATTCGTGATTTATCATAAACTATTTAACGACGAAACTAAGCATACAAACATGCATAATCATATATACTCGAGCACTAGTCAGGGATACACTATTAATATATAAAATATAAGATATGAATGCTCACGTATCAATATTGTGATTCAATATTGCAGGAAAGTACGTAGACACAACGAAAATGATAAACGTTAGGTTGACCTCACGAGCAATACCCTCGATCAATACACATAACCTTCATAGCTATAACCCATAATTTCCTTAGCTATATCCCATTTGAAAACTTATTTTGAAATCGTCTGAATATAACTCCGTCGTAGTATTTTATGTATACTAATAATATCTTGAAATAGTACTAAGTAAATATATATATATATGTAATTCGATTGAGAGAGTTTAGAGAAATATATTTTCAAGTTTCTATGAAATAATGAAACCTATTGAATTCTATTTATAATAGATTTTTGAATTATTAAAGTGAATTATTAAAGTGAATTATTAAAATATGAATTATTAAAGTGAATTATTAAAGTATGAATTATTAAAGTGAATTATTAAAGTATGAATTATTAAAGTGAATTATTAAAGTATGAATTATTAAAGTGAATTATTAAAGTATGAATTATTAAAGTTAAAGTAAAGTAAAAGTAAAGTAAAGGTAAAGTTAAAGTATAGTAAAAGTATAAAACTATGTGCGTATAATATGCGTATAAAAATATATAATATTAATTTAAATCGTTATATATATTTAATAAAATAAAATATAAATATCGTTATCTTTATCATACTGGTTAAGTAATGAGTTGTCAAAAAGAATAGATTTCTTAAATCACAGTGGACCTCATAACATAGGCCCGTAATCATATCATAATGTATCTGATAATTCAATCATTTGATATTATCTCTTAATTCTGTCGATAAATATATCAAAACAAATATGTTCATGTAAAGTATCATATATCTAATACTTTGTTAATGTTTTCAGTTAATATTATATATTATATATACATATCTATATACACATAATTGTTCGTGAATCGTCGAACACGGTCAAAGGGTAATTGATTACATGAATGTATTTCCAAACTTTTTAAGATTCAACATTACAAATTCTGCTTATCGTGTCGGAAACATATAAAGGTTAAGTTTAAATTTGGTCGGAAATTTCTGGGTCGTCACACCCATTTCCATCCCAATGTCGTCTACAAACTTTCAAAAATGTACCTATGTCGCCCACTATACTTTTTTTACCTGTAACGAAAACAATTGATTTGAGAAAGTATATGTGTATATGGGTGACATCGGGACATTTGAGAAAGTATATAGCCAAATTTTAGCTTTAACCCGTAAAAATATTTTAAACTTATTTATTTCAGACTCATCATTTCCTGTCACAACAATATCATCAACATATAATAAAAGAGCAATAAACATAGAACCAAACTTTCTTACAAACAGAGAATAATCAGAAATAGATTGCACAAAACCATGTTCTTTCAACACAACAGTTAACTTTTCATTCCATTTGTCTTGGAGCTTGTTTAAGACCATATAAAAATTTAATCAATCTATAAACTTTGGTTTCATTTTTAGAAAAATATCCTTGTGGAAGATCCATATAAACATTCTCTACTAAATCCTATAAAAAGCATTATTAATATCTAATTGATATAATTTCCAGTCATTTTGAACAACAAAGGTAATTAAGCATCTAATAGTTACCATCTTAACAACGGCAGAAAAAGTCTCCTCATAATCTACACCCTTTTTTTACTATAACCCTTGACAACTAGTCTTGCCTTATACCTTTTAATCTTTCCTTTATACTTATATTAAATTTTATATATTCACCTACATCCTATAGTCCTTCTTCCAGTACGAAGATTAGTAAGAATCCAAGTATTGTTCTTATTTAAAGCATCCATATCATCATTCATAGCTGCATTCCAATTAGGATCAGATGCAGCTTGAAAGTAATGTTTAGGTTCAACACTTTTATTAAGATTAGATGTAAAACAAAAATTATCAGAACTTAGACAAGAGTAGTTAACAACTCTTTCTACACCATAGTTAACCTTTCCATCTAAAACAAAATCATCAAGTCTTTTGGGTAAAGTAGACACTCTGCTAGACATTCTAACAGCATCAGTTCTAGTAGCAGACTCCCCATGATCAATGTTAACCTGATTTTGAGTATTTTTACCCTCAGGGATGTCATGTGTATTATCATCATGAGAGTCATTATCATGTATGCTATCATCATCCAGATCGACCAGCTCCCAAATTTGAAGAATGGTGTGGTGACTGAGATGAAGATGCAGTATCATGATCATAACTTGATAAATTTCTCCCTTCATCATTGGGTTTTTGAAAACTTTAAGCATCAGATTTTTCAGGATAAACAAATGAAAAAAATTCAGTTGACTTATACTAAAATCAACAATTTTTGACATCATCATTTTATAAGGAAAAACTTCTTCGAAAAATTTAACATCTCTTGAAAAAATCATGGTTTTACTGTCAAGACTCCAAATTTATATCCTTGTTTAAAGTTAGAATAACCAAGAAAAACATCTTTTTTAGAACTTTCAGAAAACTTATCAGAAACAGTTAACAATCTAACAAAACAAAGACACCCAAATCTTTTGAAATGGGAGAAAGAAGGCACATGACCATATATGATCTAGAATGGGAGCTTTCCTGCTAGAACTTTAGATAGCAGCCTGTTAATATAAGTAGCAGTTAATACACACTCAGTCCACATACAAAAATGAATTCCCCCCTGAAACATAAGAGTTCTAGCCACATTTAACAAATGTCTATGTTTTCTCTCAACAACATCATTTTGTTGAGTAGTGTATTACAAGAGGTTTGATGAATGATCCCATTTTCATCACAAAAAATTCTCATATTATTATTTGAAAACTCAGTTGATATCGCATATTTATTACACATTTATCTTAGCGATATCGGTCACAATTTAGTCCATTTGGACACGATTTAGTGTTAATATGATTATATTGTGAAGATTCTAGTTGGAAGAGCCGAGAATACGAAAGTGGCAATTTTTGTAGTTTATGAGGTGTTATGTTGGTCTTTATTATTGTTGGTGCCTCATGGTTCGAAATTTGGAATGCGGTTTAGTTCGTATCGAGTGTTGATGATATATTGAAGGAAACAAGTTAAAAGCTAAAGTTGGCGTCATAATATGCTGGGAGCTGCGGCGCGGCTGTATATGGTCGCGGCACGATTAAAAAGGGTATTTCATTAACAGGATTGGAAATAATTGAAGCATCAGATGAAGCGTGTAGCTACGGCACGGGTCATCATGGTCGCGGCGCGGTAATGAGGTGGCCCAGGTCAGTTTTTCTAGGTATAAAAGGGCCGAATTTTTACCCTAATCATTATCTTTTATCCAGCCAATTTTAAGAGCATAAGGGACGAATTTTGGTGACTTTTGGGGTATTTCAAGGTCAATTAAACGCTTCAATCATTCTGCTAACGAAGATCAGTCCGAGCAACATTCAAGATCATTTATTCAATTAGGTTGATTCTTTCATTCATACAATGAATTATACTTTGATTATTTGTTTGATTTTGGTTTTAGCCATGATTGGTGGCTAGTTCTTTTATGTTTGTCTAGACTAATAAACCAATGTGTTGGATGTGATTTTAATTAATTGTTGGATTATAAGTATTTTGATTAATTGTGATTTTATGTTTGTTCTTTTCGATTTAGTTGATTGTGTGTTTGTTTGATAGGACGAGAGTTCATCAATTTAATATATATATATTTTCAATTGTTTTGTCTTAATTGGTTATTTGCTTAATCGGAGACGATAGTAAATTGAATTCAAAAGGCTAGACGAATTAGGTGTAAATCACTTACAACGAGAGTTGGTGTGATTATTGATTACTACGAGAGTAGAGTCATGATTTGAACTTGATTATCAGTTGAACCAACTTTATCACATCGAGGAGGTCTTAAGTGACGGGGAATTCTGTGCTGTGTAATCTTAGTTATAGTGTCTGCGCTGGGGAATTCCAGGTGGACCTATTAGGTAATTCACATGCTTTTAATCCACAATTTGAGCTTAATTTGATTGCATCCATCACTAGGTGTAAAAGATCTAGACGAACATTCGTTCTCTTATTTGATTTACAACTTATCTTATCTTTCTTGTTTGCTTTAAAGCTTAAACATAAAATACCAAAAATATTGTTTTTTCTTTGTTAATTAGTTAAAGTTATCCTGATTTGGCTAATCGTTAAATAGCCATACACAAAATTATATCGTACTTTCAATTTTCTTAGATTAACCTTAGTTTATTTTCATTAGTTACAATCTTAATTCACACGCGTCAACTGTCCTAGGAACGATCTTGGATTTACCAACTTTATACTATTGCACGATCGGGTACACTACCTGTTAGTGTGTAAACTTTAATAACCGGTAATCCCTTTTAAAAAAATAGACGCGATTTTACACATCAAGTTTTTGGCGTTGCTGCCGGGGACAGTTGTGTAAAAAATTAAGTTTGTCATCTAATTGTTCTTAGTTGAGTATTAGTTTGCTAGTTTATTTTTGTTATTAGTTTATTCTTGTTTGAGTCGGTGCATTTAATCATTTCGTTAGTTGTGATTTTGCAGTTTACAGGTAGTTTATGCCAGATACACGCTTGTCGAACGCTGAATTGTATTTGCCTTATTCTGAGCCAGAGAGAGTTATATGGGGTCATAATACAGACGAATCTGACACGCTGGATTCAGAAACAAATATTTTCGCTGCACCATCAACTAGCAACCCTGTGATTAACCAGGATAGTTTTACCGATTCGGTTGTGTTTGAAACTCAGGAGATACCGGTTGTTCCTACACCACCAGTGGTACTTAATACTCCAGTTGTACCTTAGGTTCCAGTTATAATAGAGGTTCCTGTAGTTCATCAAATGGCACAACAAAGTCAGAGTATGGCGGAAAGGATGAAGGCCTCCCGAGTAGGCCAGGGTAATGCTATCAGAACTCCGGAAGTTACTGATGATTTCGAGATCAAGGGCCCCATCATCAGCGTAATTGGGTCCAAATGTCAGTTTGGAGGGGAACTACAAGAGGATGCTAATGAGCATCTTTGTATGTTTCTGCAGATTTGTGGTTTGTTCAATTTCAGGAATGTCCATGATCATGTCATTTATTTGAAGCTTTTCCCACGATCACTAAAAGCGGAAGCTAGAGTTTGGTTGGACAGTTTACTTGAGGGTACGATTGAGGATTGGAACACGTTGATGGAAAAGTTTTTAAGCAAGTATTTTCCTGCATCAAAGGCCACTCGACTTCAACAAGAGATTTCTCAGTTTCGTCTAAAGCCTAACGAAACCCTTTATGCTGATTGGAATCACTTCAGCCGTTTGTTGCGATCTTGTCCTCAACACGGGTTGGATACTTTTCATAAGGTACAAACTTTCCACAAGGGGTGTAATATCAACACCCGTGTGATGTGTTGAAAGTGTGTGCAGTAGTGCTTAACTTATCTTTTCAACTTTTAATTTTATAGAATCTTTATTTAATACACTTTAACACCCTAACGAGCAACAAAACCCGATCAGATGTAGTATTTTAGGTTATCAAAACCTTTAATATCAAAATTTTCTTTTATAACAGGCTGAGTAATAACGTGACCTAATCCTTCTCGACCCGCTTTCATTAACGCTTCCATTGAATCAGTAGTCATTTCAATTTCTGAACCAAAAAAGATCCCAAATTAGAATAAGGACTAGACGGTGGACTAGATGATGAATCATCATTAGAAGTAGTTCCTTCATTGAAATTTAATTTCTTAACAATATTCAAATCCTTAGAAGGTTTAAATAATATATCGGGATTTGGTAACATGTCTTGTAAGACTGGTTTCTTGGATCGAGTATTCATGTGATCTAAAATCATAAAAAGAAATGTTTTAGGCGAAAATGTTTTAGACCTAAAAGGGTATATATAATTAAATTTTAAATTTATTCTAATTCTGCTTCTAATATTTAGGAAGTATTTTAATATATTAATAAATCTTAAATTGATAAATATAATAATAAATATTAATAACATAATTAATAATGTAAATATTAAATAACAACTTTTATCACATAACAACGAATAATCAGACATACAAGGCCTATCGAATCTTTCAATACTTAAGTGACCCGTCAGCCTCTAGGTTCGAGCAGGAGCCTTTAAATCAGAACCCCAGCAACCCTCCGCTAAAGGAAGACAGTCATTACCCGTTTTCAAGAAATATCAATAACCAAAGTATATCTAACTTCCGTATTTTCCACGCTCCCCGGCAGCGGCGCCAAAAAGTTGATGTGTTGAAAGTGTGTGCAGTAGTGCTTAACTTATCTTTTTAACTTTTAAATTTATAGAACCTTTATTTAATAAACTTTAACACCCTAACGAGCAACAAAACCCGGTCAGATGTAGTATTTTAGGTTATCGTCCCAAGAGAGCGTAGATGCGGATAAGAGTTGTTTTATTTAAATAGTTTAATTCTTATTAAAGAACTAAAGATAGATTTTTATGTCTTTTATGGGATAGATTCTTATATCTTAGGAAAGAGATGCTTTGAAAGATAAACAAAATAATAAAATAAAACAAGGAATTGAAGATTAAAAATAAACAGATAAAAGTAAAAGCAGTTACATAAACAACCAACTCATACGGGAATCATATTAGGCAAGTTTCATAACTTATATTAACACAAAGCAGAATAATAATCATAGACCAACTATCATCCCTTAATAGGTTAAGCTAAGTGTCGCATATCATTAAACAAGTAGGACTTAAAGCATATGCTAGATATGTGATGTGCATAACTAACATCTTAATTCTTCATGTTTAATTCAATACATGATACACATTAATCTTGTGATGAGGATCAACATGCAAATAGACTGACAAATCATATAAGCTATTAAACACCAAGTAGATCAACTCAAGTTACTAGCTGAAATTCAATTACTACTAAGTTCTCATGCAATCATTAATTAAACAAATCCAAACGAAGGTTCTTCGATTAAGCCTAACAAAATCAAACTCTATTATATAAGAGTAATTCCAATTAAACAAGTTTATCACTATTAAGCATTTTAACTTAGTTGCATGCAATCCAATTTAACAAGTTTGATGGACTAGATCTAAACAAGTAGCATGAATCGAATAATAGATCATCGGATCAAGTACTAATCAGTCCTAAAATCATATTATTTAATCATTAAGCATGGCAAACAAGTGTATTTAAGCAAAACAGATTCGAAACAGTTCAAACATTATAACAAAAACTCGACCATACAGATCTGGAAAAGAACCAAAAACAGTACGGATGAAGCACACGAAGCCGGCGGCTTCCTTCCAGCCAAGCCGGCGGCTTGGGTTGGTGAGGCCAGTGTCTTCATCTGATTACCAGATGAAGTTCAGTTTTCATCCACGTAACCACTATGAACGTTTAGTTCATAGCAGAAGACGAACATAAACAATTACAATAAATAAAATAGATTAAACAATAAAGTAAAGATATAATCATACCTTAGAAAGGTAGATGTAAGAAACTCGAATTAAACTTGAATGATTCTTGATTACAATGAATAAATCTAATCTAAGGGTTTAGGGAAAACCTAAAAGAAAAATGAGCTAACAGAAATATTGAATTACTGAACTATTGAACTACATATTAAAACTGAGATCAGAGACCTCTATTTATAATATTCAGAAACGGTGGCCAAGCCGGCGACTTCAGTGGGAATCTTGTGGCTTGCCTTAGGTTGGTGACTCCTTCTGCAAGTTTTAACTTAATCCGCAAGCACAAATCTTTTAACCTTCATAATTAAGCCGGTGGCTTGGTTGAAGGCCAGCGGCCTCAGTGATCCGGCAAATCTTTCTGATTTTGTTTCCATACTTGAGCTTGGTCGATAAGTTGAGAAACCGTGTCCATTAGGCCGGCGGCTTTAGGATGAAGTCGGCGGCTTCCTTTGCTTTTTACTTGGTCAACAAATTCATCCAAATCTGCGTGCAATTCTAGAATATTCTGGCACTTTCACTACAAAGCCGGCGGCTTCCTTTACTCTAGGCCGGCGGCTTCACAGCCTTTTCTACAATTTTCTCTGTTTTTGATCCTGTTTGATACATAACTTTGATAAAATCATTAGAAATACCTTTTTCCCATTTTACCCATTTTAGTGTGTTTTAGGATTAAAATGTCTTTAAAATACTAAGATAACCCCTCAAAATGTTATCAAAAAATTGTATAATTTAGGAGTTATCACCGTGTTACTATTGATCAAGCTGCAGGGGGTAGTCTTATGGACAAACCGAACCAGAGGCGTAGAGATAATTGAGAGGCAAGCTGAGTACTTACATGAGTGGCATGAGGATAATGATTTATCTCGTTCCTCTTCTTCAGTCGCAAGCGCCGGTTCTTACGATGATTATGCGTCTATTAATGCAAAGTTGGATAAGTTTGTGAGACATCTAGAGAAGATGGATAAAGACATCAATGGAATGAAGGTTGAGTGTGAATTCTGTGGTGCGCTTCATTTGGCTAAGGATTGTGATGCGGGTTTGACTATGAATCAGAAAGAAGAAATAGTCTATATTAGTCAACAGAACAATAATCAGTTTCAGGGAAGAGCTCAGTTCAACAGAAATTTCAACAGTCCTTATAATCCTCAAGGAAATCAGGGTTCGAGGTTTCAACCAGGTTCTAGTGGGGGTTTTCAACAGCAAGCTTCGGGGTATTTCCAAAAACCCCAAGTTGAGGAAAAGAATTCTAATCTTGAGTCTATGATGTAAAAACTTATGGTGTCTCAACCTCAGCTCGCTACTACCGTTACTCAAACTAATGAGAAGAATGATCAACTGTTTCGAAATCAACAAGCCGCTATTCAGAATTTAGAAAAGCAGATTGGTCAGCTTGCTAATCAGAGGAGTGAGTGGAAACCAGGGGAGTTACCGAGTAACACGGATACTAACCCAAAGAATGGGGACATTAATGCTATCACCACCCGTAGTGGTTTAGCATATGATCCACCGAAGAAGCCCGATGAGTCTGATTTGCGTATTCCATTAGTTAAGGAAAGTGAGCCGGTTATTGTTAGTGAACCGGAAGGGGAAAAGGATCTGGAACAGGTGATTGAGAAAGTTGTGAAGGTGCCAGAAACTGTTGCTGCTTAACCGATAGTCAAAGATTATCAACCACCGCTCCCATTCCCAAGGAAGCAGAGATTGGAGAAGTTGGAGGCTAAAAAGTCCAAGATCAAGGATTTGATTTATAAAGTTAACATAAATTTGCCTTTTATTGATGTGATTGCAGGTATGCCATAGTATGCAAAGCTTCTTAAGGATTTGCTCACAAACAGGCAGACGCTAGAGAACGTGTCTTTAGTAAAGTTGAATGCCGCATTCTCAGCGGTGGTGGCAAACAAACTTCCCGAGAAGCTTGAGGATCTTGGAAGTTTCACCATCCCTTGTTTACTTGGTAACTTGGATTATATGAGGGCATTGGCAGATTTGGGGGCTAGCATAAATTTAATGCCTTATTCTATTTATTTAAAGCTAGAACTCGGGGAGTTAAAACCCACTCGTATCACTATTCAACTAGCTGATCGCTCTCTTAAATTCCCTTATGGAATTATAGAGAACTTGCTAGTCAAGACCGGGTCATTGGTTTTCTAGTCGATTTTGTGGTGTTGGATATGGAAGTGTATGAAAGGATTCCACTTATTTTGGGTCGGCCATTTTTGAATACTGCTAGATGTATAATCGATATTTATGGCCAACACATGACCCTTAAGATAGATGACTTGAGTGCAACATTCTCAATCGACCATGCTTTAAAATACCCTGCTTATACCGATGATACATGTTATTTTCTTAACACTGTAGATGTCCAGTCTGAGTTTTTGCAGGAATTCCCAGAGTTACAGGGTTAAGGAGAATGTTCTTTGGTTGAAATTGATGAGGAGTTGCAGGTTGAAGAGGTGGATATTTTGACCACCTTGATGGAAAACGGCTATGAGCCGACTGAGGAAGAGTTCAAGGAACTCAACCGTTATGCTGATTACCGGAGCAAGTCTTCAATTGAAGAGCCTCCAGAGTTAGAATTGAAGCCACTTCCCGACCATCTGGAATACGCTTATTTGTAGGAGGAATCTAAGCTCCCGGTAATTATTTCTTATTCTCTTACTACAGGTCACAAATCTGAGCTTGTAACCATGCTAAAGACCCATAAACCGGCCATTGCATGGAAGATTCACTACATCAAGGGTATTAGTCATTTCTACTACACCCATAAAATCCTAATGGAGGATAACTCTAAACCTGTGGTGCAACATCAAAGGAGATTGAACCCTCACATGCAGGATGTCATGAAGAAAGAGATTATCAAGCTTCTTGATACATGTCTTATTTACCTGATTTCTGATAGTCCGTGGATAAGTCCGGTACATTGTGTACCTAAGAAAGGTGGTATGACCGTTACCATCAACGATAAAAATGAGCTAATTTCCACCCCGACTGTCACGGGGTGGCGTGTTTGTATTGACTACCGAAAGTTGAACCATGCTATACGCAAAGACCATTTCCCGTTACCTTTCATGGATCAAATGCTTGAGAGGTTAGCAGGGAACAACTTTTACTGTTTTCTTGATGGTTTTTCGGGCTGTTTTCAAATTCCTATCTCGCCCGTGGACCAAGATAAAACCACTTTCACGTGCCCGTATGGCACATTCTCATACCGTCACATGCCCTTTGGCCTTTGTAACGCTCCGGCCACTTTTCAAAGGTGCATGATGGCCATATTTCATGATATGATAGAAGATTGCATGGAGGTGTTCATGGATGAATTTTCGGTTTTTGGTGACACTTTCGATTCATGCCTTCTTAACTTAGAAAGGATGTTGGTAAGGTGTGAAAAGTCTAATCTTGTGCTCAACTAAGAAAAGTGCCATTTCATGCTACAAGAGGGCATCATCCTCGGGCACAAGATATCGAAGAATGGTATGGAGGTGGATCCCGCAAAGGTAACTGCTATTAAAAACCTTCCACCTCCTACCGATGTCAAGGGTGTTCGGAGTTTTCTCGGGCACGCAGGTTTTTACTGGCGATTCATAAAGGATTTTTCCAAAATCGCTAACCCGATGAACAAACTCCTCGAAAAGGACACACCTTGCGACTTCTCCGAAGAGTGCCAAAAGGCATTCGAACTTCTTAAGGAGAAACTCATAAATGCACCTATCATAATTACTCCGAATTAGTCTCTTCCATTCGAGCTTATATGTGATGCATCGGATTATGCAAGCAAGACCTTGGGCCAAAGGGTTGAGAAACATTTCTGACCCGTCTATTATGCAAGCAAGACCTTGCAAGGAGCAAAGTTGAACTACACTAATACTGAAAAAGAGCTCCTTGTTGTGGTCTTTTCGTTCGATAAGTTCTGGTCCAATCTAGTCTTATCAAAGACTATTATTTTTATGGACCACTCGGCTTTGAAATACCTCTTCTCAAAACCGGACTCCAAACCTCGATTGCTTAGATGGATCTTGCTTTTGCAAGAAGGGATAAGAAGGGAACCGAGAATCTTACGGCCGATCACTTGTCTAGACTCGAGGGTCCAAATCTCGAAGTCCTTCATGAGTCGAGTATTCACGGTGATTTTCCCGATGAGTATCTCATGAAGATGGACAAGGTGGACGAGCCATGGTATGTGGACATTGCTAATTACCTTGTCGGGAAATTCTTGGAAATAGGGTGGTCAGATCAAAAGAGGAAGAAAATCTTTAGTGACCTCAAATACTATTTCTGGGAGGATCTTTATCTTTTTAGGCGGTGTCCCGATGGGATGATTCGCCTGTGTGTTTCTGAAGAAGAATCCACTTAGATTCTTATCCAATGTCATCATGGACCTACGGGTGGGCATTATGGTCCCCAAGTCATGGGGCATAAAGTTTTCGAGGCCGGTTTTTATTGGCCTACTGTCTTCAAGGATGCCCACCAAATATGTCAATCGTGCGATTCATGCCAACGGGCAGGTCAAATCACCCAACGAGATGAGATGCCTCAGAATGTCATCCAAGTTTTCGAGGTTTTTGATATATGGGGGATTGCCTTCATGGCCCGTTCCCGAAATCTAATAATAAGCTCTAGATTCTCGTTGCCGTCGATTATGTCTCAAAATGGGTCGAAGCGCAAGCTTTGCCTACTAATGATGCGTGGGTTGTAGTTTCGTTTCTTAAACAGCTTTTTTCTCGGTTTGGTACCCCGAAAGCTTTAATTAGTGATCGGGGAACTCACTTTTGTAATGCCCAACTCGAAAAGGTGTTGAAACGATATGGGGTAACACATAAATGTAACATCCCGTTTTTCATCATACATGTCCGAGGTACGTGATTGATCTTTAGAATGTTCATATTTGGTTGTAGAATAGTATAAATATGATTGTACGATGAGTGTATGAAGTGTACCAAGCGTGTACGTGTTGCTCGTTCGAATGTCGAAGAAAATTGGACGTTGTTTGAGTTACAAGGTGTGTACGTACCTTTTCGACCCCAAATAAAGTTTGAGTTGATGTTTTCAAAACCTTACCATTAGAAAGGAAATCTTATTACGTTTCTAATGATACTTGATTCATTGAAAACGGAGTTACGGTCAAAAAGTTATGGCCAAAACAAGTTGTTGAAGTTCGGATGAAATAGGCTATTGTCACGGTGCGACCAGAATGGCCACGGCGCGACAAATGCCTATTTTGAGGGCCAAAAAGCTTTAAAAAGTGATCTAAAATCACCCTTTGGGCCACGGCGCGTAGGGTTTGCTCCGCGGCGCGACAATAGGCACGATCTGATGCTTTTCAGCCTTTTAATGAGTTAAATGAAGGACAAAGTTGGTATTTCACATGTGGATGGGTTTTTGGCCATAAAACAGATCCCAATCTTATCCAAACCTCATTTCCTTCTCATTTCTTCCCTCCCACTCACACACCAAACCCTAGAGAGAGAGTAAAGGGTTTAGAGAGAGAAAGCTCAAATCGAGAAAGAAGAAGAGTGATTCAGGTCGGGTCTCAAGAGTGAAAGTTGTTCTCTTTGTTCACGGCTATGTTGTGGTAGTGATGGTAAGTTCTAACTCCGAAATTCATCTTTATGTTTTGATATTCAAGTTAGGGTTTTGAGCTTTTTA
Source organism: Rutidosis leptorrhynchoides (assembly GCF_046630445.1). NCBI lineage: Eukaryota > Viridiplantae > Streptophyta > Magnoliopsida > Asterales > Asteraceae > Rutidosis > Rutidosis leptorrhynchoides. The sequence continues at coordinate 103,956,469 of NC_092341.1, forward strand.
GATGTAAAACCCATTTAGATAATGAAGTGGGTTTATGGAAACTAGTTATTTTTGTTACATGGTGGGTTTTAGGTTGATTGACGTTTTGGTCATGATTAGGCTTTGGTTTTGGGTGTAATCACTTAATTTAGTGATTTTGGTAGTGTTGGAACCCTTTTGGGTGTATTTGAGTTGACTAATTTTGAAATGGGTCAAAATTAGGGTTTATGTGTCAAATTGGGTGAGCTAAGTGTTTAACACTTGTGATTTAGTTTAATTGGTGTATTAGGGCCATTTTCACTTGTGTTAGTAATTATTGGTTAGTTTGGGCATTTTTTATGACTTTGGTCAAAATGGGTAAATTGAATTGGGTCAAACTTGATGATTACACTAGTTTTGGTCAAATGATTGTTTAAACACTAGTGTTAAGTGTTAAAGGACGTGTTTGGATGTGAGTTAATCGTTGAAAATGATTTTGGGTTAAAATTTGGTGTTTTGGCAATAAAGTCAAACTTGGTCAACCATGGAATGGGTTTTTATGCAAAATGCGAACTATTATGCATTTAAAGGTTAAAGTTGATGTATTTGGGTATTTTGGGAACACGGGAACTAGTCTCGTTAGTTTTAGACCTTCGGGTAGCGTTAAAGGTGCAAAAGGGTGAATTTTGCACTTATGGTTCATTTGGGTGGGTCAAGAGTCCAAATGAGGTTGTATGTTGATTATGTGTATACCTATATGCGTATTATAGGTAAAATCTTGCTCGGTTGCATGTGGTGGAGATTTCGAGCAGGGTTTGTAATGCTCGAGTTCACAAGGTGAGTGGAATAATTATATATATATATATATATGTATATGATTTATTTACTTGTGGAGTATGGGTTTAAAGTTCGATGTTGACGATACCATATCCTCGTGCGAGTTGCTATTTAATGTATGGAGTCAAAGTTCGATGTTGACGATGCCATACCATTATTGTTTGTCGGATGAGGGTTTAAAGTTCAGTGTTGACGATACCTCATGTATGTAGTTAAAGTTCGATGTTGACGATGCCATACCACTATTGTAGTGATTTGATGAGGGGTTAAAGTTCGATGTTGATGATACCTCATATGTGGGTTTTAAGTTCGATGTTGACGATACCACATTAAATGGGGCGAATGGGCTTAAATTCGATGTTGACGATACCATTCGCGGACTAGCCTTGAATACTAATGGATGTTGTGAACATCAACGTTTTATGTGTTGTAGTGTAGCATATTGTATTACTGGTGTTATATGCTATTGTTTGTGCTAGCTTGCGTATTGGAGATTTTAGCGTTATACTTTGTGATGGTATGCTAATTAAATTGCTAGCGTGTATGCGGTAATTGTGTAAGTGATTGCAAGTAAGTAGATTATATATGTACATGTATAATTATTGTATTCACTAAGCTTCAAGCTTACCCCTCTCGTTGTTTACCTTTTACAGGTATTTTGATTGTCAAGCTAGCTAGTTGATAGACTAGATGTGTAGGAGCGCGTTAAAATAGAGTTGGAAATGTAATGTATTAATGGGACCTAACTAAAAAAAAAATTGTGCTTCGTTTTTGGTAAACGGATTTGGGGTTGTTTCAATAAAGTTTCTACATCCTACCATCCTCAAACGAATGGGCAAGTCGAAAACACCAACCGAGCATTAAAAAGATTTCTCAAAAAAATGGTTGGATCTAATCCAAAGGAGTGGTCATTTAAGCTTGATGATGCCTTATGGGCATTTAGAACGGAGTACAAAATGCTAACCGGAACCACTCCATTCTGTTTACTCTATGGAAAGGCTTTTTATCTTCCCATGGAGATAGAGCACAAGGCTTTTTGGGCTCTCAAAACGTGCAATCTTGATCTTAAGGAGGCGGGGTGCCTCCGTTTGAGCCAATTGAATGAATTGGACGAGTTAATGCTAGAAGCCTATGACAACTCGTTGATGTGTAAGGAGAGGACAAAGAAGTGGCATGATAGTCGTTTAAAAGATTCGAAAGAATTTAAGGAGGGAGATCATATCCTTCTGTTTAACTAAAGGTTTAAGTTGTTTCCCGGGAAGTTAAAATCGAAATGGTTGGGACCATTTGTGGTGAGAAAAGTCTATCCTCACGGGGCGATAGACTTGGTAAACTCCAAAGGGGAGGAGTTCAAGGTGAATGGTTAACGGGTCAGGCACTATATTACTGGTTTGAAGAAGGTGGAAGATGAGGTTAAACTTATATTCAACGCCAACAACACCTAAATTTGGAGTTAGCGTGTTTTTGTAGAGTTTGTATATTTTCTTTTGTATTGTTATGTAGAGTTGCTTGCGGGTTTGTTGAGTCGAATTTGCTGTTTGTTTTGAGGTCGAGGCGGTTTGGTTGTTATTTGTTTCGTTTGGTGAGCATACATGTTAAAAAAAAGTTAACAATCCTGGATGCCTATTAGCCACGCCACGGGATCCCACAGCAGCGACGTGGCTATAAGTTAATTTTATTGACAGAATTTTTGGGAAAAATTGAGAATCATATCACCTTTTTAGCCGCGCCGTAAGGGATTTTTTCCGCGATGCGGGAGCAAGCGTATTTCGGTGACAGAATATTTGGAAAAGTTGGGATCAAGTATAACGTGTACCCACGACGCGATTTGTGAAGCCGCGATGCGGCTAGTTCCAGGTCGCGATTTTAAGCGTCGGTTTAAATTAAAAGAAATTCGGGTATTACCCGACCCAATCATAAACTCGACGGTATTACTAATATTTAGGGTTATTTCCAGCCCTTTATTCCTCATTCATCTCATCTATCTATCTCACGCTTACAAGAGCATCCCAAACCCTAATCTCAATTAAAAATTTTGCTTGCTTAATTGCTTCAATTACTTGTTCTACCATGGCTAGGAAGGTCCGATTTTACTCTTTTCTCTCCTTTTCTCTCCTAACTACATGATTAATTGTATCAATTTTAAGTTAGGGTTTGAATTTTTATGGGGTTTGTTTAATTAGAACTTGTATGCTTCTATTTGATATGATTTGCTAATGAATATGATTTTTATGCTTAAGATTCATGATTACTTGTGTTTTCCTTGCATATTATTGATTCTACGGTTGAGGTTGATGTGAAATTCGAATTTTGAGTTGATTAATTGGGGTGTTTACTAGTGAGATGAGTTTTTGTTACTAGAGAATGTTTAAGATAGTGTGGGGTGATTTGGGCGGGTCATATGTTAAATTGTTGATTTGTGAGGCTTTATGATGGAGAATGCTATATGATTTGTGATGCTATATGATGATATGCGGGTTAGTTACTTGGTGATTATTTGTGTTGATTAAATCACGGGTTGATGAATTGCTAGGAAAATTTCGTTTTTGAAGTAATGGGTCGTGATTACATGCTAGTTTTTCATATGTGTTATTGCCATGATAAGGTTGTCAAGTGATTTTGTTGGAGTTAGTGAAGTAGGACAGCGGAAGGATTCGTTTACAATCACGTTGTAAACTGAATTAATCGCGAACGCGGCTAACCGATATTTAAACTTCAAAAAAATTGACGAATAAAGAAAAAAAAACAAAGAATTTATTGATTAAAAGTTGAATGCCAATAACATAAACATATGTCTATATATAGGCACATAAAATCTTGTCCTACAAGATTTCTAAATAAGTTGCCTAAAAAACAAAAAATTAAAGTTTCCTAATTTAAAAATTTCCAGCATCAGTTTACTACTTGCTCTTCAAGTAAAATTTTTCTACTTGCTTCCCAAGTTTTCATACCACATCATTCTCCCCTGCTTGAAAAGGACTCGTCCTCAAGTTCTCTATATGGTAAAGAGGATCATCAGGAGAATGATAGTCTTTCGAGTCAGAAATGTTGAAGGTGTTTGAGATAGCTAAATCTTCAGGCAAATCAATTTCTTATGCATTGTCATTGATTTTCTTGAGTATTCGATAAGGACCAAGTTTCTTCTTCTTTAACTTATTATACGTGCCAACTAGAAAACGCTCTTTCCGTAAATGCACCATAACAAGATCACCTTCAATAAACATCTTGACTCGACGATGTTTGTCTTTGTTCGACTTATATTTTGCATTAGAAACTTCGAGTTTATGGCGAACATCAGTTTGAACAGAGTCAATCATCTTCGCTAGATTCTCGGCTGCAATGCTATACCCGGGAATCTTTGGTAGGGACTAAATCCAAGGTATGGTTTGGAGATTTTTGGTAGACTATGGAGAATGGTGTCTTACCAGTGGAACGGTTAACCATGTTGTTATAAGCAAATTTCACTGGAGCAAGACACTGATCCCATTGTTTGGGGCGATCACTAAATATGCATCGAATGATGTTAACCATTGTTTTGTTCTTTACTTCTGTTTGACCGTCTGTTTTGAGGATGAAAGGAACTACTATACTGCAAATCGGTCTGGAAAAGTTTCCAAAAAGTACGCCAAAAGTGAGACAAGAATTTAGTGTCTCTATCAGAAGTAATTGTCTTAGGAACTCCATGTAATCAAACGAGCTCTTTGAAGAAGATACTAGAAATATGTGACGCATCCGAAGTTTTTTTGCATGGAAGGAAATGCGCCATTTTGGAAAAACGATCAACCACAACAAAAACTAAATCATAAGTGTGTTGTGTACGAGGTAGGCCTAATACAAAATCCATGGATATATCTTCCCATGGTGCATCGAGAATAGGCAGAGGAGTATACAAGCTGGTGTTTTGAGATTGACCTTTATTGTTTTGGCAGGTATAACACTTTTTGACAAATTTTTGTACATACCGCTTAAGTTGCGGCCAATGATATCGTTCCTCGACCAAAGTAATTGTCTTGTCTCGACCCAAATGACCACCAAGGCCCCCTCCGTGAAGCTCGTGAATTAAGTGCTCCCTAAGTGTACCTCGTGGTATACATAAAGGATTCTTGAAAAATAAGAACCCGTCATGGACAAGATACAGACCACTTGGTGTACCGTTGGCAAGTTGTTGCCATATATCAGCAAAGTCTTCATCAAAAGAGTAAAGATCTTTCAAAATATCAAACCCAATGACTTGAGAACCCATCGTGGTAAGTAATACCGCTCGGCGGCTCAGTGCATCTGCTACTTTGTTCTGAATGTCAGCTTTGTGTTTGATGACAAAAGTAAATTGTTGCAAATACTCGATCTATCATGCATGCATTCGATTAAGATTCTTTAGGCTATTAAAATATTTTAATGCTTGATGATCGGTTTGAAGCACAAATTCTCGTTGAAAAAGGTATTGTTCCCAATGTTTAATTGTTCTCACTATGGAATAGAATTCAAGTTCGTACATGGTCCATTTTCTTCGAGAATCACTTAGCTTTTCGCTAAAGAATGTAATATGCCATTTTGCTTGTGAATGTACTTCTCCAATACCTACAATTGAAGCATCAGTCTCCAACTCAAATGGTTTATCAATATTAGGTAAGATTAAAACAGAGGATGTTGTGAGCTAGGCTTTTATTAATGAAAAGCTTTGTCCAGTAGCATCATTACATTGAAATTTCCCCTTCTAAGTATTCAGTAATAGGAGCCATGATCGTGCTAAAGTCACGAATAAATCATCGATAGAAAAATGCAAGCCCATGAAAACTTCGAAGTTCGCTAATCGTTTGTGGTGTAGGCCAAACTTGTATTGCTTTTATCTTTTCATCATCAACATGGATTCCATCCGCACTAACCACAAACCCTAAGAAAAGTAGTTTATCGGTCATGAAGCTACATTTCTTAGGTTTACATATAGCTGATTATTTTTCAGTGCTTCAAGAACTTGTCATAGCTGCTCTAAATGGTCATCTTCTGATGTGCTATAAATGAGAATGTCATCAAAGTAAACAACTACAAACTTACCAATAAATGGCTTCAAGACTTGATTCATTAGACGCATAAAAGTACTAGGGGCATTTGAAAGGCCAAATGGCATAACAAGCCACTTGTAAAGGCCCTCTTTTGTCTTAAAGGCAGTTTTCCACTCGTCTCCTGGATGAATACGAACTTGATGGTACCCACTGCGTAAATCAATCTTTAAGAATACACGAGACCCGTATAGCATATCTAGCATGTCTTCAAGCCGAGGGATTGGGAAGCGGTAATTGACTGTGATTTTATTTGTTGCACGACTATCGATACACATACGCCACGTCTTATCTTTCTTTGGTACTAGTAGTGCAGGTACTGCACACGAACATTTACTTTCTTGTATAACACCTTTCTTAAGAAGTTCTTCAACCATATCTTGTAAGAAAACATGTTTTGTTGGGCTCATTCGATAATGAGGTTGATTTGGAATATTAGCCCCTGGTACAAAATCAATGTGGTGTTGAATATCCCTCAAAGGAGGAAGACCATCCGGGATATCGTCGGGCATAATACTCTCAAATTCAGATAATAAATGGTGAAGCTTCAGTGGCGTTTTCTTTATTGACATTTCGTTCACTTTTATGACCACGACGAAGATCGTTGGGGCGTTTCTTACCTTGGCTAAGAATGCCTCTCGAGAACACAGTATAATCTGTTTTTCCTTTTCTTTGGATACTCTCGGGATACTACTGTTAGAATAAGGACACGATGTGAATTTGTGACCATCCTTGGAGAATGTATAAGTGTTTTCCTTCCCCTTGTGGATGACACGTAGATCAAATTGCCAAGGTCGTCCTAGCAAGACATGGCAAGCATCCATATCAACAATGTCGAAAACAATTATGTCTTTGTACTTACCCATAGATATCGAAACTTCACATTGCTCGGTCACTTGTACTTCTCCAACGGCTTTAATCCAACCAATATTGTATGGTGTCGGATGCTTTCACGGTGTCAACTTAAGTCGTGTGATAATATCTCGTGAAATTATATTTTCACTACTCCCACCATCGATGATGACATTAACTATATCTTGATTAATTTTGCATCTAGTTCTAAAGATATTATGTCTTTTGGAGTCTTTAATTATTTTAGGGGAAGCAAGCACCAATCTCCGCACAACATATGAGTACCCTTCGTCATCATGTTCTTCCTCTTCCTCGTTATCAACATCATTAGGCTGATAAAATATTCATTGTCTTCATGCTCGACGTCACTGATGTTGTCTCGTTCTGCTATATTAACTTTTTTTGATGCTAGGCACTCATTTGAAGTATGCTCTGTTTCTTGGCATCGGAAACAACGGTTCCCAACAGGCCGGGCATACGGGTTAGTAGCGGGTTTCTTGTTACCTTGTTTGGAGGTATTCGCTGTTGGGGCTCTATTCTTAACTTCATCAGTAGCTTTCAGGATTATTTTGGAAGTCGCCTCCAAAGTTATTTCTTTGATAGGAAGTCTTACTTAAGTCCGTTGTGTTGCGGGAAAAGGCATTCTTTTTACCCTGTTTGGAGATTGTTTTTTTGCATTAAGGGCCAATCTGATGGCTTCATCAATTGTCCATGTAGTCTGAAGATAAACAATTTCTCGAATCTCAACTCGTAAACCGTTATTGAAATGAGCCACTTGTTGTGAATTAGATTCCTTCAAATTATTTCGCGAAGCCAGTCTAAGAAATTCTTCAGAGTATTCGGTGACACTTTGAATTTTTTTTTTTTTTTTTTTTTTTTTTTGCAATTTTGATAATTAGCATAAAGTGTCTTTTCATAATCAACAGGAAGAAATCGTGCAAACATCAACCGTTTCTTCTTTCGCTAAGTGCGGACCGGCTGTTTTCGTTGGCAACGACGACTCGTTTAAAGGTTTTCCCACCATGATAAAGCCGTTCCTTTGAGCTTGTAAGTGACATACTTGACTTGAGTCTCTTCACGAATATCCATAAGCTCAAAATATTTTTCATTTTCGGAAACCCAATCAAGGAAACCTTCTATGTCTAGTGACCCGGAGAAAGTTGGGATGTCAGCTCTAAACTTAGGTAATCGATCTCCTTGTCGATTTGAGTTATCAACAACCACTTCTTCCTTCTCACTTAATAAATAGTCATTGATATTATCAAATCCAATAGGATGATGATTTTGTGGTTGTTGTGACGCCCTGTACAAAACCATCGTTTATGATTCGTCAACAACAGCATCTTTACACGGTCAAACACTATATGCTGTTTGAAAACTAGTTTTGCATTCATAAAAAGATAGCGTTTACATAAGTTAACATGACATAGAGGTCATTACAAAGGCATTATTCAAATAACATAAGTTGTGAATGCAAGATAAAAGTTTCATGATTGAGACATCTCTAAGTAATGCAGCAAAAATCTAACACAGCAGGTCCATAACAGCAAGTCTATAACACCAAGACAGCAAGTCTAACAGAGGAAGCAACATCGTCTAAGCACCTGAGAAATACACGCTTAAAAGTCAACACGAATGTTGGTAAGCTATAGTTTGTTTGTTCCAGTAATGTATTGTAGACCACGAGATTTCGTATTCAAAACAGTATGAAAAGTATATACTTATCCGTGGGCACCCGGTAACTAACATAACGTAATAATAATACCCTCTAAAAGTACACTTGGCAAGTGCGTATGTCCTCGAAGTATCAAACACCCGTTAAATAATAGCGTGACTAGCCCGAGTGGGGATGTCAAACCCTATGGATCCATATCTAATATTCGCGTTCACCAGTTCAAAAACCAATGATTAAACGTTACCGTGCTAAGGGGAAAGTTTATGCCGTTATATAACCCACACATATGTAAAGTTTAAGTACTCATGTCTAGTATGTAAAACATAAAAAGTGCATGTATTCTCAGTTCCAAAAATAGTATAAGTAAAAAAGGGAAGCTATAACTCACAGTGATAAATTCGGTAAAGTCGATATGCAAAGTATGCAAGTAGTAAGTCGGTCCGAAAGGTCGTCAACCTAAGTCAAAGGTCACTAGGTTAGTATGTTGTCCCAAAAGGTTTAAAAGTGCATAAATTAAGTTTAAGTGTCATTATCAACATCATCATTATCTTCATCATTCAACAACACTAAGGTAAGTTTAACAAGAATAGAGATCGAAACAAAAGGCTGACTTCGGACAGCTGTTAAGAATTCTATACAAATCAAAAAGATGCGTAGTCAGTGGACATGGCTCTGTATGTGAGTACTATAACCGCTGACCAATTTTCAGAACCTAACTCATCATCGTTTGACCGTGGCGACGGTTTAAGTGCGAGTAGGTCAGAAATTTCAGCACAACGTTACAAAGGCGTACTGACTTTCGGAAGGCTATAAATCCTAAACCGTATATCGGATTAAGTCGAGGCCTAAACGAAAAGTCATCTACTCAAAATGAACTATCTGAAAATCAATTTTTCAGAAGTCCAGGAGTCTAATCAGACCCCGAAAAACAGCAAGAAATTGCTCCGGAGAGGTTCTTGGTGCTTGATGCTCATCACGGTTCTCATCCTTGATGCTTGTAAGCTTCAAGTGTACAACTCTTTGATGTTTTAGCATCACTTTGACCAAGGTTCAACCATCGACACACAACTAAGAGTAAAATATATCATTCTACAAGTTTTGAACATCATGATTGCCTCTTTATTGCATAAATCCAATAAAGCTTCAACCTTTGTCCTTTTTACACAAGTTTATGCATCTCCATCATATGTGATGATGAAGACTTGATCTTTAACATTACAACAAACACAAAAAGGTTCCAAGTAAGTGAGATCTACAATAATAACTTAGATCTCAAGTATTAAGAAAACCCTAAGCTAGAAAGCTTGGATCTTTACAAGATTAATGAGACCATAAGCTAGAAAGCTAAGATCTTTAACAAAATAATGAAAGTAATGAGACCATAAGCTAAAAAGCTAAGATCTTTAACATAATAATGAAACCCTAAGCTAGAGAGCTTGGATCTTTAGTGTTCTAGAAGATCTTGAAGCATAAAGCTTAGATCGTTAAGGTACATGAAGATCATAAACACAAGTTTTGATCTTTATAACAAAACAAAGAAATTACAAGCTAGATCTAACAAGTAAATGAAGATTCCAAGCTAGAAAGCTTGAATATTTCATGTTCTTGAAGGATTCAAACCCAAGTTTGATTTTACAAGATATAACAAGATCAAAAGCTAAAAGCTATATCCATAAAATGATGATGATGATGATGTCGACTTCATGAAGAAGAAGAAAATTTAAAACTTACACTTTTTAGAGTGAGTAAGACTAGAGAGAGAATTAGAGAGTAAGTGTGTGTAAATTGCAAATGAGATCAAGTGTAGAATGTGTGAAATAAGGCTTGTATTTATAGGTGGTGATGTGAGGGTGCGGTGGTGGTGGCCATGATTTTGGAGGGGGGACAAGGGGGACAAACTTTTGCTTTTTGGTTAATGGTTGTCTAAAGTTGGTGCTTATGTTAGGATCTCATGCAACATTAAGGATAATGCTTAATAAAAATAATAGTATGTTCTCTCTAATAAATGAGTATTTGTCTTTCATTATAATGGGTCACTAACTTATAATAATTGGGCAAATTAAATAGTCCACTACCTAGTGTAGGGTGGGCTAAAGTCCAACAAGGTAGAAAGTCCAACAAGGTAGAAAGTCCAATAAGACTAACTAGTGTGCTCTAGTAAATTACTAAGTGTAATTAAGCATCCAAAAACCCAAGAAATTGCTATTATAAAATAACAATTAGTATATCATAGTCATAATATTCCGGTTACGACAAAAGTTAAACGTGTACACAGTACGCAGTTCGTTCTAAACGTCAATTGACACTAACGGTCATAAAGGCTTCCGAGGTTCAAGTTAAGTACCCTACATACTTAAAGGCACGTTTTAATATATAAATGAAACTAATCAACATGTAGGAAGTCCCCAGAGTATAATATAGCTCAGTACGCACAAATACGTAGTTTCGTGAAAGTACAAAGCACAAAAGCAAGTCGAAAAAGTTGGGTCGTTATAGTTGTCTTTCTTGATTCCTGGGTTGAATATTAGGGTACGTGATTGCTTCTAGAACTCGAGTATTTTGTTTAGCTTGTTGTTGTGCTTGTTGTTGCAACAATAGTTGAATACCTCGTAGGGCTTTGAGTAGTGCGGTATTGTCAGCCATTAATGAAGAGTAGTTGGCTAAGATCAGTAAATAACCAAAAGAAGACGAGTAGTAGCAGCAGAATAAGCCGAATAACTTAATAGAACAGTAACTTCTCTTCTTTGTTTTCGATTTTTTGTTCTAAGACAGAAGGAAACAGAAAAAAATTTTAAAATTCGATGAACTAAACATTGATGAACAGTGCTATCGAATGAATAGTGTTGCCGGATGAACAGTGCTGCAGGATGAACAGTGCTGCCGGATGAACAGAGCTGCGGATGAACAATATTTTTTTTTCTTTAAGAATAACAGAAGCTGATGGGTGTTATATCTGGGTAAACCCTGATTTATGATTTCAAGATATCAATTTGGGAGAAACCCAGATTGATCGAACAAGAATCTATTGCTAGTCTGATACCACTTGAAGTAGGACGGCGGAAGGATTTATTTACAATCACGTTGTAAACTGGAATTAATCGTGAACGCGGTTAACCAATATTTAAGCTTCAAGAAAATTTAAGAATAAAGAAAAAAACAAAGAATTTATTGATTAAAAGTTGAATGCAAATAACATAAACATATGTCCTATATATAGGCATATAAAGTCTTGTCCTACAAGATTTCTTAATAAGTTTCCTAAAAACAAATAATTAAAGTTTCCTAATTTAAAATTTTCCAGCATCAGATTACTACTTGCTCTTCAAGTAAAATTTTTCAACTTGCTCCTCAAGTTTTCACACCACATCAGTTAGGTAGCATGAAACAATAACAAATGTTGTCGATACTTCCTTTTTTGTGAATGTGGATTTGAAATTTAAGCGATTAATAAACAAGAGTTGGTGCAAGTTTGTGAAACATGGTGGTTTAGTGATTCTTCTTTATTCTAACGCTAGTTTTTCAAGTTTGGTGTTTTTGTTTGGATATTGTTTTATTTGTGCAGAGATCTAGAACTGGTCCTTCCATGATTGCTCAACAACGACGAGAGCAAGAAGTAGAGGAAAGGTGAACCAATCATGATAATTGGTTGCAAAAGGTTGAAGAAGAATTTGCAGATTCGTTCAATTATATCTCGGCTCGAAGTATTCAAGGAACATGGTATTTTTATTGGATTGAGTTGGATAGAGCAGCTCCAAGCTTAAGGTCGGAAATGTATGCGTTACTTATGGTTATGAAACAATCGGGCAAAGTTCCAGTTACCGTTTGGGAGCGGGCCATGTCATTCACAGATGATATTTATTGGGAGTTAGTGGTGGAATTCTTTTCCACCTTACAGTTTCGTGCTAGACGGGGACCTGAAGAAAAGGGTTTTATGATGTTTCGCTCAGGGGGTGTTGCCTGGGGTATGAGTTGATTTGATATAGCCCGTGCGTTTGATTTATACGAAACCATGGATGATAAAAATTATTTGAAGCATACCAAGTTCTACGGGGCTAATCCAGAAGAATTTGATGAGCAAGAGTATTGGCATGAGATCACGGGTTTGCATCACTTTGTTTCGAATGAATCAAAAAGGTCGTTGATTCAGAGTAGATGCAGTAGGTTGCTCCACAAGTTTTTAGCATGTACGTTTTGTGGTAGAAAGAATGCCAACGATAAGGTCACTTCACAAGAATTGTGGCTCATTCGTTAGATTTGAAACCATGAACACGCTGATCTTTGTGTGTTAATTGGTGCTTATTTGTACCAACATTCCAATGAGTGACAACAAGTTCGACCACTTTTTGGTGGCCATTATGTGACACAAATTGTGTTGCTCTTTGATATCGATTTTAGTCGGTGTAGAAGGTTACGCGAACTACTTCAGGTGATGCAATCATTTGGTTTGAGGTTTTACATTAACGCGAAATTTTATGTTGGATCAAAATAAAGTGGAATTGGTTGAGTATGTGGCACCGCCTCAGCCTGAGGGGGCGGGTGGTGATCAAGGTGTTAATAAAGGAGGTAACAATGGTGGTAATAATGCGGAGCCGGTAGCTACAAATGTTCAGATGGGTAATCAGCAGTGGTACCCGCCTCAAAGTAAGTGGACGAGTATGGATGAAGGTTTTGGGCAGATGCAACTTAGTATGGGTGAGATAGTTGCGAGCCAAGAACATGCAGAAGAAAATTCTCAAGCCACTCGACATGACACTGAGTGGATTGCTTATGGGTCGGATTGGCAAAGGCATAATGATCTCCTTTTCTATTTCAACCCTTATCGTTACTATGGTACTACTTCTCAGACGCCAATATACTATCGTAGCCCAGTTCGGCCATGAGTGCCAGCCCCAATCTATGATGAACATGCAGCAATGGAGGATGCACGTCAGAGGTTTCAGCAACAGTACCCGTACGCCGTACGACAATTGACCGTGTGATGGTTTCCAGTGAGGAGGGCCTGCGCGCCCGATGACTATGTTGTACTTTGTTTAAGACTATTTTCTTTTATTTGGTCTGTACTTGGATAACTATTTGCTATGTTTATGTACTCTAAACCTATGTTGGGGCAAGGCGTTTAGGTCACCGGGTGGTGCCACCTTGTTTCCATTTATGTAGTTTCTTTTTCTTTTTCTTTTATTAGGTTTTTCAAGTCTAGCAGTAAGTTCAGCAAAACAGCATGATTGATGATATTTATATGGTGATCAAGAATGGATGATGTTCTTATGCTGGCAGTCAGTTCAGCGCCATCTGTCACTGGCATTCCGCGATCCTTGGTTAAACTCGATAAGTTTTATATTTTTCTTTCTCACATTACCCTTTCGATTTCAATCTTTATTTGATTTCATGTAATGAGGGCATTACATGATCTCAAGTTTGGGGTGGGGATCTAAAATCTTTCGGGTTGGTTGTTAAGTGAGTTGTCATCATGTGAGTTTTGAAATCTAAAAAGTCTTGACGTTTCACAGGTTTTGGTTCGGAAAAAAAATAATTGAAAACTTTAGGATAAAAAAATAGAAAAGTTAGTAAAAATATATATATATAAAAAAAAGGTAGAAAAACAACAGAAAATTCGACCAAAACCTTTTGCCATAAATTTTGGCAAGATGTTACCCATGGATTTACGAGTACAAAATGCCAATTCCTGTTTATTTCACATCTTGGTCCAACACCGGGATGAAACGCTAGTGCTTGAAACTTGTTCCGTGTCGTTTCTCAATACCATGGAAACTGTGGGTGACACTTATCTAATAAACCTTAGGATGTATCGTTTCCATCCTATTTAGGAAGTAAAGTCTCCCGAATGTACGTTTTACTTGGTATAGCAGACTTCCTAAACTATACCATTTCATACTAATATCATATCAGGATATAAGGTACTATGGGAAGAGGAAGTCTTGAACTTCCAAAACACGTTCATTACCATTGAATGTGAAATCCAACGAGTTTTACGGAATTCAATAGTAGGTAACCTGTACCAAAACGGGTGTCAACCGTATGAACGGTGATTGGATCGTGTGGTGAAACCGAACCATGCGCTAGATCAAAAACTTAACAGAGCGATCCTCATTGTTTCTCCTAACAAGGACAATGTAGCGTCCGACCACTTTATATGACCCATAGGATGTATCTATTCCATCCTCAAGGAAGTAAAGTCTTCCGACCGACACACTTGCTGATTTATTTCAGAAGTCGTAGTCCAGACCAGCTGTAGGTTGACGAACAGTCTTGAAAAGTCTTCTCTAACACCGGCTGGAAATCTACCAGGCCTCAACGTCAAACAGGGAAACTGGTAGTCAAGCTTGTATCAATGAGGGAGATTCGCTAGTCAAATGGGGAGCTCACCATGATACACAAAATGACAGTGATTGATCAGATCCTAGTGGATAACCTCCGAAAAGGTAAGATATCAACTTTTAAGCCTGATAAACCTCAATCTTTATGATTGATTTAACGGATTAGACAATCACCTCATGATTATCGATGATATCCGAACGTAATGTGTATCCTCCTAATTACATTATTTTCTTACCGACATCTCGCGGTGTTAGGTACTGTGGGAGGCATTGGCGTGACCAATCGCGGAGCAGCCCGTATGGTTCATATTGTTTGTATGGATCAAGGGTTCTATCTTCTCGGCTTTAGGCATCCACTTATTTTCCCGAGTTTCTTTGAAGACTATATTTGATGTTCGATTATCTTTCACCTATTTATTTTGGTATGCTAGCTCGTGTTATATTGCTACCATTGTTCGTTATAGTATTCTGGGTGGAAAGATGGATTTAGGGTTAATAAGTGGAAGCCATAATGTTTGTTATTTGGAAATCGCGCCTATGTTAAAGTTCATTAGTACATGGTATTTGTGTTTATTCTTTATTGATGGAAGAAGTTATAGTTGAAGATTTATTTTCGAGTTCGATTGCTTGAGGATAAGCAAAACTCTAGTGTGGGGTGGTTTGATATCGCATATTTATTACACATTTATCATAGCGATATCGGTCACAATTTGGTCCTTTTGAATGCGATTTAGTGTTAATTTGATTATACTGTGAAGATTCTAGTTTGAAGAGCCGAGAATACGAAAGTGGCAATTTTTGTAGTTTATGAGGTGTTATGTTGGTCTTCATTATTGTTGGTGCTTCATGGTTCGAAATTTGGAATGCGGTTTAGTTCGTATTGAGTGTTGATGATATATTGAAGGAAACAAGTTAAAAGTTAAAGTTGGCGTCAGAATATGCTGGGTGCCGCGGCGCGGCTGTATATTTTCGCGGTGCTGTTAAAAGGGTATTTCATTAACAGGAATGGAAATAAGCTAAGCATCAGATGAAGCGTGTAGCCGCGGTGCGGGTCATCTTGGCCGCAGCGCTGCGGCCCAGGTTAGTTTTTTAAGGTATAAAAGGGCCGAATTTTTACCCTAATCATTATCTTTTATCCAGTCGATTTTGAGAGCACTAGGGACGAATTTTGGTGACTTTTGGGGAATTCCAAGGTCAATCAAATGCTTCAATCATTCCGCTAATGAGGATCAATTCGAGCAACATTCAAGATCATTAATTCAATTAGGTTGATTCTTTGATTCATACAATGAATTATACTTTGATTATTTGTTTGATTTTGGTTTTAGCCATGATTGTTGGCTAGTTCTTTTATGTTTGTCTAGACTAATTGACCTATGTGTTGGATGTGATTTTCATTAATTGTTGGATTATAAGTATTTTGATTTTAAGTTTGAACATATGCATGCACTTAATGAAACTTGTTCTTTTCGATTGTATGTTTGTTTGATAGGACGAGAGTTCATCAATTTAATATATATATTTTCAATCAGTTTATCTTAATTGGTTGTTTGCTTAATCAGAGACGATAGTAAATTGAATTCAAAAAGCTAGACGAATTAGGTGTAAATCACTCACAACGAGAGTTGGTGTGATTATTGATTACTACGAGAGTAGAGTCATAATTTGAACTTGATTATCAGTTGAACCAACTTTATCACATCTAGGAGGTCTTAAGTGACGGGGAATTCCGTGCTGTGTAATCTTAGTTGTAGTGTCTGTGCTGGGGAATTTCAGGTGGACCGATTAGGTAAATCACATGTTTTTAATCCACAATTTGAGCTTAATTTGATTGCATCCAGCACTAGGTGTAAAAGGTCTAGACGAACATTCATTCTTTTATTCGAATTACAACTTATCTTATCTTTCTTGTGTGCTTTAAAGCTTAAACATAAAATACCAAAAATATTGTTTTTTCTTTGTTAATTAGTTATAGCTATCCAGATTTAGCTAATCGTTAAATAGCCACCAACAAAACTATTTCGTACTTTTAAATTTCTAAGATTAACCTTAGTTTATTTTTATTAGTTACAATCTTAATTCACACGCGTAGACTGTCCTTGGAACGATCTTGGATTTACTAACTTTATACTATTGCACGATCAGGTATACTGCTCGTTAGTGTGTAAACTTTAATAACCGGTAATCTCTTTTATAAATAATAGACGCGATTTTACACATCATCAGTCCCATTATCACTCCTAAACACTTTAACAGTTTTAGAAAATTGAGTTTTAATCAGATTAAAATAGCTTTCCACATACTCAAAGACTTCATCTTTGGATTTCAGCAACTACAACCAAACAACTCTACTGAAATCATCTACAATAGTCAAGAATATTTATAACCTTCTCTACTTGTTACTCTATATGGACCCCACAAATCAAGGTTAATTAAATCACCAACACATTCAGATTTATGATCACTTAAAGGAAAGAGTTCTCTTGTTTGTTTTTCTTTAAGAAAAACTTCACATGGAAAATTTTCAGAAATATTATTAAGTTTTCATTGATCTTTTAAAACATGAAATACAGGGTGACCAAGTCTAGAATGCCAAAGAGATAAAGATTCACAACATATAATACTATTATTACAAACTATATTTTCACCTTTCACATTATCAAACATATATAATCCTCCTCTTTCACTACCAGTCCCCTTTATCATTTTGGACTTGGAATCCTGAATATAACATTTAAAATCATCAAAGCCTATTGTAAGTTTACTGTCTTAGCAACTTTACTCATAGATAACAAACTTACACAGTAACCAGGAATAACAAGAACATCATACAAAATCAAAGAACTATTTAAAGCAAGATAACCAATTTTATTTATTTTAGCTTCTGTGCCATTTGGATGACTCACTTTAAGATTAAGACTAGAAATATCAACAACATCATGCAAATCAAATTCAAACAGTCATATGATGATTAGCAACAGAGTCTATAATTCATCCTTGATTCTTATTAACACAACAACTTGCATTGAAAAATCTGTTAAAATTTTTGTTAAAAATACATTATAATTGTAATACATACCAGACATATTAGACTGTATATCATTCTGACCTGGGGGACAATCACTTAACAGTTCATCAATTTTGTCATTTGTTCATTTGACAAAGAAAAAGGAAGATAAGAACTAGAAGCACTTTTATCAGTCACATAACAACTTGAAGAAGAAGCATTATTGGAAGTAACATGTTTAGAAACATTTTGATTAAAAGGTTTCTTATATCCAGGAGGGTATCCAAAATGATTATAACACCTATCAGCAGTATGCCCAATATTAAGACATTTAGTACATTTCAAATTTGGATTAGGTCATCTGTTCCAATTATTATTAAATCTGTTATTATTATTTTGTCCATTTAATTTAACATTATTGTAAACATGTTTATTTGACTGATCAAGAAAAGAAGAGACATTTCTTTTGTTAAGATCTTTATTACTATTGCCTCTATGTGATTCTTCTCTAGAAATAATAGCATATGCCACTTTTACATCAGCAACATGATCTCTAGTTAAAATATTACTCCTAGTGGACATATATGCATCATCAAGACCCATTAAGAACTAGATTAACCTATGCATTTTAGTGTCATCAGTAAAATCTTTAGCATCAGGACACACACATTGCGGTAATTTCACCAGAGCATTGATATGACCGAAACGGACGGTTTTATTTATACGGTGTCATCAGGCCGCAAGATGTCAGAATCAGCTTCCAAGAAAGGGAGTTAATAGTTTAAAATGTATATTTAGCGGGGCCTAAATCGTACTACTCCATATTATGAGTAAGGGAAGTATGACCTAGAGTTGTATTTTTAAGATATCAGTAGAATCGAACCAATAATTAAAGCTTAAGATAATCCTAAAGGGAAGGAGTAGTGGTTTGTTACCTAATTTAGGGTTAAAACAAGCACATACTATGATTTCACCAGTTACTTTGCCGCGATTATGGAATGCTGGCTCATGAAAAGGTAGTGACCTTGTATTCATTATAATGGTCCTAAACGCCCCTGTCATAAGGCATGTCACAGGGTAATGCGTTAGGCTTGAAGATTCTGAATAAACATCAACGTCCCTTACCCCCGACGCCCGTGTAGTCTGACTACATTCATACACGTTCATACGGCTCATCTAATTGAGCGACTCGGTTGGGTGATGTAGCGACCCCGACAAATCGTCAAGTGACGGCGTCGACTACGTAGGTCCCATTACCTGGTCATAAGTCTTTAAAACAGACGTTGACCCAAAATATGTCGCATCCATTCAAGTGTAAAGATTGTTTCAAAGTTTACAAAGATAATTGACCACAAGTTAAGTTACAACGTTATAAGTACAAATGAAAACTATGCGACACAGTTTAAATAAGTTCAAAAGATGCTCCAAAATGCATGTATACTCGACATCCAAGCAAGTATCAAAAGAGTGCGGAAGCATGCATCACTAAGCATTCAAAACCTGAGAAAAACATAGAAGAATCTGTCAACGAAAACGTTGGTGAAATCATAGGTTTAGTAAGTATTAAACGTTGTTTTTGAACCACAAGATTTTGTATTTCCATAACGTAGATTATCCAAATCATTTGCATTCCAAAAGTGTTGTTATACGCGAGCACTCAATTATCAAAACTTAACCAACGTTACCCCATCACACAGTGCTAGAACCCACACTAAAACACAAAAATATATTTCATCCGCATAACGGTAGCGAACCGTCCGAATGAGGGTTTGTTAAACCCGTATGGCCACACAATATAAGTTCTCGCTTACACCCTGCAAGTGTAACTAATGATAATCGAATTGAGGCATTTTTGTTCTAACTCGCACGTGGAATGTTTGTTTTCACACTTATGTTCAAAACATAAAAGTAAGTAGTACAAGATGTAACAAAGTATATGTTTTCTCAGCCCACGATTTAAAAGTATAAAAGTTGTTGAAAAGGTGGGACTATGATCTCACCTTGAGCGCAAGAGTTAATAAAGTACTTCAACGAGTAAACGCGTGCAAAGACAAAGCTAATCTCGACCTAAACAAGTAGGTTGTATCAATAACGATAGTCACGAAGGGTCAAAGTTGTTCAATTAGTCCTATGGCTCGACACGACTCGATTATGTAGCATGTGAAGAAAATTGTCAAGTTTCATGCAAGATACAAGTATAGAATCATGTTAGAAAGATTGCATAATTAATTGGTTAAGTTTGACAAAAAGTCAAACTTGGTCGGGTCAAAGTCAACGAAAAAGTCAACATGTTCGGGTCGGGTCCCGGACTATTTTTCTATGCTAATTATTCATATACAAGTATATTAGAACAAGTTTCATGTGAATCGGAGGTCGGTAGCTAGTCAAACATTTCACGTGAAATGGGACAAAGAGGTCAGAATCTGACCAGGCCAATCCGCGCGCCGCGCGGGGATGGGGCGCACCGCGCCACCATCTGGGCAGAGAATTCTGGTCAGTTTTTCAAAGTATGCACGAACCAAAACCTTTTCCAACCCAACTCTTGACCCGCAAACACTTATAATGCCTATCATATATCGTTGGAAAGGTATTTTGACGAGGAATACAACTAAGCACTTATGGTCCAACAATAACATCATTTACAATAGCCGAAATCTCATCAAGCGAACAATAAAAGTCCATTTCCTAAGTTTCAAGTTCATCAATTGCATTTTGAGTTTCGGGAAACCAATTCACACATATGATATGCCGTTTTGAAGGTAATGAAGCATACATTACTACTAAACACTAACAATTAACATTCCATGACATTCAAGCATCCAAAAATTCATGTCAAGAACTATCAAACCCTAGTCAAACATCTCAAAATCAATAATCATGTTTTTGAAGTTTTCTTAATCAACCTACACATCAATTTGAAGCTAATGATGCTAGTAACACATTTAATACATGAACTTTAACAATTAAACAACTTTTAATCATCCAAAATCAAAGATTAAGCAAGCAATTTTCATATTCAAGCTAGTTACACCAAAAACAACAAATCGAGCATACAAATTACATACACGACATCACAATGAGCCATAGACACTAATTAACACACTTTTAAGTCAAGAACACAAATTTAAAGAAATCTAGTGTTTTAGAAATGTTACCCAAAATCGAAGTGGTTAGCATCAAATCGAAGAGGATGATGAGAGGATCAAGAATATGTAGTTTGTTTGGATTGAAGCTCGCTTGAACGGATTTGGATGATGATTTAAGGTTTGAATGTTGGGAGAGTTTGAAAGTATCAAAAAGGAAGAAGGAGGTGAAATGAATGGATGGAGGAGAAGGGTTGACTAGTTGACCTAGTCACTAGTTTGACCCTTTGGCGACTTTAGTCCTTCGAGTTCAAATCGGGTGCGGGATATAACCAAACGATTTATTTTAAGTTACACGGGAGTACGGGAGATATTGAGATCCGATAATGAGAATATTTAAAATGTTACATAACAAAGGATACGAATCTAGATACGAAGGGTATTATTTAAAAAGAAAAAGACGGGCGTTAAAATAATTTAACGGAAAAATGCGGGATGTTACATTATCCACACCTCAAAAGAAATTTCGTCCCGAAATTTAGTTGGAAGTAGTAGTCGATATCTCTTACTCGAGACTTTACGTTGTCAATGTTATGAATAAGTGAAGGCACGTCCTTGAGTGTTCTCATGAATTTGGATAGTTAGGGTATTTCGTTGTATTAAGGTTCGGTTTTTTTTTTTTTTTTTTACGATCCCTGGTTTCAACTGGTTTTCCTATGAAGAGAAGTTTGTCATCGATAGTTGATGTATCCAGCAGGATTGCACGTTCCTGTTCCGCAGGACACGTTTCTAAGTTTGTTACATGGTACACAGGGTAAGCGGAAACTTAATTGAGTCAGAAGTTCCAAACGGTAGGAAGCGGTTCCAATACGCCCCAAGGTTTCAAAAGGGTTAACGTGTCGCGAGTTTAACTTTCCCTGATTCTCGAAACGGATTACACCTTTCCAAGGTGCGGGTTCTCAATATTACACTGTTACAGGGATTTTGTGAGGTTTTCATCTAAGTTTGGTATAACTCTTTTGGTGACTATGGGTTGTCTCGAGCCCTTCTCGGACTTGAATGATCTCAATTGTTGTTTCTTGATTGAGTTCAGATTCTGTGTTTTGTTTGCCACATGCGTTGGTTAAATGAACAGGGGTACGACATTAGCGGTCATATAGGGTTTCGGAAAGTGCGGGTGAACACACGAGTGGTAACTACTGTTGTACGAGTGATCTACTAAAGGTAACAATACGAGTTTGTGACATGTCTTTCCAAGACGTAAATCGTTCGTTTGCTCGGTTCATCGGTTTGTGGGTGGTACGTGGTACTCATGTCTAAGCGGGTCTCCAGGGTTTCTTGTAAAACTAGAAGTGAAACGAGTATTTCGATACGGGATAATTGACAAGGATACACCGTGTTGGAATAGAATCTCTTAAGATATGTTTGAACAAGTTAGTTAGGGTTCAAAAAAAAAAAATGTTCGTTAGGACTATTCACCCTCGTGGCGAATACTAATGTAATGTGAGGAGTTTCTCTATCCATGGAGAAATGTTACAAGGAGTTTCCTTAAACGAAAATGCGAGCGATAAAGATAGGAGTGAAATGAGGACTGAGAATAGGATGAGCTTACATCTCGAGGTTGCCATAACGCGCCTCTAGTTGTCGAAAATTGAAGTCTGGAAGAGAAACAAGATAGTACACGTAATTGTATAGTTCGGGGTTGAATAATAGTTGGCCGATTATCAGAAACACAAGGACGTTAAGTCAAAGAAGAGTGAAGTATCGTTGGATTGTGTGTTATCTTAAATCCCAGTAATATCAGACAGTAACGGTGAAATAACAGAGGTATGTGTGTGGTACGTGATGACGAGAAAGTTGATCGGATCTACAGTTTAATATTCGAATTCTTCGTGCAAAATAACGAATTTTAGTTACGTTAATTTTGAGTCGAGAGAGTATGCCTTTCGGCGTTCATGTAGAAATATTTCCATGTTTGAGTTCCATCTGTTGCTATACGATTTTAACTAGAAATGTTGGTGTGAAGAATCACGCTCAAGGTTCGAACACGGAGAGGTTTAAAGTTTTCCCTTAGTGAGTTAACGAGTTTAAAAGTCGGGTAACACGAGAAAAGTCAGAAATGAATCTTCGGTGATAACAGGCGAGATCTAAGATTTTACGAATACAAGTCTGAGTTGAGAGAGTTTCATGATTACGTGTGGCTTGATTTCGATATTGATTGTAATGCCTTGACCATTAACATCATGGTCTAGAAAATTTGACTTCGTTTAACAGAAATTCTCACTCGGAGAATTTGGTATAGAGTTGCTCTTTTCTCAAAGTTCGAGCGTAAGATGATGATGTTGTTCGTTTGCCTTCTTTACTTGAATAAGTTAAGATGTCATCTATAAATATGATAACAGATTTGTCTAGATAAGTTGCATACGTGGTTTAGGAGGTTCATGAATACGGACGGAGTCCTAAATAAATCAAACGGTACTAAGAGGGATTTACAACTAACGTTGCGAGCTCGGAAAATGGCTTAGGAGACATCGTCTCCCTTAACCCCCAATTGATGATAACCAGAACGGAGGTCGATTTGGAATACACGGGATCCACGCAAATAATCATGAGGTAATGGATACGAGGAAGAGAGTATTGGTTTCCAACTGAAAGTTACTTAGTTCACAATAATCTATACATAAATGTAGGGCAACAATTTCTCCTTAATGAATAAGTTTTGAGTTCCTTAGTTCTATAGGTGTCGAGTCCAATTTCTTAACGCATATCCTCCGATAAAATTTATAGGCACACAATATTTTCCGTCGGTCACTTAAATCGTCTAAGTAGTATCTGGGGGAAAGAGGTGGAATATAAAGAGCACGAGTCAAATCCTTGGTTATAAAACGTCTAACGGTACTCGAATCGAATAAGTATGAAATATACGGTTTGTTGTGAAGAAACGTACCCGTGACTAGTCCATCATCGTCTCGGGCATCCTAGGTGTCGATGTTGTAAGTTCAACGGCGCGCGTTGGTTTTTGCTTTATTCTTTGGGCATTCATTCCTAAAATGACCCGATTGGCCACATTTGTAGCAAATACTCGGCTTTGGTGCGTCGGGCCCCTTTTGAGTGACGGGGGCGGTACTTCCACAATACTTGGCAATATGACCACTACCTTGGCACCGATGGCAAATTAGCTTGCCACATTCACCAAAATGATGCTTGTGGCATTTGTTGCAAAAAGGTCGTGTCCCGGCATAACTTTTCTTGCCGACGGGGGTGAGAGGTTCCTTGGAAAAGTTGTTGTTGTAGTTACTCGATTGGGGGGCTTCCCATTTTCTTTTGTTGTCACCCGACTCATCCTCGGCTTTAGGTGCCGGCACTTCAATCTCGTCTACCGTTTCGATCAATTGACGGGCCATATTCAGGGCCTCTTGGTGATTACTGGGTTTGGATGACATTACTCCTTGTTTGATGCTCTTGGGAAGACCATCCATGTAAAGTTCAACCCTTAGAGGTTCGGGGGTCACGAGGTTTGGGCACATCAAGGATAGCTCAGAAAATCATTGATTATATGCCTTTAGGTCATTCCCGACCGCTTTTAAAGTTCTTAGTTCGTGTTCGAGCTTACGGGTCTCTTCGCGCGGGAAGTATTCGGTGATTATCTTTTTCTTTAAGTCGGCCCATGAGAGTGTGTGGGCTTCATCGATACCCACCGACAGCACATACGTATTCCACCATGTGAGGGCGATACCGGCAAAAGTGTGGGTGGAATATTTGACTTTGTCTTGGTCCCGACAACCGCTTATGCTAAAAACGGCTTCTGTTTGCTCAAACCATCGGGTGAGCACAACCGGTCCTCCGGTCCCATCGAAGGTGTGAGGTTTGCACCCCATGAAAGTTTTGTAGGAGCAACCCTCGTTTGAATTACCGGCTCCATGGTTGTTGTGGTTGTGGTTGTTATTGATGTCGGAGGAGATACTAGCCATAGCCGCACCTATGGCGGTGGCTATCATGCGTTGAAAAGCTTGTTCGGAAGTTTCATTACGTGGTCCGCGACGGGGAGGCATTGTTCCTTCAAGACACAAGAATATCGTTGATTAGTATTCTCAATAATACTAATCATGATAGGGAATGATGATGTAGAGAAAATTTTCCTTGACTCGCCTTAAATTCTTTATGTCATAATGTCGGAATGTCCATATGAATCACCGTAATATAATCCCGGAAATTATATTACCCTGATTCTCATGTGCATTTAACATTACCTCATAAAGTCAAGGTGGCGCGTCAACAAAATTTATCAACGTAAGATCAAGATCGAATACGAGTTAGATATGATAGAAGAGTTCGAGTATAGATGCACAAATAGTCAAGTAATTCCTACTTCAGTCTATATGCCGGTTGTAGTCTAGATTCACCTATGTACCCTATGACTCGGGGTGGACACAAATGAACTCTAAATCCCTACAACCAAGGCTCTGATACCACTTGTAGCGACCCCGACAAATCGTCAAGTGACGGCGTCGACTACGTAGGTCCCATTACCTGGTCATAAGTCTTTAAAACAGACGTTGACCCAAAATATGTCGCATCCATTCAAGTGTAAAGATTGTTTCAAAGTTTACAAAGATAATTGACCACAAGTTAAGTTACAACGTTATAAGTACAAATGAAAACTATGCGACACAGTTTAAATAAGTTCAAAAGATGCTCCAAAATGCATGTATACTCGACATCCAAGCAAGTATCAAAAGAGTGCGGAAGCATGTATCACTAAGCATTCAAAACCTGAGAAAAACATAGAAGAATCTGTCAACGAAAACGTTGGTGAAATCATAGGTTTAGTAAGTATTAAACGTTGTTTTTGAACCACAAGATTTTGTATTTCCATAACGTAGATTATCCAAATCATTTGCATTCCAAAAGTGTTGTTATACGCGAGCACTCAATTATCAAAACTTAACCAACGTTACCCCATCACACAGTGCTAGAACCCACACTAAAACACAAAAATATATTTCATCCGCATAACGGTAGCGAACCGTCCGAATGAGGGTTTGTTAAACCCGTATGGCCACACAATATAAGTTCTCGCTTACACCCTGCAAGTGTAACTAATGATAATCGAATTGAGGCATTTTTGTTCTAACTCGCACGTGGAATGTTTGTTTTCACACTTGTGTTCAAAACATAAAAGTAAGTAGTACAAGATGTAACAAAGTATATGTTTTCTCAGCCCACGATTTAAAAGTATAAAAGTTGTTGAAAAGGTGGGACTATGATCTCACCTTGAGCGCAAGAGTTAATAAAGTACTTCAACGAGTAAACGCGTGCAAAGACAAAGCTAATCTCGACCTAAACAAGTAGGTTGTATCAATAACGATAGTCACGAAGGGTCAAAGTTGTTCAATTAGTCCTATGGCTCGACACGACTCGATTATGTAGCATGTGAAGAAAATTGTCAAGTTTCATGCAAGATACAAGTATAGAATCATGTTAGAAAGATTGCATAATTAATTGGTTAAGTTTGACAAAAAGTCAAACTTGGTCGGGTCAAAGTCAACGAAAAAGTCAACATGTTCGGGTCGGGTCCCGGACTATTTTTCTATGCTAATTATTCATATACAAGTATATTAGAACAAGTTTCATGTGAATCGGAGGTCGGTAGCTAGTCAAACATTTCACGTGAAATGGGACAAAGAGGTCAGAATCTGACCAGGCCAATCCGCGCGCCGCGCGGGGATGGGGCGCGCCGCGCCACCATCTGGGCAGAGAATTCTGGTCAGTTTTTCAAAGTATGCACGAACCAAAACCTTTTCCAACCCAACTCTTGACCCGCAAACACTTATAATGCCTATCATATATCGTTGGAAAGGTATTTTGACGAGGAATACAACTAAGCACTTATGGTCCAACAATAACATCATTTACAATAGCCGAAATCTCATCAAGCGAACAATAAAAGTCCATTTCCTAAGTTTCAAGTTCATCAATTGCATTTTGAGTTTCGGGAAACCAATTCACACATATGATATGCCGTTTTGAAGGTAATGAAGCATACATTACTACTAAACACTAACAATTAACATTCCATGACATTCAAGCATCCAAAAATTCATGTCAAGAACTATCAAACCCTAGTCAAACATCTCAAAATCAATAATCATGTTTTTGAAGTTTTCTTAATCAACCTACACATCAATTTGAAGCTAATGATGCTAGTAACACATTTAATACATGAACTTTAACAATTAAACAACTTTTAATCATCCAAAATCAAAGATTAAGCAAGCAATTTTCATATTCAAGCTAGTTACACCAAAAACAACAAATCGAGCATACAAATTACATACACGACATCACAATGAGCCATAGACACTAATTAACACACTTTTAAGTCAAGAACACAAATTTAAAGAAATCTAGTGTTTTAGAAATGTTACCCAAAATCGAAGTGGTTAGCATCAAATCGAAGAGGATGATGAGAGGATCAAGAATATGTAGTTTGTTTGGATTGAAGCTCGCTTGAACGGATTTGGATGATGATTTAAGGTTTGAATGTTGGGAGAGTTTGAAAGTATCAAAAAGGAAGAAGGAGGTGAAATGAATGGATGGAGGAGAAGGGTTGACTAGTTGACCTAGTCACTAGTTTGACCCTTTGGCGACTTTAGTCCTTCGAGTTCAAATCGGGTGCGGGATATAACCAAACGATTTATTTTAAGTTACACGGGAGTACGGGAGATATTGAGATCCGATAACGAGAATATTTAAAATGTTACATAACAAAGGATACGAATCTAGATACGAAGGGTATTATTTAAAAAGAAAAAGACGGGCGTTAAAATAATTTAACGGAAAAATGCGGGATGTTACAGGTGACGTATTGACATTCCACAAAGGTGTAAATTTTCTTAAACATAATAGAATACAGAGTTTTCCATATCCGAGAGACGTGAAGTGTTTCGATGCTTTCATTAATGATTGGATTTAAAAGATAGTTATGCCCTTAAAAAGAGTTCAACCATAAAGAACACCATGGCCAAGTCAGTTTTGACTTCCATGAACACGTTCGGTTATCCTAACTGTCCAATCTTTTATGTGTTTAAACAAATAGTTCCTTAATTAACTAACAATCCCTCAAGTGGGGTGCAATGCTTGAGACCGCATTATGGTGAAGTGTATTAATCAGCACTGACCGGGTTCCATGGCCTTACTTAGCAGAGGTACAGGTTACAACAACCGTTATGCTTCAGCGTGCACGTACGAAGTTTATATGCTTGGTGATTACACTAGCATGGTCTAGGACCGACAATATACTAGGGGTCTAGTTGTATGTTTCACCACGAAAGAGTCCTCAGTCAGAATCCAAGGCTCGGTGGACTTACTACAACCGGTGTGCCTCAGTCAAACTTACGTTGTATCCGATAGACTTTTATTACCAGGGGGTGACACAGATAGTGTACTCTGAATTGGGGTTCGTGAATTCCCAATAATAGAGCCGATAACTACGTTCTAATAGTTGGAAAAGTGATTCAGTTTAAAGCATAATCGAAAAGCATCTCGACAACATACACAGACCATAATATTATTTCGGCATTATAATTGAATACATCATAGCATACACTAAAGATAGCTACTCGCTAATCATGGCAACAATATCACAAAGCATAATAATGAAAACATTATATAAAGACAAAGGATAGAAGTACCAGTAGATTAAACGAGTTTCAAATACAAAAGTGACAACTTCAAACTCCAGACCGCTCCTAATACAATCTTCGGCGTTCTTCTCCGGGTACTAGGTTTCTCGCATGGCGTCGAAGACCTTGAAAGTATGACTAATATTGTAGAAAGAGAGAGAAAGAAGTGAATTAAAGTGTGTGTAAAAATGGATGATAAAGACCCTTTAAATAGAATTGCTTTTGGCCTGCATACTGTTGGCGAGCCGTATGGCATGCCGTTTTCGATGCCTGTTTGCACTGGTCAGCCGTTTTTCCTTCCATTTGCCTGGGCAGTATAGCAGGCCATTTTCCCTTATGGCAGGCCGTATGGCAAGCCGTATGGTCTGCTGATTTTACTGGATCGTAATTTGATTTCCTTGATCGTAGCTTGTTTTCTCGTCTTTCACCGTTTTTGCTCTAAATCTTCGTTTTAGCTCCGATTCTCGTGATTCACCGTTTTCGCTTTAGAATCTTCGTTTTCGCTCTAGAATCTTCGTCTTTCACCGTTTTCGCTCTAGAATCTTCGTTTTCGCTCTAGAAGCGGTATTTTGGCGATAAAGCTTAGAACTTTATTGTTTTTGGGCCTCAATACTGGGGTTAAAACGTGACTTTTTAGTCGATTTCAAATATATCATAGTTAGACTTTGCTTGTCCTTAAGCAAACTTCTCGTTTTTACTTCAAGAAATCTTTTCGGAGTTTCCTTTCTAATAGCCACAGCGGTTTGCTTTTTATTATAAGGACGAAAAATAAGGTGAGTTATCTATGTTAGGGTTAAAACTATCACTGCAAGCATGCGAGGAGGTTACATGACTTAGGCTAACTTTCACGGGTCACTCAAATCACTCCTTATCATCGCCAGTCATGTTGCACACATCATCATAGGCTTGATAAAGACTCAAATCCTTGATACTAATGTGAAATTGGTAGTAACCATAGCTTCTAGGTCATTTGTCAATGATGGAAAGGAATTTTGGAGTGGCGGTGAAGTTGTTTTAAAAGGGGTGAGAAAAGGGTAATACAGTCTTTTTAAAGAATTTTATTCGTAATTTCGGAAAATATAAGATAAATAGGAGCGTGACATTTTTTAGAAGCACTTTTCGAACTTTCCTCCTTTGGAGTGATAGGAAGTTTTCGATCAAGTTCTTCTTCGGCGTTTCTCTTTATAAGTTCTGCTCCTTTTTTCAGAACTTTGAAAATACGCATTTTTTTTTGGAGATTTTCTCTCGAGAAACTTTCTGCCGATAAACTTTATCAAGACCTTTGCCGTGATACTTGAGAGGTTTATAACATCGGGTTTTCGAAAGGAATCTCATTTTCTAGTTTTTTTGAGTGATAGTAAAGATGATGTGGATGAGGGGTTGATGTGGTAGAAGTGGTGAAAGTATGGAAGGCTTATTTTGACAAATGGCTAGCTCTTCTATTTATACACGAATCACATTTCATTACTTGGAAATGCAGATCTAAAGCAAGTTCTGATTTTGAGTACAGACATCGGTACTCTCAACGAAAAAATAGTAAAGTATTAAAGATGAATGCTTATATGGTCTTATTTGGGTGCTCACCGTAATTAATTTAGGTCGATAATGCCTCGTCATGCAATGCTCTATTAGAGATTCGGTTCGTCCCAACAAGATTTCTACCTTACTTAAGCCTTAATTTTATTTACAAACATTTCAGGTTTTGGAAAGTATTTTTTCAGAAAGGCTTTCCCTTGTTAAATATTTTGAAATTTGGCTTAAAAACTTGGAATCTTTGTAATGGGTTTATTTAATATAGCATAAAAAAGATTATACGAGCATCCCACACTTAGACGAACATTGTCCTCAATGTTCCTAGTGTATCCCACACTTAGGAGTTTTAATTTGTAGTGACCCGAACTTTTCCATGTTTATATATATTAAATGAATTGGTTATTTATATGATTAAGTGTTTCCAACATGTTAAGCAATCAAACTTTTTAAGACTTGATTAATTGAAATAGGTTTCATATAGTCAATTGACCACCCAAGTTGACCGGTGATTCTCGAACGTTAAAACTTGTAAAAACTATATGATGACATATATATGGATATATATATATATAGTTAACATGATATTATGATAAGTAAGTATCGCATTAGGTATTTTAACAATGAGTTATATACATAAAAATGAGACTATTGAATCAAGAAACTTGAAAACGATATATATAAGGATTATTGTTATAACAATGTTTTACTAATTACATATGAATCATTTTAAGATATTATTACACTATATATAAACATGATAATGATAAGTAAACATATCATTAAGTATATTAACAATGAACTACATATGTAAAAACAAGACTACTAACTTAATGATTTCAAAACGAGACATATATGTAACGATTATCGTTGTAATGACATTTAAATGTATATATATATCATATTAAGATATATTAATATATCATAATATCATGATAATATAATAATTTAACATCTGATTAGATATAATAAACAGTGGGTTAACAACATTTAACAAGATCGTTAACCTAAAGGTTTCAAATCAACATTTACATGTAACGACTAACGATGACTTAACGACTCAGTTAAAATGTATATACATGTAGTGTTTTAATATGTATTCATACACTTTTGAAAGACTTCAAGACACTTATCAAAATACTTCTACTTAACAAAAATGCTTACAATTACATTCTCGTTCAGTTTCATCAACAATTCTACTCGTATGCACCCGTATTCGTACTCGTACAATACACAGCTTTTAGATGTATGTACTATTGGTATATACACTCCAATGATCAGCTCTTAGCAGCCTATGTGAGTCACCTAACACATATGGGAACCATCATTTGACAACTAGCATGAAATATCTCATAAAATTACAAAAATATTAGTAATCATTCATGACTTATTTACAAGTAAACAAAATTACACATCCTTTATATCTAATCCATATACCAACGACCAAAAACACCTACAAACACTTTTATTCTTCAATTTTCTTCATCTAATTGATCTCTCTCAAGTTCTATCTTCAAGTTCTAAGTGTTCTTCATAAATTTTATAGGTTATAGTTTCATAAAATCAAGAATACTTCCAAGTTTGCTAGCTTACTTCCAATCTTGTAAAGTGATCATCCAACCTCAATAAATCTTTCTTATTTACAGTAAGATATCTTTCTAATACAAGGTAATACTCATATTCAAACTTTAATTCAATTTCTATAACTATAACAATCTTATTTCGAGTGAAAATCTTATTTGAACTTGTTTTTGTGTCATGATTCTGCTTCAAGAACTTTCAAGCCATCCAAGGATCCTTTGAAGCTAGATCTATTTTTCTCATTTCCAGTAGGTTTATCCAAAAAAACTGAGGTAGTAATGATGTTCATAACATCATTCGATTCATATATATAAAAATACCTTATTCGAAGGTTTAAACTTGAAATCACTAGAACATAGTTTAGTTAATTCTAAACTTGTTAGCAAACAAAAGTTAATCCTTCTAACTTGACTTTTAAAATCAACTAAACACATGTTCTATATCTATATGATATGCTAACTTAATGATTTAAAACCTGAAAACACGAAAAATACCGTAAAACCGGATAGCCGTCGTAGTAACACCGCGGGCTGTTTTGGGTTAGTTAATTAAAAACTATGATAAACTTTGATTTAAAAGTTGTTCTTCTGGGAAAATGATTTTTCTTATGAACATGAAACTATATTCAAAAATCATGGTTAAACTCAAAGTGAAAGTATGTTTTTCAAAATGGTCATCAAGACGTCGTTCTTTCGACTGAAATGACTACCTCTTACAAAAATGACTTGTAACTTATATCTCCAACTATAAACCTATATTTTACTGTTTAGATTCATAAAATAGAGTTCAATATGAAACCATAGCAATTTGATTCACTCAAAACGGATTTAAAACGAAGAAGTTATGGGTAAAATAAGATTGGATATTTTTTTGATTGTTGTAGCTACGGGAAATATTGTAACAATTCTATACAAATCATATCCTAGCTAACTTATATTATATTATATATGTATTCTAATATATTATGTAATCTTGGGATACCATAGACACGTATGCAAATGTTTTGACATATCATATCGACCCATGTATATATATTATTTGGAACAACCATAGACACTCTATATGCAGTAATGTTTGAGTTAGCTATACAGGGTTGAGGTTGATTCCAAAAATATATATACTTTGAGTTGTGATCTAGCCTGAGACGTGTAAACACTGGGTCGTGGATTGTGTCAAGATAATATATATCAATTTATTTCTGTACATCTAACTATGGACAACTAGTTGTAGGTCACTAACGAGGACAGCTGACTGAATAAAATTAAAACAGCAAAACGTATTAAAAATGTTGTAAATATATTTTGATCATACTTTGATATATATGTACATATTTGTTATAGGTTCGTGAATCGACCAGTGGCCAAGTCTTACTTCCCGACGAGGTAAAAATCTGTGAAAGTGAGTTATAGTCCACTTTTAAAATCTAATATTTTGGGATGAGAATACATGCAGTTTTATAAATGTTTTACAAAATAGACACAAGTAAATGAAACTACATTCTATGACTGGATTATTAAACCGAATATGCCCCTTTTTAGTCTAGTAATCTAAGAATTAGGGAACAGACACCCTAATTGACGTGAATCCTAAAGATAGATCTATCCGGCCCAACGAGCCCCATCCAAAGTACCGGATGCTTTAGTACTTTGAATTCATCATGTCCGAAGGGAGTCCCGGAATGATAGGGGATATTCTATATGCATCTTGTTAAGTTCGGTTACCAGGTGTTCACCATATGAATGATTTTTATCTCTATGTATGGGATGTATATTGAAATATGAAATCTTGTGGTCTATTATTACGATTTGATAAATATATAGGTTAAACCTATAACTCACCAACATTTTTTGTTGACGTTTAAAGCATGTTTATTCTCAGGTGATTATTAAGAGCTTCCGCTATTGCATGCTATTATATGGACAAGATTTGGTGTCAGCATTCTTGTATAATATTGTTTAAAACTGCATTTGAGATTTATTTTGTTGTAACATATTAATATTTGTAAACCAATATGTATTGGTAGTGTGTAAGTGTGATATTTGTAAGATTATCATTTTTGGATAATTTAAGTGGTGAATTTTTAACCTTGTTGATAAAATAAAGGTTATGATTTGTTTTAAAAATGAATGCAGTCTTTGAAAAAAGTCTCATATAGAGGTCAAAACCTCGCAACAAAATCAATTAATATAGAACGTATTAAATATTTGGGAATATTTGTCTAGTTTTTATTTGGGTTGGAATCCCACACTTGGTGATAAGCTAGGATGTGGCATAATTAAAATTTGAGCTAGTAACGGGAAGAAAGGAGTACCCCCAGCGGATAGTCGTGGTTGCTTGCGAAGAAACTGGCTAGCAGGTTGTTTCAGCAATCTTGGAAGTTACATCCTTTATTGATTGGCTCATTTGTCATCCTTTATTCTTCTACTCTACTTTATTGCATGAGTTGTCTCCTTAGAAGCGCTTTTGTTTAAGGTCGTTGGCTCGACCGTAATGATGCCTAAAAAGAAGACATTCCCCCTCTTGGTTGTAATCGTGGTCTTCTCGAGGGAATGTGAGTCTCAGTGGATAGATTTGGAGAAAGTGCCGGACTAAAAGTGGTAGCAGATCTGATACTTCTCTTGAAGATCTTCTGAAGGAGAGATAATGTGCGGTTTCGGCTCGTGACAAATCTTGAAGTCTGA
This sequence comes from Rutidosis leptorrhynchoides, assembly GCF_046630445.1. Taxonomy (NCBI): domain Eukaryota; kingdom Viridiplantae; phylum Streptophyta; class Magnoliopsida; order Asterales; family Asteraceae; genus Rutidosis; species Rutidosis leptorrhynchoides. Next base: position 103,990,750 of record NC_092341.1, read on the forward strand.
TGAGAATATGATCCATGGCTCTGCTGATTGATATATGAACATCAATCATCAAGGCAATGCTGGTGGTGATTACTTCTCTGATAGGATGTTCATTTCGGAGGTCTTCAAATAGTGTCAGAAATTGTATTTTTAGTATCTCAAAATCTACTGAACGGTGATCTCCACAGTAGGAGTTTGTGGCTTTGCACAAATTTGTCAAGAGGCGAAGCTGAAAATAAGTGAAAAGCAATCATGACCTAAGCATTAATGTCACCACCTTTGAGTATATCTCCCGACATCCAGCTTTGGATGTGAAACTAGGATCTGTGGATTCATGGAAGATACGTATTATCTACTTTGTAACATAGGTGGAAATGTTGACTCGGTGTGGTTCAAGATGCGAGAATGGATTGTATCATCTTACTTCCTTTGCTACTACGTCTTGTAACTCTTTGATAATCAGATCAGCATGGTGATCAATTGTTACGTAAATCACCAGCCTTTCTGGTTTGCTTTCCAAATTATCTCTTTCCAAAAAAGCGAAGAGGTTGTGAATATCTTCGATCAACTGCAAATCAGAGTGATAAGTAGGGCGTCCAGTGGAAAGATCCATATGCTTCCGGATGCGAGTCAGTAGTGCTCATTGGTTTGCTGAGAACGGAAGTGCTGATCCGGCTAAGGTGTTGTAAACCTTAGAGTAAATGATCTTCTGATCTTGACAAAATCTTGTCTCGAGAATACTGCAAACCACTGATTATGCTCTCGTTGCCTTTCTTCATGGTAGATATGATCGTGAAGAGTATTGATAAAGTATTGAATGTGCCCTTCTAAGATTTCAACATCGCCGTCTTCTCTCTATAAATAGAGGTTGTGAAATTAATTGTTGGTTTACGGATGGCTTCGAGAATATCTTCAAATTCATCAGTGTCATTGATGAAGGTTATCATGTCAGCGTCATTAGATATGACTGGAATCTAATCCGAAGAAGAATCCCGCTCCTCCTGATCTGGTTCGGGTGGAGAATATGAGTCATCCAGAATGTCTTCATGTTGCTCTTCCTCAACATCATCGGTATAATTTTCTTCTGTGGATTCATCTGATGAACGGGCTTCTTTAGTATTCTAGTGCTTCATTTCAACACTTGCAGGGTCGATCTCTATATCTTTAACCTCAGCCTTATCTGTCTTCTTCTTAAAACGAATGATTAAACTGTGATCCTCCATCTCTAGCCTCATTAATTCTTCATGACGTTTCAAGCTTAGAGAGGGTATCATCGCAGTTTCTTTTACGTCCCTCATTTCTTCTTCCTCTTCAGATTCTTCCTCTTCCTCTATTTCTTCGCTAGGATCCTCTTCTTCCATTTTTGGGTCTTTAGCAGATTGTGATTCGACACCCATCTCGATATCATCGGCTGGTGGTGGAGACTCATCATCAGAAGTGATCCGTCTGGTGGAAATAACAAACATCTCTGCTTGTCCAGAAATATCGGTAGGTCGGTCAATTTTGAAGGTAACGCTCTCTCTATGTGATCGCAAGATCAAGGTTTGATTGTACACATCAATGATAGTCCTAGCCATGTTCATGAAAGGTCTTCCTAACACTACTGGCGTGTGTAGGTCTTCCTTAATGTCCATCACTACGAAATCCATAGGATACAAGAATTTGTCGACTTTCACCAAGACATTCTCAACTATGCCCTTAGGATATCGAATTGTGTGATCAGCAAGCTGGATTGTCATTTTGGTTGGTGAAAAATCTCCTAACTCTAATCTCTGGTAGAGAGAGTAGGGGATTAGGTTGATACTTGCTCCTAAATCTGCTATTGCATGAATGGTTCCAGACTGGTAGATTGAACATGGGAAAATGAATCGGCCCGTATCTTCTAGCTTTCGTGGTAGAGAGTTTCTGAGCAATGCCGAGGATTCGTAACTCAATGGAATTTTGTTAGAATCTGGTATCCTTTTCTTTGTAGAGAGAAGCCTTTGGATATATTTCTTTTAGTTGGGAACTTTGGACATGTTGTCCAGGAATCTTCCATCAAGTTTGTAGGTATCAAGCTTGGATGGTTCTTCTTGTAGTCTTCCAGGATAAGGTACACGAACTGGAGTTTGAGTTAGCAGCTTCTGAGTATATGTCGAATTGTTCTTGAGCCTAGCTGACCTTCTATGTGACGACCCGTCCAAAACCATCATGTACTGATCATCAACAATAGGTCCATTACACGGTATAATACTATATGCTGTTTTAAAACAAGTTTTGCATTCATGAAAAGGTAACATTTTTACCAACGTCAAATGTTTAACAAAGGAAACTTGCTTCTACGAATAGAAAGCATTAACAAACGTACGTGACACTAAGGTCATTACAAAACCATTGTTCGAAAATAACATAAGTAGTGAATGCAAAAATAAAGGTCCATGCTTGAGACATTTCTAACAATGCAGCGGAAGTCTAACACAGCGAGTCTATAACAGCGGAAACAATTTCATCTAAGCACCTGAGAAATAACATGCTTAAAAACGTCAACACGAAAGTTGGTGAGCTACAGTTTTATTGTAAACAATAATGTAATCTAGACCACAATATTTCGTATTCAAAACAGTATGAAAAATTATATGCTTAACCGTGGGCACTTGGTAACTAACTTAATGTAAAATAATATATCACCCCCTAAAAGTACACTTGGCGAGTGCGTTAAAACAGACGAAGTATTAAACACCCGTTAAATGCTAGCGCGACTAGCCCGAGTGGGAATGTCAAACCCTATGGATCTATATATAAGATTCGCGTCTACCGGTTCATAAACCAATAGTTAAACATTACCGAGCTAAGGGGAAAATATGTGTCGTTATATCACCCACGCATATATAAAGTTTAAGTACTCTTGTCTAGTATGTAAAATATAAAAAGCGCATGTATTCTCAGTCCCAAAAATAGTTAAAGTAAAAAGGGAGCTATAACTCACAGTGAATGTGCGGTAAAGTCAATACGAAAATGTAAGCAAGTAGTAAATCGGTTCAAACAAGTAAGTTGGTCGATCCAAAAGGTCCTCAACCTAAGTCAATGGTTGCTAAGTCAGTAAATCATTCCAAAAGGTTTAAAAGTATGTAAGTTAAGTCTTAAGCATCATCATTATCATCATACGTAAAAGATAAAGTAAGTTTTCAATCAAGAATAGAGATCGAAACAAAGGGCTGACTTCGAACAGCCGCTACGACCTCTATACAAACTGAAATGATCCGCGGCCAGTGTCCAAGTCTCCGTTTGTGATTTCTATTACCGCTCTCCAATTTTAAGATCCTAAATCGATGTTGTTTGACCGTGGCGACGGTTCAAGCGCGAGTAGGTCAGAAATTTCAGCACGTCGTTACGAAGGCGTAGTGATTTTCGGAAGGCTATTACTCCGAAACTGTATATCAGATTTAGGCGAGTCTTAAATGAAAAGTCATCTAATCAAACCGAAATATCTAGAAATCAACTTTTCAGAAGCCCCAGGAGTATGATCAGACCCTGTAAAACAGAAACAAGTGCTCTGGTGGGTTTCTTGGTGCTTGATGCTTATCACGGTTCTCATCCTTGATGCGTGTAAGCCTCAAGTGTACAACTCTTTGATGTTTGAGAATCACTTTGACCAAGTTTTAACCATCAACACACAACTAAAAGTAAAAGCTAACTTTCTATAAGTTTTGAACATCAAAGTTGTCTCTTTATTGTATAAACACAATAAAGCTTCAACATTTGTCCTTTTGATACAAGTTTATGCATCTTCATCATATGAGATGATGAAGACTTTATTTTTATCACCAATAAAATCATAGAAAGGTTCCAAGTAAGTGAGATCTACAATAATAACTTAGATCTCAAGTGTTAAGAAACCCTAAGCTAGAAAGCTTGGATTTTTACAAGATTAATGAGACCATAAGCTAGAAAGCTAAGATCTAGTAAAAGTAATGAGATCATAAGCTAAAAAGCTTAGATCTAAATAAAATAATGAAACCCTAAGCTAGAAAGCTTGGCTCTTTAATGTTCTTGAAGATTTTTAAAGCAAAAAGTTAGATCTTCTAGTTTCATGAAGATCATAAACACAAGTTTTGATTTTTTAACAAAATAAAGTGACTTAAGCTTTAAAACTTAGATTCAACAAAGTAATGAAGATTTAAAGCTAAAAAACTTGAATCTTTCATGTTCTTGGTGGATTCAAATCAAAGTTTGAATCTACAAGATATAACAAGATCAAAAAGCTAAAAAGCTTGATCTCATGATGATGATGATGTCGTGATTAAGAAGAAAAAGAGAAGAAGAAGAAATTCAAGAACTTACAATTTCTTAAGCTTTTAGTGTGAGAAAGACTAGAGAGAGAATTAGAGAGAAAATGTGTGTGAAATGAGAATGAAATGAAGTGTGAAATGAAGAATCAAGCTTGAATTTATAGTGGTGGTGGGGGTAGTGGTGGCCGACGGTTTGGGGGGACAATGGGGAGACCATTTTGCTTTTGCATGGTGGTAGTACAAAGGTGGTGCTTGTATGTTAGGATCCCATGCAACAAAATGTAGGAATGGTATGAAAGTGTGCCTATATGTTGGCTTATCTTAATGGGTTTTTGTTTTATATCTCAATGGGTCATAAATTCATTCAAATTGGGCTAACTTAAAAGTCCATTAGCTAAAGTAGGGTGAGCCTAAGTCCATTAAGGTAAAAAGTCCATTAAGACTAACTAGTGTGCATTAGTAAAACACTAAGCGTAATTAAGCAACCAATAAGCCAAGTAATTGTCATTAGAAAATAACAATTAGTATTACGTAGTCATAATATTCCAATTATGACAAAAGTTTAACGTGTACAAAGTACATAGCTCGTTTTAAACGACAAGTGACATTAACGGTCGTAAAAGCATTTGAGTATCAAGTTAAGTGATTACGCACTTAATAACACTTTTTAAGATATTAACGAAAGTAATTAACATGAATAAATATCCCAGAATATAATATAGCTCAGTACGCACAAATACGCAGTTTCGTGAAAGTAATAAATATAATTATAAGTCGAAAAAATTGGGTCGTTACATTCTATATGGTTCTTCCTATGGAATTATGGAATCCACTTTCTTAGCTTCCTCTATGTGGGGATTTTGGATAGTATTAATAGGTAATCTTCCTTGTGGTCGGGTTTTAAGGCATTGTGATAACTGTTCGAGCTGCGTTTCTAGACTTTTGAGCAGAGCCAACTGATTTTGCATTAGTATCTCTGTCTTGTCTAGATGCAGTTCTCTGATTTAGCTGTTGTTGTCCTTAAATGAACTGAGTCAACTGATCATCAGCCCCAAGATTAGGGTTAGTTACTTTAGTAATTTGGATAGTTGGGGAATTTTCCTCAGCTGGTGGACCAGTGAGTGGAAGTGGTTGATCGTAGGTCAATTGAGATTGTTGGGGTGGATAAGGTGGGTAACGGTAGTGAAAAGGCTGGTTGTTTCTTTGAAATGGGTTAACCCTAGGTTGTTGATTGAATTCGGGATTTGATTGACGAGTTGGGCATTGAATATAACAGACTGAACCGTTAGGATTATCGTACACAAGTTGATATTCTTCAGTGGGCTGCGGGTTGGTATAATTAACACATGCCTAAACCTGGTTAACTTTCTGCGGCTGCTTCTTCAATTCTTCGAGTTATTTGGCAAGAGATTCTATCTTATCCGTGAGGGATTTGATGGCCTTCATTTGATTGTTAATTGCGGAAAGTAGGGTAGATGATGAAGTTGTTTCACCACTGTTCCATTCATGTTGATGCATTGTCATGTTTTTGAGCAACTCCCATGCTTTGTCTGCGGTTTGGTTCATCAGATTTCCTTGAGCTGCTGCATCGATCGTCATCCTATGATTTACCGTAAGACAATTGTAGAAGGTGCAGATTTGGGCTGAGTGTTCTAACTGGTGATTAGGGCATTTCTTCAGCAGAGTTTTGAATCGCTCCCATGCAGTGTAAAGAGATTCATCATAACTTTGTTTAAAGTTAATGATGCCATTCTTAAGCTTGGTTTGTTTAGAAGGAGGGAAATATTTGGTTAGGAATTTAGTAGCCATCTCCGTCCATGACGTGATGGAATCTTTTTCCAATCCTTCAAACCATGTTTGTGCATGATGAGTGGGAGAATAGGGGAACAAGTATAGCCGGACTATATCTTGTTCTATCCCTGGCTGTTTGTAGGAGTTCGAAAGAGATATGAACTTATCGAGGTGAGAATTAGGATCATCATTCAGTAATCCATGAAATTAACAGCTATTTTAGATGAGCTGTATGATGTGATATTTTAACTCAAACGAGTGTCCTTGAATCTCTGGAAATCTTATTGGTCCTCCTCGACCTTCAATCGAGGGTTTGGTGTTTTTTGCTAGAGTAACGCGTAACGCCATTCGATTTCTGATTCGTTCTTCTTTGTGTGCTTTAGAGATTATTGCGTCTGGATCAGGTAAAAATAACAACGACACTTGTCTAGATCATGTTTGGGTCATACACTCGGTACGCCTTTTTGTTTTTTAAAATTTATGGTAGATAAGCTAAGTTCCTAATTTAATCTAAGGCAATCTAATTTAATCTAAAGTAATCTAGGGAAATCTAAGGTAATCTAAAGTAATCTAAAGTGATCTAAAGTAATCTAAGGTAATTATCATAAGTTTAAATATGTTTTTGGTTCTCTCTACTGATTTCCTGGTATTTCGATAACAGAGCTTCGCACAAACTATTCAACATACCAAGTGGCCAGACCGACTACGGAGAGGCAGAATCCTTTTGGTCCCAATATGATTGGAGACTGTTCGGAAAATCCAACAACCAAGTCCGTGTGTAATTGTCTTTCTTAGACACAACTAAATGCTTGTGAATGAGTTTGACACAAGCAGTATTGTCTGATACCAAATCCCCGGCAGCGACGTTAAAAACTTGACTCCTCCTGATATGACCGAAATGGACGATTTTGTTTATGCGGTGTCGTCAGGCCGCAAGACGTCAGAATCAGCTTCCAAGAGTGGGAGTTAGTAGTTATAAATTTATATTTAGCGGGGCCTAAATCGTACTACTCCTTATTATGAGTAAGGTAAGTATGACCTAGAGTCGTATTTTTAAGATATCAGTAGAATCGGACATATATTAAAGCTTAAGATAATCATAAAGGGAAGGAGTAGTGGTTTGTTACCTAATTTTGGGTTTTCTAGTTTATAAGATAAAGTAAAGTAAATGCGATAAAATTTTCAAATCAGATAAGGTTAAAATAAGCGCATACTATGATTTCATCAGTTACTTTGCCGAGATTAGGGAATGCTAGCTCATGAATAGGTAGTGACCTTGTATTCATTATACTGGTCCTAAACGCCCCTGTCATAAGACATGTCACTGGGTAATGCGTTAGGCTTGAAGATTCTGAATAGACAGCAACGTCCCTTACCCCCGACGCCCGTGCAGTCTGACTACAGGCATACACGTTCATACGGCTCATCCAATTGAGCGACTCGGTTGGGTGACGTATTAACATTCCACAAAGGTATAAATTTTCTTAAGCATAACAGAATACAGTGTTTGCCATATCCGAGAGACGTAATGTGTTTCGTTGCTTTCATTAATATTGGGTTTAAAAGATAGTTTGGCCCTTAAAAAGAGTTCAAACATAAAGAACACCATGTCCAAGTCAGTTTTGACTTCCATGAACACGTTCGGTTATCCTAACGGTCCAATCCTTTATGTGTTTAAATAAACAGTTCCTTAATTAACTAAGAATCCCTCAAGCGGGGTGCAATGCTTAAGACCAAGTTATGGTGAAGTGTACTAATCAGCACTGACCGAGTTCCATGGCCTTACTTAGCAGAGGTACAGCTTACCACAATCGTTGTGCTTCAGCGTGCACGTACGAAGTTTATATGCTTGGTGACTACACTAGCATGGTCTAGGAATGACAATGTACTAGGGTCTAGTTAGATGTTTCACTACGAAAGAGTCCTCAGTTGGAATCCAAGGCTCGGTGGACTTACTACAACCGGTGTGCCTCAGTCAAACTTACGTTGTATCCGATAGACTTCTCTTACCAAGGGGTGACATAGATAGTGTACTCTGAATCAGGGTTCGCGACTTCCTAATAACAGAGCTGATAACTACGTTCTATTAGTTGAAAAAGTGATTGAGTTTAAAGCATAATCAGAAAGCATCTCGACAACATACACAGACCATAATATTATTTCGGCATTATAACTGACTACATCATAGCATACACTAAAGATACCTACTCGCTAATCATGGCAACAATATCACAAAGCATAATAATGTAAAACATTATATAAAGACAAATGATAGAAATACCAGTAGATTAAACGAGTTCCGAATACAAAAGTGACAACTTCAAACTCCAGACCGCTCCTAATACAATCTTCGGCGTTCTTCTCCGGGTACTAAGTTTCCCGCACGGAGTCGAAGACCTTGAAAGTATGACTAATATTAAGTGAATTGAAGTGTGTGTAAAAATGGATGACAAAGACCCTTTAAATAGACTTGGTTTTGGCCTGCATACGGCTGGCAAGCCGTATGGCAGGCCGTTTTTGATGCCCATTTGCACTGGTCAGCCGTTTTGCCTGGCCGTTTGCCTGGGCCGTATGGAAGGCCATATGGCAAGCCGTATGGTCTGCTGATTTCACTGGATCGTAACTCTATTTCCTTGATCGTAGCTTGGTTTCTCGTCTTTCACCGTTTTCGCTCTAGAATCTTCGTTTTAGCTCCGATTGTCGTGATTCTTTTTGCACCGCCTTCGTAATCATTTAATCTTCAGTTTCAACTGACAAAGCGGGTATTTTGGAGATAAAGCTTGGAACTTTATTGTTTTTGGGCCTCAATACGGGGGTGAAAACGTGACTTTTTAGCCAATATCAAGCATCATATTATTTCCATAAAGAATTCATAGAATGAAAATAATCAGATACAGAAGAACCATTGATAATTCTAAAAACAAACATATATTTCATAGCATTATCCCTCAAGAAAGACAAGCTTTTAGTTGCAATTGTTCTATTTACAAGTAATATTCGTTTAAATAATAAGAAGTGAAGACAAAAGACAGATTCGACGAATTGAAGACGCAAACGACCAAAAAGCTCAAAGGTACAAAATACAATCAAAGAGGTTCCAATTATTGATAAGAAACGTCTCAAAATTACAAGAGTACAAGATGCAAAACGCAAAATACAAGATATTAAATTGTACGCAAGGACGTTCGAAAATCCGAAACTGGGACCAAAGTCAACTCTCAACGCTCGACGCAACGGACTAAAAATTACAAGTTAACTATGCACATAAATAAAATATAATATTTAAATAATTCTTATAATTATTTATATATTATATTATTATTTATAAACGTCGGCAAGAAAGAAAACAAAGGCATGTGAACTTCACCAGCTGGCCATGCGATCGCATGGCCTTGAAGAGTAATCTTCATGCGATCGCATGGAGGCCTTTTTCAGCCCACAGGCCTATAAATTCGCGTGTTTGGCTCAGTTAATATATCATATATCCATCTCTCTATCTATACGTAAATATATTTATATATTTTAATTTTAATTTTAATTTTAAATTCTAATAATAAGGGTATGTTAGCGAATGTTGTAAGGGTGTAAGTCGAAATTCTGTCCGTGTAACGCTACGCTATTTTTAATCACTGTAAGTTATGGTTAATGTTATTTTTAATTTAATGTCTCGTAGCTAAGTTTTTATTATGCTTATTTAAGACGAATTAATCTTGATGTTGGGCTAAAAATATTAAGATTGGGTAATTGGGCTTTATACCATAATTGGGGTTTGGACAAAAGAACGACACTTGTGGAAATTAGACTATGGGCTATTAATGGGTTTTATATTAACTAAACGATACCTCGTTAAATTAATATATAGACTTATAATTTAACGTATTTATATATAACCACATACACTTGACTGGGTACGGTGGGCGGGATATCTATAAATACCAATAATTGTTCATTTTACCGGACACGGAACTGGATTAATAGTTAATAGACTTGTTGAAATAGGGGTGGATTACATTCTAGGGTAATTGGTGTAATTGTTAACAAAGTAGTAAAACCTTGGTTTACATGCAGTCGATAACCTGGTGTATTCATTAAACAAAGTATTAAGACCTTGTTATAATTCGAATCCCCAATTAGTTGGAATATTTGACTTCGGGAATAAGAATAATTTGACGAAGACTTTCGCACTTTATATTTATGCCTGATGGACTATTATGGACAAATCCGTATGGACATATCGAATAGTCCAGGACAAAGGACAATTAACCCATGGGAATAAACTAAAATCAACACGTCAAACATCATGATTACGGAAGTTTAAATAAGCATAATTCCTTTATTTTCATATTTAATTGCACTTCTAATTATTGCACTTTTATTTATTGTCTTTGTATTTAATTGCACTTTTAATTATCGTACTCTTTAATTATCGCAATTTTATTTTATCGCACCTTTATTTATTGCAATTTCATTATCGTTATTTACTTTACGCTTTAAATTAAGTCTTTTTATTTATTTAATATTTTACATTAGGTTTTAACTGCGACTAACGTTTTAAAAATCGACAAACCGGTCATTAAACGGTAAAAACCCCCTTTTATAATAATAATATTACTTTTATATATATATATATATATATATATATATATATATATATATATATATATATATATTTGTGTTTTTATAAGTTAAAACTAATATAGCGTTAAGCTTGTTTAAGTGTATCTCTGTGGAACGAACCGGACTTACTAAAAACTACACTACTGTACGATTAGGTACACTGCCTATAAGTGTTGTAGCAAGATTTAGGTATATCCATTCTATAAATAAATAAATATCTTGTGTAAAATTGTATCGTATTTAATAGTATTTTGTTGTAAAAATAATACTATTTCCTAGTACACCTTGCACACATCAAGTATTTTTGGCGCCGCTGTCGGGGACAATTCTTGCTTAAAACGCCGGAAGCGCAACGCTTTATAAAAAAAAAGATTTTTATTAATTTTTAAGTTTACTTTTATAAAAATATGCTTTTGTAAAAATACGTTTTAAATATTCGAAAATATAAAAAGAAAAACAAAAATATAAATATTTTTAAGAGTTTCTTATATATATATATATATATATATATATATATATATATATATATATATATATATATATATATATATATATATATATATATATATATATATATATATATATATATAACTATAAGGTTTCTTTATTTTTATTTTGTAAAAATATAAGTTTTATTTAATTTATATAAATATATTATATCAATATATAAAATAGAAAACTGAAAAAAAAATAAAAATAAAAATAAAAACTCTCGAGGCCCAGTACTGTAGTAGCCCAAGGCCTGGCCCGAAATCTTAGATCATGCGATCGCATGAGCCCGAAGGCAAATTCTCATACGATCGCATGAGGGTACCTGACACGCCACATTTGACTTCTAACAGCAATCATTACGGAGTAATTATTATTATTATTATTTATTTAAAACCCTAATTAGGGTTAGTATTTTAAATTGTTTAATTTTAGTTTTTAGATTTAATTTGTATTTTTAGTTTTAGTTTTTATTAATATATAAAATTAATAGTTTTATAAAATAAATATTATAAAAATAATATTTTTATAAAAAATTGTACTTTTTACAACTTTAAGATTATTTTTATATTTTGTAACTTTTAATTTGTTTTAGCGTAATATTTGTATTTTTCGCTCGTATTTAGTTTTAAGTTCTAGTTTTTGCCATAGTATTTTTATTTCTAGATTTTTAGGCTTTGCCGTAAAATCTCTTAGGTGCTTTTTCTTTAGACTAAGATTTAGGTGCTTTAGAATTTTGCGACGCCTTTTTAAGTTTTAGTACCTTTTTAAGTTATTGCCATTTGGGATATAGTTTTTCTTTTAAGCTTTAATATTTTTAGACGCAACTTTTAATTCTTAGTTTTTAGTTCCTTTTTAAGTTTCGACGCGCTACTTTCTTATTTTTATTTTGCGACACCTATTATTTTTCGACCTTTTATTTTTTTTCGACGTTTTTCGACGCGCTCTTTTTCTTTCTTATTTCTCGACGCTCTAGTTTTTAGGACTTAGATTTTTTTTTTCTTTTTCTCATCTAAAATTTCTTTAAATTTAAACGAAAAATTATTTTAAGTAGTTAAATTGATAGACATCAAAATTTTCTGGTTCGTAGTAATAGTTGGATTTGTACGTGGACCGGGTTATTGAAGCCAAATAGTACTCAATTATATTGAGACCAAACGAATCCTGCCCCTCTGCTGCATCTTTTGGCTATTCGAAACGTGGGCAAAATCAGAAAAGTCTATTAATTTGATAACTTATATAATTTTTCTTATTTTTATAACTAATAGGATATTCAGTGAATGCACCGAGAAAAACGTTCACCACCTTTTGTACGTTCACCACCTGTAACTCGATCAAGACATCTAGCAAATATTGTCGTCGTTGATTTTTCTTTAGAATCGTCATCCAGTCGACCAAGTACTCCAATTAAATTTTCGATAATCCATTTTTTGAACCCGACCTCACAATTGAGAATCCGGAGAATATTCAGGGACAATTCATAGATCCTGAAACATTAATCTTTCCTCCGGAACCACCAATCATTCAAACGGAGATTGTCGAGGAACGAACCATTAAATCAGAATCCTCTAGTGATTCAGATTCAACAAATTCAATCATGGAGAATCTGGAACCTCTAAGTATGGAAGACCGAATGCGAGCTAAACACACTAGCCAAGGTCACGCAATTACTCAACCTGACATTAATGCGCCAGATTATGAAATCAAAGGACAAATTCTACACATGGTGACTAATCAATGCCAATTTAGTGTTGCGCCGAAGGAAGATCCAAATGAACATCTTCGTACATTTAATAGGATCTGCACTCTATTTAAAATAAGAGAAGTTTAAGATGAACAGATATATCTCATGTTATTTCCCTAGACTTTAAAGGGAGAAGCCAAAGATTGGTTAGAATCGTTACCTGAACGGGCGATTCATACATGGGACGTTTTAGTTGAAAAATTTCTTAAACAATTCTTTTCGGCATCTAAAGCCGTGAGACTTCAAGGAGAAATTGTTACGTTCACACAGAAGCCAGATGAAACTCTATATGAAGCATGGACAAGATTTGGAAAGTTATTAAGAGGATGTCCGCAACATGGTTTAGACACTTGTCAAATAGTACAAATATTCTACCAAGGATGCGACATCACTACAAGGAAAGACATCGATATAGCAGCTGGTGGTTTCATTATGAAGAAAACCGCAACTGATGCTTACAAAATTATTGATAACACTGCTTCCCACTCACATGAGTGGCACCAAGAAAAAGATATCGTTAGATCATCTAAAGCAGCTAGAGCCAATTCTAGCCATGACTTTGATTCCATTTCTGCAAAGATAGATGCTGTCGAGAGACGAATGAAAAAGATGACTAAAGATATCCACTCAATACGAATTAGTTGTGAGCAGTGTGGAGGACCACATTTGACAAAAGATTGTCTCAGTATTGAATTAACAATGGAATAAAGAGAGAATGTTTCATACATAAACCAAAGGCCTGGAAATAATTATCAGAATAATTATCAACCACCAAGACCGATCTACAATCAAAATCAGAATTATAACCGAAATGTTCCATACAATAACCAACAAGGTCCTAGCAATCAACAAGTATCCAATAATACTTACAATCAGCAAAGACCTATTTTTTAAAACAAACCACCACAAACCGATGATAAAAAGCCAAATTTAGAAGATATAATGTCAAAGCTAGTTGATTCTCAAACTCAATTTTTCACATCTCAGAAACAAACCAATGAACAAAATGCTTAAGCATTTAGAAATCAACAAGCTTCTATTCAAAATTTGGAACAAGAAGTAAGCAACCTAGCAAGGTTTGTAGTGACCCGAACTTTTCCATGTTTATATATATTAATTGAGATTGATATTTACATGATTAAATGTTTCCAACATGTTAAGCAATCAAACTTTTTAAGACTTGATTAATTGAAATAGGTTTCATATAGACAATTGACCACCCAATTTGACCGGTGATTCACGAACGTTAAAACTTGTAAAAACTATATGATGACATATATATGGTTATATATATAGTTAACATGATATTATGATAAGTAAACATATCATTAATTATATTAACAATGAACTACATATGTAAAAACAAGACTACTAACTTAATGATTTTGAAACGAGACATATATGTAACGATTATCGTTGTAACGACATTTAATGTATATATATCATATTAAGAGATATTCGTACATCATAATATCATGATAATATAATAATTTAAAATCTCTTTTGATATTATAAACATTGGGTTAACAACATTTAACAAGATCGTTAACCTAAAGGTTTCAAAACAACATTTACATGTAACGACTAACGATGACTTAACGACTCAGTTAAAATGTATATACATGTAGTGTTTTAATATGTATTCATACACTTTTGAAAGACTTCAAGACACTTATCAAAATACTTCTACTTAACAAAAATGCTTACAATTACATCCTCGTTCAGTTTCATCAACAATTCTACTCGTATGCACCCGTATTCGTACTCGTACAATACACAGCTTTTAGATGTATGTACTGTTGGTATATACACTCCAATGATCAGCTCTTAGCAGTCCATGTGAGTCACCTAACACATGTGGGAACCATCATTTGGCAACTAGCATGAAATATCTCATAAAATTACAAAAATATGAGTAATCATTCATGACTTATTTACATGAAAACAAAATAACATATCCTTTATATCTAATCCATACACCAACGACCAAAAACACCTACAAACACTTTCATTCTTCAATTTTCTTCATCTAATTGATCTCTCTCAAGTTCTATCTTCAAGTTCTAAGTGTTCTTCATAAATTCCAAAAGTTCTAGTTTCATAAAATCAAGAATACTTTCAAGTTTGCTAGCTCACTTCCAATCTTGTAAGGTGATCATCCAACCTCAAGAAATCTTTGTTTCTTACAGTAGGTTATCATTCTAATACAAGGTCATAATCATATTCAAACTTTGGTTCAATTTCTATAACTATAACAATCTTATTTTAAGTGATGATCTTACTTGAACTTGTTTTCGTGTCATGATTCTGCTTCAAGAACTTCGAGCCATCCAAGGATCCATTGAAGCTAGATCCATTTTTCTATTTTCCAGTAGGTTTATCCAAGGAACTTAAGGTAGTAATGATGTTCATAACATCATTCGATTCATACATATAAAGCTATCTTATTCGAAGGTTTAAACTTGTAATCACTAGAACATAGTTTAGTGAATTCTAAACTTGTTCGCAAACAAAAGTTAATCCTTCTAACTTGACTTTTAAAATCAACTAAACACATGTTCTATATCTATATGATATGCTAACTTAATGATTTAAAACCTGGAAACACGAAAAACACCGTAAAACCGGATTTACGCCGTCGTAGTAACACCGCGGGCTGTTTTGGGTTAGTTAATTAAAAACTATGATAAACTTTGATTTAAAAGTTGTTATTATGAGAAAATGATTTTTATTATGAACATGAAACTATATCCAAAAATTATGGTTAAACTCAAAGTGGAAGTATGTTTTCTAAAATGGTCATCTAGACGTCGTTCTTTCGACTGAAATGACTACCTTTATAAAAACGACTTGTAACTTATTTTTCCGACTATAAACCTATACTTTTTCTGTTTAGATTCATAAAATAGAGTTCAATATGAAACCATAGCAATTTGATTCACTCAAAACGGATTTAAAATGAAGAAGTTATGGGTAAAACAAGATTGGATAATTTTTCTCATTTTAGCTACGTGAAAATTGGTAACAAATCTATTCCAACCATAACTTAATCAACTTGTATTGTATATTATGTAATCTTGAGATACCATAGACACGTATACAATGTTTCGACCTATCATGTCAACACATCTATATATATTTCGGAACAACCATAGACACTCTATATGTGAATGTTGGAGTTAGCTATACAGGGTTGAGGTTGATTCCAAAATATATATAGTTTGAGTTGTGATCAATACTGAGATACGTATACACTGGGTCGTGGATTGATTCAATATAATATTTATCGATTTATTTCTGTACATCTAACTGTGGACAACTAGTTGTAGGTTACTAACGAGGACAGCTGACTTAATAAACTTAAAACATCAAAATATATTAAAAGTGTTGTAAATATATTTTGAACATACTTTGATATATATGTATATATTGTTATAGGTTCGTGAATCAACCAGTGGCCAAATCTTACTTCCCGACGAAGTAAAAATCTGTGAAAGTGAGTTATAGTCCCACTTTTAAAATCTAATATTTTTGGGATGAGAATACATGCAGGTTTTATAAATGATTTACAAAATAGATACAAGTACGTGAAACTACATTCTATGGTTGAATTATCGAAATCGAATATGCCCCTTTTTATTAAGTCTGGTAATCTAAGAATTAGGGAACAGACACCCTAATTGACGCGAATCCTAAAGATAGATCTATTGGGCTTAACAAACCCCATCCAAAGTACCGGATGCTTTAGTACTTCGAAATTTATATCATATCCGAAGGGTGTCCCGGAATGATGGGGATATTCTTATATATGCATCTTGTTAATGTCGGTTACCAGGTGTTCACCATATGAATGATTTTTATCTCTATGTATGGGATGTGTATTGAAATATGAAATCTTGTGGTCTATTATTATGATTTGATATATATAGGTTAAACCTATAACTCACCAACATTTTTGTTGACGTTTTAAGCATGTTTATTCTCAGGTGATTATTAAGAGCTTCCGCTGTCGCATACTTAAATAAGGACGAGATTTGGAGTCCATGCTTGTATGATATTGTGTAAAAACTGCATTCAAGAAACTTATTTTGTTGTAACATATTTGTATTGTAAACCATTATGTAATGGTCGTGTGTAAACAGGATATTTTAGATTATTATTATTTGATAATCTACGTAAAGCTTTTTAAACCTTTATTGATGAAATAAAGGTTATGGTTTGTTTTAAAATGAATGCAGTCTTTGAAAAACGTCTCATATAGAGGTCAAAACCTCGCAACGAAATCAATTAATATGGAACGTTTTTAATCAATAAGAACGGGACATTTCAGTTGGTATCCGAGCGTTGGTCTTAGAGAACCAGAATTTTGCATTAGTGTGTCTTATCGAGTTTGTTAGGATGCATTAGTGAGTCTGGACTTCGACCGTGTTTACTTGAAAAATGATTGCTTAACAAATTTTGTTGGAAACTATATATTTTTAACATGTGAATATTATGTGATATATTAATCTCTTAACGCGTTTGATATTATGTGATAGATGTCTACCTCTAGAACAAGTCCCATTGACTCACCTAATAATAATGAAGAGTCAAATGTAAATTGGAATGATTCGTGGACTGATTCACAAGTTCCCGAAGAGGAACCGGAAGAAGAGTCGGAACCGGAAGAAGAATCGGAACCGGAAGAAGAATCGGAACCGGATGAAGAAATAGAACCGGTGGGGGAAATAATAAAACGGTTAAGTAAAAGAAAATCCTCAACCAACCGACCAAGGTTAATTATGGTCAATGGTGTTTCCGCCAAGGAAGCAAAATATTGGGAGGATTACCAATTCTCCGATGAATCGGATTCCGACGAGAATTCCGATGATGTTATAGAAA
The DNA here is from genome assembly GCF_046630445.1 of Rutidosis leptorrhynchoides. Classification (NCBI taxonomy): domain Eukaryota; kingdom Viridiplantae; phylum Streptophyta; class Magnoliopsida; order Asterales; family Asteraceae; genus Rutidosis; species Rutidosis leptorrhynchoides. The sequence continues at coordinate 104,008,519 of NC_092341.1, forward strand.
TTACCCCAACTGAATTTAAAAAGGCAAAAGAAAATAATAAGGGAAAGGGCATAAAAATAGAGAAATCTAATTCCAACCCCGATGAACTTTATATGTATCGTCAACCCCCGAAGTCCTTAAGTTGTAACAATGACCCGGGAACCTCTAAACCACCAGGTTTTTCTAAACCAATGTGGATAACGACGGCTCGTTTTAGGGGAACATCATATATCCCTAGAAACTTTGCAAAACGAACCAAAACCGAACAAGAAGAAACGAGCGAGTCGGAATAGGATAGTTATATTCGTGTGGTGTAATATATGTAATATAGTATGCTTATGCTTTATGATATATGTAAAAATTTCTTGTATTAATAAGTATTTTTTTTTATGAATCTAACTCTTGTCTATTTTACAGTATAAAAACACAAAATGGATAGACAACCCAATATTTTAAGAGACCTACCCGGAGACATGATTGATGAAATCTTGTCTAGAGTCGGTCAGAATTCCTCGGCACAACTATTTAAGGCGAGATCAGTTTGTAAGACATTCGAAGAACGTTCCAAGAATGCCTTGGTTTATAAAAGGCTTTCATTCGGAAGATGGGGGATATCACATTAGGAAATCCATAAGTTACGATGTGTTTACTTTGACGCATATATTGCGGGGAACCCAAATGCTATTTTACGCAACGGGTTAAGAAATTATTTTGACTCAGTATATCCGAATATAGGACTTCGTGATTTAGAAAAAGCGGCTAACATGCAACATAAAGAAGCATGTTATGCTTACGGGTTAGTAATGTTCGCTTCTCACCAAAGTGAGAACAAGAACATCGGGCTACAACTATTAAACAAAACGTTCCCACAAGTGACGGAGTCGGTAATTGGGGTAAGAAATGAGGTTTTTAGGTTATTACGAGACTGTTGGTCATTACGTAACCCTAGTCCCTTTGATGACGTTACAACACGCTGTCTTATCAACGGCCATAACGGTTATGTTCCACAAGACCAAGGATGGGAAGTAGTCCTAGTATAACCAGAATGCATGACTTGTTTCTGGACGTATGAATTACGTGTCTTTATTGCCTTTGATGAACGACTTGTGTACTAGCTAGAATTATCTTCACAACTATCTTGTATCAAAGTTATTGTGTGCTATATTTCATTCTTTATGTAAAATAAGCGGTATTGTAAGTTTGTAAAATATTGTATAAAAGTTTGAACGCGAAATATTATTACAATCAGTTTTTCATATAGAATTGTAGTAGTTGAATTGTATATTAGCTACTAAGTATGAACTTAACGGGTAGGTACTACCCGAATTTAAACTTATAAAACGCTAATATGAAGAAAAAGCTTTTATAAATGAGTTCATATTATGCTACGAAATACTATTAACTACTCTTAATATTCTGTATGATTAACTTGTTCCATTTGACTATTTTGAAGGAAATGGCACCGACTACTCGACACACCGTGAATATGAATGAAGAGGAATTCCGTACTTTTCTAGCTTCAAACATAGCCGCAGTACAGGCTGCGCTACATACCAACAATAACCTTGGATCTGGCAGTACAGGAAATCGTGTAGGATGCACCTACAAAGAATTCACTGCCTGCAAACCTTTGGAATTTGATGGAACCGAAGGACCGATCGGATTGAAACGGTGGACCGAGAAGGTCGAATCGGTGTTTGCCATAAGTAAGTGTACTGAAGAGGACAAAGTGAAGTACGCTACGCATACCTTCACAGGTTCTGCGTTAACATGGTGGAATACCTATCTAGAGCAAGTGGGACAAGATGATGCATACGCACTACCGTGGTCAGCATTCAAGCACTTGATGAACGAGAAGTACCGTCCTAGAACCGAGGTCAATAAGCTCAAGACAGAACTTAGAGGGTTACGAACCCAAGGATTTGATATTACCACGTACGAAAGACGATTCACAGAATTGTGCCTATTGTGTCCGGGAGCATTCGAAGATGAGGAAGAGAAGATCGGCGCGTTTGTGAAAGGATTACCGGAAAGAATCCAAGAAGATATAAGTTCACACGAGCCCGCCTCCATACAACAGGCATGTAGATTGGCTTACAAACTAGTGAACCAGATTGAAGAAAGAATTAAAGAACAGACTGCTGAAGAGGCCAATGTGAAGCAAGTCAAAAGAAAGTGGGAGGAAAACGGTGATAAGAATCACCAATACAACAACAACAGCAATTACAACAATAATCGCAGCAATTATCCCAACAATCGCAACATCAATCGCAACTACAACAAACGGCCCAACAACAACAACAACAACAGCAACTACAACAATCATCCCAACAACAATAATAACCGCAACAACAACAACAATCAGAAGCAGCTATGCCAAAGGTGTGAAAAGAATCACTCGGGGTTCTGCACCAAATTTTGCAACAAGTGTAAAAGAAATGGTCATAGCACGGCGAAGTGTGAGGTCTACGGACCAGGGGTTAATAGAACGAAAGGAACAAATGGTGTCGGAACGAGTAATGGCGGAGCAAGTAGTGTCGGAGCAAGTTATGCCAATGTAGTTTGTTATAAATGTGGAAAACCGGGCCACATTATTAGAAATTGCCCGAACCAGGAGAACACGAATGGACAAGGCCGTGGAAGAGTTTTCAATATTAATGCGGCAGAGGCACAGGAAGACCCGGAGCTTGTTACGGGTACGTTTCTTATTGACAATAAATCTGCTTACGTTTTATTTGATTCGGGTGCGGATAGAAGCTATATGAGTAGAGATTTTTGTGCTAAATTAAGTTGTCCATTGACGCCTTTGGATAGTAAATTTTTACTCGAATTAGCAAATGGTAAATTAATTTCAGCAGATAATATATGTCGGAATCGAGAAATTAAAATGGTTAGCGAAACATTTAAGATTGATTTGATACCAGTAGAGTTAGGGAGTTTTGATGTGATAATCGGTATGGACTGGTTGAAAGAAGTGAAAGCAGAGATCGTTTGTTACAAAAATGCAATTCGCATTATACGAGAAAAAGGAAAACCCTTAATGGTGTACGGAGAAAAGGGCAACACGAAGCTACATCTTATTAGTAATTTGAAGGCACAAAAACTAATAAGAAAAGGTTGCTATGCTGTTCTAGCACACGTCGAGAAAGTACAAACTGAAGAAAAGAGCATCAATGATGTTCCCATTGCAAAAGAATTTCCCGATGTATTTCCGAAAGAATTACCGGGATTACCCCCACATCGATCCGTTGAATTTCAAATAGATCTTGTACCAGGAGCTGCACCAATAGCTCGTGCTCCTTACAGACTCGCACCCAGCGAGATGAAAGAACTGCAAAGCCAATTACAAGAACTTTTAGAGCGTGGTTTCATTCGACCAAGCACATCACCGTGGGGAGCTCCTGTTTTGTTTGTCAAGAAGAAAGATGGTACATTCAGGTTGTGTATCGACTACCGAGAGTTGAACAAACTTACCATCAAGAACCGCTACCCACTACCGAGAATCGACGACTTATTTGATCAACTACAAGGCTCGTCTGTTTATTCAAAGATTGACTTACGTTCCTGGTATCATCAAATGCGGGTGAAAGAAGATGATATTCCAAAGACTGCTTTCAGAACACGTTACGGTCATTACGAGTTTATGGTCATGCCATTTGGTTTAACTAATGCACCAGCTGTGTTCATGGACCTTATGAACCGAGTGTGTGGACCATACCTTGACAAGTTTGTCATTGTTTTCATTGATGACATACTTATTTACTCAAAGAATGACCAAGAACACGGTGAACATTTGAGAAAGGTGTTAGAAGTATTGAGGAAGGAAGAATTGTACGCTAAGTTTTCAAAGTGTGCATTTTGGTTGGAAGAAGTTCAATTCCTCGGTCACATAGTGAACAAAGAAGGTATTAAGGTGGATCCGGCAAAGATAGAAACTGTTGAAAAGTGGGAAACCCCGAAAACTCCGAAACATATACGCCAGTTTTTAGGACTAGCTGGTTACTATAGAAGGTTCATCCAAGACTTTTCCAGAATAGCAAAACCCTTGACTGCATTAACGCATAAAGGGAAGAAATTTGAATGGAAGGATGAACAAGAGAAAGCGTTTCAGTTATTGAAGAAAAAGCTAACTACGGCACCTATATTGTCATTGCCTGAAGGGAATGATGATTTTGTGATTTATTGTGACGCATCAAAGCAAGGTCTCGGTTGTGTATTAATGCAACGAACGAAGGTGATTGCTTATGCGTCTAGACAATTGAATATTCACGAACAAAATTATACGACGCATGATTTGGAATTAGGCGCGATTGTTTTTGCATTAAAGACTTGGAGGCACTACTTATATGGGGTCAAAAGTATTATATATACCGATCACAAAAGTCTTCAACACATATTTAATCAGAAACAACTGAATATGAGGCAGCGTAGGTGGATTGAATTGTTGAATGATTACGACTTTGAGATTCGTTACCACCCGGGGAAAGCAAATGTGGTAGCCGATGCCTTGAGCAGGAAGGACAGAGAACCCATTCGAGTAAAATCTATGAATATAATGATTCATAATAACCTTACTACTCAAATAAAGGAGGCGCAACAAGGAGTTTTAAAAGAGGGAAATTTAAAGGATGAAATACCCAAAGGATCGGAGAAGCATCTTAATATTCGGGAAGACGGAACCCGGTATAGGGCTGAAAGGATTTGGGTACCAAAATTTGGAGATATGAGAGAAATGGTACTTAGAGAAGCTCATAAAACCAGATACTCAATACATCCTGGAACGGGGAAGATGTACAAGGATCTCAAGAAACATTTTTGGTGGCCGGGTATGAAAGCCGATGTTGCTAAATACGTAGGAGAATGTTTGACGTGTTCTAAGGTCAAAGCTGAGCATCAGAAACCATCAGGTCTACTTCAACAACCCGAAATCCCGGATTGGAAATGGGAAAACATTACCATGGATTTCATCACTAAATTGCCAAGGACTGTAAGTGGTTTTGATACTATTTGGGTAATAGTTGATCGTCTCACCAAATCAGCACACTTCCTGCCAATAAGAGAAGATGACAAGATGGAGAAGTTAGCACGACTGTATTTGAAGGAAGTCGTCTCCAGACATGGAATACCAATCTCTATTATCTCTGATAGGGATGGCAGATTTATTTCAAGATTCTGGCAGACATTACAGCAAGCATTAGGAACTCGTCTAGACATGAGTACTGCCTATCATCCACAAACTGATGGGCAGAGCGAAAGGACGATACAAACGCTTGAAGACATGCTACGAGCATGTGTTATTGATTTCGGAAACAGTTGGGATCGACATCTACCATTAGCAGAATTTTCCTACAACAACAGCTACCATTCAAGCATTGAGATGGCGCCGTTTGAAGCACTTTATGGTAGAAAGTGCAGGTCTCCGATTTGTTGGAGTGAAGTGGGGGATAGACAGATTACGGGTCCGGAGATTATACAAGAAACTACCGAGAAGATCATCCAAATTCAACAACGGTTGAAAACCGCCCAAAGTCGACAAAAGAGCTACGCTGACATTAAAAGAAAAGATATAGAATTTGAAATTGGAGAGATGGTCATGCTTAAAGTTGCACCTTGGAAAGGCGTTGTTCGATTTGGTAAACGAGGGAAATTAAATCCAAGGTATATTGGACCATTCAAGATTATTGATCGTGTTGGACTAGTAGCTTACCGACTTGAGTTACCTCAACAACTCGCGGCTGTACATAACACTTTCCACGTCTCGAATTTGAAGAAATGTTTTGCTAAAGAAGATCTCACTATTCCGTTAGATGAAATCCAAATCAACGAAAAACTTCAATTCATCGAAGAACCCGTCAAAATAATGGATCGTGAGGTTAAAAGACTTAAGCAAAACAAGATACCAATTGTTAAGGTTCGATGGAATGCTCGTAGAGGACCCGAGTTCACCTGGGAGCGTGAAGATCAGATGAAGAAGAAATACCCGCATCGATTTCCAGAAGATTCGTCAACACCTTCAACAGCTTAAAATTTCGGGACGAAATTTATTTAACGGGTAGGTACTGTAGTGACCCGAACTTTTCCATGTTTATATATATTAATTGAGATTGATATTTACATGATTAAATGTTTCCAACATGTTAAGCAATCAAACTTGTTAAGACTTGATTAATTGAAATAGGTTTCATATAGACAATTGACCACCCAATTTGACCGGTGATTCACGAACGTTAAAACTTGTAAAAACTATATGATGACATATATATGGTTATATATATAGTTAACATGATATTATGATAAGTAAACATATCATTAATTATATTAACAATGAACTACATATGTAAAAACAAGACTACTAACTTAATGATTTTGAAACGAGACATATATGTAACTATTATCGTTGTAACGACATTTAATGTATATATATCATATTAAGAGATATTCGTACATCATAATATCATGATAATATAATAATTTAAAATCTCTTTTGATATTATAAACATTGGGTTAACAACATTTAACAAGATCGTTAACCTAAAGGTTTCAAAACAACATTTACATGTAACGACTAACGATGACTTAACGACTCAGTTAAAATGTATATACATGTAGTGTTTTAATATGTATTCATACACTTTTGAAAGACTTCAAGACACTTATCAAAATACTTCTACTTAACAAAAATGCTTACAATTACATCCTCGTTCAGTTTCATCAACAATTCTACTCGTATGCACCCGTATTCGTACTCGTACAATACACAGCTTTTAGATGTATGTACTATTGGTATATACACTCCAATGATCAGCTCTTAGCAGCCCATGTGAGTCACCTAACACATGTGGGAACCATCATTTGGCAACTAGCATGAAATATCTCTTAAAATTACAAAAATATGAGTAATCATTCATGACTTATTTACATGAAAACAAAATAACATATCCTTTATATCTAATCCATACACCAACGACCAAAAACACCTACAAACACTTTCATTCTTCAATTTTCTTCATCTAATTGATCTCTCTCAAGTTCTATCTTCAAGTTCTAAGTGTTCTTCATAAATTCTAAAAGTTCTAGTTTCATAAAATCAAGAATACTTTCAAGTTTGCTAGCTCACTTCCAATCTTGTAAGGTGATCATCCAACCTCAAGAAATCTTTGTTTCTTACAGTTGGTTATCATTCTAATACAAGGTAATAATCATATTCAAACTTTGGTTCAATTTCTATAACTATAACAATCTTATTTTAAGTGATGATCTTACTTGAACTTGTTTTCGTGTCATGATTCTGCTTCAAGAACTTCGAGCCATCCAAGGATCCATTGAAGCTAGATCCATTTTTCTCTTTTCCAGTAGGTTTATCCAAGGAACTTAAGGTAGTAATGATGTTCATAACATCATTCGATTCATACATATAAAGCTATCTTATTCGAAGGTTTAAACTTGTAATCACTAGAACATAGTTTAGTGAATTCTAAACTTGTTCGCAAACAAAAGTTAATCCTTCTAACTTGACTTTTAAAATCAACTAAACACATGTTCTATATCTATATGATATGCTAACTTAATGATTTAAAACCTGGAAACACGAAAAACACCGTAAAACCGGATTTACGCCGTCGTAGTAACACCGCGGGCTGTTTTGGGTTAGTTAATTAAAAACTATGATAAAATTTGATTTAAAAGTTGTTATTATGAGAAAATGATTTTTATTATGAACATGAAACTATATCCAAAAATTATGGTTAAACTCAAAGTGGAAGTATGTTTTCTAAAATGGTCATCTAGACGTCGTTCTTTCGACTGAAATGACTACCTTTATAAAAACGACTTGTGACTTATTTTTCCGACTATAAACCTATACTTTTTCTGTTTAGATTCATAAAATAGAGTTCAATATGAAACCATAGCAATTTGATTCACTCAAAACGGATTTAAAATGAAGAAGTTATGGGTAAAACAAGATTGGATAATTTTTCTCATTTTAGCTACGTGAAAATTGGTAACAAATCTATTCCAACCATAACTTAATCAACTTGTATTGTATATTATGTAATCTTGAGATACCATAGACACGTATACAATGTTTTGACCTATCATGTCGACACATCTATATATATTTCGGAACAACCATAGACACTCTATATGTGAATGTTGGAGTTAGCTATACAGGGTTGAGGTTGATTCCAAAATATATATAGTTTGAGTTGTGATCAATACTGAGATACGTATACACTGGGTCGTGGATTGATTCAAGATAATATTTATCGATTTATTTCTGTACATCTAACTGTGGACAACTAGTTGTAGGTTACTAACGAGGACAGCTGACTTAATAAACTTAAAACATCAAAATATATTAAAAGTGTTGTAAATATATTTTGAACATACTTTGATATATATGTATATATTGTTATAGGTTCGTGAATCAACCAGTGGCCAAATCTTACTTCCCGACGAAGTAAAAATCTGTGAAAGTGAGTTATAGTCCCACTTTTTAAATCTAATATTTTTGGGATGAGAATACATGCAGGTTTTATAAATGATTTACAAAATAGACACAAGTACGTGAAACTACATTCTATGGTTGAATTATCGAAATCGAATATGCCCCTTTTTATTAAGTCTGGTAATCTAAGAATTAGGGAACAGACACCCTAATTGACGCGAATCCTAAAGATAGATCTATTGGGCTTAACAAACCCCATCCAAAGTACCGGATGCTTTAGTACTTCGAAATTTATATCATATCCGAAGGGTGTCCCGGAATGATGGGGATATTCTTATATATGCATCTTGTTAATGTCGGTTACCAGGTGTTCACCATATGAATGATTTTTATCTCTATGTATGGGATGTGTATTGAAATATGAAATCTTGTGGTCTATTATTATGATTTGATATATATAGGTTAAACCTATAACTCACCAACATTTTTGTTGACGTTTTAAGCATGTTTATTCTCAGGTGATTATTAAGAGCTTCCGCTGTCGCATACTTAAATAAGGACGAGATTTGGAGTCCATGCTTGTATGATATTGTGTAAAAACTGCATTCAAGAAACTTATTTTGTTGTAACATATTTGTATTGTAAACCATTATGTAATGGTCGTGTGTAAACAGGATATTTTAGATTATCATTATTTGATAATCTACGTAAAGCTTTTTAAACCTTTATTGATGAAATAAAGGTTATGGTTTGTTTTAAAATGAATGCAGTATTTGAAAAACGTCTCATATAGAGGTCAAAACCTCGCAACGAAATCAATTAATATGGAACGTTTTTAATCAATAAGAACGAGACATTTCAAGGTTGATAGGTGAAAGAAAACCGGGAAGTCTACATAGTGATACAAATGCTAACCCCCGGAATGAAACAGCTAAAGTCATTACCACGAGAAGTTTACACTTAAACCACCTGAAATACCTATAATTTCTGATGAAGCTATTCCTACTCCACAAGAACCACAATCTGAACAAGATAAGAAAACAGAACCAGTAGTCGAAAAGGTTAATGAAGATAACACAGTTAAAGCTAAACCTTATGTTAAACCATAACAACCACCACTTCCTTACCCGAGTAAAATGAGAAAAGAGAGACTTGAAGCCGAGCAATCCAAATTTTTGGATATGTTTAAACAAATAAATGTTAATCTTCCTTTCATTGATGTGATTTCAGGAATGTCTAGATATGCAAAATTTCTGAAAGATCTAATCACACATAGAAAGAAAATGGAAGAACTCTCGGCTGTTACTATGAATGCTAATTGTTCTGCAGTGCTGTTGAATAAGATACCAGAAAAATTATCTGATCCAGGAAGTTTCACAATTCCATGTTTTCTGGGTAGTCTAAGTTTAATAGAAGCATTGGCAGATTTAGGTGTTAGTATAAATTTAATGCCGTATTCACTATACGCTAAACTAGGCCTTGGAGAATTGAAGCCAACACGAATAAGTATACAACTAGCCGATAGATCAGTAAAATATCCTAGAGGTATAATGGAGAACATGCTAGTTAAAGTTGGTACTTTAGTATTTCCAGTAGATTTTGTTATTTTAGACATGGAAGAAGATTCTCGAGTACCTCTCATATTAGGAAGACCATTCTTAAACACGGCCAAAGCAATAATAGACGTGTTTGGTCAGAAACTGACCCTAAGTATAGAGGACGAGAGTGTTACCTTTTCAGTTGATAGAGCCATGCAACAACCGCAATCTGCAGATGATACATGTTATTATATTCAAACTATAGAATCACATGCAGAATTGTTAGAAGAATTTCCACAATTACAAGGAACAGGAGAATGTTCTTTAGGAGAAGGAACTGAACCAATTGATGAAACTGAAATGTTAGCTACACTTATGGCTAATGGATATGAACCAACAATAGAAGAAATTCAAATGCTAAAAGAAGAAGACAGATATCGATATAAATCATCGATAGAAGAACCACCGACATTAGAGTTAAAGCTACTTCCAAACCATTTGGAATACGCTTATTTACATGGTGAATCTGAATTACCTGTAATAATATCGTCTTCTCTTACTGAAAATGAAAAATCTCAACTCATTTCTGTGCTAAAAGCTCATAAACCAGCCATTGCATGGAAAATTCATGATATTAAAGGAATAAGTCCTTCGTATTGCACACATAAAATCCTTATGGAAGAAGGTCATAAAACATATGTGCAATGCCAAAGAAGACTAAATCCTAATATGCAAGATGTTGTTAAGAAAGAAATTATTAAACTACTTGATGCAGGTTTAATTTATCCAATCTCTGATAGTCCATGGATAAGTCCAGTTCAATGCGTGCCTAAGAAAGGTGGCATGACTGTCATCACAAATGAGAAAAATGAGCTTATTCCTACTAGGACTGTAACAGGATGGCGTGTTTGTATTGATTATAGAAAATTAAATGACGCCACCAGAAAAGATCACTTTCCCTTACCTTTCATTGATCAAATGTTGGAAAGATTAGCCGGAAATAGTTACTATTGTTTTCTTGATGGTTTTTTCGGATATTTTCAAATTCCAATAGCAACCGAGGATCAAGAGAAAACCACATTCACGTGCCCTTATGGTACTTTTGCTTATAAACGCATGCCATTTGGACTTTGCAACGCCCCTGCAACCTTTCAAAGGTGCATGATGGCAATTTTTCATGACATGATAGAAGAATGCATGGAAGTTTTCATGGATGACTTTTCAGTCTTCGGTGATACATTTGAAACATGTCTAGTTAATCTTGAACGAATGCTTATTAGATGCGAACAATCAAATCTAGTACTTAATTGGGAGAAATGCCATTTCATGGTTAAAGAAGGCATCGTTCTTGGACATAAAATCTCAAAGGAAGGAATTGAAGTGGATAGAGCTAAAGTAGATGTAATTGCTAAACTTCCACATCCTACCAATGTTAGAGGAGTTAGGAGTTTTCTAGGGCATGCCGGTTTTTACCGACGTTTCATAAAAGATTTTTCTAAAATTGTCACTCCTATGAATAAACTCCTAGAAAAAGATGCTCCATTCATCTTTTCAGATGAATGCATCAAATCTTTTAATATACTTAAAGAAAAACTCACTGTTGGTCCCTTAATAACAACAGGAGTATTGTAGAGGGGGGGTGAATACAATTCTTTTCTTAATTAACTAGTCAGTTAAACACGTTTCGTATTCTGTAGTAAATAAGATAGAGTCACAGGTAATTTTCAACGGTTATTCTTTATTGATTAAATCAGAAAGAATCACAACTATCCTTGGCGGAAATGATAGTTGGTTGATACAGATTACCTAGATTATAGCTAAGAGATAAACTAAAGCTATTACACGGTTTGGACTCTAACAGATAAACCCACACCACTAGTTTTTACAATAGTGGATACAACAATATATATAGTAGTTCTATTAACCGTGTAATTGATCTATTGTCCACTGGTACATAGGATGTCTGTACTTGAGGGGACAATTGTGTAAGGAGGCGTGCTCCCTTTCTTTCCTCTTTAGTAGCTATTTGCAGGAACACCCCAATTCGGTTTGGCACCACTATTTGATTAAACAAATAGAATGTTGTGTTCCCTAGGTGTTGACAACGGATAACTTATGTCTGCACATAAGTTAAACTTCTGCATTCCCATGCGGTCTTGTAAGGTCACTTGTCAGCCGCCGACGCGTGTCCTTCTCTGTTCAACTTTGTCTTCGACTTCGGTTGAATAGTACATTTGATGTAGACCACTCAGGGAAACTTACCATGCTTGTAATGGAGCATGGCTGTCTTGTGTTGTATGCTGATATCCAGACTTACTGGTCCTTCATATGCTGAGTCACTTGATATTCTTGATTTGCTGGGTGCACATCCTGTGCTGATTCGAAGAATACATTTCTACCTTGTGCTGATAGACTAGGCAGCATACTAAACACTCGACACAGCTATATTAGCTGACTATACATAAACAAACTTGTGCTGGCTGCACATAACACTTTAGTGCAAATAAATATTGTTTTGTCATAATTAAATCCTAAATTATTTTGGGGACTCAACAATCTCCCCCTATTTGATGATGACAAAACCTATGACTTGAAGAGAAAACACTAAAGCCAGCACTTAGGGACCTAGTGAGAGTAGACAGTAAATTCGTCCCTTTGAGTTTGTTTTGGGATCTTTTGCTGAGTTATCTATATCTTATAATTAGATATGATTTTGAAGATAAACTCACTTTACTTTCATCACATCAGATATATACAATAATTACAAGATAATTCGTAATGAAAAGTAAATTACAAAAGATACAAGTTAAGCACATAGGAGACTATCTGTCTTTATCCCTTTCTCTTTCTCTTTCTTCATCAGATAGCTCCTCTTGTTTAATCTTCCAGGCTTCAGGGAACAGGAGAGGTAATTCAGCAGGGTCAAAAACAGGGATGAAAGGAGGTAGAAAAATTCGGCTTCTCCCAGTTGGTCCTTCACCAGTAGGTTGCTTCCCTTTAGGCTTTTGAGCAAGAAATTCATCAACATCAACTACTGGTGCATTCCCAAACTTAGTTGCCTTCTTGAACAGCTGTTGGAGTTCAGTCTTAAGAGCACTCTTGATAGCACTCTCACGTTTACCAATGAAATACTCCAAGATTTCTATCCATTCACTGAATCCAAGAGTTCTTAAGTCATCAAAACTAATCCTTTCTTGAACATTGTTATCCCTGACAACATTGAAAGCCCTTTTTGTCCCTCTGTTTACCTTGATAATTCTGCAGGGATTAGATCTTCTATTCATCACATTACCATACCTGCTCTTATAATAAGTATCAGGAAACTCAATATTGTGATCAGGTACTACAGGAGCAGTGGTAGGTACTTTCTCAGCAGCTTCTATCTTATCAAAAACCTTATCCTGTTCTTTGACAATGGCTCTGGCTAGTTTGAGGGACTCAGCCTGTTTCTTTCTGTCAGTAGCCAATCTGTCTTCAATATCCTAAAGCCTTGTTCGTTCAGCAAGTTCAGCATCAGCAGCTTCTCTGGCTTCCCTTTCAGCAGCTAAACCCAACAGATAATCATCATAAGAAATGTTCAGGGATCTTACTGCTTCAACCATCTTTCTACCCTCTTCAGTACTAAGGGCAGCACAATACTCCCTTATATCCATACCCAGCTGGAGAGCATCTTCAAAATGAATTCTTTCATCAGTAGTGGAGAGCTTGAGACCACTGTTATTCAAGTACACCCTAATGTCAATGCCATGGGTTAGTGCAGCAATATAGTGTGGCTGATCAAGAGGATGATGCAGCAGCCTGACTTGATGAATTCTTTCATTAAGCTCAATTTGTCTTTGTTCAAGCAGCTCTGGAACAGTGATCTGAAGTCTGTAGGCATCTCTTTCATCTGGGTTCATTTTTCTGATGTTCGGCTCACCATGGGTTACTGAGTCATCTTCCCAAGTGATATGTTTGTCATGAACCCTTGGGGAAGATGGAGGATACATAGATGATTCATAGCTGCCAGATGAACTAACTGGATGCTGATTGACCCGGTTATCCTGTGTTCTGTCAAAGTAAACTTGAATCTGGGGAGGAAGAGGAGATAGAACAAATGTTTGGCCGTCTCTTCCCCAGACTGTGAAGTCAGCAGGATCAACCGTTTCATCATCTACTTGTTTAGCACCCAGCTCAACCGACTTTGCTGGGTCTTCAACACTTGTACTACCCAGCATCACACTTCTCGCTGGGTCTTCTATCACAGCACTCCTTGCTGTGTCTTTAATGCCAGCTGACTGATTAGTATCAGCTGGCTCAACCACTTCAGTACCTTCATCAGCTGCCTCGAATAGGGATCCTTTCCTCAGGGGCTGATTGTCCCTAGGAGCAGATTTCACCCTGTGTTTGTCAATAGGCCTGGGTTCAGCTGATGGTTCTTGTGTCGATACTGGTTGAATAGGAGGCAGGTAAGGAACAATAGCAAGATGCTCCCCCTGACTAATAACATCATCATCATCAAGGATGATTGTTTCTGTTGGCTGTGTTTGTTGTGTAGCTGGCTGAGCAGCAGATGCTGGTTGAGGAGTAGAGAGCTGGCTTCTAACATAGCATCAACCCATTTCATGAAAATATCAGCTCTAACTCCACCAGTTGACTCAGTAGAATCAAGGTAATCCTTCATCTCAGCAGGAGTCATGTTCCTGATTCTTTCTGCTCTCTGTGCATACAGCTTTGCCCTCTGTTTGTCATATTTGACCATGAACTTCGCATTTCTTTTTCTTGCCTCTTTTCTGTGTTTATCAAAGGCAGTCAGGTCATCATCGATTGCCATTGCTTTTGGACTCAGCCATCTTCTGTGCATAATCTTACGACGTTTAAGTTCAGCAAAGGCCTCAAACTTGGCATTGAAGGCATCATCTAGTTCCTGCTGTCGCTTTTAATGTCTCTCTAACTTCCTCTTCATTTTACGTTCAATAGATTGAGACAGCACAAAAGCTTCAGCTACAGCCATATCAGAAACATCACCGGGCTTACTGCCAGAACCAATATCATCCACTGGTGTGGCAGACACACTGGGTTGAGTACCACCCGTTGCCTGCGCACCACAAGCTTCAGTATGAGCGTTGTTGGGCTTAGGGCCAGTGTCTTGACCATCACCATCACCATCTCCATCTCTCCTGGGGTGTTTAGGAGCCTTTTCATGTTCATGCTCCCCCTCAGACTGTTTTCTCTTTTTAGATTTCTTTTTTGACTTTTTCTCCCCCTTTTTGTCATCAGCACGGGCAGTAGGGTGAATAGTAGGGGAGACAGTAGCATCAAGATCACTGTCTGACTGAGGAGCAGAGAAGGCAAAATTGTTCCACTCAGCAACCTCTGGAGTAAGATGGGCACCAGGATCCACACCAAATTGTCTTAGCAGAAGATTGGAGGATCTAACTTCATTCCTGGCTACACCCATAGCCATTTGTTCAACGATGGCTCGAACATCACCTTGCAAAGCAGCCATTCGTTGCATGTTTTCATCCATCTGAACATAGGCAGCAGCAGGAATCATGTTAGCCATTTGAGCTTCCTGCGATTCCAATCTCTCATGTAACACCCTGTTCTCCTCATTTAAGAAAGTATTTATGCGGTTAGCAGCATCCAAATCAGCTTGGAGTCGGGTGATATTTTCACAGTACTCATTGTGAGAGATAATTTGCCTTTCAAGCTCCTCTTCATCTTCGTGGTGCTTTGTGATTGCTTCAACTGCCACATCAGCAAAAGCACACACCTGCTGGAGTTTAAGATCAATAGGAGTTGTAACAGCCTCTCCAGCAGATCTGACAGCAGCAGAGACACTATCAACAATAGCTCTGCGAATAGTTTCCTCCAAATTTGGTGTGATCCCTTGCAGTGTCTTATAGACAGCAAAGGTGGAAATATCAGCAACCTCATCTGCATTGAACTTTAAGTATGCAGAGGTTGAAGGTTAGTCAGCACCAGCTAACAGAGGAGTATCACCGTGGGGTGGTGGAGGTGGAAGGTCAGGAGCTGACTCATCACCATGATCACCATCATTTTTACCTTCGCCCGAAGGCTTAGAACCACTGATATCCTTGTCAGCATTATTATCAGCATTGTCATCAGTAAGATCCACTGGTTTGTCTTTGGAACCAGTCACGTTATCATGAATGACTGGTTCGCCCTTACCAGTACCTTCATCAGCATCACCATCAGAGGAAGAAGCTGAGGAAGAAGAAGGTACTGGCGAATCAGGGACATTTTGCATAACACACTTACCAGTAGTAGGATCGATGACAAACTTGAGAGGCCTCCATGTACCAGGAAATGGCGAAGCAGCTGGAGCCATACCAAAAACATGATAGTAAGGCTGTTCATTGATTTGCTCCAGTAGGGCTATCCTCTCATAAATTTCTTCTCTAGCTGGTCTATCAAGCTGAGATAATAGCTCAACCATCTCTTCACGAGGTAATCTGCTGGCTGAGACTATTGCAGATTCGGGATCAATAGTCAGCTGATCGACCAGCATAGCAATCTTGGGAGAGATTGAAGCTCCCTTGAAAATGAAGTTAGGAACAACTTCATCTGGATCTGGTACCTGCACAACATATGGCTTTTTTTCTTCAGTAACAGGAGCCTTAGTCGAATCAGTAGTTGTGTCAGCAGAGGTACCAGCATCCTTAACATCAGCAACCTGTGCACCAGTATCAGAAGGAAAAATAGCACTAGTACCAGTATCCATAGCAGAATCAGATGGAAACGTAGCACTAGCACTAGCATCAGCTGTAACAATACCAGAATCAGAACCAGGAATGACAATAACATTAGCTGCATTCGGCTGAATGGTTTCAAACTCCATCTCAGCAGTTGGTTCAGTAGCAACCAAAATTGGACCAATAGTATGACGAACTGCAGATTCTGTAAGAACTTGACGTTCCATAGTAGAAGAGTCAGAAGAATCATCAGGCTCATCAGACATTAATGCAGAGTCCACTCTTGGCTGGGTGACAGGTTCATCAAGAAGAACATCCTTGACAATATTGTCAATAACCTTCTCAAGAACAGGAGGTTCTTCCATGATAACATCTTCCACATCATGCTCAGTAGTGGAAGTAGTGGTACTGAGAGTTTGAGGAGGAACAGTAGTAGTGGCCAACTCCTCAGTAACACCAGCAGCAGCAGAATCAACAGTACCAGCATCAGCACCACCAGTAACAGAATCAGTGGCACCAACACCAGTAGCAGAGGCAGCAATATCACCAGTAGGAATAACAACATCTTTATTTTTCTCCCCCTCTGCCTGTTCATCTACCCTGCTAAGAACTGAAACAATAGAACAAGTTATGTTAGCAACTGTAGAACCAAATAAATTTGACTCAACAATTGCATCTATTTTTGGTCTCTGGGGACAGACTTGTGATTTGGTCAGCCCTTCGAATGAGACAGAAGAAGGTGTCTGTAAGTACAGCGGTGACTCTGCTGACTCATTGGCAACACATGTTGACCCAGATAGTGTAAGAGATCTGGCTGGTAATGATGTAGGAGTGTGACTCTTATCAGTATCCGAGTAACATACTGGCTGTGCAGTCACCTGAGCTGGTTCAACACGATGAAGACCCAGCTCAAGCCTGCTTTGGGGGTCAGTTATGTTCTCTGCTGGTTGTACTGTCAGCAGAGAGTATTGCATTAAGTTCATTTCAGAAAAATGTGGAAGTGCCTGGTTAGAAGAGTATGGGTTGCTACTCTTCTTGACACCTATTTTAAAACCAGTCAGCTTGGGAGCCAGGGTTATACCTTTAACTCCCTCAACATTTTTCAAGTCAGCAGTTAAAAATTTTTCAATTAAGTTAGATTGTTCTGCTGTTTGGTCTAGAAACGCACCAGGTTCCATAGCTACATCCTTTGCATGAGCAGCAGCTGAGACTGGTGCAATCTCCCCTGTGGTTCGCTTGGAGCCAGCTTTAGCACGCTTAGGTTTGCCTGTTACCAAGAAATAGATGAGCAACAGATTCCAACACTAGAATTGGGTAGTCAGTATATAAGACTAGGGCTGTTCTTTATGATCAGAGAGCACTAGATTCTAATACAACTACTGCTTTACCAGTATATGAGACGGTGGCTGTACTAGTTGAGGTAGCTGGCTGCTTCCTTCGCGTTGCTGGCTTTCGCTGAGGACCCTCCCCCTCAGCTGGTGCAGAACCAGAGGCAGTCGAATGGGTGGCTCCACGACGAGCAGCAAGATACTCGTTCATTGCTGGTGTCAACTCAGCATATGGAGCAGCAGGTACATCCTTTGGCATGCCCCCTTGTTTTACTGGGACCTCAAATGATTGATCAGCAATTTGCTGATAAGCTTCACCCAGTTCACTTTCAAATACCAGGCTTAAGAATCGTGGAAATGGAATCAAGTTGGTTCTTACTCTAGCAGTCACCATTTCCCTTAGTCTCAAATAAATTTCAAGGGCATAATCGATGTTCCTGTTGAACAACAACCCATGACCAAGCTTGAGCTCAAAATCTGAGCATTGGTCAAAGCTTCCTGACTTTTGACTCATGCACTAAGTCATCAACCCAAAGAAGTAGTACCACAGTGGTGGCATATGCTTTCTCAACGGTGTATGTGCCACTGGTCCAGCAAACCCAATGGTCTCCAACACCTCCCTTCTGAATTCGTCACTAGTAGGTGAATCAACAAATGGTCCACCGGGCAATTGAAGAGCACGTCTAATAGCTTCGACGGTGACAGAGCAATTTAGGGTTTCAGTCACCATGCCACGAATACATGGAACGTTGCCGGGAGTGGTGGCAACAGTGGCAGTATACCAAAATCGTGCCAAACAGGCAGCATAGAATCGGGAAGGTACACCGGTGATGGCTCTTGCCAGAGGTGATTGACGGATATATTCGATGAGGGCCTCATACCCTTTGTTAACCTTCGATTTGGGGATAGAGAGGGCATGTGCAGCATTGCCTCTAGATAGGCGAATCAGTGAGTGATCAGGTGCATTGAGAGCCCTAATCAGGTTGGGGTGGAGATTGAACAGTGGTCCTTGAACGACGTGTTCTTGAACCACCGGTTCCTCCGGTGCCGGTGCCGGTTGCGGTTGTGGGGCAGGTTGTGGTTGCTGTTGTGGTTCGACTGTTTGAGGTTGTTGTTGCTGTTGTTCCTCTTGCTGGTTTGCAGCACGTGGTGATTGTTGTTGTTGTTCTGCCATTGATGAATGTAGGATGAAGATTTGAAGATTGAAGATTGAAAGGATTTTGAGAGTAAAAGTGTGTGTGTTTTGAATAATGAATAACCGAAGGTTATTATTGAAAATGAAACACACTTTTATCCGTTGTGATTGGGTGAAAAAGTGCAGGAGAGAGAAAATTACTGTCATCTGCAGGCGCGTGGGCAGATGTGACAGACTGGCACGTTTTCAAGGGGACACAGACTGTTGACATGACATTTATACGGCTTAAACACTCATTCTTCCCATTCAGCATTAAATGCATCAGATTTCATTTCAAACAAATTGATTTAAAACCTCAAAAATAATTTTTGCATTAAATACAAAATACTTTTGTTACATTTAATATGTCATGAATTTAATTTAAATCATTGGAAGTAAATGAGTTTCCAGTTTTAAGGAATCATTAAATTTGGAGAGCTATTTATTATTTCATTGAAACCATTTAAGTAACCAAAATATAAAAGACCTTGCTGTGCTGGTTGTTTGACATGTAGGCAGTAAGTAAATAAATGTGACTTACTGGTTTGCCCTACACGTTGTAGAGCCAGCACACCAACAAAAGTTGTCTTTTATTTAAAGTTCAAGCATACCCAGCTCAGAGATGAGATAGTTAAAACGTTTCTCATCTAATGGCTTTGTAAATAGGTCTGCTAATTGCTGGTCTGTAGAAATAAAATGTAACTCAACGTCACCCTTTTGAACATGATCCCTTATGAAATGATACCGAACATCGATGTGCTTAGTCCTTGAGTGCATCACAGGATTGTTGGTGATAGCAATTGCACTGGTGTTGTCACAGTAGATTGGAGTTTTTGTAACATGAACACCATAGTCCTTTAGCTGGCTTTGCATCCACAGTACTTGAGCAGTACAACTACCAGCAGAGACATATTCTGCCTCAGCAGTAGATGTGGACACAGTATTTTGCTTTTTGCTTGTCCAGCTGACTAGCCTACTACCCAGTAACTGGCAACCACCAGTAGTACTTTTCCTGTCTATTTTACACCCTGCAAAGTCAGCATCTGAATACCCAATTAGTTCAAAATCCTGGTCTTTGGGATACCAAAGACCACGTTTAGCAGTACCTTTTAGGTATCTGAATATTCTTTTTACTGCCAGCAAGTGTGACTCTTTAGGATCAGCTTGATATCTGGCACAGAGACATGTGGCAAACATAATATCTGGTCTGCTGGCTGTGAGATAAAGTAGGGATCCAATCATACCTCTATATTCAGTGATATTGACTGGTTCACCATTTGGATCAGCATCTATTTTAATGGATGCTGCCATTGGAGTCCCTATGTCTTTTAAACAGGTCAGACCAAATTTCTTTAACATATCTTTGATATATTTATCTTGACTTATAAATATTCCATCATCAAGTTGTTTGATCTGCAATCCTAAAAAGTATTGCAGATCTCTTTGTAAACTCATTTCATATGCCTTTGACATACGTTTTGAAAAATCTTGACAATGTTTTTCATTTTTAGAACCATAAATAATATCATCCACATATATCTGTACCAACAAGAGATCACCATCTATCTATTTTGAGAGTAGAGTGGTATCAATTGTTCCAACTTTAAAACCTATACCAGTGAGATACACATGAAGTGTCTCATACCATGCTCTTGGAGCCTGTTTAAGGCCATAAAGAGCTTTGTCTAACTTGTAGACATGGTCTGGATATTTACTGCTTACAAAACCAGGAGGCTGTTTGACATAAACTTCTTCTTGCAGCTTCCCATTCAGAAATGCAGATTTAACATCCATCTGAAATACTCTAAAGTTCATCCTAGCAGCATATGCTAAGAACAATCTGATAGCTTCCATCCTAGCCACTGGTGCATAATTTTCCCCATAATCCAATCCTTCTTCCTGTCTAAACCCTTGAGCAACCAATCTTGCTTTGTTTCTGATAACGACACCATCTTCATCCATCTTGTTTTTAAACACCCACTTAGTACCAATGATCTTCTTTGTCTTATCCTCAGGTTCAGGTACCAATGTCCACACTTTGTTCCTATCAAACTGAGTAATTTCTTCTTGCATTGAACCAACCCAGCTAGGATCTTGAAGTGCTTCCTCAGGACACGTGGGCTCAATGGTAGACACAAAATTAACATGCATACAAAAGTTGATGGTTGCATGCCTCCGTGTTTTAACACCACTCGCAAGATTACCAATAATCTGCTCAATCGGATGCTCCCTTGTCCATTTGGTGTTATGAACAGGTGAGCTGGTTGTAGAACACACAGCATCTTGATCATCAGCTGGTTCAGATGAGTGAGCAGCAACAGAAGGTTGCTGATCAATATCAGTAGAAACAGTACCAGCTTGTGATCTCTCAGAACCAGCAGACCTAGGCTCAAGTTGCGGCACTTCAGTAGAGCCAGTAGGTCCACTTGGTTTAGACACAGATGGAACAGAATGTTCCATTTCATCATCAGAGAACCCAGCAGCATGGTTTGGTGAGGGTTGTGCTGCTGGCTCTTCATCATCAAGAGCTTGCTGAGTAGGCTCTTCAAATAGTAACACTTCATCTTCATGATCAGTAGATGAATCAGAGGCAGTTTCATCGAATGTAACATTAATGGATTCTTCAAAACAACCCCTTCTTTTGTTGTAGACCCTATATGCCTTTGACATGTTGGAATATCCAAGGAATATACCTTCATCAGCTTTAGCATCGAATTTGCCCAGCTGATCCCTATTATTTAGAATGTAACAGGGAGTGCCAAATACATGAAGAAATGAAATTGAGGGTCTTCTTCCTTTGAGAACTTCATAAGCAGTTTTCTGATGTCTTTTCACAATAAGAGATCTATTCTGGGTAAAACAGGCAGTATTCACAGCTTCTGCCCAGTAGGAATTCTTCAACCCAGACTCAGCCAACATAGATCTTGCTGCTTCAATGAGAGTTCTGTTTCTTCTTTCTGCAACACCATTTTGCTGAGGTGTTCTCACAGAAGAGAAATTTTGGGAAATACCTTTGTCAGCACAAAATTCTTCTAATGTAGCATTTCTGAATTCTTTACCATGATCACTTCTTAGTTGCTTCACCAGTTGCCCATTCAAAAGCTCCATTCTTTTGATAAAATTGATGATTTCATCAGCAGCTTCACTCTTTTGCCTTAAAAAGAACACCCAAGTGTATCTCGAGTATTCATCAACAATAACCAGTGTATACTTCTTCCCACTACAGCTGGCCACATTCACTGGACCAAATAGATCCATATGAAGTAAGTGAAATGGTTTCTCAACAGATGAGATTTGCTTTGATTTGAACGAGGCATGGTGATGTTTCCCCTTTTCACAACCAGGACACAATCTGTCCTTCACATAAGACATTGTGGGTAGCCCAGACACCAAACTTCTACTGGATAATTTGTGAATATCTTTGAAGTTGAGATGTGAGAGTCTCTTGTGCCATAACCACTTCAGGTTGTCTGCTGCCTTCGAATAGAAACAAGTATCAGTTGTTGTGACTGCTGTGTTCATGTCAATTTGATACATGTTTTCATGATGTTTTGCAGTCAGCAGTGGCTTCCCTGTCTTATCAAAAATAGTACCAATTTTCTTTCTGAATTGGACTATCTTATTCTTGCT
Organism: Rutidosis leptorrhynchoides; assembly: GCF_046630445.1. NCBI lineage: Eukaryota > Viridiplantae > Streptophyta > Magnoliopsida > Asterales > Asteraceae > Rutidosis > Rutidosis leptorrhynchoides. Next base: position 104,031,315 of record NC_092341.1, read on the forward strand.
TGTCAGTTGGCTTATGCTGAGTAAGTTATGTTTAAGCCCAACTACATATGCAACATTTGAGAACGTGACATTCCCATTTGTCAAAGTACCAAAACCCTTTGTGTAACCCAACGAATTATCTCCATACGAAACAACTGGACCATCCTTTTCCTGATAGTCCATCAGCAGGGACTTACTTCCGGTCATATGTCTCAAACAACCACTATCGAGATACCAGATTTGCTTGTTTTGAATGCCCTGCACAATAGCTTAGAGATTAGTTCTTTTTGGGAACCCATCCAAGGATGGGTTCTGAAGGAGTCACCTTTGATGACTTCTTCTTTTCTACTGGCTTGCTAGAAGAAGCAGCAGATGGGGTTTGGGTTTGAGTACACTGGTTAGCCAAGTGAGCTTTGCTGCCACATTTGTAGCATTTTCTCACTTTTGGCTTTTGTGGCTGGTCATGCACAGATCTAATAGGGGCAGTAAGATCGGGTCGACTTTTGGTTACTGCCTCAATTAGCTGGTCAAGCTTGACTGTCATTATCTCAGTGATAGACAGCTCATCAGTCGAGTCAATTTTTGCTTTTCCCTTATGGGCAGCTTTCCTTTTGGAACCAGTACCATGACCATGGCGAACTGTCTTTCCTTTATCATTTGACAAGTTAGCGTGGGAAGTTGCTGGCTTGTCTTCTGATGCTGATGAACCAGTAGGTATCTTAACTGCTGCCTTAGATTTGCCAGTATTTCATTTCACTGGCTTGTCTGCAGCTACTGGGTGACCAGTAGATTGGTCATCAGCTGGCTTAGCACTGGTAGAACTCGAACACGAAGGGGAATCAGTTGGTTTAACTTTTCTCAAATTGTTTTCAGTGATTTCCCTTTTAATACGTCTTTCTTTCAGAGTCATGTAGTAGATGCTTGAGGGGTCAGTAGTCTCATCAATTGAGTTACTGGCTTCTCTTGCTCTAACTTCATCCTCCAAAATTTCTTTCATGGCAGGTGGTGGGGACACAGTAGGTCTAACAAATTTGTTTGTCACAACCTTTTTACCTTCAACTATCTTGGCAAAAGTATTTGGCAAGATAGCTTCAGGATCAGTTTCAAGAATCGGGTCCATGAAAGTAACTTCTGCAATAGCAGCAGCAGCAGCATAGTCACCAGCAAAGAAGGCTTCAACTTGGGCAGGCACCTGCTCGTTAACACATTTAGCTGTGAGTTGAGCAGATGTGCACCATGAAGCAACAACTCTTTTGAGATTGTCCAGCTGGGTCTTGACTTCTGCTGCCTCAACGTGAAGAGTTTCTAAAGCAAAGTTTTGTTTTTCAAGTTTGGAAATTGTATCTTTTAAGATCTTAATTTCATCATTTTTGCCTTTGAGTTTTTCATTTAAAGATTTGTTACTAGATTTCAAACTCTCTTCACGTTTGCAGCTTCTGCATAAGTCAATTCTTAGGTAGTCAAACATTTCAGCTTTTTCATCATCAGTATAAGTTCGAAAATTATCAACCTTATACATCATTTCAGTTTTCCATTGAGGAGAATCTCTGTTTTGATCAGCTTCCCTCATATCAGCCAAAAACGTACTACCACCATCATCCTCATCAGACTCCTCGACCTCTTTGGCCATCAAACACAGCTTTTTACCAGTAGCGTAACCAGCACCATCATCATCAGTATCACTATCAGAAGATGAAGACGTGCTGGCTTCATCCCAGTCATGATGTTCAGCAACTAGAACCTTTTCTGGCTGTTTACCGTTCTTTTCAGTCTTTGCACTTTCCTTCATCTGAGCTTTCATAGCTTTGTACTTGTTTTTGTACTTATCAGCTTTTGAGAAAGAGTTAGCATGTGACGTGGAAGGTTTCTTGGACATGCATTCAGCAGCAAAATGTCCAACCTTCCCACAATTAAAGCACTCAGATTTAGGACCCTTGACTGACTTGCTGTTGTACCTAGCACTTGGCTTTTTGCTCCCTTTGTATGACTTGCTGGTTCTACTACGATTGAACCTTTTGAACTGCCTAGCCAGCAGAGCCATACCTTCAGCAAACCCTTCTACATCACTTTCATCAGTACTGCTTTCTTCAGACCCAGTACCACTTTCCTCAACACTATCAGCTGACTCTTGTTCTGCCAGTAACTTTTGAACCAGTAAAGCTTTTTGAGCTTTCTTCCGTTTAGCAGCAGCAATAAGAGCAGTATCATCATTTTTAGATGATTTTGAAGTGGTGGGGGCAGACCTAAAGTTTTCTTTCATGTTAAGTTCAAACTTGGCTTCTGCCTTCTCATGATTCCAAAGGGAACTGTAGAGAGAAGACAGGTTAAAGTTCTTTAGGGTCTGTGTGGTTCTTAATGGGTCAGTAACAGGTCTCCATTTACATGGCAGTGCATCAATGAATTTGTTCACTTGTTCAAATTCAGTGTAGGTCACATTTAAAGTGATCAGGTCTGCTATCAAAGAGTTAAACCTAATGAAGGTTTGCTTAAGGGTTTCATTCTTATAGGCAAAGAACATTTCATATTCTCTTTTAAGAGCAATCATCCTGTTCTGCCTAACTTCTCCCATGCCCTCATAGGTGACATCTAGGTAGTCAAGCATAAGCTTAGCATTTTTTTTTCCCTTGATCAGTTTGAACAGTGGGTTACGCAAAGTTATGGCTAACAGGGTTCTGATTTTAGGGTCAAGACCAACTCGACGTTTATCCTCATCATCCCATCTAGAGGGAGTGAGAATAACCTCTCTGCCAGGGATGACAGGAGTGTCAGCTGTTGCTGGTGCACTACCAACTGTCTCAGTGGGAACAAAAGGGCCATCTTTGGCAATTCCAGGCATGAGTGGATCCACAGACTCAAGATGGAGCATGAACCTTGCCTTCCAGGTTTCATACTCATCTTCATCAAACTTAGGTGGTCTGTGAGACGAGCCATTCTCAAGGTAAGCTGAGTTTGAATACGAAGCCATAAGAGAATTCAGATCCAAGATATTAATTATCAAGACTGAAGCTCTGATACCAGTTGTTGGTCCCTTAATAACAACAGGAGTATTGTAGAGGGGGGGTGAATACAATTCTTTTCTTAATTAACTAGTCAGTTAAACACGTTTCGTATTCTGTAGTAAATAAGATAGAGACACAGGTAATTTTCAACGGTTATTCTTTATTGATTAAATCAGAAAGAATCACAACTATCCTTGGCGGAAATGATAGTTGGTTGATACAGATTACCTAGATTATAGCTAAGAGATAAACTAAAGCTATTACACGGTTTGGACTCTAACAGATAAACCCACACCACTAGTTTTTACAATAGTGGATACAACAATATATATAGTAGTTCTATTAACCGTGTAATTGATCTATTGTCCACTGGTACATAGGATGTCTGTACTTGAGGGGACAATTGTGTAAGGAGGCGTGCTCCCTTTCTTTCCTCTTTAGTAGCTATTTGAAGGAACACCCCAATTCGGTTTGGCACCACTATTTGATTAAACAAATAGAATGTTGTGTTCCCTAGGTGTTGACAACGGATAACTTATGTCTGCACATAAGTTAAACTTCTGCATTCCCATGCGGTCTTGTAAGGTCACTTGTCAGCCGCCGACGCGTGTCCTTCTCTGTTCAACTTTGTCTTCGACTTCGGTTGAATAGTACATTTGATGTAGACCACTCAGGGAAACTTACCATGCTTGTAATGGAGCATGGCTGTCTTGTGTTGTATGCTGATATCCAGACTTACTGGTCCTTCATATGCTGAGTCACTTGATATTCTTGATTTGCTGGGTGCACATCCTGTGCTGATTCGAAGAATACATTTCTACCTTGTGCTGATAGACTAGGCAGCATACTAAACACTCGACACAGCTATATTAGCTGACTATACATAAACAAACTTGTGCTGGCTGCACATAACACTTTAGTGCAAATAAATATTGTTTTGTCATAATTAAATCCTTAATTATTTTGGGGACTCAACACTCACTAATGCGCCGATCATGATAACTCCAAATTGGAATCTACCATTCGAACTTATGTGCGATGCAAGTGATTTTGCAATGGGAGCCGTTTTAGGACAAAGGATTGAAAAACGATTTCAACCTATATATTATGCTAGTAAGACGTTACAAGGAGCACAAACGAACTATACAACTACTGAAAAAGAACTCCTTGCTATTGTCTTTGCTTTTGACAAATTTCGTTCATATCTCGTTCTAGCTAAAACGGTGGTCTATACCGACCATTCTGCTCTTAGATACCTATTTTCGAAACAAGATGCCAAACCAAGATTAATCCGTTGGATCTTACTCTTACAAGAGTTTGATATTGAAATCCGAGATAAAAAGGGAGCAGAAAATCTCGCCGCTGATCATCTTTCTCGTCTTGAAAATCCCGAATTAGAAGTTCTAAATGAATCGGCCATACGAGACAACTTTCCTGATGAATATCTATTGAAGATAGATTATAATGAAATTCCATGGTTTGCAGACTATGCAAACTACTTAGTATGTGGATTCCTTGAAAAAGGGTTGTCGTACCAAAAACGAAAGAAATTCTTTAGTGATATAAAACACTATTTCTGGGAAGATCCACATTTGTTTAAAAGTTGTCCCGATGGAATAATACGCCGATGTGTATTCGGAGATGAAACTAGTCAAATCTTAAACCATTGTCACACAGGACCAACAGGAGGGCATTATGGGCCTCAACTTACAGCAAGAAAAGTTTATGATGCTGGATTCTATTGGCCTACAATTTTCAAAGACGCACACCTTCTTTGCAAATCCTGTGATGTTTGTCAAAGGGCCGGAAAGATAAGTCAACGTGATGAAATGCCACAAAATGTCATTCAAGTATGTGAAGTATTTGACATTTGGGGTATTGACTTTATGGTCCATTTCTAAAATCTCATAATAATCTATACATTCTCGTTGCCATTGATTATGTATCTAAATGTGTGGAAGCACAATCTCTCCCGACTAACGATGCACGAGTTGTAGTCAACTTTTTAAAACGTCTTTTTGAAAGGTTTGGAACACCGAAAGCTTTAATAAGTGATCGGGGAACTCATTTCTGTAATAATCAACTTGAGAAAGTTCTCAAAAGATATGGAGTAACTCATAAAATCTCCACCGCTTATCATCCACAAATAAGTGGACAAGTTGAAAATACCAATCGAGCTTTAAAACGTATTCTAGAGAAAATCGTAGGATCAAATCCGAAGGAGTGGTCCATTAAATTGGAGGATGCACTCTGGGCTTTTAGAACAGCCTACAAAACTCCAATTGGAACCACACCTTTTAGACTCGTTTACGAAAAAGCATGTCATCTTCTAGTAGAAATTGAACACAAAGCATTTTGGGCTTTGAAGACATGTAATCTTGATTTACATGAAGTCGGACGTCTACGATTAAGTCAATTAAACGAATTAGAAGAATTAAGACAAGAAGCATATGAAAATTCGTTGATTTATAAGGAAAGAACGAAGGAATGGCATGATAAAAGAATCAGAAGTTCAAAAGAATTTAAAGAAGGAGACGGAGTTCTTCTTTTCAATTCACGATTCAAGCTATTTCCTGAAAAATTGAAATCAAGATGGTCTGGACCATTCATAGTCAAAAGAGTTTTCCCATACGGAACAGTAGAGTTAATAAATTCAAATGGGATTGAATTTAAAGTTAATGGTCACAGAGTTAAACATTACGTACATGATCCGATGGAAGTTGACAACGAAGTTAATCACAATTTCAACACCACAACTAACTAAGTGTGGGGAGGTTCGAATCTTTTTAGGGTAATATGTATTTATGTTAGAGTTAGATTTTCCGTTTTCGTGTAGTTCTCGAAAATGGAACCCGGATGGTCTTTCCCTAGCAGACCCTAAAGAACTAGTCTTCTCCCCCCATTCTGAATTTTTATTTTTTTTAGGTTTTACGAGATGAAGACTTCCTGTGAACTAAACCATGGTCTAATGCTACACGCTTTGATCACTAAACGTAATAATGACACCCTTCCAAGTGAAATAGTATCATTAATCAGAGGTAAATTGGACGGAGTAAGAAAAGAATCCAGGAACGAAAATAATAAGTTACAGTTTGGTAAAGGAAAATCAAAATCCGCAGCAAAAAGAAGAGCTCGACACCTTGAAAGATGTCACAAATGCGGAAAATGGTCACACGAAGGAAAATGTTCGACGAATCAGACATATTCCAATACCGAATTTGTTACTTTATGCAGAAATGGACCGTTCATATGTTTAGAAGAAAAAACGTTGAATGCTCGAGGTTACGCCTATGTAGCTATGGAAAATCAATTAGTCCGACTATCTTATGAGTGGGCTGAAGCATATCACTAAGAATACTATCTCGCAGGTAAGTATGTACAGTTTTTATTTTTATTTTTATTTTTAACCTTTTGATAATAAACGCTAAATTGTTCGCTATAAAGTATTAAATTGGTATTCAATAAAATTAGGTCTTGCGACCGAAATTATTGATATCATACAAAAATTTATTACATCACTGCGAAATTTACCGTTTATTCTTAATGTATAAATATCTTTAATCAATCAACCCAAAATATTTCAAAAATTTGTCATGAGTTAAACTAGGTTATGAAACCGAAATTACTTTACCGAAAAGAGGGGCGTATGTTTTTGATAATATTTGATTGATTAAAGTGGGATAAAAGACCAAAAAGATTTTTAATTTTATTTTTACTTTGTTTTTAAAATTAATATTAAAATAATATTGTAAACTTTTTAAATCAATATATTTAAAATTGTAAATATTTAAAAAAATTAAAATTTTTAATATAAGTTTGTATGTATAAAAACAAAAATATAAATTTAAGTTTGATGTGAATTTTTAATATGAATTTTTAATTTTATGCATTTTAAATTTAAGTTTGGTGTGAATTTAAAAATAAAAATTTACTTTATTTTGCTAAGTTAAAAATATGATTTTTAAAATTCGTCGTGAGTTGAAGACTAGGTCGTTGAACCGAAATTGCTCTACCCAAGGAAGGGACGAGAACTTTTATTATCATTATTTTTAATCTTATTGAACTAAAGTATGCCAAAAACATTTAAAAACCAAAAAAATCTTTACTTTTAAAACCGCTTTGAATTGACAAATTTTAAAATTTTGTCAAGGGACGGACTAGGACAACGATCCGAAACGCCCTCATCCTAAAAAGAAACAAATTTTTAAAGTTTTATTAATTATATGTTTTATAAGTTATAAGGTTTTATAAAAAAAAAAAAAAAAAAGCCAAAACACTGTACCCGGACCCCCATACGATCGCATGGCTTTTTAACTCCAACTCCATGCGATCGCATGGAGCTGGAAAACAGGCCAGATAGAAAAGGGCAGCGAGTCTGCTCTTCACCATAAACACACACACATATACGAACATACACACATATCCACCCCAAAATTCACCATTTTAACACCAAAATCAGTCAAATTTTTCGCTCTAATTATGAAATTGTTCAGAAGCTTTTCAAAGAAGGTAAAAATTACACTCCTAAACTCATAAATTTTCAAGTTTTTGTGATAATTACCAATATTTTACCTAATGCAATTTTGTTAATTTCTAGTGTAATTAGTGTTAAATTGTTAGTATTTTATGCATGTATAACTTAGATTGATGCTAATTAACATGATTTGAAGCCAAAAAACTTCAAAATTTTTAGAAATCTAGGGTTTGTGTTCTTGAGCAATTTGAGACTTTTTGATATAAACAGGTTATGGCCGATTTTTGTCATGAATTATTGCTAAATTGAGTAGTGTAACATGTTTAGGTAGTTAAATGATCCAAACATTGATCCTAAACATGATTTTTGGAGATTAAAGTGGACTTTTTAGGTGCAAAATTCATGAACTTGATTAATTTGATATAATTGCCATTTGAGACTTGTTTAATTGTTAGTAATGACTATTTTGACATGTTATTTGAGTTAAATGCTTATGAAATTTGTCTATATTTTCATATGTGCTTATTTGAAAAAAGTATAGAATTGTAAAAATTATGAAAATGCATATAAGTTTAAGTTGGATTTAACATGTTATTGTGGTTAATTTAAGTTATTATTTTGCTAACACTAATGCATATTTGGATGCACAAATTTTGTGTTTAATGTATTTTGTAGAGAGCCGATACTGGAGGTTCATCATCGTCATCATCTAGACAAGCTGCTCCAGCTCCAGAACCAGAACCAGAAATGCAATATGAACCCGAACAAGTACCACAACAGGAACCACAACATCAGCCTGATCAACATGTACCTTATTATGATCCGCTATAGTTTGTTAATGAATTCATAGTATTTCCGATGAATCCACCTGTAGAATACCCAACGATTCTTGAACACACGTTGCATCCTAATCTGAGATTTGATAGACGATGGAGAAATTACCCGGCATATCAAAGTAATAAATTCAAATTAATAACGAAAGATGTAGAGGTGCCTAGGGTAATTGATTGGGATCCTTTGGAAAGGGTCCAACTTGCTGACCGTGTTAGGGAGCATTTGATACAAAGGTATGGCAGTTCTTCTTTTACAGATTGGGAACGATTATTCACCATTCGTAGACCTGTATATAAGGAATGGTGTGTTGAGTTGATGAGTACTATAGCATTAAATGTAGATGTAGATAGATTAGATGATAGAAGTTTTCTTAGGTTTATACTAGGCAGTAGGATGTACAGGATGTCCATGCTGGACATGGCTAGGGCATTACAGATATATACGCCTGCTGAATTACTACTACCCGATTGTATGAGTTTGATTTATCGTGGTGAAAGGGTAGATAGGAATTTTGACACGAACGCCTTTTGGAGGCGTATGTCTGATTATAATGTTTTTGGGCGGGGAGGAACACATACCTACTTACATATTAACAAAGCCGAGCTTCGTATAATTCATAGATTTTTGGCTAACTCGATTACACCGAGAGGTCACAACAAGGAAAAATTGACCTTACATGATTTATTTTACCTAAAGTGTATTCGAGACCCAAGAGGCTTTGTTAATATCCCCTACTGTATTGGTTTTTATTTATCTAAGATGGTTGAAGGAATACAGGAAGGGGGGATAATTGGAGGAGGTATTTTTGTTACTCTCATTGGAGAGTATTTAGGTGTAGATTAGGACCAAGGGAGTCCACTTATGGTATGTAGGGAACAGGTTGAGCCTTTAGGATTGAAGGTTTATGCGGGTGCTAAGGTATTGAAGAGTAGACGCAACCAGGCAATACCCTATGTAGGTAGTCAACCTCAGGTAGAGAGAGGCTCAGATGAGGAGATGGAGGAAGCGGATGACATTAGGGATGTCATTCGGGAGGCAATGACTGATGTCTACCAGCGTGTAGATGAGGTAGACATGACAAACGCGGAGAGATTTCGTCGGATGGAGCAGTGGCATGCCCAGAATGATTACGAGCATTCCAGGCAACGACAGCATGATAGATGGGACTATCATCAGCGTCAGATTATGAGCCGGCTGTCACCTCAGGATCACTACGTTCCGACCCGACCAGCTTACTATCCTCCACACCAGCCGGAGATGAGACCGCCTTATACTCTCTACGACCCTAACCAGGCATACCAGTACACCTATCACCAACCATGGAACCCGGACGATGACATGAACTGGAACCCCTATCCATGATTGATTTAGTTCTGGTTGGTAATTTATATGATTTTTAATTTTTATTATTTCTATTTATTTATGTTTAAACTTATGATATTGTGATACTTTTATTGTAATATTTAATATTTTTATTATGTTGTACTAATATTTCATATTTGATTTGAAAGTGAGATTTTAAGTCCCATTTCAAATTGTCATGCATGTTTATATTTGTATGTATGTATATTGTCAATTGTACAAAACAGGGTAAAACAGCGCATTTTCAAAGACTGGCATTAAGTTCAGCAAAAGCTAGTACTTTTGACGACAAAACGAAAAAACAAATGTGATGTAACAACAAGACGGAATGAACAAATGATGTGCACCATTTATCATTCAGCAAACAAACCCCAATATGTTTGGAAACTTTGGTAAATTTTAATCATTTTTCTACGCTAATCACCCTCAATAATTTAAATTGTTACTAATTTCTTACAAATGAGGGCATTGCAAGATCTTAAGTGTGGGAAGGGGTTAAATTCTTTCGGATTTTTAAATTTTTTTTATTTATACACTTGGTTACCATTAAAAATACTAGTAAAGCAGTAGTTGTATTAGAATCTAGTGCTCTCTGATAAAAAAGAACAGCCCTAGTCTTATATACTGACTACCCAATTCTAGTAAAATTTTTCAAAATTTTCAATTAAATGAACTCAAAATCATGTTTATACATATTTATGAACGATAAAACTAGGTGTTAACACCGAAATTATTGTTACCTCGGAAAGGACATAAATTGAGAAACAAACCAAAATGATAAAATTCATTTAAAATGGAATAGAGGACAATAAAAAGGCAAATAAAAGGAAATAAAAGCCAAGTGTGGGAAAAATTTACCAAGTTATTTTGAACATATGTCACATATTTTTGTACAAATAACTGAAGATACTTTTGCTTTAAACTAATCTAGACAGTTTTGCCCAATTTACTGTAATATATATTTGAAAGAAAAGATGGATCTACACGATGAATCAATTCCATCATTAAAAGGAAGTAAAGTCTTCCGAAAATGAAACGCGCTTCTTGATTTAGGTCATGAAGTTGTAGTCCAGACCAACTGTAGGTTGACGAAAAATCTAGAAAAGTCATCTCTAAAATCAGCAGGAAATCCACGGACCTCAGCATCAAACAGGGTCGCCAAGTGGTCAGACTTATCCTAACCATGAGATGACCTATCTTGTAAAATGGGGAGGACGCCATGCAAATTAGCTGGATAAGACTAATGAATCAGATCCACAGAAAGGATAATCTCCTTAAAAAATCAAAAATCAGCTTTTAAGCCTGATATTACTCAATCCTAGAGATTGACCTTAAAGATTGAGAATTACAAACTCATGGAATTCAATGATATCTAAACTCGAGCTTGAACGAGAAAATATTTTGATCAAAATTACAAACCGATTTGTTTTCTGAAAACCCATTTTTAATGCGTTCATTACCATTGAATGTAAAATCCTAGGAATTCACCTGGAATTCATTAGGTCACCTGAACCAAAATCGGGTGTCAACCGTAAGAACGGTGGTTGCATAGCATGGTCAAAGACAAGACCTTGTGCCAGACCGAAGAAAAATTATAAGGGTGAGCTTTACTATTGCTCCTACCAAGGATAGTAATTGCATCCGACACGTTATAGACCATAATTAAAAGCATGTCAGGGGACATTGCCTTAACAGTTGCTTGTTCAACACTTTCCTTTACAACCGGACGGTAGTTTATCGAAAGGTAATATACGGAGCAAGTATACTTGACGTGTTGCTTTCCCAATACAAGGTTAGCAAGTGGGCGACACAAAACCACAAGTTTTGAGCTAAAATTTTCAAATCTGAAACCCACCAAACCCACAAAAACAAAAAAAAAAACAAAAAACATTTCGCAAACACCGGTGAAGGGTTATTCCGGAAAACCTATCTAGGTAAAAGCTAGATTCAATTTTCAAAAGATCAAATGTTTTCATAAAGATCCAATTTCCTTAATGGATCTAAATTTTCATAGTCATGTATGACTGTAAACCACATCGTTACTACCATTGTTTATACCGCCGTATAGAAATCACTGATGTACAAAGTGTGAAGAATAAAGAAGTGATTCTAGTATTTTTATTTCAAGACTATATTGCTTGAGGGCAAGCAACGCTCAAGTGTGGGAATATTTGATAATGCTAAAAACAAACATATATTTTATAGCATTATCCCTCAAGAAAGACAAGCTTTTAGTTGCAATTGTTCTATTTACAAGTAATATTCGTTTAAATAATAAGAAGTGAAGACAAAAGACAGATTCGATGAATTGAAGACGCAAACGACCAAAAAGCTCAAAAGTACAAAATACAATCAAAGAGGTTCCAATTATTGATAAGAAACGTCTCAAAATTACAAGAGTACAAGATGCAAAACGCAAAATACAAGATATTAAATTGTACGCAAGGACGTTCAAAAATCCAGAACCGGGACCAAAGTCAACTCTCAACGCTCGACGCAACGGACTAAAAATTACAAGTTAACTATGCACATAAATAAAATATAATATTTAAATAATTCTTATAATTATTTATATATTATATTATTATTTATAAACGTCGGCAAGAAAGAAAACAAAGGCATGTGAACTTCACCAGCTGGCCATGCGATCGCATGGCCGTGAAGAGTAATCTTCATGCTATCGTATGGAGGCCTTTTTCAGCCCACAGGCCTATAAATTCGCGTGTTTGGCTCAGTTAATATATCATATATCCATCTCTCTATCTATACGTAAATATATTTATATATTTTAATTTTAATTTTAAATTCTAATAATAAGGGTATGTTAGCGAATGTTGTAAGGGTGTAAGTCAAAATTCTGTTCGTGTAATGCTACGCTATTTTTAATCACTGTAAGTTATGGTTAATGTTATTTTTAATTTAATGTCTCGTAGCTAAGTTATTATTATGCTTTTTTAAGACGACGTAATCATGATGTTGGGCTAAAAATATTAAGATTGGGTAATTGGGCTTTATACCATAATTGGGGTTTGGACAAAAGAACGACACTTGTGGAAATTAGACTATGGGCTATTAATGGGTTTTATATTAACTAAACGATACCTCGTTAAATTAATATATAGACTTATAATTTGACGTATTTATATATAACCACATACGCTTGACTGGGTACGGTGGGCGGGATATCTATAAATACCAATAATTGTTCATTTTACCGGACACGGAACTGGATTAATAGTTAATAGACTTGTTGAAATAGGGGTGGATTACATTCAAGGGTAATTCGTGTAATTGTTAACAAAGTAGTAAAACCTTGGTTTACACGCAGTCAATAACCTGGTGTATTCATTAAACAAAGTATTAAGACCTTGTTATAATTCGAATCCCCAATTAGTTGAAATATTTGACTTCGGGAATAAGAATAATTTGACGAAGACTTTCGCACTTTATATTTATGCCTGATGGACTATTATGGACAAATCCGTATGGACATATCGAATAGTCCAGGACAAAGGACAATTAACCCATGGGAATAAACTAAAATCAACACGTCAAACATCATGATTACGGAAGTTTAAATAAGCATAATTCCTTTATTTTCATATTTAATTGCACTTCTAATTATTGCACTTTTATTTATTGTCTTTGTATTTAATTGCACTTTTAATTATCGTACTCTTTAATTATCGCAATTTTATTTTATCACACCTTTATTTATCACAATTTCATTATCGTTATTTACTTTACGCTTTAAATTAAGTCTTTTTATTTATTTAATATTTTACATTAGGTTTTAACTGCGACAAAAGTTTTAAAAATCGACAAACCGGTCATTAAACGGTAAAAACCCCCTTTTATAATAATAATATTACTTATATATATATATATATATATATATATATATATATATATATATATATATATATTTGTATTTTTATAAGTTAAAACTAATATAGCGTTAAGCTTGTTTAAGTGTATCCCTGTGGAACGAACCGGACTTACTAAAAACTACACTACTGTACGATTAGGTACACTGCCTATAAGTGCTGTAGCAAGGTTTAGGTATATCCATTCTATAAATAAATAAATATCTTGTGTAAAATTGTATCGTATTTAATAGTATTTCGTTGTAAAAATAATACTATTTCCTAGTACACCTCGCACACATCAACCATTCTGTTTAGTAGTGGTAAATTTTTAAGTGGAGATTAAAAATAACAGATGCATCAATTTAATCATAAGTTTCAGCAAGTTCTTTCTAGACAACAGAAGCAATAGTGGAGAAAATTTGACCACCATATAACTCTTCAGATAGTGATCCTAAAATCAATGACAAAACTACAGAGGTACATCTATCCTATTGATTAGCCAGAACTTCATTAGTTTTACTTTCTTCAATAGTTCCATTGACAAATCCAAGTTTATTCTTTGTTCTTAAGGCTAACAACATAGATCTACTCCATATGCTATAATTCTCAGTTCCTTTTAATTTTATTGAAATAAAAAGTTTACCCATAGCAGTGTCACTAGCATGAAGATACAATGGATCACTAAAATCTAATTTATTAATTTCAGTTTTAGAAGAACTAATGTCATCACCCATTTTAATAGGAAAGAATTAAACAGCACACAATCACAATCAAGCAGATAACAATCAAGTAAAACACAACCAAACAAACAAGAAACACATAAACAACACCAACGTGATGGCCACACACCTGTAAGAGAAAAGAAACACTTACAGAACTCCAGCAAGCAAGTAACTACTAGCCAAGCACCCTGCAGATTAGATAAAAATAACACAAAATACAAAACAAAAAGCTAATGGTCTAGAATCAATCAAGTGCTTGATCAGGTCCTCATGAGTCTCAAAGAACTTAGATCAAGAGTTGGGCACTGAGATTCGAACAATAAAGGGTAAACTACAGAAAGCAATGAATAAACACGAGACTCCCCTTGAAAGTTAAGATCCTTAGAAGAAGAAAAGAAGACGACAGAAGAATAATGAACCACGAACAAACATTAACCCTAATTTTTTCAAATTAGGGTTCTCTTCTTCAAATCACCACAGACTTTAGTCGAACACAAAAGAAGAGAACAATCTTCAATAGATCTCTAAGAACAATCGGTAGATCAAAAAAAGAAGATGAAACCCTAATTTTTAAATTCCAGTCGAATAATAACAATCCACAGAATCAATCAAGCGCCAAACGCTCTGATACCATGTAAAAAAGCGAAGATGAATACCAGATAATCACAAAACACTTGATTAACTATTTCAAACAGATTACAATCTCAAACTGAAAAATAATCTCTACCATCGAATGAAATAACAAAGATTTCTCAGCCACAATACAATAGAACTACAAAAGTGTGTTTGTAATTCTAATACACAAACGATCTAATGAATGCAAGAAATCACCAAGATGATGATGATGAATAAATAACAATCGTGAGAAAACCCTAAATCGCTAGAGAGAAAAAGAGAGCAGAGAGAAAGATATTATGATAGTGATAATCTCATAATAAACAAATAAAGGGTACTTATATTAAATATAAACCCTAAAATAGCAAGTAGATCCTTGAACTTTTATCCTTCATTAAAGACCCTCATTTAACATTCTCAGCAAAAGAAAACTTTCATTCTTCACACTTTTACCACATAACTTCCAGACTATCTTGTCAAAAAAAAAATTTTTAAAAAAATCAAACAAATAGAAAAGCCTAAGCCTGCAACAAGACAAAGAGCTAATCATGCCATAAGACAAAGAAAGGAAAGAAAATCATATTGATATCTTAATAATGGTTCTCTAAAATACTTCTAAAAGTAATTATTCCCGTCATTGTTTATATTAACATTAATATAAATATTAATATAATCCTAATTATTATATTTACTTAAACTTGATGGTTGTTAAAATTCTTAAGGAATGATAGGTGCTCCCCCACGATTGAATTCAATTCAAGTTGAATTATATACATATACATACATATACATTACATATTACATATACACATTATACATATAAAATAATAATTTTTTTTTTAAAAAAGCAAACAAATATATATAAAAAACTGAAAGATACGCTGCAATTTTTGTTTTCTGTAAACTTCATTTTTAATATTGTATGGTGCACAAAATTTTCAGCGCATTTTGAAAGGAATAATAATAAACTTATTGAATTAGCTTTTAAAAATAGAGTACGAGCTTAGAAAATAAGTTTGAATGAACATCTCTGTTATTCGTCATGTATTTGTTAATTTTTTTTATGTCAATTCACTTTTTTAAGCTACAACTATAAAAAAATTTTTGTCAATTACTTATAAAACTATAACCCTAGATTAATCTTAGTCGCCGCCATCATTATTTTCTCTCCTCCGGTCGTCGGTTTCTCCGGCGGTCCGGAGGACATCTATCCTTCACACTTTTTCCTTGTTTTTCATTCTCCATTACTCCTTTCTTTTGTTTTGCTCTTGTAATAATCATTTTAGGTGTCTGTTAAAACCAAGTGTATGATTCACGGTTATCAGGTACTCATGTCGTGGTAATAAATCAATGCTTTGGTGGGTTATTTCAAGCAGTTCGTCCGGTTCTTGCCTTCCTCACGTTTTTTCGGCGCCGATCTACATTCGGTGAGTACCACGGTACTTTGTAGGTCTTTGCCAAGTGTGACTTTCCTATGTTTGCCAGAGCTTTGTGGTTCGCTAGTGATCTGTCTTCTTTTTTCGACCGCCTGCTGGTTCGAGTTTTTCCTCCACCGTCTTTCTGCCTTTGACTTCAGGTATTTTTGTAGTTTAGGTTCGTGGTGGTGGGTTGCAGCTTCGTGTTTTCGGGTTGTGGTTCTCGATTCTTGGTTATTGTGTGCATAATCGTGGTGAAGGTTTTCTTGGTTTCAAATGGGTAAGGCTCTGGTGGTTTCAATTATTGGATGCAGACTATGGTTTTAGTTTTTTTTTCATATTTTTCAGGTTGTGGGTATTGTTTGCTTCAAGTCATGAGTTTCTGCTACATTATGTGATGGTCAATTTAATCGTGGGTTATTTCTTTGTTAATCATCTTGACATATTACATTATCACGCCTCGATTTAATTGCTTGATTAGATTGTTGATTTAGATTTTTGTGGTTTCCATGGGGTAGGTAGTCCGTTTCCATGCTTTCATTCGGTTGCTTGCCATGAAGTGGTCATATGATATGTTTTAGTTTCCTTTGATGGATGGATCGTTCATATGGTGTAGCTTTCTTGTTATGATTTGTGTTCGAGTGTGAGAATTTAGAATCATTGTTGTTTTCGGTTTTTCAGTTGACCTACTCGTGTATAGATTTATATGTTCTACTCGTGTTTTGATTTATGTGTTAGTCGATTCGAGTTTGAAGTCGTTCCATTGTAGAGAGTCCTGCAGAGCCGTGTGATACGTAATCCACTTTTGTATCTCCTAGCATCTTGCTAGTATCAGAGTAATTAGTATTGCCTTTAAAAAATAAATAAATAAATAAACTTCAAATGGTACTATAAACTTAAAACTAAAATTGTAAGCATTTATCTCTTGTCTTAGCTGATTTATCAAACACATTCTTGATATAATCATTTTTTGTAGTTTTTTTCCTTCTTTGGAGGGTTTATAGGAACATACCTTCTCTACTAAGAGAGCTGACCTTAACACAAATAAAAAATTCTACTAGTTATTAAATATGTTTTATAATATTAAAATACCTAATAATTAGCATCAAGGATCATGCATACATTAGATTAAGCAAGTCAAGTTACTTATTGGATCACTTCAAGAACAAAAAATGTAGACCTATATTGACTATTTTTGTTAAAAAAAAAGGTAAGAATTTAATTATGGCGAGTTCAATTAAAGTAGTAGCAATGATAGAAAGGTTTGACGTCTGACGATATCAACAATAAGATAAAAGTCACAAAATATTTTGTTGCCAAAAAATAAACACCAAATGAATAATTTAGAGTATAAGGACTTAACTGTTTTTAATTATTCCGACATACAATCAATTAACTTCTATATTTGTCATATATATATATATATATATATATATATATATATATATATATATATATATATATATATATATATATATATATATATATATATATATATATTCTTAATTAAATGTAATTAATACAGATTAGCTACTTACATTATTTACATATCTAAATCGATTTTCAACTTATATTTTATTTCATTAATCATTTTTATCTCGTACGTTAAAAGTAAATGATTGTTAAACTACTTGTATGCACAATGCAAAATTATATTTTTTTACCTTCTTTTATTATAAAGCTACTCAAGGGTTATATATTTTTTTTTGTCCCGATATAGATCATATACCCAAAAAATACTAATGTAGGTCACATACTTTCAAAAAGTGTATCGATGTAAACAATAGGTAACATGTTACCGGCTAAACAGGTCACCTTTTATTTACATCGATACACTTTTTAAAAGTATGTGACCTACATTAGTATTTTTTTGGATATATAGCTTACATTGGAGCAACAAAAAAATATACTCCCTCCGTCCCAGATTAATTGTCCCCAGACAAAAAACACACAGTTTAAGAAATGTCATTATCACACTGTACTTTTTCTGTACTTTTTTCTTACTTTACTGTTTTACCCTCAACTAATTAATTAGAAATTACTCTCACCTTTGTAATTTAATTAATTCATTAGGAACAATATTGTAAACTTTATCAAATTTACTTTCCATATTTGGAAGTGGACAATTAATCTGGGACGTCCCAAAAAGGAATACTGGACAATTAATCCGGGACAGAGGGAGTACTTTTTTTAAAGCTCAATCTACAAAATTGATTAAGGATGATTCTCTTAACAAATTAATTTCAGATTAGTGAACCATAACATCAAACGAAGTTTCCACATCATCAGAACTGATAATCAACAACAATTTCATAGAGTTTGATCTCGAGTTCAATCTTCACTGAAAACCGTGCCCGATTTGAGCACCAGATCAATCTGAGAGGTTATAGCGAAATGTAAAAATATAGATGTGATCAAAATCTCTTCGTGAAACTATCTATAAATTTACAGCTCTTAAATCAAAGAAATTGTAACACCCCGTTTTTCAGTTACGCGTTATTTCGAACGTCATTCGAAATACGAGGCATGTAAGCATATATTTGGATCCCAAATAAAGTTGGAATTGATGTTCTAAAACCTTACCATTAGAAAGGAAATCTCATTACGTTTCCAACGATATTTGATTCATCGAAAACGGAGTTACGGTTTGAAAGTTACGACCAAAACAAGTTCAGAAAACTGAGTTAGTTAATCTGGACGCCGTCCAAGCTTTTTGGACGCCGTCCAAAAGGCCTGACGGGCCAGCTGTGATATTTTGAAGCTTTTAAAAGAGGGTATTTGGGTCTTTTCACTTGAGGGTCGTTTGGGCCATCAAAACTGATCTAAACTCACCCTTATCCTCATTTTCACCCACAAACACTCCCAACCAAACCCTAGAGAGAGAGAGAGGAGTTTCTAGAGAGAGGAAGCTTGGATTAGTGATGAAGGTGGTGATTTTTGCCCAAATTGGAGTGGTTCTTGGTGCTTGTTGGTGATTCTAGCTACTAGAGCTCGTTTTGGTGCTTGAGGTAAATCCTAATCCGAATTGTAGTGTTTGATTTCTTGTTTGAATTAGGGTTTGTGTTAGTTAGAGTTATAAACCCATTTATTGTGAAATTTGGGGGTTTTGGGTAAGATTCATGTAAGTAAGCCTAAATGGGTGACTTAGGGTTTCAATTGATGAAATTATTAGTTTGGACCTTGCATGTGTTGGTTAAACCTTAGAACACTTGTGTTGACTTTATTTTTGGGTGTAAACCCTAATTTAGGTCAAAATGGGTCAAATGGGTATTTTGGGTCAAGTAAGCTTGATTCGGTGTCAAATTAAGTTGTGAGTCGAGTTTTGGTGAATCAAGTATGTAAATACTTGATTTAGGTGTTAATTGATGTTTTGGAAATATAACCACTAGTCGTTAGTGATTATGGGGCGTTTTATGACTTTGGTCAAAATGAGTAATTTGAATTAGGTCAAAATTGAGGATGAAACTAATTGGATTAAGTGAATGTTAAATGCTTTTGTTAAGCGTTAAATGATGTTTTTGGATGTAATTACTCGCGAGAAGTGATTTTGGGTTAAAATGATATTTTTAACATAAGTCAAACATGGTCAAAAGCAATATGGGTCAATATTGCACGTGTTGGGGTTTTGGTGCAATTGGTGTTTGAAATGATTACTACCTAAGTAGTAATATAGTGTTAAGACCTAGGTTTGGTCTAATTGGGGTAAAGTATGATTTTGGGCTAAATTGTACTTTGTTGTGTTGATTTGAATTACCACCCGAAGTGGTAATTGGTTTGTGTCCATTAGGTGTTAAATGGGCGGGTTTTGATGAGCAAGTGTGATCCCTCGGCTAAGGGATGTTTGTGTCGAGTTCTCTTTTAGAGAATGACTATTTATGTGCATATTGTACCTACATGTGATATAGGTAGTTACTTGCTCGGATTTGAGGACGAAGATCATGTTGTACATGACTTGTGCGGGCATTCCTGTGATGACCCGGGAATTTCCGATCAAATTTAAACTTAGTCTTTATATAATTATGACACGATAAGCAAAGTCTATAATGGTGAGTCTCGAAAATGTTGGAACTATGTTCATATAATCAATTGACCTTTGACTAATACCCGACGGTTCACGAACCTGTATGTAAAAATATATATATATATATATATATATATATATATATATATATATATATATATATATATATATATATATATATATAACCTTACATGTAAATAATTATATACAATAAATTAAATATAATAATGAACTACTATGTGATTTAGTTATTATGAAAAATAACTTCAAATAAGAAAAACTTGTTAATTTGAATATATAAGTTATATTGAAGATAAATAATTTCGAACATTAATTGTCAACGACAATATGGTATTAAAATTTATAATGTTATACTTTTAGTTTAATTGTTCCAATATATATAATTAACATATTTATCTACGTAATAAAAATGATATTTAAAAACATAATTTCATACATAGTAGTGAGAATAGTTATGTGACATCTATACATAATTAGTATTATATGTATATTGATAGAATGTATACATATTAAAAATATATATAACAAATAATTAATAACATATAAATAAATGTAACTACAAGATAAAATACAGTTACTGTATTAATGTTATTATTATTGCTTCCATGAATATTAAAACTAAATATTTAATATTAATATCAGTGTTATTGTTATTATTATATGTATTACATAAATATGAAATTTGATATATTAATTACTAGTATTATTATTATTATTATTATTATTATTATTAGAAATTTTGATTATTGATAATATAATTAAGTTTTATAAATATAAAGCAAATATATATGTAATTATATAAAAGTGTCGGTACAGATATAGATATATACAGATATATAGATATATAGATTGTTACAGCTCATGATCTCTGACTCCTTCCACTTTTATATTTGTTTCCTTCTTGTTCTCTGTTCTTCTCCCATCCGTGAGCAGACATCGACACCAGCATCCCTACAAAACTACCTGCAATCAATTGATGATGCTTCAACAGTCATTCAATCACTTTATATTAAATTACTATCAAATTGCAAGTGATTAAACTGAAATTCGAAGAACAAACAGGTTCACTGTTCGCGTAATTTTTTTTTAACAGCTCAAATTCGTTTACATTTTCGAAATGTAAAAATGTGGTGTTGTTAGGATTATTTTGCTCAAACTACCTACAAAATTTCAAGTTCTAATTCATTTTATTGATTGAGAAATTTCGAGTCAAAGAATTGGTTTTCAAAAGTCAATCGTATGAACAATTGTCGAATTCGAGTATGTATGGATGTTATAGATTCAATTGACGATTCCAATAGATTACATGAATGATTTGAAGGGTAGTTAGTGTTGCAACCTTTAACCAAAACGTTATAAAATTCAAAATCAAAATTTTTTTTTTTCATAACCACGACGAACACAGCATCAGCTGTTGGAGTTCTGTTTGTGTTAAAAATTTTTTTTTTTTTACTTCGTGACTGTTATTTGATAATACAGTTATTGGTTATCGTTTCAAAGTTACATCAAACAACAAAATATATTATGTTTTGATTGGAGTCGATGCAAGTTGAAGAGGAAGGAGAAAGAACATAGATCAGATTTATTCAGGTTAAATTTAATAAGATTCATTAGTATTTCGGATAAAGGGCACACCCCAGCTGGTTTTATGGGATGATAGGGTAGCGAGTGTTCTCGGGTTCAATTCCTGCTGGGTGCAAACCTTTTTAAATTAAGCTTATAAGGTAGTCTTTTTATTTCTTATTATTATTATTATTATTATTATTATTATTATTATTATTATTATTATTATTATTATTATTATTATTATTATTATTATTATTATTATTATTGTTATTGTTATTGTTATTATTATTATTATTATACTTATTATTATTATTGTCGCTACTAATACAAAATTATTGATCATTTATTGTTATAGTTGTTATAAAGATTATAATTATTATCATTAGGATTATATCTAAAAGTATTATAATTATCAGTAGTATTATTAGTATTGTTATTAAGTATCATTAAAATTATTATTATTATTACCATTATCCTTTATTAGTAATATAGTTACTATAATTAGTATTATTGTTACTACTTAAATAAGTACCATGAGAAAAGATTATCGTTTACTAATTTTATTATGATTATAGTTACAAACGTGATTTTTATTATTATGAAAATGGTTATAACCTTAAGTGATAGGAACTATAAAAATAGATTACAAATTTAACACGAAGTTTATGCTAAAACTTATTATTACTAACACTGTTATTATTATTATCATTATATTATTAAAGTAAAGGATCATTATATTTAAAAATTATCAAAGTTATGATTTTTATTAAAAACTTCCATTTTTATCAAAAATTAGTAAAGTTATTATCTTAATCATTATTAAAATTAACACTACTATTATTATTAACATTACTGTCATTAGTATTATCATTCTTATCATATTAGTATTATTACGAATAGATATTTTTATAATAATACATTACAATAATATTAATATCACTACATTTGTTTTAAATGATATTAACTAAGCTATATATAAAATATATCAATTAATATATAAACCTATATATACATAAACCCTAATATAACTTAGTATTACCAATATGTTAAAATG
Source organism: Rutidosis leptorrhynchoides (assembly GCF_046630445.1). Classification (NCBI taxonomy): domain Eukaryota; kingdom Viridiplantae; phylum Streptophyta; class Magnoliopsida; order Asterales; family Asteraceae; genus Rutidosis; species Rutidosis leptorrhynchoides. The sequence goes on from NC_092341.1 coordinate 104,054,246, forward strand.
AATATTAGTGATATAAAATATATAAAGTAAATATATTAAATGTATCTATATAACACATAATATAACAAGTATGATTATTAATAATATATATATATATATATATATATATATATATATATATATATATATATATATATATATATATATATATATATATTTATTTATTTATTTATTTGACTACGAATATGTAATGATAAATATGCAAATGATATAGGTTCGTGAATCCGAGGCCAACACTGCATTGTTCAATATAGTCATATGTATTTTTACTACAAAATACATTAGGTGAGTTCATTTAATCCCTTTTTACTCATTCAATTTTTGGGCTGAGAATACATGTAAATGCTTTATTAACTGTTTTACAATATTTATATGCGTGAGTTTCATTTGCTCCCTTTTACTCTTTATATTTTTGGGACTGAGAATACATGCGCTGTTTTTATAACTGTTTTACGAAATAGACACAAGTGATCGAAACTACATTCTATGGTTGGATTATTAAACCGAATATGCCCCTTTTTAGTCTGGTAATCTAAGAATTAGGGAACAGACACCCTAATTGACGCGAATTCTAAAGATAGATCTATCGGGCCCAACAAGCCCCATCCAAAGTACTGGATGCTTTAGTACTTCGAAATTTATATCATGTCCGAAGGAGGATCCCGGAATGATGGGGATATTCTTATATGCATATTGTGAATGTCGGTTACCAGGTGTTCAATCAATATGAATGATATTTTTGTCTCTATGCATGGGACGTATGTTTATGAGAAATGGAAATATGAAATCTTGTGGTCTATTAAAATGATGGAAATGATTATTTATGTTAAACTAATGAACTCACCAACCTTTTAGTTGACACTTTAAAGCATGTTTATTCTCAGGTATGAAAGAAGTCTTCCGCTGTGAAATTGCTCATTTTAAAGATATTACTTGGAGTCATTCATGACATATTTCAAAAGACGTTGCATTCGAGTCGTTGAGTTCATCAAGATTATTATTAAGTCAATTATAGTTAGATATATTATAAAATGGTATGCATGCCATCAACTTTCGATGTAATGAAAGATTGTCTTTTCAAAAACGAATGCAATGATTGTAAAATATATATATATATATATATATATATATATATATATATATATATATATATATATATATATGACATGAAAATAAAATCAAATAGAGATTTTTAACTAGTAAAATTATTACATATACAAATAAAATAATAAACAACTATTAAAATATTATTATTAAAATAAACATTTGATTTACACTATGACATATATATAAGTTTATTACAAAATGATTTTAAAATATAATTATTTTTCCTAATATAAAGATAGTTAAAAATAATTTCATTTATATATATAATTATAATATATTAAAATATATATAAGTTTATTTGTAAGATAATAAACGTGGCAAATAGTTTTTAATAAAAATATTATTTTATTCTAATCAACCAATCATCCATCCCCAATTCATCTGATGGGTTCGTAATCGAATTAATCAATGGAGACGCGCAGAAGGCGATCCCTTCCACCAACCGAATTCACCTCTTTGTGAAGAACCTGATGCATTTACCGGCGAACCTATTCGAAACACCATTTTCACACTCATTTCCAGAGTATTTCGCCACGATTATATTCTATCTAAAATTCTAAACCTTATTCATTCACTCGTTCCGATTGACAATCATCCCGGAATAACATAATAAGTCAACGAACTTCGCGCTCGAATAAGCAAATTGGAGAATATGGTGCAAAATGTACCAGCTTCAGCAACATCACCGGCACCAACAGTACCATCAGTAACAGCACCAGTACCATCAATAATCCATGCTTCAATATCACTATCGGTACTTCGAGTATGATCTTCATTCTACGTATCGTTCTACCTCATTTATCTTCGTTCGACATGGCGAATATGTAATCTCTAAAGTTTTAGAGATTATTTATTCTAGTTCCAACCGAAAACTAAATGAGTTTAATATTATATTAACTCATTAAATCCATGATTACATCTGAAGAAAATATATATGTATATATATTTTCATAAAGATTGTAATTAAAAATTCTTTCGTACAAACTGTTAATGGTGAAAATATTTTAACGGGTAGGTAATACCCGAGGAATATTTAGATTTCACATTAATAAGTTATACTGTACATTCTTCGAATCTGATTCAACAGTCATTTACTATCCTATTTACATTCATCGATATACAAATCCGTTCACATGAAATAACCATTTTCATTCAATTTCATATTTGGATTTTGATCTATCAGAATTCGACAAGTGGCATAATGAAGAAAACATTGAACAAAATAAAATTTGTTAGAAACAAACAAATTAAGTATGAGAAATTCTGTTAAGAATCCACGCTAACAAAATCCTAGCTAACTGTTCCTAGCTAACTGATTACATTTTATTTATCGCAATTTATTTATCGCAATTTATTTATCGCAATTTAAATTCTCGCAATTTTGTTTATCGCCATTTAAATTCTGTTATTTACTTTACGCACTTTATTTATCGTCATTTATTTTCTGTTATTTATTTTACGCACTTTAAATATCGGGACACGTATACAAGATTTTGACATATCATATCGACGCATCTATATATATTATTTGAAATCACCATAGACACTCTATATGTAGTAATGATCGAGTTCTCTATACAGGGTTGAGGTTGATTCTACAATAATATATATAGTTTGAGTTGTGATCGAGTCTGAGACATGTACACGGGTCACGATACGTATTAATTAATTCGAATATTATATATTAAACTATATATGAATTATTGAATTGCTAACTGTGGACTATCAACTATATAATAATAATATTGGACAATTAAAATGAATTAAAATATTGATTATAACATATGAAACTAAACAATTCTTCAAGTTTGCCACTTGAATTCATCTTAAACCTCATTTGTAGCTTGACGATTCCAATCTGCGTTCAAACCTTTTATGATTCTTAAAAACACCTCAATCGTGAGAACGAACCAACCGCACTCCAGCTACGGAAGAAAAGAATGATGAATATAGTTATGTACCTGAAAACACTCTGAACCTGAGTAAACGTTTAACACGTATATATGCTAGATCCTTTGGCATTGTTATTATAGAAAATAACATTGTAGTTTTTTTCTTCAAAATAGTCAATTTTGTCACAGCTTCAACAAGACAACTTCGACTTTTTATTCGAAACAACCTTATTATCACCTTGATTTATATGCTCTTTTATTGTTATCGGGGAACGTTTTATATTCCACCATATTACCAGCAGACGTACCAGCAACCTCGTTGCTTCTTGGCTTAAATCTCTCTGATAAATCATTATATTTATTCATAGAAACCCTATCATATACTCATCCGCATCTTGTAACGAGAACTGCCATACCAACTACCGGGAATCAGCAATCAGTACTTTGAAAACTCACAGCATATCTACATCAACAGTTATATGTATAACATTTATCTCTTAGAAATATGATCTTTCATTCTGAAATTCCGAAAAGCACTCAATCTACAAATCAATACTCTGAATGTTGAAAAAGCTGAATGAAGCAGCAAAAACTGTAGACAACCATAAACGACCTTAAACGTCGAAAGTATGATGATAAAGAATGGATTGTTGGAAACGCTAAATAGAAAATTTAGTACCGAAAAGCGGATTATGTGAAACTATGAAGGAAACCGTGGACAAATCACAAAGAATAAGTTTGACTTCAAAGAATCCAAATAATTCAATGCATACTGAAGTCTTTAGTGAAAATCTTGCTCCTTACTCTAGACCCTTGTGGACAATAGTCTCCATCATCCTCTGATCTTAGATATTCAAAGATATTATCGTATCTTTCATTATAAATATCCTCCATATTTCTGAAGATATTTTCATAACTATTCTTATCTGAAATCATTAATCTCTTCGTGCTATCGGTATTACATCATATAGAAACTGTTAGTCTCTATATTCTGTAAACTTTCAAGCTTAAAATATGAATGTTATTGAAGTAATGATGGGAACTAATGCATGAGTTAGTATAATATAATGACACTTGATCAACGTGATTATATTACAGTAAGTCATGCTGAGTTTCTAAATGGGACATGATGATTCACAGATTATAACGTCATCATGTGTCATGTTACATAACTCTTTCATTCTGATTAACTTCTGAACATATCAAGAAAATATATTCTTGATAGTTCTATTCTCAGTGATTCTGGTAATTTGATAAATCAAATCGTGCTATTACGTTCTTTCTCGTTTAGAACATTAAGTTCATTCGAAACTCCTTACTTATGAATTCTGGACCATTATTCGTTTGGTTTAAAGTCGGGAAAAGAAAAATAAAAGAATGAATCTCCGAAATAGAAATGAGGGGTATAAATTGCAGCAAATAGGAGACAGTATTAACTGTGGATAACAATGATTATTGAAGACAGAAGCAAGGATTTTCAAATATAAGGGAGAATATAAAGCCCAACAACAACACCGAAATTACAAACCGTGGATATCAGTGCGTATAGCAATATAAAGACACGAGAGGATTATAAATACAATAATCCCTAGAGCATAGTAGAAATAAACAGATTCATCCTGTGGAAGTTGGAAAAGGAGAATGATTGTTACGACAGTCAGGATAAGGACAAGGATCAGAACTGGATAAAGCATTTTCACAATCTTTTGGTTGTATGAACTAAGAAAGAAAGTATAAGAATGGTGAGAATAATGGAACTGAAAAAGTGTAATTTATAATAGGAATATCAGACAGAGTAATCGAGGCAGATCACCGTATTTAATTATAGAAATCCAAATTCCATCATTCACCGAAGAATTAAATCTTTTAGATTTCGAGGATTTTCTTTAAATCCCTTGAATTCCGGAATTCAACCAAGACAACGTCAAAAGATTAGACACACCTTATTTTCTAAATTCAACCGTGACTACGTCAAAAGTTAAATCTCTATCTCAATCTTTTATGATAGCTTCATTCGTGCTCTTCGAATAATTGAATTATTTTTTTTATTTTTTATTTTTTTTATTTTTATCCATATTACTCAATGATGATAAAACTCAAATTTATCAACTCATATGCGTCATGAAAACATTCTTATTGTTAGCTATGACGACCTCGATCAAATTTCGGATCAAATTTCTTTAACGGTAGGTACTGTGACGACCCGGAGATTTCCAACCAAATTTAAACTTAATCTGTAAATGTTTTCGACACGATAAGCGAAGTCGGTAATGTTGAGTCACCAAAATTTTGAATTGTTTCATACATTCATGTAACTTCGACCATTGCCGACGATTCACGAACCATTATTTATAAATAAATACATATGTGTATATAAATGTAAGTATATATAATAATTGGAATTAAATGTAAGTAAAAATACAGAATAATTAAGTTACTATTAAAATAAATAATATATACATATAAATTCTAAACATGAGTAATATTAGATATATTAAATTATAAATAGTAAAGATTTAATAAGTTACTGTATAATTGATATTATATAATTAGTAAACATGATACAATAAATAAATTGTAAAAGTAATTATAAGGTAAACGTATAATTATTAATATCGTTATTAGTACTTTCATGGTGATTAAAGATAAATGCTAATATTAAACATTGTTATTAGTAAAGATTATAAATTTAATTATTATTATGGTTATTAAAAGTATTATTAATGTGACTACAAAAAAATTAACATCTTATTAAAGGTTGTTACTAATATTATTTTTACTAGTATTATTATTAATATTATCTTTATTGTTAACATTACTAGTTTTGCTAATCAATAATATTAGTATTATTAATAATTTTATGTTTCCTTAATATGTAAAATACATAAATAATTAGATATATAAATAAGTAGATACAGATATATACATATATATTAGTATGGTTAAATACAAATATATAATAGGAAATTAGTTTTTATTTTAAAGATAATTATTATTATTATTAATACATTTATTATTAATACTTATTAATCCAAATAACTACAAAAGCTGTTATAAATCATTGTTCTTTGCTGTACAATCTGTCAATCTAATTGAAATCAATATCACAGATAAGTCAAAATCTGTTAACTATCCACTTCAAGTTTTATTTTTATTTTTTTTAATTTGATTTCTGTCCTTGGAGAATAAAAGCTGTCGACACAGAAGAATTATAAAAAGAACGAGTTATCAATATTATTTGGAAAATCACTCAACACTTTATTTCCATTATCACTTACAATCATTTTCAATTTTCAATTTATTGATTTAACAGAAAGATAAAACTGAAACCAGTTCCATCTCTGTTTCTTGTTCTTTTTTTTGAAAGCTCAAATTCAAGATTTATTTCAAAATGTAAAATTGCAATGTTATTAGGAATCGTTTATACAATCTATCTGCAAAGTTACAGGTATTAATTTTTAAAATCAAGAACGAATTTGGAAGTCAAAGTTTGTGTAATAAAAAGTCAAACTCTGTTCTTCAAACAAATTGAAGATTTATAAAACGTTTCTGTTGAAATTAACAATTGAGAAAGTTTCTAATGATTCCTTGAAACAAAATTCGTGTAGAAACCTTCGTCTAAAACTTCCTAAAAATCGAAATTTGAGTTTGGGTTTATTTTTTTTTCGTACGTACAGCAGCAATATATATATATATATATATATATATATATATATATATATATATATATATATATATATATATATATATATATATATATATATATATATATATATATATATATATATATATATATATTTTTTTTTTTTCATTTTAGTTATTCTCTCAATTCAATTAATTACAATTAATTGTTTTCTGTTTTGTATACTGAGTCCAAGAATCGTTATGTTATAAAGGGTTTAATTAATTGGTTCGTTTATGAATGATGAGGAAGAAGGAATATGAAACAGAAATAATACAGTTTAAGTATAATACAGTTGAGAGGTTAAACAAAAAAGATAGGAATAGAGGGACGGTTAGGTTGCTAGCGGGGGAGCGAGAGGTCACGGGTTCGAGTCCCAGCAGCTGCGATATTTTTTTAGACTACACATCAAAGGTTGTTACCCTTTATTTTTACTATTATTGTTATTTGTATTATTATTATTATTACCAATTATTGTCGTTATTATTATTATTAATACTAGTAATATGTTTATTAGGATAATTAAAAGTAATATCATTATGGTTGTTACTAAATATAACTATTATTATTATTAACATAATTAGGAAAGTTATTGTTATTATTATTATAAATATAAATATATTATCATTACTATTATGATTATGATTATTGTTATTATTATTATTACTAATATTATTAGTATCATTGTTATTATAAATTATTATTGTTATAGTTAGTGTTATTGTTATTATTGTTATTATTAGTATTATAATTAGTATTACTATGATCATATTTATGGTTATGAATAAATAAAAATAGTTATTAGTTAAAGTTATATATATATACAGATTATAAATGCAAATACGATTTTAAAGATGATTATACTTGTAATTGAATAAGGATTTAAAATGAAATATTATTATTATTAATATCATTATATTATTATTATTACTATTAATATTACTATCATTAAAAATTAAATACTTGTATTATTTTATGATTGATAACATCATTATTAGTATTATTACTAGTATTATAATTCTTATTAGTAATAAAATTATCATTATAAGTACCATAATCATCATCATTATTATTATTATTATTATTATTATTATTATTATTATTATTATTATTATTATTATTATTATTATTATTATTATTATTATTATTATTATTATTATTATTATTATTATTATTATTATTATTATTATTATTATTATCATTATCATTATAAGTATGACTATTTATATTATAATGAGTACTACTAAAAGGTAATTACTAATGTCATTATTATAAATATCATTATTAATATCATTAACATAATTATTAACAATAATACCTTATTTAGTAATATTAAGTATTGCGATTATTATCATTTTTATCAATATTAATATAATCGTCATATTACTAAAATTACTATTTTTAACAAACAAATGATATATACATATATATAAAAATATATTTAATACATATAACATAACAACATTACTAATTTTATATACAAAATGAATATATGAGACGTATATATATATATTATTAATATAAAATTGATATAATTAGTAAATTATATATATATATATATATATATACATATATATATATATATATATATATATATATATACAAACTTATTCGATTACAAATATGTATATTAATAAATATACAACTGATATAGGTTCGTGAATCCGAGGATAACCCTGCATTGTTCAATATAGTCATATGTATTTTTACTACAAAATACATTAGGTGAGTTTCATTTGCCTTTTTACTCATTACATTTTTGGGCTGAGAATACATGCAAATTCTTTATTAACTGTTTTACAATATTTATATGCGTGAGTTTCATTTGATTCCCTTTTACTCTTTACATTTTTGGGCTGAGAATACATGCAAATGCTTTATTAACTGTTTTACAATATTTATATGCGTGAGTTTCATTTACTCCCTTTTACTCATTACATTTTTGGGCTGAGAATACATGCACTGTTTTAATAACTGTTTTACAATATTTATATGCGTGAGTTTCATTTGCTCCCTTTTTACCCTTTATATTTTTGGGATGAGAATACATGCGCAATTTTTATAAATGTTTTTACGAAATGGACACAGGTAATTGAAACTACATTCTGTGGTTGAATTATCGAAATCGAATATGCCCCTTTTTATTAAGTCTGGTAATCTAAGAATTAGGGAACAGACACCCTAATTGACGCGAACTCTAAAGATAGATCTATCGGGCCCAACAAGCCCCATCCAAAATACCGAATGCTTTAGTACTTCAAAATTTATATCATGTCCGAAGGAGGATCCCGGAATGATGGGGATATTCTTATATGCATATTGTGAATGTCGGTTACCAGGTGTTCAATCCATATGAATGATATTTTTGTCTCTATGCATGGAACGTTTATTTTATGAGAATTGGAAATATGAAATCTTGTGATCTATTAAAATTATGAAAAGATTGTTTAATGGTAAACTAATGAACTCACCAACCTTTTGGTTGATACTTTAAAGCATGTTTATTCTCAGGTATGAAAGAAATCTTCCGCTGTGCATTTGCTCATCTTAGAGATATTACTTGGAGTCATTCATGACATATTTCAAAAGACGTTGCATTCGAGTCGTTGAGTTCATCAAGATTATTATTAAGTCAATTATAGTTAGATATGTTATGAAATGGTATGCATGCCGTCAACTTTTGATGTAATGAAAGATTGTCTTTTCAAAAACGAATGCAATGTTTGTAAAATGTATCATATAGAGGTCAAGTACCTCGCGATGTAATCAACTGTTGTGAATCGTTTATAATCGATATGGACTTCGTCCGGATGGATTAGGACGGGTCTTCACAGTTGGTATCAGAGCGGTGGTCTTAGCGAATTATTTATATAATATTAAAATATATAAATAATTTAATATACAAATTCTATGTATACAATAAAAGTCTTATTAGAAATATTATATTAAATATAGATAATTTGTTGTTGTTGTTTTTGGTAAGTTTATAATAAATTATTATTCATGAAATATAATATTGTTGTTGTACCTAATTGTTAACCTGGCTCTGATACCAACTGTAGAGACCCGTCCTAATCTATCCGGAAAAAGTCCATATCGATTACAAACGATTCACAATAGTTGGTTACATCGCGAGGTACTTGACCTCTATATGATACATTTTACAAACATTGCATTCGTTTTTAAAAGACAAACTTGCTTTACATCGAAAATTGACGACATGCAAATCATTTCATAATATAATCAACTATAATGGACTAAATAATGATCTTGATGAACTCGACGACTCGAATGCAACGTCTTTTGAAATATGTCATGAATGACTCCAAGTAATATCTTTAAAATGAGCAATTGCACAGCGGAAGAATTCTTTCATGCCTGAGAATATACATGCTTTAAAGTGTCAACCAAAGGGTTGGTGAGATTCATTAGTTTAACATAAATAATCATTTCATAATTTTAATAGACCACAAGATTTCATATTTACATTTCTCATAAACATACGTCCCATGCATAAAGACAAAAATATCATTCTTATGGATTGAACACCTGGTAACCGACATTCACAATATGCATATAAGAATATCCCCATCATTCCGGGATCCTCCTTCGGACATGATATAAATTTCGAAGTACTAAAGCATCCGGTACTTTGGATGGGGCTTGTTGGGCCCGATAGATCTATCTTTAGAGTTCGCGTCAATTAGGGTGTCTGTTCCCTAATTCTTAGATTACCAGACTTAATAAAAAGGGGCATATCCGATTTCGATCATTCAACCATATAATGTAGTTTCAATTACTTGTGTGTATTTTGTAAAACAGTTATAAAAACAGCGCATGTATTCTCAGTCCCAAAAATATATATTGCAAAAGCATTTAAAAAGGGATTACTGAAACTCACCTAATGTATTTTGTAGTAAAAATACATATGACGACATTAAAAAACTGAACAATACAGGGTTGGCCTCGGATTCACGAACCTATATCATTTGTATATTTATTAATACACATATTTGTAATCGAACAATTTCATATATTATACTTTATATATCATTTATTTAATTTGTATATATATTTGAAAATGATTATTATTTATATAGTTTTATGTATGTACATATATATATATATATATATATATATATATATATATATATATATATATATATATATATATATATATATATATATATATATGTAAATATATATATTAAAAATACCTAATTATTATATATGAATAATTACATAAAGACTGTTAATATAATATACTCATATGTAATATTACTTATAACTATAATTTTATATACCTAATAATATAGTAAATAAAAGTTGTATTTGGTTACAACGTTATTATTAATAGTAGCATAAAAAAATCATAGTAATAACAATAGTGATATTAATAATAATCATACTTGTAACAATATTGATTTTTATTGTTAATGATAGTCATGATACTGATTTTAGTAATTACATAATAATAATACAAAACATATTCATGATAATAATATTAAAGTTTTGAATTTAATTTTAATATCATAATTAATACTTACAATTATAGTCATAATAATAGATATAATACTAATAATAACAATATTGATAATTATAACAATAATCAAGTTAATGATAATACTAATGATAATAATTATAACAACAATAATAATAACAATAATAACAATATTAAAGATTTTTAGTCTTTGTAAAACTACCTCAAAATGTCCAAAAAAAAAATAGTTGCCACCAGCGAGACTCGAACCCATGACCTCCCGCTAATCAACACTCCCCTTAACCATCTGTTCTAAGTTATCTTTCTAATTAATTACACCACCTAAATTGATATATCTATTATCTATCTGTGTAAATTCTTTATCTTCTTCAAAACTCAGACAACCCAAAACCATCCATCATACTCGTGATTTATAAATTGGATTAATACTTTCCAACAAAAATACGATCGATCTGATTATATCATGGAACTGCTTGAGAAGAAAACAAAATATAAAGATGAAAAAAAAACAGAAAAATCGCTGCACTGCAGCTCGTCAAGAGAAAAAAAATAACTTTAATTTTTGATTTTTAGGAGTTTTTAGATAAAAATTATATCATGAAAAAGTTTCTAAATCACCTCTATAATCTTTCTAGATACACAATTGAATTAGAAACTTCGACATGGTTATGAATTTTTGTGATAAACTGAACGTTGACTTTTTTATGAAAAACCTTTGACCTCAAAATTAAAAGTTGTTAGATGGAATTGGATCTTGAAAACTTACAGAAAGATTACATAGGCGATTTCCAACAAAGTTGCATTTTTAGATTTTTGAATTACATTCGAAATCGAGTAATGGGTAAAAGCTTTGAGCCGAGAAGCAGAGGGGGTTTCTTTTCTTTTCTTTTTTTTATAAGATTTCAGTTTCTAAGGTTATGAGTTACAAGTAACGAATTTGTAATTGAATGCTGTTGATGATTGAATGATTTCTGTAGTAATTGAGTGATCTAGCTTGTCTTCTAGCTTCAAGGTGGTTGACACCCAATACTTGGACAAGAACAAGAAGACAGAAGAAGTAAAAATAAAATAAATAATTCTGCTGGGTTTAGCATATATCACGGATATATGTATCTGTGTAATATACTTTATATTTAATTTAATATATATTAGTAATTAATATATTAATAACAATATTACAATTAATAATAATAATTAATAAAACTGATTTGATCTGATTAGAAATGCTGATATATAAATATAACTTAATTATTCATAATATGATATAGCTTGTTATTAATTATAAAAGTACTAATAAATTAATAATAATAATATTGATAATGATAAAAATGATAATTTGATAACATGATAATTTTATCAATAATAATAATGATAAACATGATAATACTAATAATAATAATAATAATATAACATATTACATGTATCAAATCTGTTATTAATAATAATAATGAACGTATTAAAAATTTTAATATATTAATTATATTCAAATTTGTAATCTAATATAATATCATTTATTATTTATGTAAGATTATGTTATATGATGACATTTACTGAACAGTTGAAATTTAATTATTATATATATATATATTTAATAGAAATCATATATAGTTTCATAATAATATATACTGAATATTTAATATTTACATAATTCCATATATAATAGTATGTAGTTGTGTTTGCATATTAGTTACTTCATGTAAATATGAATACATTAATAATGTTATATATATATAACCATTATATATCTATTTACTATATTATATTATTTCATATTAGAAATATGTATTAAAAGTTTCAACACAATATTTATATATCTTATATATATATATATATATATGTATAATAAAATATATATATTATAATAATTATGTATAAAAATCATATACATCTATATATAAATTCATTTTAATAACGATGTAATTACTTCGTATATTACTTTACATTTCTCATTTCAAATGATTAAATTGTATCTTATTAATTCAAATTAATATATATATATATATATATATATATATATATATATATATATATATATATATATATATATATATATATATATATATATATATATATATATATATATATATATATATATATATATATATATATATATATATATATATATATATTAACAACAATTGATTCGTGAATTGTCGGGAATAGTCAAAGGGTAATCGATTACATGAACAAAGTTTAAAAATTTTGAGACTCAACATCATAGACTTTGCTTATCTGATTTATGCATTCTATTAATAACTTACATATATTTATTTTATATATCTTACTTATTATAAAAATAATAATAGAGTTAAGTTATGTATATATATTAAATATATTTTTATGTAACTAATATGTATTTGGTTAAAATAATACTAATAAATAAAAAAATCGTAATATCTTTATAATAATAATAGCAGTAGTTATAATAGTACTAATACTCATTTTAAAAGTGATGATAATAATAACACTGATAATAATAATGTTAATAAAATTAATAATTTTTGTAATTGCATATTATTAATACTTATGATAATATAAATAATAATACCTATAGTCATATCAGTGGTAGTAATAATAATCTTCTTATTAATTTTAATGATGATAATAATATTTTATAGTATAATAGTTATAGTAATACTTAACTTATTAATATAAATAATAGTAATTATGTCAATCTTATTACTAATGTTAATCCTAATAATAATAATAAATATAATTGTTCGATTACAAATATGGGTATTAACAAATATATAAATGATATAGGTTCATGAATCCGAGGCCAACCCTACTTTTGTTCAATATCGTCGTATGTATTTTTACTTCAAAATACATTAGGTGAGTTCATTTGCTCCTTTTTATCCTTTATATTTTTGAGACTGAGAATACATGCGCTGTTTTTATAACTGCTTTATTAAATTCTTTTGAAATATATTTTAAACTGTGAATACATGAAATGCTTTTATAAATTTTTGACGAGATAGACACAAGCAAAACATTCCTCGAATGAATTATTATGCAGACAGAAGTTCTGCGGATTATTGTTGAATTATGTGGACATGATAATTGCCACCATTGAATTATGTGGACATGATAATTCCCACCGTTGAATTATGTGGACATGATAATTGCCACCATTGAATTATGTGGACATGATAATTGCCACCAATTGATATGAATGTTATGTATCGAGAGAATGATTTTATACACAGGTTATGTGTATGTTATTTTTGTGCACGAGATATGTGTACGATTACTAAGATTTATGAAAGATGATTTCGTACACGATACAGGTGTACTGTATTTAAAAGATATCGCATGTACATTACAGGTGGGTATAGGATTCGGGCCCATTTGTACCATGCAGGATTTAAATTTTGTGGTCTATCAAAAAGATGAATTTTATTGTTTTATGATAAACCTATGAACTCACCAACCTTTTGGTTGACACTTGAAAGCATGTTTATTCTCAGGTATGAAAGAAACCTTCCGCTGTGCATTTGCTCATTTTAAAGACATTACTTGGAGTCGAGCATCGCAATGGAACCAGATGTTGGTGACTTCGTCCAGATGGATTAGGACGGGGTATGACATGTGGTATCTGTAGGGATTTAACAAGTTTCAATATCCTTAAAACCATTTATTAGTAAGCTTGCGGAAGCGTGTTAATATGAGTATGTTTAGCCGTTTAAGAACTTGTTAATCATTCAACCATTTAAATGTAAATCCCATGGATCAAGTTGTGAAATAATACTTACTAATTAACAAGAAAGGATAGTGTTTATACCTCCTCAAAACAAGTTTGAGGGTTCTTCAAAATGAGCAGAAAGTTTGAAGGAGATGATGATGAAATGAGCTCCTAACTTGAACCTTCAAGTGTATAGAACCCTAAGCTCTTGTACTCCAACACCACCCTTAATCTTGGCAATACTTTGGAACCTTTAAACCCTTGTTAACTAAGCTAGAAAACCAGTTTTCTGCCTTGATAAAATTCGAACAGCAGCAGCCTGGTGCAGCTCAAAATGATGATGAATGTGATGAATATTAGCTTCTAACTTGAAGCCTCAAGTGTTGCATACCCCAAGCAATAACCCCAACACCTTTGTAATTAGTTAGGATTTAATTGACACTAGATGCAAGCTTGCAAAACCAAAATTTGAACTCCTCTTTTGAGCAAAAAAAGGCCACGGCCAGCAGGTAGAAAAAAGGAGACTGTTTTGAGCAGTTTTTTTTTAAGCTATTGCATCTATGTTTTCACTTGGAAGAAAGTGGTCAAGCCTTGGTACAAGTATATAGCATGCACCTATGGGATTGTGTAATTGAAAGCATCAAAGAAACAAGCATGGGTGAAGTCCTTGGAGTCCCAAAAAAAACTGCCCATTACTTATATTTATAATAAATTTATAAAACTTATTCAAAGTTATATAAAACTTGTTATAAATATAATGCTTTTGTTAAGTTTCTTTTATTTCATAAACCATTTTATAAAATATAACACAACTTAATTATTTAAACCAATAAATAATTAAATATAAATTATCCAAATAATTTATCCCAAGTGATAATATTTCAGAAACCCGATTTTCTAAAATCCAAGTGTCGCGAATTTATTTAACGAACCAATCGTTAAGTTTAAATCGTATAAGGTGTCGGTAAGCTTGTTATTGGGTATGACCCGACTTGGATCATAACATGTTAGCCACATTAATTTGATATATCTCTCGGGCATACGGAAAACCTACAATCTCCCACTTGCACGAGAAACATAGGAAATTAATGTAAGTGATGGATACCACCTAACTACTGTCCATCACCCCCAACATGTTATGACTTTGTGCCATTCAATAACATCATCCCTTTCGAGTCCCATCTCGAATATGAATAGGTGAATCTTTCATTATATCCTTTCATCCTAGATGTCATGTTAAATCCAAGAGATACAGAATGATCACTCTCTTCTAGATTTAACTTTTCAGGCCTTAGACATCTGACTCTCAACGAATAAGAGGGACAAATTCCATCTTGACTACATACGTCCTAAATATACACCTTGTATTATGCCTGAGCTCTTCCTTATAAACTACCATATTTCAGAATAGTGAAGGAAAGAATCAAGGTACAATACTTGGTAAATATCCGAACCCAATATGTATCTCAGGTCAGAGGATACGATGATATTCTCCTTTACTCAAGATTACATGTGATCAACCACAAAGGCTCCATTTAGTAAATCTTGAGAGCGGGTCTTCCAATATTTGTATCCCACAAATATCTATGAACCTTGGTTGCAACCTTGCCCCACATTCATCCTGAATGTATACCAATCCAAGTTCATAATAGTCTAAACCTCACACTTGTTCCCACAAATGTGATCGACTACGGAAATTTAGAATAATTGCTTATTCATGGATGAAATATGCAAAATAGGAACATAACTCAAATAAATTAACACCATAGTTATATTGATGAGTTTGAATAATTTCGTTCTGGTACAATACTTAAAACAGATCATGACCAATCACTAGAATATCGAAGCCCTAATGCACAAACATGCCCTTGATGTTTTGCACCATGTAAGAGCTTCGTGAGAGGATCCGCTATATTAAGATCTGTATGAACTTTGCGAATACATATCTTTCCCTTTTCAACTTCATCCCTTATGTAGTTTAATCTCCGCTCAATGTGACGGGTCTTTTGGTGAGCACGAGGTTCTTTGATTTGAGTAATCGCACCCTCGTTGTCACAAAAGATCTCAAGAGGGTCCTGAATGGAAGGGACTACTCCTAAGTCGTCGATGAATTTCTTCATCCATGCAGCTTCCTGAGCTGCCAATGAGGCGGCAATGTACTCCGACTCTGTAGTGGATAAGGCAACAACATCCTGTTTTGAACTCTTCCAAGAGACCGCACCTCCGTTTAACGTGAAGACATAACCAGATTGTGATCGAGAATCATCTCGATCAGTTTGGAAACTCGCGTCCACGTAACCTTTTACAGCGAGTTCCTCCTCACCAGACCCATATATCAGAAACATATCCTTAGTCCTCCTAAGGTATTTCAATATACTTTTGACAGCAATCCAATGACTGTTTCCTGGGTTATTCTGGTATCTGCTTGTCAGGCTAAGAGCGCATGACACATCCGGTCTAGTGCATATCATTGCATACATGATTGACCCAATAGCAGATGCGTACAGGACTTTCTTCATTCTCTCTTGTTCATCTTTCGTGGTAGGACACTGAGATGAACTGAGAGGCGTTCCTCTTTGAATAGGTACCAAACCTTTCTTAGAGTTGTCCATCTTGAACCTTTTCAAGATCTTTTCAATGTATGCACTTTGATTCAAACCTATCAGTTTCTTGGATCTATTCCTGTAGATCCCAATCCCCAAAATGTATTGTGCTTCTCCAAGATCCTTAATGGAGAAGCATTTACTTAGCCAAGTTTTAACTCCTTGCATTGCCGGAATATCATTTCCAAATAACAGTATATCATCCACATATAGTACAAGGAACATGATAGTGCTCCCACTAGCTTTCTTGTATACACAAGCTTCATCACCATTTTTAATGAAGCCAAATTTCTTGGCCTCCTCATTAACACGATGATTCCACATTCTAGATGCTTGTTTCAATCCGTAGATTGACTTCTTTAACTTGTATACCTTTTTAGGATATTTCGGATCAACAAAACCCTCAGGCTGAACCATATAGACATCTTCCTCAAGATGTCCGTTTAGGAAAGCGGTCTTGACATCCATCTGCCATATTTCATAATCATAATGAGCAGCAATGGCAAGTAATATCCAAATAGACTTTAGCATCGCCACAGGCGAAAAAGTTTCATCATAGTCAACCCCTTGAGTTTGAGTGAAACCTTTTGCTACAAGTCTAGCTTTATATGTATCCAAGTTTCCATGTATGTCGGTTTTCATTTTGAACAGCCATTTACAATCAACTAGCCTAGAGCCAGGAGGTTGCGCAACAAGTTCCCAAACTTGGTTGTCATACATGGATTGCATCTCAGCGTTCATGGCTTCCTGCCATTTATCTTTATCAATCCTTGATAAAGCATCTTGGTAGTTTATTGGTTCATCCAAATCAACCACATAGCAACCATCCATGAGAAACCCATATCTCTCAGGAGGATTACTAATCCTACCAGAACTGCGAACGTCTTGTGTATTCTGATCATCCATCTGATCACTCTCAACATTTTCATGTTGAGTGCTAGTGTCAGCCAATTGTGTATCATCTACTTGATCTTGAACCTCTTCAAGATCTATCTTCCTTTCACTTTTGCCTTCCATTAGGAACTTAGTTTCAAGGAATTCAGCCTTCCGAGCAACAAATACATTCTACTCGGAAGGATCATAGAAATAGTATCCCATATCATCCTTGGGATATCCTATGAAGATACACTTCGTGGATCGAGCATTCAACTTATTAGGGACGTAACGCTTAGGGTAAGCTTCACATCCCCATACCTTTAAGTATGATAGAGATGGAGGTTTTCCAAACCACATCTCATGAGGTGTTCGTTCCACTTTCTTGGTTGGGGCCATATTTAAAATACGAGCCGCTGAGCATAGACAATAACCCCAGAATGATAGAGGTAACGAGCTTCTAGCCATCATAGATCGAACCATATCCATTAGGGTTCGGTTCCTCCTTTCGGAAACTCCATTAAGTTGTGGTGTCCCGGGTGGAGTAAGTTGCGAGATAATCCCACAACTTCTAAGATGATCTTGGAAAGCATCGCTTAGGTATTCACCTCCTCTATCGGTACGAAGTACCTTGATTGTCTTATTGAGTTGATTTTGTACTTCGTTTTGATATTCTTTGAATGCTTCAAAAGTTTCGTCCTTATGTCTTAACAAGTAGACATATCCAAAACGACTGAAGTCATCAATGAAAGTAACGAAGTATTTTTCACCATTCCTAGCTATGGGCTTAAAGGGTCCACATACATCCGAATGTATTAATCCCAATAAGTCCTTAGCCCTTTCATAGGTCCCTTTGAAAGGTGCTTTAGTCATTTTGCCTTGTAAACAAGATTCACATACATCAAACGAATCCATCTCATTTGATTTCAAGAGTCCATTCTTTTGAAGTGTACGCATTCGGTTCTTGTTTATGTGACCAAGGCAACAATGCCATAAGTAGGAATCACTCAAATCCCTTTTGAGTTTCTTGGTGCTAGTATGGTATATTGAGCTACTAGATGATGTGTCATCCTGAACCAATTCATAAATTCCATTTGAAGGCGAAGCCTTAAAATAGAATACATTATCTAAATAAATGTGGATATCATCATTAACAAAATTAAGATAAAAACCACATTGTTTTAAACGGGAAACTGAAATAATGTTTCGACATAAATCCGGTGCATACAAAACATTGTTCAAAATAAGTTCCAAACCACTTGGAAGTTTTAATACAAAGTCTCCTTAAGCCTTCACTTGCACTTTGGCTCCATTACCCATAAAGAGACTTGATGTTCCCGTTTGCTTGCTACTTCTTTTGAACCCCTGCAAAGAATTGCAAATGTGAGTTCCACATCCAGTGTCTAATACCCATGTATTAGAAGAAGTAATACTAAGCTCTATATATACCATATATATGTTACCTGAGGATTGCCCCGCATCCCTCTTTTCCTTTAACTCCTTAAGGTAGACCGGGCAATTGCGTTTCCAGTGACCCATTTCACCGCAACCGAAGCACGGGTCTTCCTTGGGGTTTGCTTGTCCGGCAACCTTTTGCTTCTTGTTCTTGTTTTTGGTTGGGGTAACCATCCTCCCCTTTCCCTTGCCTTGATGGGCGGGTCCTTTCCTCTTAGCCGCCTTTGGCTTAGAGGTGTTGTTACCTTTGGACCCACCATCATTGATCATTAGCACGGGTGAAGCCCTTTTACCCATGCTAGTTTCGGCCGTCTTTAACATGCCATGAAGTTCGCCAATGGTCTTATCCATTCCATTCATATTGTAATTAATTACAAATTGGTCAAACCTCTTTGACAAGGAGTTTAGGATAAGATCGGTGGCTAGCTCTTTGGATATGTTGAGATTAAGACGGTTAGCGCGATCAATAAGGCTTTTCATTTTTAGGACATAAGATGAGACGGATTGGGTGTCATCCATACGACATGCATGTAGCGCTCGAACCGTTTCGAAGCGCTCGACACGTGCTTGTTGAAGGAACATCTCCTTCAATTGCGTAATCATGTCATATGCACTATGATGCTCGAAATCCTTTTGGAGTTCGGGTATCATAGTCCCAAGCATTAGGCAAGCAACTTGTACCGAATCGGTGCAATATTTATCATAGTAAGCCATGCCCTCTACATCTTCCTCGTCCGGTTGGTCGGGAATAGGGTCCTCTAACACATACGCCCTGTCCTCAAGTTTGAGGACAATTCTTAAATTACGGAACCAATCCATAAAATTCGTATGGTTGAGTTTGTCTTTCTCGAGGAGAGACCTTAACGATAGGTTGTTCATGTTAATAGGTGCGTTTGGAATGTTGTTGTTGTTATTGGCGGCCATCTACAAAATTAACAAAGTTCGTTTAAGTATCGATTTTAATTTAACATTCAATACCCTTTAAATCAAATTGAATTATTAAATTCTAGAATCCAACGGTAAACCAAATTTTGGTTAGGTGACCTTTATCCCGCAATTTGATTTAGCTAGGTAGTCAATAAATGACAATTGCAATCCATTTGCAACTTCTAGAGTATGGGATCATGCAATCCTTTTGTATGGCATATTTATCCCATCAACGCCTATTTGTTCCTCATGCTTCGGTGACCCTAAGTTCATGATTCCCAAATCAAGTCGTCCTACTTGTATATACTTGTAAATTTAACATACAAGTGGTTAGGTGACCTTTATCCCACAAGCATGCGAAATTTACCTTAATCATATTAGTTTGCTCATAACGGTTAGGTGACCTTTATCCCATCATGAGTTCCCTAATACTTTTAAGTGTCACACAATAGGATGGCGTTAAACTTGTTTACCTTGTATGTAAAAGGGATTTTAAGTTTTTGTTAATTCTAGTTTGAGAAAACTTTTATGCCATACACCAACATGCATTTAGTGTATGGTACTTATGAAAAACCAATTTCATGTCTTGTAATTGAGCCAATTACTTGATATAAACCATTTTATATACGTTATCCTTTTCTTGTTCTTAATAACCATTTATTAAGGTTTTTGGTTGCCTTTTTCAATTTAACCATTTAAATTGCCGTTTTGCATGTCGTTAATACGTCTAATTTAACCAATTAAATTTTCGTTTTGTTTGTTGTTAATTTTTGTGATTAATTTGTTGCAATCAAACATACAATCCATAAACATACAAACAACTACACATGCAAAATAAGTATGTTCACAATCTAGCCATTTTGGTGGACATTTGTTTAGCCGAAAACAAATGTCACCGGGTAAGGGTTAATCATACAAAGTAGGAGATTTCAAATCTCCCACTTAATCTTGCATCCATATGCTCCTTGTGTTCTTCAAGTCTTCATCACCTTGTATCTTCATTTTTACAAAATATGTATCCTAATACATTTTATCTAGAAAATGAAATTACAACCTATTCTATTTTACATACCAAATATAAAATGAATTACATAACCAAATGAAATAATTATTACAAACCAATTGAACAATTATTACATGCCATTGAATAATTATTATTACAAACCAAATGAATATAACAAATCAACCAAATATAGCATGCAATCAACACAAGGTCAAGGCATAGATTGTGAACTTCAACATGCAACCAAATATGAACCAAATGGAAGAGCCCAAATCAACTTTTGGAACCTAACCAATTCGGCATTAAACATAAACCCACCCAAATCCAACAATTTTTGCATTCTTCTTTCATGCATGTACTTAGAATGCAAAGTTGATGGGTTTTAAAACAACAATTCGAAGCATATTTCAACAACTTCGGCTCTAGATACCATTGTAGGGATTTAACAAGTTTCAATATCCTTAAAACCATTTATTAATAAGCTTGCAGAAGCGTGTTAATATGAGTATGTTTAGCCGTTTAAGAACTTGTTAATCATTCAACCATTTAAATGTAAATCCCATGGATCAAGTTGTGAAATAATACTTACTAATTAACAAGAAAGGATAGTGTTTATACCTCCTCAAAACAAGTTTGAGGGTTCTTCAAAATGAGCAGAAAGTTTGAAGGAGATGATGATGAAATGAGCTCCTAACTTGAACCTTCAAGTGTATAGAACCCTAAGCTCTTGTACTCCAACACCACCCTTAATCTTGGCAATACTTTGGAACCTTTAAACCCTTGTTAACTAAGCTAGAAAACCAGTTTTCTGCCTTGATAAAATTCGAACAGCAGCAGCCTGGTGCAGCTCAAAATGATGATGAATGTGATGAATATTAGCTTCTAACTTAAAGCCTCAAGTGTTGCATACCCCAAGCAATAACCCCAACACCTTTGTAATTAGTTAGGATTTAATTGACACTAGATGCAAGCTTGCAAAACCAAAATTTGAACTCCTCTTTTGAGCAAAAAAAGGCCACGGCCAGCAGGTAGAAAAAAGGAGACTGTTTTGAGCAGTTTTTTTTTAAGCTATTGCATCTATGTTTTCACTTGGAAGAAAGTGGTCAAGCCTTGGTACAAGTATATAGCATGCACCTATGGGATTGTGTAATTGAAAGCATCAAAGAAACAAGCATGGGTGAAGTCCTTGGAGTCCCAAAAAAAACTGCCCATTACTTATATTTATAATAAATTTATAAAACTTATTCAAAGTTATATAAAACTTGTTATAAATATAATGCTTTTGTTAAGTTTCTTTTATTTCATAAACCATTTTATAAAATATAACACAACTTAATTATTTAAACCAATAAATAATTAAATATAAATTATCCAAATAATTTATCCCAAGTGATAATATTTCAGAAACCCGATTTTCTAAAATCCAAGTGTCGCGAATTTATTTAACGAACCAATCGTTAAGTTTAAATCGTATAAGGTGTCGGTAAGCTTGTTATTGGGTATGACCCGACTTGGATCATAACATGTTAGCCACATTAATTTGATATATCTCTCGGGCATACGGAAAACCTACAGTATCAAATATAATATAATTATATTTATATTTATATGTAAATATCTATAATATTATAATTATATTAATATATGTTAAATAAAAATATTAAATATATTCATTTATTCTGTTTACAAAATATAATATTATCATTTAATATATATAAATTATAATATAAACTTTAATAAAATTATACTATAGAATGATTCCCATACAACAATATTATATAAATATTATTTATTAGAAATTATGTTAAATATTATAATATTATTATTTGTTTATAATTATGTGATTTGTAAGGTAAAGTAAAATATTTTATAATTTTCTATTGGTATCAAAGCGGTGGTCTTAGTGAACCAGGTCTTGCATTAGTATGTCTAACTGATAGTCGTTAGGATGCATTAGTGAGTCTGAACTTCGACCGTGTCTGCATGTCAAAAGTTTTGCTTACCATTTTTGTGGGAAATCATCTGTTTATCATCCTTAGGAAATCACTTACTCATTATTCTTAGTCTAGACACGTTTTACTGCATTGACTGCATGAATAGTGTATAGACAAAATTCATGCCTTAGCGTATCTGACAATTCATATCTTAGCGTATCTGTTACTGTAGACCTTGTCTGATATCTCTCGTAAATTTCTCTTTAATTTAAGGGATCCTGGTACTATATATATCTATGCAAATTATGCATTGAGAATGCCATCCAACTATCAATTGCTGTCACTAAACTCTTCACGCCAAAAAAAATCTTTCCTGAGATCGCGTAAGATGGCCTCTACGAATCGACCAAGTTCCTCTGACTCCGAAGACAGCGTGACAGGAGCACACCAACCAATCAACTACCGTGATTACTGGAGAAAATGGGGCTGGGTTCCCGACATACTCACCCTATGGAAAAGGGAAGAAGGTACTCCATATCATGAACCGAATCTACCACCTAACCTTGGAGTACTCGACCCGCTCACCGGCAAACCTGTTCGCAACACCGTTTATACCCTTTTTGCCAGAATTTTTCTTCTTGAGACTACCATTAACGGAACTAGAGAAGATATCTGACCTCTACCTCACACTGATAACCAACCAGGGTTAGTAGAAGAAGTTAAAGAACTCCGAGCTCGAGTGTTAACTTTAGAGAACACGATACACAATTTGCAAACACCAGCAGTATCACCAACACCAGTAACATCACCAGCCTCAGCACCAACAGCACTAATACCACCAACAACAACATTCGCGTCACCAGCTTCGATATCTCATTCTGTACCTCGAGTATAATCATCGTTCTACGTATCGTTCTACATCAATTATCTTCGTTCTTCATGGCAATTATGTAATCTCTAATGTTATAGAGATTATGTATTCTAGCTTTGACAGTAAACCAAATGAGCTTAATACTATATTAACTCATTAAATCCATGATTGCATCTGAAGAAAATATATATACAAGTATATTTTCATAAAGATTGTAATTAAAAATTCTTTCGTACAAACTGTTAATGGTGAAAATGTTTTAACGGGTAGGTAATACCCGAGGAATAATTAGATTTCACTTTAATAAGTTAAACTGTACATTCAACGAAGCTGATTCAACGTCATTTACTATCCTACTTACAACCACCGATGTACGTATCCTTTCATCAAAGAATAACTATTTTCATTCAAATTCAAATTGATATTTGAATTTTGATCTATCAGAATCCAACAAGTGGCATAATGAAGAAATAATGGACACAATAAAAATCGATTAGAAACAGACTAATTAACAATATGAAATTTTGTTAAGAAACCACGCTAACAAAATCCTAGCTAACTGTTAATTCCGTATTACATTTTATTTTATCGCAGTTTATTTATCGCAATTTATATTCTCGCAATTTTATTTATCATCATTTAATTTCTGTTATTTATTTTACACACTTTAAATATCGGGATACGTATAAAAGGTTTTGACATATCATATCGACGCATATATATATATATATATATATATATATATATATATATATATATATATATATATATATATATATATATATATTATTTGGAATAACCATAGACACTCTATATGCAGTAATGCGGGAGTTAGCTATACATGGTTGAGGTTGATTCTACAATAATATATATACTTTGAGTTGTGATCGAGTCTGAGACGTATACGGGTCACGACACGTATTAATTAATTCGAATATTATATATTAAACTATATATGAATTATTGGACTGTCAACTGTGGACTATCAACTTTGGACTACCGACATTGGACAATTAAAATGAATTAAAATATTGATTATAACATATGAAACTAAACAATTCTTCAAGTTTGCCACTTGGTTTCATCTTAAACCTCATTTAAATCTTGACGATTCCAATCCATGTTCAAACCTTTCATGATTCTTGAAAACACCTCAATCGAGAGGATGAACCAACCGCACTTCATCTACGGAAGAAAAGATTGATGCATATAGTTATACATCTGAAAACCCTCGGAAACTAAGTAAAAGTTTAACACATAGCTGTGTTAATTCCTTTAGTGTTATTATTACCCAAAATAATTTTACAATCCCTTTTCAAAGTAGCAAATTTTGTCACAGCTCCAGCAAGTCAACTTCGACTTTTCGTTCGAAACAACCTTATTATAACCTTGGTATAAATGCGTGCTCTTTTATTATTATCAGGGAACCTTTTATATTCCACCATATTACCAGCAGACGTACCAGCAACCTCGTTGCTTCTTGGCTTAAATCTCTCTGATAAATCATTATATTTATTCATAGAAACCCTATCATATACTCATCCGCATCTTGTAACGAGAACTGCCATACCAACTATCGGGAATCAGCAATCAGTACTTTGAAAACTCACAGCATATCTACATCAACAGTTATATGTATAACATTTATCTCTTAGAAATATGATCTTTCATTCTGAAATTCCGAAAAGCACTCAATCTACAAATCAATACTCTGAATGTTGAAAAAGCTGAATGAAGCAGCAGAAACCGTAGACAACCGTAAACGACCTTGATCATCGAAAGTTTGATGATAAAGAATAGTATGTTGGTAAAGCTCAGAAAAGTTGGAACTGAAAAATGGATTGAGCTAACCACGAAGGAGACCAAGGATAAATAAAAGGACCATACCCTATATTCAAAGAATCCAGGTAATTCTGGATCCGTTGAAATCTTTAGAGAATATCTTGCTCCAAATTCATGTTAAAATCTTGCGGAAAATCTTTCTCCATCAACCATCGAACTTAGTAATTCCAAAATATCATCATCAATATCTTCGATATTTCTGAGGATATTTTCATAAATATTATCGTCTGAACTTATATACCTCTTCGTGCTTCCTGTGTATCATTATATTGGAAACATTCAATAGAAAATTTAGTACCGAAAAGCAGATTTTGCGAAACTATGAAGAAATCCGTGGACAAATCACAAAGAATAAGTTTGACTTCAAAGAATCCAAATGATTCAATGTCTGCTAAAGTCTTTAGTGAATATCTTGCTCCTTACTCTAAATCCTTGCCGACAATAGTTTCTATCATCCTCTGATCTTAGATATTCTGAGATATTATCCTATCTTTCATTATAAATATCCTCCATATTTCTAGAGATATTTTTATAACTATTCTTATCTGAAATCATTAATCTCTTCATGCTATCAGTATTACATCATATAGAAACTGTTAGTTTCTATATTCTGTAAACTTTCGAGCTTAAAATATGAATGTTATGAAAATAATGTTGGGAACTGATGCATGAGTTAGTATAATATAATGACACTTGATCAACGTGATTATATTACAGTAATTCATGCTGAGTTTCTAATGGAATGTGATGATCCACAGTACCATCATCATGTGTCATGTTACACGACTCTTACATTCTACCTAATCTCCAAACATATCGAGAACATACTTTTCTATAGTTCTAACTTTTCTCCTGAATTCTGGTAATTTGACAAATCAAGATCGTGCCATTACGATTCCATTCTTAGAACATTAACTATGTTCATTTCAAAATTCATACAAATTCTGGACCATTATTCGCTTGACTTGAAGTCGGGAAGAGGAGACAAAAGTATGGAACCCTTGAAATATAATGAAAAATATAAAGCTTGACAACAACACATAAATTACAAACCGTGTATATCAATACGTATTTCCACGTAAAGGCACGGGAGAATTAAAATTACTATAACCCCAAGGTAATAGTAGAAGTGAATGGATTCTTCTGGCGGCAGATGAAAGAGAAGAATGACAGATATGAAAGTTAGAAGTATATCAAGGATCAAAACGGCATGGAGCATATTGATGAATACTTTAAAGTATGAGTTGAGGAAGAAAGAATAGAAGGTGTGAGTTTTAAGGAAATGAAGGGGGTGGATTTATAGTAAAATATCTGACAGAGAAATCAAGATGGAATATCGCATTAAATCAAAGAAGATCCTAATTTCTTTAATCGCCGAAGAACCAAATCTTATTACGAAGATTTTCATTAAATCCCATGAATTCCAGAAATCAATCGTAACTATGTCATCGGTTAAAACGAATATAATTTTTACTCATCTCACTTTCTTGCGATAACTTCACTTATACTCTTCGCGTAATCAAATTGTTTTATCTATATTACTCAATGACGATAAAACTCTATTTATCAACTCATATTCATCATGAAAACATTTTTATTGTTAGCCATGACAACCTCACTCAAATTTCGGGACGAAATTTCTTTAATGGGTCGGTACTGTAGTGACCCGGAAAATTTCGCCTAATTCTAAACCAAACTCTCGATACGATTTAATATTTTTGACACCATAAGCAAAGTCTGTAAGGTTGGGTCTCAAAAAGTTTGAACTGTTTCATATATGCAACTGACTTTCTACTATTTTCGACGATTCACGAACCACTATCTGTAAATAAATATATACATCTATATCTATATATACATTAATTTAAAATAGAAACTTATATGAGTTAGTTTATTTGTGTAAATAAAATAATATATGACATTACTATAAATATATCTATATATGAAAAATACATTGAATATATATATATATATATATATATATATATATATATATATATATATATATATAATTTAGAAATTATTTAATAAACGCACGTAGCACTCGTTTATCATCTTGATGGTTACTAATCAAGTTAAAAACGAATTTATATGATTTTAAAGTAAAAGGTGATCCGAAAATGATTTATATAAGTTATAGGCTTATTAAAAGTATATTTAGGATCTAATTATTTAATTTTAACACTTTTTATATTTTACCCTGAAATGAGAGGGACAGTTGATGTAATTTTTAATTAACAAATTAGTGATCGAATTTTATACCATAAGGACCAAAATAACTAAATATATTTAAATTAAAAATTTGAGATCTTTCTGAAGACTTTTATCCGCCAATGTTTAAACAACGGAACTCGAAATCAAGTCTGTAAATCATATCACACATTTTTATATTCACTATCATATTAATTACTATTATTGATTGAGATTCAATATTATTGATTGAGAACATAATCATTCAATTACTGTGTATTATATAATAAATATAGTATCTATTTAATTTTAATATCTATATATCACTTGATAAATAATTCAACATGATACTGTGCTTGTTTGAATTACATTTTCGTTTCCTGTCAATATTGATTGATTATAAAGGTACAATATTAAAAGATTATTGGTTACGGGTAATATCTAGATACTTACATATATGCTTGCAAACACCAGAATCCAAAAACATCATATCTCTTTTATCAATTCTATTATATCCTAATTTTATATGTATATATCTAGTGAGAAGAATGAGATTGGACACTACCTACAGATCTGTTATCAAATATCAATTTGTGTTTCCTGTTTTTATTCATTCAGTGAATACCCGAAACAATCACCTACACTCAAACCATCTCTCTTTATATTCCTCTCATGATTTAAAATTCATCCACAACCACCATACAATTGTTTACTTCTACTTCTATCTATTGCTTCGTTCTACAACCTTGAAAACCAACCGACAATCATCACCATAACCGACTACAGTAAACGGCCGGTCACTACCTAGCCATCATGAAACTTTCGTTACTAAACTACGACTACTTATTCGCTTTTGTTAAGGCAAGTAAAACAACCCAAAAGCCACCTTTTGGAACCCATTACTACTATTTGTTTTTCTGTTTCTTCGACTATTTTAAACCATCGAACCACACCACCTTCTTGAACTTCTCAACATCACCATGAGTCATCGCTGGAAAACCACCACAACCGCCTCCTCCTTTGTGTGTTAATTGACACTCTATAACACCCACTTGTGATTTCTTCTATTATTTAAACAACTCAAAACACCACTATCGTCTATCACACACCACCTTCACCACCCGGTTACCTTTCGATCAAAGTAAACTCAAACCAAATCAAGAGACTATCGACAAATTAGCCATATAAAGGACGTGTGGTATATCTGATGGATGGTACACAATGAAAGAAATGCTAGCTGTATTTCTTTTAGTCTCTGTTGCAAAACACCCCGTCTCGAGCCGTTGCGACGCCCGTCTCGACGGTTTGGTGACTAGCCCGTCCCGTCTCGAAGAAAACCTTCTAATATGACAGTCAACGGTCAAAATTCGGGTCAAAGTTGAAAAAATTGGGTCAAAGTCGGTCAAAATTCAGAAAAGCGTGAAAATCGGTGAAATATATCGTATTTTAGTTTGAATTTTTTGTATTAAATTGACGATGATAGCAATTATGGGTACAAATTAATCAATTGAAGTTTTTTGCTTTAAAATATGTGTACATATATGCATTTTTATACTTAAATATTTAAAAGTCAACTTTGGTCAACGTCCGTCTCGACCTCCGTCTCGACCCCGTCTTGAACGTCTCGACCTTTTTAGGACCCGACCGTCTCGACCCCGTCTCACGTTTTTTGCAACCTTGCTTTTAGTCAAGTAAGAAACCCCACTGGATATTAAATATGCACACTAGTGGTTATTGATTGTTGCTAACTGCTGTTTACGTTTAAAAAGCAGAACTTAATCTACTTGGTATATAAAAGGAATTGTGAGCGAATATTAATAGAATGGGATAGTTACGGCTGTACGTGGTTGTTATATTCCTGCTATCAAAACCACCCTCTTTTCTCTTCGTTCTTTCTTTCTTTCTGTTTCTAATGTTCGATCAATTACAAACAACACCATGAATTAATGACAACCACTGCTGTTCGTGGTTCCTGTTCGATTTGAAAAAGCACCTCAGACCACTACAAAACAACCAACATCTTGCACCATTTATGAACACCACCACTGCCACGATATCCCTCCATCAATTTAACTCACCACCATCATCGTATAAATTGTGTTGTTTTTGTTCGGTGTAAACCGCAAAACCATCATTTAATTTAATTTATTGCTGCTAGCCCTCCATGAATATGATGTTGGAAGAAGGTGATGTGGGGTTAGGATGATGATGTACAGAGAAGTAGATGACGATCGCAGGCTCGATGATGTTATGGTAGTGTTAATCAAATGAAGATAATAGGCGAGTTAGGTGATGAAGATGAAACGAGTCCTTGTCTGCCACTATGATTGTTAATTTATTTGTTTAACCCTACAAATGTTATTCGAGTATGCAACATTTTAATTACTGGATCAAGGATTACATAAACAAGTTGGGTCGAGATTGGTTTTACATTGGGCCGGATATTTACTGTTGGGCCATGATCTATTTTCAGTTGGGCTGAATAGTTTACGGGTTAACTACATTAAATTCGTAACATAGATTAGAAAAACAGAGATGGAGGATTGGTGTGGGGTGTTTCTGAAAGGACCCGTCCTTATCCACCTAGACGAAGTCATCAACATTTGGTTAAATTGACTCCAAGTATTGTCCTTAAATTGAGCAAATGCACAGCGGAAGACTTAATTCGTACCTGAGAATAAACATGCTTTAAAGTGTCAACCAAAAGGTTGGTGAGTTCATAGGTTTATCCTAACAATTATTTCAATATTTTAATAGACCACAAGATTTCATAATCATAAACATAATACACTCGCAAGTGTATGTAAAGCATTCTAAGTGGTTGAGCACTTGGTAACCATACTTAACATTTAATCACGTCGCATATTCCCTTTATTATGAAATCTCACTACACCGTACCAAGTGTAGTCACCGAAATGAAGTACTGTGCAACCGTTGAATACTGGTCGTCCAGTCTGGTTGGGGTTGTCAGGCCCGATAGATCTATCAACAGGATTCGCGTTTACAATACCCATGTAAATAGTAGTTACCAAGCTACAGGGAAGTATGCCAGTGGTACAACTCAACGTAGAATATATTTTAAGTACTTGTGTCTATTTTTTAAACATTTATAAAAGCAGCGCACGTATTCTCAGCCCAAAAATATATATTGCAAAAGCAATTAAAAAGGGAGCAAATGAAACTCACATATTGTATTTTGTAGTAAAAATACATATAACGTCATTGAACAAGTGTAGGGTTGGTCTCGGATTCACGAACCTATATCATTCATATATATGTTAACACATATACTTGTAATCGAACAATTTATATACGTATTTATTAGTGATATTATTTTATAACTTATGTGTTTCATTAAAATATTTTTATATTAACATAATGATATGTTAATAATAGTGATACTTATTAATGGTAATGGTACTACTATTAAGGTTAATAATCATAATCATAAAAAATATAATACTAATATTCTTAAAAATAATGATTTTAATAAAATGATAGTTAATAATAATAATAATAATAATGATAATTTTAAGAATAATACTTAGTAATACTTATTTTACTAATCATAATATTAACATTAATAATACTAATAATTATATTACTAACTACAATGATGATAATACTACTGATAATAATATCTAAAAAAATAATAATTTTTACTAATAATAATACTTATTGATAATACATTAATAAAAAGTTTATTAATAATAATAATAATCATATTAATATTAATGCTAATATTAATAATAATAGTAACAATAATAATAATATTAATCATAATAAAAGTAATAATAATTATAAAGTTCTACCTTTGGAGAAAATAGCTTAAAAAAATATATATACGCTCTTGCCCGGACTCAAACCCGAGACCTCTCGCTAACTCGACAACATCCCGCACCACTCCTCTGAATTAGCTTTTATAATCTTTATCGCAGCCTAACACCATTTAAACCATCACGACATCATCATACCCATCTATCTTCTTAGTCCAATAGAAAATTGAATCTCGGCCCTATCAGCTAACTAATTACACTGCCCAATAAGTATTAGCAGTTTAGACGATGGGCTTGTGTGGTTGGGCTGCTACAGTAGCATGCACCAATATAATCTCAAAAAAAAAAATTTGTTGTAGCCTGGGATCGAACTCACAACCAACCGTAACCCACTATCACCCTGAACCATTGAACCGTGGTTATTTTCTTGAATTGTTTCGCTCATTTAAACCTTTATCATGTACAAAACTGATAGCTTTTCCTCTTAAACTAAAACCCAAATGAAAATTACCCCTTGATATCATGTTTTGCAGTTCGTCAGATCAAGAAGGTGAGGCGTAAGCTACCGGGTTATCTTCATAGATATCTCCTAATACAATCTATATTTCAACCCAAAAGAAATATGAACAACACTACCCTTAAACAAAACCCGTTGCATCTTCGCAAATACTCGTCAATCAACTTCTAATAAATAAAGATATTGAGATATATAAATTCAACACCCTGTGATCTAACCTAAATCTAGTAAGATGTTTGTTGCATTAATGCGATATAAACAACAGCGGTAAACGAAAACATCGAATCATCATATTATCATTATAAGTTTCAAATGAAACAAGAACGTAGTAGCAGCATATGGTGGTGGTTTTACGGTGGTGTTGGCTCCGATAGAATAATAGAAAACAGAAAAAAAAAAATGCAGCAGTAGCTGCAATATATGGTGGCTCGTGGGTGGTGTTTTTGGGATGACAACTACAGGAGCTGTAGCAGTGTGTTTTCGATGGTTGCAGGTGATCGTTGAGACTGTTTTGGTGGCGGACAAACAGCTGATAGCTGCTGTTTGTAGGTGGTGGTTGTTGGGTGTTTGTGGAGGAGAGTGGTGTTGTTAGAAGGTGGTACAAGGTGGTGGTTTTGTAGTTCACCCTAAGAAACAAAAACAAAAAAAATGGATAAAATTGGTGGTGGCGGTTTAGTTTTACAGGAACCAGGAAACACGACTATAGCACAATCATACGGCGGTTTATGGTGACCAACAGTAGCAGTAGCGAATGGATATGGTAGTTATGTTTTGTTTTCGGTTCCTAAACAGAAAAAGGAGTGATATAGTGAGAGAGAGAGAGAGAGAGAAGAGAAGAGAGAGGTGGTTGCCGGTGGTTACGGTGACCATGGTGGTGGCTCATGGTGGCCGAAGGCAAGGTAGTAAGATGTAAAAGGGAGATAGATCGGTTTTCTTCTTCATCCCTCGAATAACTACATATATAGAGGTATATGTATGTAATATCATAATATTAATTAATAATATAATAACAATAATAATAATATTAAATAATAATAACATGTATCACATGAATCACAGTTAGCTAGTTGGCACTATTACTCTGCCGACACTTCTTCACTGATTGTACTATTGTGTCCATTGCTAAACCGTTAGCGTATAAAAGTGTCCCTAAAAAAATCCCAAACTTTTAGATCAAATATATTTAATTATTTCACTCATTAACTGTTTGAAACCTGATCAAAAAGGTTCAATAATTATTTATTTTCTGTTCCAATTTATATGTACGGAGTACTAATATTTAAACTTAAAAATGTAAAAAATATTTTTAATAAATCTAAAATCTTTGTAATTAATTTACACTCCAATTTTTATTTTAATCTTTCATAAACATGTATTATATTTATATTAAAACTAACGAAACGTCAACCGAGTGTCACTGACGATTACTAATTAGGCTCGAGATCAATTACTTTTAATATATTCTCTTTCTACATGCAACAATTTTAACTAGCAAGTTTTAACTACTAAAATAAATATATTATATATTTTTAAACAAGTAGATTTAATATAATTTGATA
This sequence comes from Rutidosis leptorrhynchoides, assembly GCF_046630445.1. NCBI lineage: Eukaryota > Viridiplantae > Streptophyta > Magnoliopsida > Asterales > Asteraceae > Rutidosis > Rutidosis leptorrhynchoides. Next base: position 104,088,663 of record NC_092341.1, read on the forward strand.
TATTTACAAGAAACATTTAGATATACATATATATACATATCTATATATTTATAATAGTAGTTTTCATTACATCGCATATTATACATATTTATTTCCTAAAATTAAATCATATATTATATCAATTAATATTTCAATTTATTATATATATATATATATATATATATATATATATATATATATATATATATATATATATATATATTTATATTTAAATATATATGTATCTATTTACAAATAGTTGTTCGTGAATCGTCGAGAGCAGTCGAAGGTTACATGAATTCATAAAAATAGTTTTAAAATTTTGAGACTCAACCTAACAGATTACTCTTATCGTGTCAAGAATATTAAATCGTATCGAGAGTTTAGTTTAAAATTAGTCGGAATTTTCCGGGTCGTGACAGTACCTACCCGTTAAAGAAATTTCGTCCCGAAATTTGGTTAAGGTGGTCATGGCTAATCAATAAAAATGTTTTCGTGACGGATATGAGTTGATAAATAGGTATTTATCATTATAGATAAAACGATTCAATTACTCGAAGCGTACGAATGAAGCTATCACAAAATAGTGAAATGAAGTGATTAGAGGTTCGTCTTAACTTCTGACGTAGTCACGGTTGATTTTCAAAATTCAAGGAATTTAACGAAATCTTCTAATCAGAAATAAAATGAAATCGCACGATTTATTAGCAAACTGTTGGAATTACAGAAGAACAGAAATATCAAGGAATTATTTCCGTGATATGCTTAGAGATTAAGTCAAATGAAAGAGTTATGTAACATGGCACATGATGAGGGTATGATCTGTGAATCATTACGTTCCATTAGAAACTCAGCATGACTTACTGTAATATAATCACGTTGGCCTGACGTCATTATATTATACTAACTCATGCTTCAATTCCCAACACTTCTCTAGGAAATCATTCATAATTTAACTTGAATATTAATGAATATAGAAACTAAAACAGTTTCTTTTAAAATGTAACACAGATAACACGAAGAGATAGATAATTTCGAACAAGAATATTTATGAATATATCTTCAGAAATATAGGAGATATTTATGACGATATTTCGGAATTTCTAAGATCGAATGTTGATGAAGAAAATCCTTTCGTATGGATTTAGAATAAGTAGGAGCAAGATATTCGTTTAAAATTTCAGCAGATACTGAATCATCTGGATTCATTAAGTATAGGCTTAGTCTTTGTAATTTGTTCACAATCTCCTTCATGGTTTTCTTAATCCGTTTTTCAGTACCAATTTTCTATTGAGTGTTTCCAACACTCTATTCTTTATCATCAAACTTTTGGCCATTAAGACCATCTACAACATGCTGCTTCGTCAGCATTTTCAAAGTTAACGGATCTGGGTCGTCGGTTATCAACCGAGGTGGTTTCAGGAGAATTGTGTTTTTAGATGATTAAACGCTGATGGTAATATGGTGGAATATAAAAGGTTCCCCAGTAACAATAAAGAGTACGCATATATATATCGAGGTTATAATAAGGTTGTTTTAGATGAAAAGTCGAAGTTGACTTGCTGGAGCTGTGACAAAATTGGCTACTTTGGAAAGGGATTGCAAAACGATCTTCGGTAATAACAATGTCAAAGGAACTAGAACAGATACGTGTTAAACGTTTACTCAGGTTTTCGAGAGTTTTTCAGGTGCATAACTATATGCATCAATCTTTTCTTTCATAGATGAAGGTTGGTTCATTCTCTCGATCGAGGTGTTTTCAAGAATCATGAAAGATTTGAATGCGGATTGTAATTGTCGAGGTACAAATGAGGTTTAAGATGAAATCAAGTGGCAAACTTGAAGAATTGTTTAGTTTCATATGTTATAATCAATATTTTAATCCCTTTTAATTGTTCAATGTTAGTTGTCCAATAGTCCAATAGTTCATATATAGTTCAATATATAATATTCGAATTAATTAATACGTATCGTGACCCGTGTACCGGTCTCAGTATTGATCACAACTCAAACTATATATACATTTTGGAATCAACCTCAACCCTGTATAGTTAACTCCAACATTCACATATAGAGTGTCTATGGTTGTTCCAAGATATATATATATATGGATGGGTCAATATGATATGTCGAAACCTTGTATACGTGTCCCGTTATAGTGCGTAAAATAAATACAGAAATTAAATGACGATAAATAAAATTGCGAGAATGCAAATTGCGATAATTAAATTGCGATAAATAAAATGTAACCAGTTAGCTAGGAACAGTTAGCGTGGATTCTTAACAAAATTTCAATTAGTTAATTCGTTTGTTTCTAACAAATTTTATTTTGTCCAATGTTTCTTCATTATGCCACTTGTTGGATTCTGATAGGTCAAAATCCAAATATGAAATTGAATGAAAATGGTTATTCTGTGGTGAACGGATACGTATATCGGTGGATGTAAGTAGGATAGTAAATGACTGTTGAATCAGATTCGCAGAATGTACCGTATAACTGATTAATGTGAAATCTAAATATTCGTCGGGTATTACCTACCCGTTAAAATATTTTCATCATTAACAGTTTGTACAAAAGAATTTTTAATTACAATCTTTATGAAAATATACATACATATATATTTTCTTCAGATGTAATCATGGATTTAATGAGTCAATAACATATTAAATTCATTTGATTTGTCGTTAATACTAGATTACATAATCTCTAAAACTTTAGAAATTACATAATCACCATGTCGAGCGAAGATAATTGATGTAAAACGATATGTAGAACGAAGATAAAGTAGATAGAACAATACGTAGAACGATGATTATGCTCGAGGTACAGAATGAGATGTTGAGGCATGTGATGTTGAAACTTGGGTTGTTGGTGGTACTGGTGTTGATGTTGGTGGTACTGTTAGTGCCGATGATGTTGCTGAAGCTGGTAGATTTTGCACCATATTCTCCAAAGCCACAACTCGAACGCGAAGTTCGTTGACTTCTTCTATTATTCCGGGATGATTGTCGGTCGAAACGAGTGGATGAATAAGGTTTAGAATTTTAGATAGAATATAATCGTGGCGAGATACTCTGGAAATGAAAGTGAAAATGGTGTTTCGGATTGGTTCGCCGGTGAATGCTTTAGGTCCTTCGCCCGAAGGACAATATGGTGGATGAAAGGGATCACTTCTTCTTGTCTCCAATGATTAAGTAGACTACGAACTCATCAGATGTTTTGGTTGATTCATTCTGGTGACTCTACTTTCGGAGCTTAGGTGAAAATTCATATCGGAATAGCTGTCGGAATCCGAGGAATTCGAACTGGTTGAGGGATTCATCTTGTACGATTAGATGAAGGATTTTCGATAAGAAATAGATTATAGGATGTAGATTAGTAGCCTGCAATACATAATTTACATATGTATATATAATACTAAAATCCCATAAGTTACGGAGAAATCTACGGAATATGTCAGGCAACGTTTACAGTAACAGATACGCTAAGATATGAATTATCAGATACGCTAAGATATGAATTTTGTCTATACACTATTCATGCAATCATTGCAGTAAGATGTGTCTAGACTAAGAATGATAAGCAGGTAATTTCCTAAGGATGATAAACAGATGATTTCCGACAAAAATGATAAGCAAAACTTTTGACATGTAGACACGGTCGAAGTCCAGACTCACTAATGCATCATAGCGACTATCTGTTAGACACACTAATGCAAGACCTGGTTCACTAAGACTACCGCTCTGATACCAACTAAAAGGACCCGTCCTTATCCACCTAGATGAAGTCATCAACATTTGGTTAAATTGACTCCAAGTATTGTCCTTAAATTGAGCAAATGCACAGCGGAAGACTTAATTCGTACCTAAAAATAAACATGCTTTAAAGTGTCAACCAAAAGGTTGGTGAGTTCATAGGTTTATCCTAACAATTATTTCAATATTTTAATAGACCACAAGATTTCATAATCATAAACATAATACACTCGCAAGTGTATGTAAAGCATTCTAAGTGGTTGAGCACTTGGTAACCATACTTAACATTTAATCACGTCGCATATTCCCTTTATTATGAAATCTCACTACACCGTACCAAATGTAGTCACCGAAACGAAGTACTGTGCAACCGTTGAATACTGGTCGTCCAGTTCGGTTGGGGTTGTCAGGCCCGATAGATCTATCAACAGGATTCGCATTTACAATACCCATGTAAATAGTAGTTACCAAGCTACAGGGAAGTATGCCAGTGGTACAACTCAACGTAGAATATATTTTTAAGTACTTGTGTCTATTTCGTAAACATTTATAAAAGCAGCACATGTATTCTCAGCCCAAAAATATATATTGCAAAAGCAATTAAAAAGGGAGCAAATGAAACTCACATATTGTATTTTGTAGTAAAAATACATATAACGTCATTGAACAAGTATAGGGTTGGTCTCGGATTCACGAACCTATATCATTCATATATATGTTAACACATATACTTGTAATCGAACAATTTATATACGTATTTATTAGTGATATTATTTTATAACTTATGTGTTTCATTAAAATATTTTTATATTAACATAATGATATGTTAATAATAGTGATACTTATTAATGGTAATGGTACTACTATTAAGGTTAATAATCATAATCATAAAAAATATAATACTAATATTCTTAAAAATAATGATTTTAATAAAATGATAGTTAATAATAATAATAATAATGATAATTTTAAGAATAATACTTAATAATACTTATTTTACTAATCATAATATTAACATTAATAATACTAATAATTATATTACTAACTACAATGATGATAATACTACTGATAATAATATCTAAAAAATAATAATTTTTACTAATAATAATACTTATTGATAATACATTAATAAAAAGTTTATTAATAATAATAATAATCATATTAATATTAATGCTAATATTAATAATAATAGTAACAATAATAATAATATTAATAATAATAAAAGTAATAATAATTATAAAGTTCTACCTTTGGAGAAAATAGCTTAAAAAAATATATATACGCTCTTGCCCGGACTCGAACCCGAGACCTCTCGCTAACTCGACAACATCCCGCACCACTCCTCTGAATTAGCTTTTCTAATGTTTATCGCAGCCTAACACCATTTAAACCATCACGACATCATCATACCCATCTATCTTCTTAGCCCAATAGAAAATTGAATCTCAGCTCAATCAGCTAACTAATTACACTGCCCAATAAGTATTAGCAGTTTAGACGATGGGCTTGTGTGGTTGGGCTGCTACAGTAGCATGCACCAATATAATCTCAAAAAAAAAAAATTTGTTGTAGCCTGGGATCGAACTCACAACCAACCGTAACCCACTATCACCCTGAACCATTGAACCGTGGTTATTTTCTTGAATTGTTTCGCTCGTTTAAACCTTTATCATGTACAAAACTGATAGCTTTTCCTCTTAAACTAAAACCCAAATGAAAATTACCCCTTGATATCATGTTTTGCAGTTCGTCAGATCAAGAAGGTGAGGCGTAAGCCACCGGGTTATCTTCCTAGATATCTCCTAATACAATCTATATTTCAACCCAAAAGAAATATGAACAACACTACCCTTAAACAAAACCCGTTGCATCTTCGCAAATACTCGTCAATCAACTTCTAATAAATAAAGATATTGAGATATATAGATTCAACACCCTGTGATCTAACCTAAATCTAGTAAGATGTTTGTTGCATTAATGCGATATAAACAACAGCGGTAAACGAAAACATCGAATCATCATATTATCATTATCAGTTTCAAATGAAACAAGAACGTAGTAGCAGCATACGGTGGTGGTTTTACAGTGGTGTTGGCTCCGGTAGAATAATAGAAAACAGAAAAAAAAAAAAAAAAACGCAGCAGTAGCTGCAATATATGGTGGCTCGTGGGTGGTGTTTTTGGGATGACAACTACAGGAGTTGTAGCAGTGTGTTTTCGATGGTTGCAGGTGATCGTTGAGATTGTTTTGGTGGTGGACAAACAGCTGATAGCTGCTGTTTGCAGGTGGTGGTTGCTGGGTGTTTGTGGAGGAGAGTGGTGTTGTTAGAAGGTGGTACAAGGTGGTGGTTTTGTAGTTCACGCTAAGAAACAAAAAAAAAATGGATAAAATTGGTGGTGGCGGTTTAGTTTTACAGGAACCAGGAAACACCACTATAGCACAATCATACGACGATTTATGGTGACCAACAGTAGCAGTAGCGAATGGATATGGTAGTTATGTTTTGTTTTCGGTTCCTAAACAGAAAAAGGAGTGATATAGTGAGAGAGAGAGAGAGAGAAGAGAAGAGAGAGGTGGTTGCTGGTGGTTACGGTGACCATGGTGGTGGCTCATGGTGGCCGAAGGCAAGGTAGTAAGATGTAAAAGGGAGATAGATCGGTTTTCTTCTTCATCCCTCGAATAACTACATATATAGAGGTATATGTATGTAATATCATAATATTAATTAATAATATAATAACAATAATAATAATATTAAATAATAATAACATGTATCACATGAATCACAGTTAGCTAGTTGGCACTATTACTCTGCCGACACTTCTTCACTGATTGTACTATTGTGTCCATTGCTAAACCGTTATCGTATAAAAGTGTCCCTAAAAAAATCCCAAACTTTTAGATCAAATATATTTAATTATTTCACTCATTAACTGTTTGAAACCTGATCAAAAAGGTTCAATAATTATTTATTTTCTGTTCCAATTTATATGTACGGAGTACTAATATTTAAACTTAAAAATGTAAAAAATATTTTTAATAAATCTAAAATCTTTGTAATTAATTTACACTCCAATTTTTATTTTAATCTTTCATAAACATGTATTATATTTATATTAAAACTAACAAAACGCCAACTGAGTGTCACTGACGATTACTAATTAGGCTCGAGATCAATTACTTTTAATATATTCTCTTTCTACATGCAACAGTTTTAACTAGCAAGTTTTAACTACTAAAATAAATATATTATATATTTTTAAACAAGTAGATTTAATATAATTTGATATATTTACAAGAAACATTTAGATATACATATATATATATATATATATATATATATATATATATATATATATATATATATATATACATATCTATATATTTATAATAGTAGTTTTCATTACATCGCATATTATACATATTTATTTCCTAAAATTAAATCATATATTATGTCAATTAATATTTCAATTTATTATATATATATATATATATATATATATATATATATATATATATATATTTAAATATATATGTATCTATTTACAAATAGTTGTTCGTGAATCATCGAGAGCAGTCGAAGGTTACATGAATTCATAAAAACAGTTTTAAATTTTTGAGACTCAACCTAACAGATTACTCTTATCATGTCAAGAATATTAAATCGTATCGAGAGTTTGGTTTAAAATTAGTCGGAATTATCCGGGTCGTGACAGTTTCCAGATGAGCGAGTGGTCACGGGTTCAATCCCTGCTAGTGACATTTAAGCTTTTAAAGCTTGTTTGAGGTAGTTTTTCATTACCAAAACTTATTATAATTATTATAATTATTATTACTATTATTATTAGTGTATCCCTGACTAGTGCTCGAGTATATAGGATTATACATGCTTGTACTTTTGATGTTGCCGATAGATAGGTTATGTTGAATCCTGAATTAGTTACATATGCGATTGAGATGAGATATAAGATATTGATTTAGATAAAATTATCATTTTTCATTATTTTTATCACTATTATTAAAAGTATTATTATTAATATTAAAAACATCATCTTTACAAAAAAAAATTATTATTTTTAATAGGAATATCATTGTTAATATAACATTTTATTATTAATTATCATATTATTACAATACCATTTTCGTAAATATAAATATTGTTATTATTATCAGTAGAATAATAATAATTATTTATACAAAATAATACAACCTTTATCAATGCCATTTTATCAAATAAAAATGTAATACAAATAATATAATTACCTAATAAAACCTATCATAAAATTTTATGATATTCAATGAACTTTATAAACATTATTATCTAAAATATTTAAAAATATATTTTTATATAAAGTTTTATTTATTAATAAATGAATTATATTATTTACTCTAATAAATTTTTTTAAAATATTTAAAAATATAAAACGACGATATTTACACTATATAATAATCATGTATAAATTTTGAAAATCATTTTGAGTCAAGTTAACTTTTGTTGACTTTTGCATATTAGACTCGAGCATTAGGATTGTGGTACACTATGACTTGACTTAATTGTTAGACAAATATTGACCAATACATAAATATATATATTAAATTTAGGTTCGTGAATCCAAGGCCAACCTTACACTTGTTCAATGATGTTATACGTATTTTTACTACAAAGTACAGTATGGTGAGTTTCATTTGCTCCATTTTTAAATGCTTTTGCAATATATATTTTTGGAACTGAGAATAAATGCGCTGCTTTTATAAATGCTTTAGGAAATAGACACAAGTGATCGAAACTACATTCTATGGTTGGATTATTAAACCGAATATGCCCCTTTTTAGTCTGGTAATCTAAGAATTAGGGAACAGACACCCTAATTGACGCGAACTCTAAAGATAGATCTATCGGGCCCAACAAGCCCCATCCAAAGTACCGGATGCTTTAGTACTTCAAAATTTATATCATGTCCGAAGGAGGATCCCGAAATGATGGGATATTCTTATATGCATATTGTGAATGTCGGTTACCAGGTGTTCAATCCATATGAATGATATTTTTGTCTCTATGCATGGGACGTATGTTTATGAGAAATGGAAATATGAAATCTTGTGGTCTATTAAAATGATGGAAATGATTATTTATGTTAAACTAATGAACTCACCAACCTTTTGGTTGACACTTTAAAGCATGTTTATTCTCAGGTATGAAAGAAGTCTTCCGCTGTGAAATTGCTCATTTTAAAGATATTACTTGGAGTCATTCATGACATATTTCAAAAGACGTTGCATTCGAGTCGTTGAGTTCATCAAGATTATTATTAAGTCAATTATAGTTAGATATATTATAAAATGGTATGCATGCCGTCAACTTTCGATGTAATGAAAGATTGTCTTTTCAAAAACGAATGCAATGATTGTAAAATGTATTATATAGAGGTCAAGTACCTCGCGATGTAATCAACTGTTGTGAACCATTTATAATCAATATGGACTTCGTCCGGATGGATTAGGACGGGTCTTCACAGTTGGTATCAGAGCCAGGTTTCGATCCTGGGACATGTGGGTTATGGGCCCACCACGCTTCCGCTGCGCCACTCTGATATATCATTGTTAATCATTTGAAATATTAACTATAAATTTGTATTTATATATAATTATGTATTAGTGGAGAAGTGTTGGGAATTGAAGCATGAGTTAGTATAATATAATGGCGCTTGGCCAACGTGATTATATTATAGTAATTCATGCTAGAAGTTCTATTGGAACATGATGATTCACAGATCATAACGTCATCATGTGCCATGTTACATAACTCTTTCATTCTACTTAACTCCTAAACATATCAATAAAATGTATTCTTGGTGGTTCTATATTCCGTGATATTGATATATTTGAAAATCAAATCGTGCTATCACGTTCCTTTATAGAACATTATAATCATTCGAAACTCTATCTCTACAAATTCTGGACCGTTATTCGCTTGACTTGAAGTCGAGAAGAGAAAACAAAAGTATAGAGCTTCGAAATATAAGGGGGAATATAAATCCCGATAACAACACATAAATTACAAACCGTGTATATCAATGTTTATCGCAACATAAAGACACGGGAGAATTAAAAACACTATAACCCCAAGGGCGAAGTAGAAGAAAGTAGACTCCTCTGGTGGAAGTTGGAAAAGGAGAAGGAATATTCCGATAGTAAGGGTGAGGACAATGATCAGAACTGGATTAAGCATTTTCATAATCTTTTAAATTTAGGAATTTAGTATAGGAGTGGAAAATAATGGAACGGAAAAGGTAAATTTATAGTGAAAATATCAGACAACGCAATCGAGGCAGATGGTCGCATTTAATTAAAGAGATCCTCATTTCATTATTCACCGAAGAATCAAATCTTATAGATTTCGAAGATTTTCTTCAAATCCCTTGAATTCCGAAATTCAATCAAAACAATGTCAAAAGTTATGATGAAAATTGTCATTTTCATTTCACTATTTAGTGTTAGCTTCACTTGTACGCTTCACATAATCGAGTCATTTTATCTATATTATTCAATAATGATAAAACTCTATTTATCATCTCATATTCGTCAGAAAAACATTCTAATTGTTAGCCATGACGACCTCACTCAAATTTCGGGACGAAATTTCTTTAACGGGTAGGTACTGTGACAACCCGGGAATTTCTGACTAAATTTAAACTTAATCTTTATATGATTTTGATACGATAAGCAAAGTATGTAATGTTGAGTCTAGAAAATTTTGAACTGTTTCTTATATTCAATTGACCGTCGACTGCTCTCGACGATTCACGAACAACTATTTGTAAATAGATACATATATATTTAAATATATATATATATATATATATATATATATATATATAATTTGAAATATTATTTGATATAATATATGATTAAATTTTAAGAAATAATTATGTAAAATAATATGCGATGTAATGAAAACTACTATTATAAATATATATATATGTATATATATATATATATATATATATATATATATATATATATATATATATATATATATATATACATATATATATATATATATATATATATATATATATATATAAATATTTCTTGTAAATATATAAAGTTATATTAAATCTATTTAATATATTTGTTTTAGTAATTAATCTTACTATTTTAAAACTGTTTATATATAGAAAGTGAATATAGTAAAAATAAATGAATTCGAGCTTAATTAGTAAACTTCAGCAACACTCGGTTGATGTTTTGTTAGTGTTAATATAGGTATAGTACATGATCTGGAAGGTTTGAAATAAAAATTGGACTGTAAATCGATTACGAAGATTTTAGATTTGTTAAAAATATTTTCACATTTTTAAGTTTAAATATTAGTACTCCGTACACATAAATTGGAACAGAAAATAAACAATTATCGAAACTTTTTGATCAGGTTTCAAACAGTTAATGAGTGAAATAATTAATTATATTTAATCTAAAAGTTTGGGATTTTTAGGAACACTTATATGTATTAACTGTTTAGCGATGGACACAATATAGACAACCGTAAATAACTGACGGCATATAACAACAAATGGTGGCTACCATGTTTTCAAACCACACGTCTTCTTTTAACTTTTAGATTAGTTAATTATTATGTTATTTATATTTATATACATAATATGTACCACATACATGCACTAACACATAATATGAATCATCACATAGTACTACTCGAATATTTTCTGCCTTTTGATTTTTGTGTGGGGTTGCAAACTAGCCAAATATCTTCTATATTACTATACAATTTAAATCCACGTGATTCCATCTATTATTGTTTTTCTCTTGGTCTCATTTGATCAACTTCCCATTAAATATATATATATATATATATATATATATATATATATATACACACATATATATATATATATATATATATGTATATATATATATATATATATATATATATATATATATATATATATATATATATATATATATATATATATATATATATATATATATATATATATATATATATATATATATATATATATATATATCCACCATCCTCTTCATAAACCACATAATCCAAATACCAATACCATCGACCATGAACAAACTGTCACCATTTTCGATCATCAATCACCCACAGAATCCAAAGACCCACACCATCAATCACCACCATCTACTTCGATCACCATGAACCAACGATAACCATCACCATCTCTAGTGAACCGCCACCTCACCACCCTTCACCTCCTACGAACACCATAAACCACCATTAAATAATCAAGAACAACCACTTGTCGCTACTGTTTACGGTCTCCTTTCTATCTGTTTGTTTTTCTCGAACAAGTCACACAATCACTGCTACTGCACTATAGTCATTCGAACAAACCCACATCCCACCACCACAACAAATCTGCCGTCTATCATGAACACCCATATCACCACCTTTATATATTTTTTTCTCTTCTTCTTCGTTCTCTGCTAACCCATCATCATAACGATCACATTCATCACTCTTGTATTACTTTTGCAGCTACGCTATTATTTGTTTCTGTTTCTTGCTGCATTTTCCTTTGTTCTATTTAAATCAAATAAACAAACCACCATGACCACCATGTCGACCTTCACCATTTTAAACCAGCAACCATCTCCGAGAACTACCACCATGAACTTCGTATTTTCCTTCACCATCATCACCATGTTCAAACTCCTTACAACGTGGATACGTATATTAATATTTTACAGCAACTTCGATAATGCATGTGGGTCGTGGGACATGAGGCTTCATTGCCGACATGTACAAGAGAATAACCCACTTGACCACTTTCCATCACTTTTGCTAAGTGGATTACGGGGTGGAGGTTGATACAATTATGAATAATGCAATTTAATAAAGCAAGTATTAAGTCACCGACCCACTAACTGCACATCCTCCTTTAATAATACGCTGTGTATAATCCTTTTCCTTTTTCCTTGTTCGGTTTCCATTCCATTCGAAAATATCAGACACCCAAACATTTGCCACGTTTCATTTATAACTTTCACTATATTTTTATTTTTTGCGGACCGAGAAATTAAGTAGTGATGGGGTTTTCCACAAACAAAAAGAATCCAAATGTCAAGTTTTAAAATGCTGTGATGAAATGATGAGGATTACACGGTTCATATTTTTTTTGTTATCTCTTTTCCTTTTGTCCAACCACCAACTAACCCCACCATGTTTTATCTCTTAATTAGCCGAATTTAAATTAAATTACTTGGGCAATGATCTATTTCGATGGTGTATCGGACTACTATTGGAATTATACTTGGGCCGTGTCATTATGATTGTTGGGCCATCAAGTGGCTAGTTTAGTTTTGGCCGAAATTCATTAAAGTTTCTTATTGGGCTGCAGTTTATTATTGGGCCGAGATGTTAGGAAATAAAATGGTGATACACAATATGAAATTTGCAGCGAGTATGATAGAATGATGATGATACGTGTTAAAATATGACGATAATGGTAATGATAGAAGATAAACAGTCATAAAGTGTTAAAAGTAATTAATCGGGTAATTATAATAGAAATGAAATGGATGGAGTGATGGTTAGGGGTGCTGTCATTGAACAAGAGGTCTCGGGTTCGAGCTTGAGTTATAACATTTTTTTTAGAAGAATAAGAAGACAGACAGTTGTATTAGGATAAATAGATTTGGTGTAGCAATTAAATCAGAAGTGAGGTGACAAAGGAATGGTTAAAGGATGTTATCGGGACGTCGGGATTCAAACCTGGACTTGGGCATTTTTTTTTTAGGGCTACTCCTTTGAGGTAGTAATTACTATTACCATTATTATTATTATTATTATTATTATTATTATTATTATTATTATTATTATTATTATTATTATTATTATTATTATTGTTGTTGTTGTTGTTGTTATTATTACTATTATTATATGTATTATTATTAGTAGTATAATTATTATTATTATCATTTTTATTATTACTATTATTATTTTAATTATTATTATTATCAATATTATTATCATTATAAGTATTATTATTTTTAATATCATAATTATTATTATTATCATTATTAAGTATATTTACTAATGATATTATCATAAAATAATACAACTTTTTATTTATTTTTATTAATATTATTTTATCAAATGATTCTTAGCTATATAACACTATAGTTAATACATATAACAAAGCTATATTAACATTTAATAATAAATACTAATTATTTATTTAAAGTACATAAAATAGAAATATTTAAATTAGTTATTAATGAAATATATAATTTATTAAAATAGCAATTATATCATTAATAATATATAAACTTGTTCGATTACAATTATATGTGTTAATATATATATAAATCATATAGGTTTCATGAATCCGAGGTCAACCCTGCATTGTTCAATTTCGTCGTATGAATATTTTTACTACAAAATATCGTATTGTGAGTTTCATTACTCCCTTTTTAAATGCTTTTGCAATATACATATTTTTGGGACTGAGAATATGCGCTGCTTTTATAATTGTTTTACAAAATAGACACAAGTAATCGAAACTACATTCTATGGCTGGATTATTAAACCGAATATGCCCCTTTTTATTAAGTCTGGTAATCTAAGAATTAGGGGACAGACACCCTAATTGACGCGAATCCTAAAGATAGATCTATCGGGCCCAACAAGCCCCATCCAAAGTACCAGATGCTTTAGTACTTCGAAATTTATATCATGTTCGAAGGAGGATCCCAGAATGATGGGGATATTCTTATATGCATATTGTAAATGTCGGTTACTAGATGTTCAATCCATATGAATGATTATTTTTGTCTCAATGTATGAGACGCATATTTATGAGAAATGAAAATCTTGTGGTCTATTAAAATGATGGAAATGTTTATTTATGTTAAACTAATGAACTCACCAATCTTTTGGTTGACACTTGAAAGCATGTTTATTCTCAGGTATGAAAGAAATCTTCTGCTGTGCATTTGCTCATTTTAGAAATATTACTTGGAGTCATTCATGGCATATTTCAAAAGACGTTGCATTCGAGTCATTGAGTTCATCAAGATTATTATTAAGTCAATTATAGTTGGATATATTATGAAAGAGTATGCATGCCGTCAACTTTCAATGTAAATGAAAGTTTTTCTTTTTAAAATGAATGCAATGTTTGTAAAATGTATCATATAGAGGTCAAGTACCTCGCGATGTAACCAACTACTGTGAATCGTTTATAATTGATATGGACTTCGTCCAGATGGATTGGGACGGGTCATTAGAGTTGGTATCAGAATACATGCAAATGCTTTGTTAACTGTTTTACAATATTTATATGCGTGAGTTTCATTTTCTCCCTTTTACTCTTTATATTTTTGGGACTGAGAATACATGCGCTGTTTTTATAACTGTTTTACAAAATAGACACAAGTAATTGAAACTACATTATATGGTTGAATGATCGATATTTAATATGCCCCTTTTTATTAAGTCTGGTAATCTAAGAATTAGGGAACAGACACCCTAATTGATGCGAACTCTAAAGATAGATCTATCGGGCTCAACAAGCCCCATCCAAAGTACCGGATGCTTTAGTACTTCGAAATTTATATCTTGTCCGAAGGAGGATCCCGGAATGATGGGGATATTCTTATATGCATATTGTGAATGTCGATTACCAGGTGTTCAATCCATATGAATGATATTTTTGTCTCTATGCATGGGATGTATGTTTATGAGAAATTGAAATATGAAATCTTGTGGTCTATTAAAGTTATGAAATGATTATTTATGATAAACAAATAAACTCACCAACCTTTTGGTTGACACTTGAAAGCATGTTTATTCTCAGGTACGAAAGAAATCTTCCGCTGTGCATTTGCTCATTTTAGAGATATTACTTGGAGTCATTTATGTCATATTTCAAAAGACGTTGCATTCGAGTCATCAAGTTCATCAGAATTATTATTAAGTCAATTATAGTTAGATATATTATGAAATGGTATGCATGCCGTCAACTTTCGATGTAATGAAAGATTGTATATTCAAAAACGAATGCAATGTTTGTAAAATGTATCATATAGAGGTCAAGTACCTCGCGATGTAATCAACTGTTTTGAATCGTTTATAATCGATATGGATTTCGTCCGGATGGATTAGGACGGGTCTTCACAGTTGGTATCAGAGCGGTGGTCGTAGCGAAACAGGTCTTGTATTAGTGTGTCTAACTGATAGTCGTTAGGATGCATTAGTGAGTCTGGACTTCGACCGTGTCTGCATGTCAAAAGTTTTGCTTATCAATTCGTGTCGGAAATCATCTGCTTATCATCCTTAGAAAATTACCTGCTTATTATTCTTAGTCTAGACACATCTTACTACAATGATTGCATGAATAGTGTATTGAAAAAATTCATATCTTAGCGTATCTGCTACTTCATATTTTAGCGTATCTGTTACTGTAACTTTGCTTGACAACTTCCATAGATTCCTCCGTAACTTATGAGATTTTAGTATTATATATGCATATGTAAATTATGTATTGCAGAGTACTAATCTACATCCTATAATCTATTTTTTATCAAAAATACTTCATCTGATCGTACGAGATGAATCCCTCAACCAGTTCGAGTCCCTCGGATTCCGACAGCTATTCCGATAGTTATCCCGACAGTTATTCCGAATGGATAGTCATCTAAACTCCGGAAGCAACGTCACCAGAATGAATCAACCAATCATCCATCCCCAATTCATCTGATGGATTCGTAGTTGACTTAATCAATGGAGACGCGCAGAAGGCGATCCCTTCCACTAATCGAATTCACCTTTTGGCGAAGAACCTGAGGCACTTACCGGCGAACCTGTTCGTAACATCACTTTCACCCTCATTTCTCGAATATCTCGCCACGACTATATCATAACTCAGATTCTAAACCTTATTCATCCGCTCGTTCCGACCGACAATCACCCCGAAATAATCGAATAAGTCAACGAACTTCGCGCTCAAGTAATCAATTTGGAGAACATGGTGCAAAACTTACCAGCTTCAACAACATCACCGGCACCAACAGTACCATCAGTAACAACACCAGTACTATCAACAATCCACGCCTCAACATCTCATTCTGTACCTCGAGTATAACTATCGTTCCACGAATCGTTCTACATCATTTATATTCGTTCGGCATGGCGATTATATAATCTCTAATGTTTTAGAGATTAGTTATTCTTATTCTAACGGTAAATCAAATGAGTCTAATATCATACTAACTCATTAAATCCATGATTACATCTGAAGAAAATATATATGTATATATGTTTTCATAAAGATAGTAATTAAAAATCTTTTTGTACAAACTGTTAACGATGAAAATATTTTAACGGGTAGGTAATACCCGAGTAATATTTAAGATTCACATTAATAAGTTACATTGTACACTCTTCGAATCTGATTCAACGGTCATTTAATATCCTACTTACATCCAATGATATACAAATCCGTTCACCACAGAATAACCTTTTTCATTCAATTTTCATATTTGGATTTTGATCTATCAGAATTCAACAAGTGGCATAATGAAGAAATAATGGACACAATAAAAAAAATTGATTAGAAACAGACTAATTAACAATATAGAAATTTGTTAACAAACCACGCTAACAAGATCCTAGCTAACTGTTTCTAGCTAACTGTTAATTCCATAGTACATTTTATTTATCGCAATTTAATTATCGCAATTTATTTTATCGTAATTTTTAATTCTCGCAATTTTATTTAACATCATTTAATTTCTGTTATTTACTTTACGCACTTTATTTATCGTCATTTATTTTCTGTTATTTATTTTACGCACTTTAAATATCGGGACACGTATACAAGGTTTTGACATAACATATCGACGCATCTATATATATTATTTGGAATTACCATAGACACTCTATATGCAGTAATGATCGAGTTCTCTATATAGGGTTGAGGTTGATTCTACAATAATATATATAATTTCAGTTGTGATCGAGTCTGAGACGTATACGGGTCACGACACGTATTAATAATTCGAATATTGTATATTAAACTGTATAAGAATTATTGGACTGTCAACTGTGGACTATCGACTGTGGACTAATAACATTGGACAATTAAAATGAATTAAAATATTGATTATGACATATTAAACTAAACAATTCTTCAAGTTTGCCACTTGATTTCATCTTAAACCTCGTTTGTATCTTGACGATTCCAATCTGCATTCAAACCTTTCATGATACTTGAAAACACCTCAATCGAGAGGATGAACCAACCGCACTTCATCTACAGAAGAAAAGATCGATGCATATAGTTATGCACCTGAAAAACTCTTGAAGAGTGAGTAAACGATTAACACGTATCTGTGCTAGCTTCTTTGGCATTGTTATTACCGAAAATAACATTGCAATTCTTTTTCAAATTAGCCAATTTTGTCACAGCTCCAGCAAGTCAACTTCTACTTTTCATTCAAAACTACCTTATTATAACTTTGATATATATGTGTGCTCTTTTATTGTTATCAGAGAACCTTTTATATTCCACCATATTACCAGCAGATGTACCAGCAACCTCGTCGCTCCTTGGTTTAAATCCCTCCGACAAATCACTATATTTATCTATTGAAGTCTCATCATGTATACATCCGCATCTTGTAACAAGAATTGCCATACCAATTATCGGGAATCAGCAAATCTGTATTTTGAGTCTCGCAACGATTCCACATCAACAGTTATATGTATCCATATAACATTTATCTCTTAGAACTATGATCTTCCATTTTGAAAATTTTGAAAAGCACCCAGTCAGTGAATTAATATTCTAAATTTTGAAAAGCTGAATACAGCAGCAAAAACTGTAGACGACCTTAACCGTCGAAAGTTTAATGATAAAGAATGGAGTATTGGAAACACCCAATAGAAAATTTAGTACCAAAAAGCGGATTATGCGAAACTATGAAGGAAGCCGTGGAAAAATCACAAAGAATAAGTTTGACTTCAAAGAATCCAAATGATTCAATGCCTGCTGAAGTCTTTAGCAAATATCTTGCTCCTTACTCTAAACCCTTACGGATAAATCTTCTTCATCATTCATCGATATTAGAAATTCCAAGATATCATCGTATCTTTCATTATAAATATCCTCCATATTTCTGAATATATTTTCATAACTGTTTTTATCTGAAATCATTAATCTCTTCCTAATATCAGTGTTACATCACATAGAAACTGTTAGTTTCTATATTCTGTAAACTTTCGAGCTTAAAATATGAATGTTATTAAAGTAATGTTGGGAACTGATGCATGAGATAGTAGAATATAATGACACTTGATCAACGTGATTATATTACAGTAAGTCATGCTGAGTTTCTAAATGGAACATGATGATTCACAGATTATAACGTCATCATGTGTCATGTAACATAACTCTTTCATTTTGATTAACTTCTGAACATATCAAGAAAATATATTCTTGATAGTTCCATTCTCAGTGATTCTGGTAATTTGATAAATCAAATCATGCTATAATGTTATTTCTTGTTTAGAACATTAAATTCATTCAAAACTCCATATCTACGAATTCTGGACCATCACCAGAGATGTCCAATCATAAAAAGAAGAAACGAAGGGACAAAGCTCTAAAAGAAATAGAAAATTGGAGTATAAATCGCAGCAAAATAGGAGAGAGCATTAACTATGGATGACAATGATTATAGAAAACGGAAGCAGGGATTTCGAAATATAAGAGAAAATATAAAGCCCGATAACAACACGGAGGTTGCAAACCGTGGATATTAATACGAATAGCAATATAAAGACACGGTATAATTAAGAATAGTATCACCCCAAGGTAATAGTAGAAGTAAACAGATTCTTCTGATGGAAGATTGAAAAGAAGGATGACAGGAATGATAATTAGGAAAATATCAAGGATTAGAACTGGATTAAGCATTTTCACAATCTTTTGGATATATGAACTAAGAAAGAAAGTATAGGAATGGTGAGAATAATAGAATGGAAGAGCTTAATTTATAATGGAAATATCAGACAGAGTAATCGAGGCAGATCACCGTATTTAATTATAGAGATCTTAATTTCCTTACTCTCCGAAGAATCAAATCTTTTAGATTCGAAGATTTTCTCTAAATCCCTTGAATTCCGGAATTCAACCAAGGCAACGTCAAAAGTTAAAATGAAACTTCATTTATTCATTTCACTCTTTTGTGATAGCTTCACTCGTACGCTTCGAGTAATCGAATCATTTTATCCAAATTATTCAATAATGATAAAACTCTATTTATTAGCTCATATTCGTCATAAAACCATTTTTATTGTTAGCCATGACGACCTCACTCAAATTTCGGGACGAAATTTCTTTAACGGGTAGGTACTGTGATGACCCGGGAATTTCCGATCAAATTTAAACTTAGTCTTTATATAATTTCGACACGATAAGCAAAGTCTATAATGGTGAATCTCAAAAATGTTGGAACTATGTTCATATAATCAATTGACCTTTGACTAATACCCGACGGTTCACGAACCTGTATGTAAAATATATATATATATATATATATATATATATATATAAATAATTATATACAATAAATTAAATATAATAATGAACTACTATGTGATTTAGTTATTATGGAAAATAACTTCAAATAAGAAAAACTTGTTAATTTGAATATATAAGTTATATTGAAGATAAATAATTTCGAACATTAATTGTCAACGACAATAAGGTATTAAAATTTATAATGTTATACTTTGAGTTTAATTGTTCCAATATATATAATTAACATATTTATCTACGTAATAAAAATGATATTTAAAAACATAATTTCATACATAGTAGTGAGAATAGTTATGTGACATCTATACATAATTAGTATTATATGTATATTGATAGAATGTATACATATTAAAAATATATATAACAAATAATTAATAACATATAAATAAATGTAACTACAAGATAAAATACAGTTACTGTATTAATGTTATTATTATTGCTTCCATGAATATTAAAACTAAATATTTAATATTAATATCAGTGTTATTGTTTTTATTATATGTATTACATAAATATGAAATTTGATATATTAATTACTAGTATTATTATTATTATTAGAAATTTTGATTATTGATAATATAATTAAGTTTTATAAATATAAAGCAAATATATATGTAATTATATAAAAGTGTCGGTACAGATATAGATATATACAGATATATAGATATATAGATTGTTACAGCTCATGATCTCTGACTCCTTCCACTTTTATATTTGTTTCCTTCTTGTTCTCTGTTCTTCTCCCATCCGTGAGCAGACATCGACACCAGCATCCCTACAAAACTACCTGCAATCAATTGATGATGCTTCAACAATCATTCAATCACTTTATATTAAATTACTATCAAATTGCAAGTGATTAAACTGAATTTCGAAGAACAAACAGGTTCACTGTTCGCGTAATTTTTTTTAACAGCTCAAATTCGTTTACATTTTTGAAATGTAAAAATGTGGTGTTGTTAGGATTATTTTACTCAAACTACCTACAAAATTTCAAGTTCTAATTCATTTTATTGATTGAGAAATTTCGAGTCAAAGAATTGGTTTTCCAAAGTCAAACGTATGAACAATTGTCGAATTCGAGTATGTATGGATGTTATAGATTCAATTGATGATTCCAATAGATTACATGAATGATTTGAAGGGTAGTTAGTGTTGCAACCTTTAACCAAAACGTTATAAAATTCAAAATCAATTTTTTTTTCATAACCACGACGAACACAGCATCAGCTGTTGGAGTTCTGTTTGTGTTAAATTTTTTTTTTTTTTTTTTTTTACTTCGTGACTGTTATTTGATAATACAGTTATTGGTTATCGTTTCAAAGTTACATCAAACAACAAAATATATTATGTTTTGATTGGAGTCGATGCAAGTTGAAGAGGAAGGAGAAAGAACATAGATCAGATTTATTCAGGTTAAATTTAATAAGATTCATTAGTATTTCGGATAAAGGGCACAGCCCAGCTGGTTTTATGGGATGACGGGGTAGCGAGTGTTCTCGGGTTCAATTCCTGCTGGGTGCAAACCTTTTTAAATTAAGCTTATAAGTTAGTCTTTTTATTTCTTATTATTATTATTATTATTATTATTATTATTATTATTATTATTGTTATTGTTATTATTATTATTATTATTATTATTATTATTATTATTATTATTATTATTATTATTATTATTATTATTATTATTATACTTATTATTATTATTGTTGCTACTAATACAAAATTATTGATCATTTATTGTTATAGTTGTTATAAAGATTATAATTATTATCATTAGGATTATATCTAAAAGTATTATAATTATCAGTAGTATTATTAGTATTGTTATTAAGTATCATTAAAATTATTATTATTATTACCATTATCCTTTATTAGTAATATAGTTACTATAATTAGTATTATTGTTACTACTTAAATAAGTACCATGAGAAAAGATTATCGTTTACTAATTTTATTATGATTATAGTTACAAACGTGATTTTTATTATTATGAAAATGGTTATAACCTTAAGTGATAGGAACTATAAAAATAGATTACAAATTTAACACGAAGTTTATGCTAAAACTTATTATTACTAACACTGTTATTATTATTATCATTATATTATTAAAGTAAAGGATCATTATATTTAAAAATTATCAAAGTTATGATTTTTATTAAAAACTATCATTTTTATCAAAAATTAGTAAAGTTATTATCTTAATCATTATTAAAATTAACACTACTATTATTATTAACATTACTGTCATTAGTATTATCATTCTTATCATATTAGTATTATTACGAATAGATATTTTTATAATAATACATTACAATAATATTAATATCACAACATTTGTTTTAAATGATATTAACTAAGCTATATATAAAATATATCAATTAATATATAAACCTATATATACATAAACCCTAATATAACTTAGTATTACCAATATGTTAAAATGAATATTAGTGATATAAAATATATAAAGTAAATATATTAAATGTATCTATATAACACATAATATAACAAGTATGATTAATAATAATAATATATATATAAATTTATTTGACTACGAATATGTAATGATAAATATGCAAATGATATAGGTTCGTGAATCTGAGGCCAACACTGCATTGTTCAATATAGTCATATGTATTTTTACTACAAAATACATTCGGTAAGTTCATTTAATCCCTTTTTACTCATTACATTTTTGGGCTGAGAATACATACAAATGCTTTATTAACTGTTTTACAATATTTATATGCGTGAGTTTCATTTGCTCCCTTTTACTCTTTATATTTTTGGAACTGAGAATACATGCGCTGTTTTTATAACTGTTTTACGAAATAGACACAAGTAATTGAAACTACATTATATGGTTGAATGATTGAAATCGAATATGCCCCTTTTTATTAAGTCTGGTAATCTAAGAATTAGGGAACAGACACCTTAATTGACGCGAACTCTAAAGATAGATCTATCGGGCTCAACAAGCCCCATCCAAAGTACCGGATGCTTTAGTACTTCAAAATTTATATCATGTCCGAAGGAGGATCCCGAAATGATGGGGATATTCTTATATGCATATTGTGAATGTCGATTACCAGGTGTTCAATCCATATGAATTATAATTTTGTCTCTATGTATGAGATGTATGTTTATGAGAAATTGAAATATGAAATCTTGTGGTCTATTAAAGTTATGAAATGATTATTTATGATAAACAAATGAACTCACCAACCTTTTGGTTGACACTTGAAAGCATGTTTATTCTCAGGTACGAAAGAAATCTTCCGCTGTGCATTTGCTCGTTTTAGAGATATTACTTGGAGTCATTTATGTCATATTTAAAAAGACGTTGCATTCGAGTCGTCAAGTTCATCAGAATTATTATTAAGTCAATTATAGTTAGATATATTATGAAATGGTATGCATGCCGTAAACTTTCGATGTAATGAAAGATTGTATTTTCAAAAACGAATGCAATGTTTGTAAAATGTATCATATAGAGGTCAAATACCTCGCGATGTAATCAACTGTTTTGAATCGTTTATAATCGATATGGATTTCGTCCGGATGGATTAGGACGGGTCTTCACTGTAGTGACCCGGAAATTTCTGATCAAATTTAAACTTAATCTTATATGATTTTGACACGATAAGCAAAGTCTATTTAATTGAATCTCAAAAATCTTTGAACAATTTCATGAAAACAATTGACCTTTCTACTATTTCCGATGACTCGCGATACGATTACTTAATTAGATATGCATATATTAAAAAATATATATATATGTATATAATAATATGAAATATTGTATATGGTAATTGTGGAAATTATATGTAAAATAATAATAACATAAAATAATTATTATCTATATATATAAATAAAATATATAGAATATATATATATATATATATATATATATATATATATATATATATATATATATATATATATGGTTTCGAATTCATTTAGTAAATGATTGTATCGCAATAAGATACTTAGGTCTACTATTATGACTTCTGTGCATAAGATTTTAATTTACATTTACTTCTTATTGTAAATTTTAATAATAATATTAGATATATTAGTTGGGGCGAAGGTTAATAAAAATTATGAAGTTTTTTAAACTAATAAAATTATATTTTTTTTATCTAAAACTAAAAATTATATATTACATTTTTTTTTTGTCTACATCATATTGTATTTTGGGATAGGGGACATGGGACGGACAAATCATTTACGAGTCATCTTATAAAACTGTAAAGAAAATAAATATTTATAGTTATACTTTTACCTGATAAATGTTAACAACAAAGCACGATATATCAATTCGCAAATACACGGAATCAACAAGTGACATAGTAAATGACGACTTTACTATTTCTGATTAATATTACACGTTTTTAAATTATATTATAATTATATTTATCATTAAATTTATATTATTACTTTATAATTTAAATATGTCAAGAAAATGGATCCGTGAACCGAGTACAATATGATTGACAAAATTTCTACACATAATTGAATGATTGATTAACTTTCTGTCTTCCTTTTCACCTTTCCATATTAAATATAATCATATACATATGCAGATAGGTAAAACCATCCCTCTCCCTCTCTCATCTTCAACTATGAACCCACTTAAAGTTCTACTTCTATTTTTATTGAAACTACTTCCGGTTCTTTGTTTTCCTATGTCGACAACCCACAAAACAAAGCAACCATCGGTTACCATTTTCTACCACTTACACCACCAACTATAACGTGAGTCCGAGCACCATCACCACCTGAGCACCTCAACCGCCACTTCCACCACCATAACCTCCACCATCTCTTCTCTCTCCCTCTTCTAACTGCCACCGTTTCTGCCATCTGTTACCATACCCAACCGCCATCCTAACCTTGCAAACCACCGGACTACACCGGACTACCACCATCACAAATCACCTTGGTTTCGGTTATCACCATCTACAAAAATCCACCACAACCATTCCTTGTTGCTGCTGTAAACCCGCCACCATTAAACCACCATAATAACTGCTGCAGCTGCATCTGTTTTCCTACTTATGCTCACTTTACAATAACGGGTATGATGATATGATGTATGGTGATGTACGTAATAAAGACGATGTATGATTAAATTGATGGTAATTGATATAAGACAAATATGAGGACGATTATGATGATGTTGAAGATGATGATAGATAGCGAATATGATAATGATGGAGAGAAGGAGATGATGGGTACTGCTTACGTTTTTTTTTTCTGTTTTAATCATAGCTCACCACCTTCCACCCCCAAACCAAACCGAACAACCATCTGAAAAGCCATATTGTTTCTCGTTTCTGTTAATGACGCAAACACCCACTAATCAACACTTCGTTATTGTCTGTATTATTCGAGAACCTACAACTATGAACGATGATGAATGGTAGCCTTCAAAAACCCTAGGATTGTTTAATGTTGATGATGATAATAATAAATACTGTGATAACGAACGATGGTAATGATGTTATAATGATATAGATGATGACGAGTGAGATGATGCCATAGCAATGAATTCGATATGATGAAGATTAGGATTGAATTTTTTTTCTTTTTTCTCTGCTTTCGGTCGAACTGCAACCTCACACGGTTTCTCTATCTTATTTAGGTAAAAAGATGATTATTTTCGGTATTAATATTAACTTTATTTATATTTATGATATTTATTAAAAATATAATATTGGGTTTTAAGGGTGTAAATGTATTACATAACCAAAAAACAGAAATGGATGGACGGTTGGAGTGTGTGGGTGCTTAACAGGAGGTCATGGGTTTGAAACTAGGCAAAAACAATTATTTTTTTTATAGAAGATGCTGTGAATTAGGCTAAGACATGGCCATTTGCTTTTGGGCGAAATTGAGTTGGGCTGAAAACTAGATAGTCTGTTAGGCTTACAAAGTAGAATGGGCCACGAAAAAAAAATTCAAGTCCATCATGTAAGTTGATGTGAGGATGATGATACCGTGATATAATATTGAAGACAATGGTGTTTTATGTTTGTAAACGGAATGATACGGGATATAAAATTTAAGTTGTAATCAAAATAGAAAAGTAGATACAGAGGAGTGGTGTGGGGTGTTGTCAGGAGAACGAGAGGTTGGGGGTTCAACCCCGAGCTTGGGCATTATTTTTAAAAAGCCTATTTCTTTTGAGTTAGAATTTCTATTTTTTATTATTATTATTACTATCATTATTATTATTAATATTATTATTACTATCATTATTATTATTATTGTTATTACTATTATTATTATGAAAATAATATAACTATAAAATTTATCATCATTAATATTATTACTTGTCATATTAACAGTATTATTATTATTATGACAAATAAATATTATCTATATAAGAATGTATTTATTTCAAGTATCATAATATTACATATAATTATATTTAAAGATATAAATCTTAATACATTATAATAAATATATGTATATATAAAAACTTAGTCGATTAATATTATATGTGTTAATATATATACTGGTTATAGGTTCGTGAATCCAAGGCCAACACTATACTTGTCCAATGTCGTTATATGTATTTTTACTACAAAATACATTAGGTGAGTTCATTTGCTCCCTTTTTACTCATTACATTTTTGGGCTGAGAATACATGCAAATGCTTTATTAACTGCTTTATAATATTTATATGTGTGAGTTTCATTTACTCCCTTTTTACTCATTATGTTTTTGGGCTGAGAATACATGCAAATGCTTTATTAACTGTTTCACAATATTTATATGCGTGAGTTTTCATTAGTCCCTTTTTATATATATTTTTGGGACTGAGAATACATGCGCTGTTTTTATAAATGTTTTGCAATATAGACACAAGTAATCAAAACGACATTCTATGGTTGAATTATCGAAGTCGAATATGCCCCTTTTTATTAAGTCTGGTAATCTGAGAATTAGGGAACAGACACCCTAATTGACGCGAATCCTAAAGATAGATCTATCGGGCCCAACAAGCCCCATCCAAAGTACCGGATGCTTTAGTACTTCGAAATTTATATCATATCCGAAGGAGGATCCCGGAATGATGGGGATATTCTTATGCATATTGTGAATGTCGGTTACCAAGTGTTCAATCCATATGAATGATTATTTTTGTCTCTATGTATGGGACGTATATTTATGAGAACTGAAAATGAAATCTTGTGGTCTATTAAAATGATGGAAATGATTATTTATGTTAAACTAATGAACTCACCAACCTTTTGGTTGATACTTGAAAGCATGTTTATTCTCAGGTATGAAAGAAATCTTCCGCTGTGCAATTGCTCATTTTAAAGATATTACTTGGAGTCATTTATGACATATTTCAAAAGACGAGCATTCGAGTGGTTGAGTTCATCAAGATTATTATTAAGTCAATTATAGTTAGATATTATAAAATGGTATGCATGCCGTCCACTTTCGATGTAATGAAATATTGTCTTTTCAAAAACGAATGCAATGTTTGTAAAATGTATCATATAGAGGTCAAGTACCTCGCGATGTAATCAACTGTTGTGATTCACTTATAATCGATATGGACTTCGTCCGGATGGATTAGGACGGGTCCTTTCAGTTTGTATCAGAGCGATGGTCTTAGCGAACCAGGTCTGCAATAGGGTGTCTAACTGATAAGTCGTTAGGATGCATTAGTCAGTCTGGACTTCGACCGTGTCTGCCTGTCAAAAGTTTTACTTATCACTTCGTGTCAAAAATTACATGCTTATCATTCTTAGAGAATTACTTGCTTATCATTCTTAGTCTAGACACGTTTTACTGCATTGATTGCATGATTAGTGTATGGATAAAATTTATATCTTAGCATATCTGCTAATTCATATCTTAGCGTATCTGTTATTGTAAACTTTGCCTGACATTTTCTGTAGATTCCTCCGTAACTTATGGGATTTTAGTATTATATATGCATATGTAAATTATGTATTGCAGGGTACTAATCTACATCCTAATCTATTTCTTATCGAAAATCCTTCATCTGATTCTACGGGATGAATCCATCAACCAGTTCGAGTCCCTCAGATTTCGATAGCTATTCCGATAGTTATTCCGACAACTATTCCGACATGGATATTCACCTAAGCTTCGAAAATGGTGTCACAAAAATGAATCAATCAAACAACCATCCCCAATTCATCTGATGGGTTCGTAGTCGACTTAATCAATGAAGATGAGAATAAGTCGATCCCTTCCACCAACCGAATTCACCTCTTGACAAGGAACCTGAAGCGTTTACCGGCGGACCTATCCGAAACACCATCTTCAGCCTCATTTCCAGGGTAGCTCGTCACGATTATATACTATCTAAAATTCTAAACCTTATTCCTCTGCTCGTTCTGACCGACAATCATCTTGGAATAATAGGAGAAGTCAACGAACTTCGCGCTCGAGTAATCAATCTGGAGAATATGGTACAAAATGTACCAGCTTCAGCAACATCACCGGCACCAACAGTACCATCAGTAACAGCACCAGTACCATCAGCAATCCATGCCTCAACATCTCATTATGTACCTCGAGTATAATCATCGTTCTACGTATCGTTCTACATCGATTATCTTCGTTCTTCATGACGATTAAGTAATCTCTAAATGTTTTAGAGATTATGTATTCTAGTTCTAATGGTAAACCAAATGAGTTTAATATCATATTAACTCATTAAATCCATGATTATATCTGAAGAAAATATATATGTATATATATTTTCATAAAGATTGTAATTAAAAATTCTTTTGTACAAACTGTTGATGATGAAAATATTTTAACGGGTAGGTAATACCCGAGGAATATTTAAATTTTACATTAATAAGTTACATTGTACGTTCTTCGAATCTGTTTCAACAGTCATATACTATCCTACTTACATTCACCGATATACGTATCCGTTCACCAAAGAATAACTATTTTCATTCAAATTCAAAATTTCATATTAGGATTTTGACATATCAGAATCCAACAAGTGGCATAATGAAGAAAAATGGACACAATAAAAATTGATTAGAAACATACTAATTAACAATATGAAATTTTGTTAAGAATCCACGCTAACAAAATCCTAGCTAACTGTTCCTAGCTAACTGTTAATTCCGTATTACATTTTATTTATCGCAATTTAATTATCGCAATTTATTTTATTGCAATTTAATTCTCGCAATTTTATTTATTGTTATTTAATTTCTGTTATTTACTTTACGCACTTTATTTATCGTTATTTAATTTCTGTTATTTATTTTACGCACTTTAAATATCGGGACACGTATTTAAGGTTTTGACATATCATATCGACGCATCTATATATATTATTTGAAATCACCATAGACACTCTATATGCAGTAATGATCGAGTTCTCTATACAGGGTTGAGGTTGATTCTACAATAATATATATAGTTTGAGTTGTGATCGAGTCTGAGACGTATACGGGTCACGACACGTATTAATTAATTCGAATATTATATATTAAACTATATATATGAATTATTGGACTGTCAACTGTAGACTATCGACTGTGGACTATTAACATTAAACAATTAAAATAAATTAAAATATTGATTATAACATATGAAACTAAACAATTCTTCAAGTTGCCACTTGATTTCATCTTAAAACCTCATTTGTATCTTGATGATTACAATCTACATTCAAACCTTTTATGATTCTTGAAAACACCTCAATCGAAAGGATGAACCAACCGCACTTCATCTACAAGAAGAAAGATTATGCATATAGTTATGCACCATAAAACACTCGGAACCTGAGTAAGCGTTTAAAACGTATCTGTGCTAGCTCCTTTGGCGTTGTTATTACCGAAAATAACTTTGCAATTTCTTTTCAAATTAGCCAAATTTGTCACAGCTCCAACAAGTCAACTTCGACTTTTCATTCGAAGTAGTCTTACTATAATCCTGATATATACGATTACCCTTTTAATACCGGAGAATTCTTTTATATTCCACCATATTACCAGCAGATGTACCAGCAACCTAGTCGCTCCTTGGTTTAAATCTCTCCGACAAATCACTATATTTATCTATTGAAGTCTCATCATGTACTCATTCGCATCTTGTAACAAGAATTGCCATACCAATTACCGGGAATCAGCAAATCTGTACTGTGAGCCTCGTAACGTTTCCACATCAACAGTTATATGTATCCATATAACATTTATCTCTTAGAATCATGATATTCCATTCTGAAATTCTGAAATTCTGAAAAGCACCCAGTCTGCGAATTAATGCTCTGAATTTTGAAAAGTTGAATGAAGCAACAAAAACTGTAAATGACCTCAACAGCCAAAAGTTGATGATAAAGAATTGTATGTTGGCAAAGCTCAGAAAAAGTTTGAAACTGAAAAACTGATTGAGCAAACTACGAAGGAGTCTCTGAATAAATCATAAGGACTAAACTTGTACATTAAGAATCCTGATGATTCTGTTTCTGATGAAATCTTTAGCGAATACCTTGCTTCTGACTCCAAACTCTTGCGGAAAAATTTTCTTCACCATCCTTCGATATTAGAAATTATAAGATATCATCGTATCTTTCATTATAAATATCCTCCATATTTCTGAAGATATTTTCATAAATATTCTTATCTGAAATCATTAATCTCTTCGTGCTATCAGTGTTACATCATATAGAAACTGTTAGTTTCTATATTCTGTAAACTTTCGAGCTTAAATTATGAATGTTATTGAAGTAATGTTGGGAACTGATGCATGAGTTAGTATAATATAATGACACTTGATCAACGTGATTATATTACAGTAAGTCATGCTGAGTTTCTAAATGGAACATGATGATTCACAGATTATAACGTCATCATGTGCCATGTTACACGACTCTTACATTTTGTCTGATATATAAACATATCAAGAACATATTTTCTTGATAGTTCTATCTTTCCCGGATATTCTGGTAATTTGGCGAATCAAGATCGTGCTATTAACATTTCTTTCTTAGAACATTAACTATGTTCATTTCGAAATTCATATCTATGAATTCTGGATCATTATTCGCTTGACTTAAAGTCGGGAAGAGAAAACAAAAGCATAGAGCTCCGAAATATAAAGGAGGATATAAAGTCCGATAACAATACATAAATTACAAACCGTGTATGTCAATGTTTATCACAACATAAAGACACGGGAGAATTAAAAACACGATAACCCCAAGGGCAAAGTAGAAGAAAATAGATTCCTCCGGTGGAAGTTGGAAAAGGAGAATGATTGTGGTGATAGTCAGGATAAGGACAAGGATCATAACTGAATTAAGCATTTTCACAAATCTTTTGGATGTATAAACTAAGAAAGAAAGTATAGGAATGGTGAGAATAATAGAACAGAAGAGCTTAATTTATAATGAAAATATCAGACAGAGAAATCGAGGCAGATCACCGTATTTAATTATAGAGATCTTAATTTCCTTACTCGCCGAAGAATCAAATCTTTTAGATTTCGAAGATTTTCTTTAAATCCCTTGAATTTCGGAATTCAATCAAGACAACATCAAAAGCTAAGACGCACCTTATTTTCTAATTCAACCGTAACCACGTCAAAAATTAGGACGAATCTTGAATTCCTAATTTCACTCTTTGGCGATAACTTCATTCGTACTCTTCGAGTAATCGAATTATCTTATCCATATTACTCCACAATAATAAAACTCTATTTATCAGCTCATATTCGTTAGGAAAACATTCTTATTGTTAGCTATGACGACCCCACTCAAATTTCGGGACGAAATTTCTTTAACGGGTAGGTACTGTAGTGACCCGGAAATTTCCGATCAAATTTAAACTTAATCTTATATGATTTCGACACGATAAGCAAAGTCTATTTAATTGAATCTCAAAAATCTTTGAACAATTTCATGAAAACAATTGACCTTCGACTGTTTCCGATGACTCACGATACGATTACTTAATTAGATATGCATATATTAAAAAATATATATATGTATATAATAATATGAAATATTGTATATGGTAATTGTGGAAATTATTTATGTAAAATAATAATAACATAAAATAATTATTATCTATATATATAAATAAAATATATAGAATATATATATATATATATATATATATATATATATATATATATATATATATATATATATATATATAGGGTTTCGAATTCATTTAGTAAATGATTGTATCGCAATAAGATACTTAGGTCTACTATTATGACTTCTGTGCATAAGATTTTAATTTACATTTACTTCTTATTGTAAATTTTAATAATAATATTAGATATATTAGTTGGGGCGAAGGTTAATAAAAATTATGAAGTTTTTTAAACTAATAAAATTATATTTTTTTTTATCTAAAACTAAAAATTATATATTACATTTTTTTTTGTCTACATCATATTGTATTTTGGGATAGGGGACATGGGACGGACAAATCATTTACGAGTCATCTTATAAAACTGTAAAGAAAATAAATATTTATAGTTATACTTTTACCTGACAAATGTTAACAACAAAGCATGATATATCAATTCGCAAATACACGGAATCAACAAGTGACATAGTAAATGACGGCTTTACTATTTCTGATTAATATTACACCTTTTTAAATTATATTATAATTATATTTATCATTAAATTTATATTATTACTTTATGATTTAAATATGACAAGAAAATGGATCCGTGAACCGAGTACAATATGATTGACAAAATTTCTACACATAATTGAATGATTGATTAACTTTTTGTCTTCCTTTTCACCTTTCCATATTAAATATAATCATATACATATGCAGATAGGTAGAACCATCCCTCTCCCTCTCTCATCTTCAACTATGAACCCAATTAAAACTTCTACTTCTATTTTTATTGAAACTACTTCCAGTTCTTTGTTTTCCTATGTCGACAACCCACAAAACAAAGCAACCATCGGTTACCATTTTCTACCACTTACACCACCAACTATAACGTGAGTCCGAGCACCATCACCACCTGAGCACCTCAACCGCCACTTCCACCACCATAACCTCCACCATCTCTTCTCTCTCCCTCTTCTAACCGCCACCATTTCTGCCATCTCTTACCATACCCAACCGCCATCCTAACCTTGCAAACCACCGGACTACCACCATCACAAATCACCTTGGTTTCGGTTATCACCATCTACAAAAATCCACCACAACCATTCCATGTTGCTGCTGTAAACCCGCCACCATTAAACCACCATAATAACTGCTGCAGCTGCATCTGTTTTCCTACTTATGCTCACTTTACAATAACGGGTATGATGATATGATGTATGGTGATGTACATAATAAAGATGATGTATGATTAAATTGATGGTAATTGATATAAGACAAAGATGAGGACGATTATGATGATGTTGAAGATGATGATAGATAGCGAATATGATAATGATGGAGAGAAGGAGATGATGGGTACTGCTTACGTTTTTTTTTTATGTTTTAATCATAGCTCACCACCTTCCACCCCCAAACCAAACCGAACAACCATCTGAAAAGCCATCTTGTTTCTCGTTTCTGTTAATGACGCAAACACCCATTAATCAACACTTCGTTATTGTCTGTATTATTCGAGAACCTACAACTATGAACGATGATGAATGGCAGCCTTCAAAAACCCTAGGATTGTTTAATGTTGATGATGATAATAATAAATACTGTGATAACGAACGATGGTAATGATGCTATAATGATATAGATGATGACGAGTGAGATGATGCCATAGCTATGAATTCGATATGATGAAGATTAGGATTGAATTTTTTTTTCTTTTTTCTCTGCTTTCGGTCGAACTGCAACCCCACACGGTTTCTCTATCTTATTTAGGTAAAAAGATGATTATTTTCGGTATTAATATTAACTTTATTTATATTTATGATATTTATTAAAAATATAATATTGGGTTTTAAGGGTGTAAATGTATTACATAACAGAAAAACAGAAATGGACGGACGGTTGGAGTGTGTGGGTGCTTAACAGGAGGTCATGGGTTCGAAACTAGGCAAAAATTATTATTTTTTTTTATAGAAGATGCTGTGAATTAGGCTAAGACATGGCCATTTGCTTTTGGGCGAAATTGAGTTGGGCTGAAAACTAGATAGTCTGTTGGGCTTACAAAGTAGAATGGGCCACGAAAAAAAAAATTCAAGTCCATCATGTAAGTTGATGTGAGGATGATGATACCGTGATATAATATTGAAGACAATGGTGTTTTATGTTTGAAACGGAATGATACGGGATATAAAATTTAAGGTGTAATCAAAATAGAAAAGTAGATACAGAGGAGTGGTGTGGGGTGTTGTCAGGAGAACGAGAGGTTGGGGGTTCAACCCCGAGCTTGGGCATTATTTTTAAAAAGCCTATTTCTTTTGAGGTAGAATTTGTATTTTTTATTATTATTATTATTACTATCATTATTATTATTAATATTATTATTACTATCATTATTATTATTATTGTTATTACTATTATTATTATGAAAATAATATAACTCTAAAATTTATCATCATTAATATTATTACTTGTCATATTAACAGTATTATTATTATTATGACAAATAAATATTATCTATATAAGAATGTATTTATTTCAAGTATCATAATATTACATATAATTATATTTAAAGATATAAATCTTAATACATTATAATAAATATATGTATATATAAAAACTTAGTCGATTAATATTATATGTGTTAATATATATACTGGTTATAGGTTCGTGAATCCAAGGCCAACCCTATACTTGTCCAATGTCATTATATGTATTTTTACTACAAAATACATTAGGTGAGTTCATTTGCTCCCTTTTTACTCATTACATTTTTGGGCTGAGAATACATGCAAATGCTTTATTAACTGCTTTATAATATTTATATGTGTGAGTTTCATTTACTCCCTTTTTACTCATTACGTTTTTGGGCTGAGAATACATGCAAATGCTTTATTAACTGTTTCACAATATTTATATGCGTGAGTTTTCATTAGTCCCTTTTTATATATATTTTTGGGACTGAGAATACATGCGCTGTTTTTATAAATGTTTTACGATATAGACACAAGTAATCGAAACTACATTCTATGGTTGAATTATCGAAGTCGAATATGCCCCTTTTTATTAAGTCTGGTAATCTGAGAATTAGGGAACAGACACCCTAATTGACGCGAATCCTAAAGATAGATCTATCAGGCCCAACAAGCCCCATCCAAAGTACCGGATGCTTTAGTACTTCGAAATTTATATCATATCCGAAGGAGGATCCCAGAATGATGGGGATATTCTTATGCATATTGTGAATGTCGGTTACCAGGTGTTCAATCCATATGAATGATTATTTTTGTCTCTATGTATGGGACGTATATTTATGAGAACTGAAAATGAAATCTTGTGGTCTATTAAAATGATGGAAATGATTATTTATGTTAAACTAATGAACTCACCAACCTTTTGGTTGACACTTGAAAGCATGATTATTCTCAGGTATGAAAGAAATCTTCCGCTATGCAATTGCTCATTTTAAAGATATTACTTGGAGTCATTTATGACGTATTTCAAAAGACGTGCATTCGAGTCGTTGAGTTCATCAAGATTATTATTAAGTCAATTATAGTTAGATATTATAAAATGGTATGCATGCTGTCCACTTTTGATGTAATGAAATATTGTCTTTTCAAAAACGAATGCAATGTTTGTAAAATGTATCATATAGAGGTCAAGTACCTCGTGATGTAATCAACTGTTGTGATTCGTTTATAATCGATATGGACTTCGTCCGGATGGATTAGGATGGGTCCTTTCATTCACAATTCCAAGGTGAGTGGAATAATTATACGTGTATGTATATGATGTATTTATTTGTGTAGCGTGAGATGTGAAGTGTCGAAGTGTTAAGACGCCACATTTCACGTGACGAGTGAAGTGTCGAAGTGTTAAGATACCACTCCGAAATGTTTGATGAGTGATGCATCGAGGTGTTAAGATGCCACTCGGGGTGAAGTATCGAGGTGTTAAGATGCCACCCAGGGGTGAAGTATCGAGGTGTTAAGACACCACTCTGGAATGTTTGATGAGTGAAGCATCGAGGTGTTAAGATGCCACTCGGGGTGAAGTATCGAGGTTTTAAGATGCCACCCGGGGGTTAGTGATAAGAGGTGTTAAGTACACTAATGGATGTTGTGAACTCCGATGGTCTTTCACGGGCACCATTCCCTTGTACGATTGGTTAACCATGGTTATGGTGTTGTAGTGTAGCATATTATGTTGCTCGGATTATATGCTATTGTTGTGCTAGCTTGCGGTAGTGGAGATTTAGCGTTATACTTTGCGATGGTATGCTATTTAAATTGCTAGCGTGTATGCAGTAATTGTGTTTGTGATTGCATGTAAGTAGATTATATATGTATATGTATAATTATTGCATCACTAAGCGTAAGCTTACCCCTCTAGTTGTTTACCTTTTTACAGGTATTATGATTATGAAGCTAGCTAGTTGTTAGACTAGATGCTTAGGAGCGCTTGGCCTCGATGGGGTAGCTTTTGGACATTTGGATGCGGATGGGGGATTTGGTAGTCCCTGGGATTATGCTCTTGGTATTGGGTTGGGTTATTGAGTCTTAACCCGTATATTATGATGTAAACACTTTTATTTAACGTTTGTGATGTAAAACTTGATTTGGATGTTACAAAGCATTTAGTTGTTAATTTAAAGTGTTAAATGTGTTTTGAAATGAATTGGAGCTGATCAGGTCTGCTGGACGCCGTCCAGATGGGATGGACGCCGTCCAGTATAACGTGGGTTGGGTGTTTTCTGTCTCAGAACACTTAAGTGTAATTGGACTCCGTGTAGTGACCCGAACTTTTCCATGTTTATATATATTAATTGAGATTGATATTTACATGATTAAATGTTTCCAACATGTTAAGCAATCAAACTTGTTAAGACGTGATTAATTGAAATATGTTTCATATAGACAATTGACCACCCAAGTTGACCGGTGATTCACGAACGTTAAAACTTGTAAAAACTATATGATGACATATATATGGATATATATATAGTTAACATGATACTATGATAAGTAAACATATCATTAAGTATATTAACAATGAACTACATATGTAAAAACAAGACTACTAACTTAATGATTTTTAAACGAGACATATATGTAACGATTATCGTTGTAAAGACATTTAATGTATATATATCATATTAAGAGATATTCATACATGATAATATCATGATAATATAATAATTTAAAATCTCATTTGATATTATAAACATTGGGTTAACAACATTTAACAAGATCGTTAACCTAAAGGTTTCAAAACAACACTTACATGTAACGACTAACGATGACTTAACGACTCAGTTAAAATGTATATACATGTAGTGTTTTAATATGTATTTATACACTTTTGAAAGACTTCAATACACTTATCAAAATACTTCTACTTAACAAAAATGCTTACAATTACATCCTCGTTCAGTTTCATCAACAATTCTACTCGTATGCACCCATATTCGTACTCGTACAATACACAGCTTTTAGATGTATGTACTATTGGTATATACACTCCAATGATCAGCTCTTAGCAGCCCATGTGAGTCACCTAACACATGTGGGAACCATCATTTGGCAACTAGCATGAAATATCTCATAAAATTACAAAAATATGAGTAATCATTCATGACTTATTTACATGAAAACAAAATTACATATCCTTTATATCTAATCCATACACCAATGACCAAAAACACCTACAAACACTTTCATTCTTCAATTTTCTTCATCTAATTGATCTCTCTCAAGTTCTATCTTCAAGTTCTAAGTGTTCTTCATATATTCTACAAGTTCTAGTTACATAAAATCAAGAATACTTTCAAGTTTGCTAGCTCACTTCCAATCTTGTAAGGTGATCATCCAACCTCAAGAAATCTTTGTTTCTTACAGTAGGTTATCATTCTAATACAAGGTAATAATCATATTCAAACTTTGGTTCAATTTCTATAACTATAACAATCTTATTTCAAGTGATGATCTTACTTGAACTTGTTTTCGTGTCATGATTCTGCTTCAAGAACTTCGAGCCATCCAAGGACCCGTTGAAGCTAGATCCATTTTTCTCTTTTCCAGTAGGTTTATCCAAGGAACTTAAGGTAGTAATGATGTTCATAACATCATTCGATTCATACATATAAAGCTATCTTATTCGAAGGTTTAAACTTGTAATCACTAGAACATAGTTTAGTTAATTCTAAACTTGTTCGCAAACAAAAGTTAATCCTTCTAACTTGACTTTTAAAATCAACTAAACACATGTTCTATATCTATATGATATGCTAAATTAATGATTTAAAACCTGGAAACACGAAAAACACCGTAAAACCGGATTTACGCCGTCGTAGTAACACCGCGGGCTGTTTTGGGTTAGTTAATTAAAAACTATGATAAACTTTGATTTAAAAGTTGTTATTCTAGGAAAATGATTTTTATTATGAACATGAAACTATATCCAAAAATTATTGTTAAACTCAAAGTGGAAGTATGTTTTCTAAAATGGTCATCTAGACGTCGTTCTTTCGACTGAAATGACTACCTTTACAAAAAAGACTTGTAACTTATTTTTCCGACTATAAACCTATAATTTTTCTGTTTAGATTCATAAAATAGAGTTCAATATGAAACCATAGCAATTTGATTCACTCAAAACGGATTTAAAATGAAGAAGTTATGGGTAAAACAAGATTGGATAATTTTTCTCATTTTAGCTACGTGAAAATTGGTAACAAATCTATTCCAACCATAACTTAATCAACTTGTATTGTATATTATGTAATCTTGAGATACCATAGACACGTATACAATGTTTCGACCTATCATGTCGACACATCTATATATATTTCGGAACAACCATAGACACTCTATATGTGAATGTTGGAGTTAGCTATACAGGGTTGAGGTTGATTCCAAAATATATATAGTTTGAGTTGTGATCAATACTGAGATACGTATACACTGGGTCGTGGATTGATTCAAGATAATATTTATCGATTTATTTCTGTACATCTAACTGTGGACAACTAGTTGTAGGTTACTAACGAGGACAGCTGACTTAATAAACTTAAAACATCAAAATATATTAAAAGTGTTGTAAATATATTTTGAACATACTTTGATATATATGTATATATTGTTATAGGTTCGTGAATCAACCAGTGGCCAAGTCTTACTTCCCGACGAAGTAAAAATCTGTGAAAGTGAGTTATAGTCCCACTTTTAAAATCTAATATTTTTGGGATGAGAATACATGAAGGTTTTATAAATGATTTACAAAATAGACACAAGTACGTGAAACTACATTCTATGGTTGAATTATCGAAATCGAATATGCCCCTTTTTATTAAGTCTGGTAATCTAAGAATTAGGGAACAGACACCCTAATTGACGCGAATCCTAAAGATAGATCTATTGGGCCTAACAAACCCCATCCAAAGTATCGGATGCTTTAGTACTTCAAAATTTATATCATATCCGAAGGGTGTCCCGGAATGATGGGGATATTCTTATATATGCATCTTGTTAATGTCGGTTACCAGGTGTTCACCATATGAATGATTTTTATCTCTATGTATGGGATGTATATTGAAATATGAAATCTTGTGGTCTATTGTTACAATTTGATATATATAGGTTAAACCTATAACTCACCAACATTTTTGTTGACGTTTAAAGCATGTTTATTCTCAGGTGAATACTAAGAGTTTCCGCTGTTGCATACTAAAATAAGGACAAGATTTGGAGTCCATGTTTGTATGATACTGTGTAAAAACTGCATTCAAGAAACTGATTTCGATGTAACATATTTGTATTGTAAACCATTATGTAATGGTCATGTGTAAATAGGATATTTTAGATTATCATTATTTGATAATCTACGTAAAGCTTTTTAAACCTTTATTTATGAAATAAAGGTTATGGTTTGTTTTAAAAATGAATGCAGTCTTTGAAAAACGTCTCATATAGAGGTCAAAACCTCGCAACGAAATCAATTAATATGGAACGTTTTTAATCAATAAGAACGGGACATTTCACTCCGTCCAAGGATTTGGACGCTGTCCTGTCCTTTATTACTGGATGCCGTCCAGAGACCTGGACGCCGTCCAGATGGTCTGGCACATATTTAAATAAAAAAAAAGGTTTGTCGTGTTTTTGGTAATACGAAGTTGGGAATTAGGTGACCTTGGTATAGGTTCCTAGTCTTAGACTTGTTAGCGGTTATGCATTATTTGCGGGACTTGTAGGAATACGGGTCAGATTGAGAATTTTTAGTGCCTTAGAGTAGGTGACTAACTAAGACTTGTGTTTGTCCAATGTGAGATTTTTGTGGTGCCTTATTTCGTGTGTAAATTAGTGCCTTAAATTGCTAGTGCCGAATGTGAGTAGGCAAACTTGGACGTTGTTTTAGTGATAGTCACCTAGGTTGTAGGTTGACTTGTTGTTGTGGTGTACTTGTGTACGTTTATTATTTCTGTATATTGGTGTATATATATACAGGTATCTTTTGGTGCGGTGTCCTAGGGACGAATCTATTGGAGAGATTCGCATGTTTGACGGTTTGAGTGATCAAGTTCGCGGTAAGGACTTGGGTCATTCGGGTACTAGGAGTTATCGCGTGTTATTTTGTGTGAATGTTGCGTCAGTCCGGGTAAAGTACTTTGCATG
This sequence comes from Rutidosis leptorrhynchoides, assembly GCF_046630445.1. NCBI lineage: Eukaryota > Viridiplantae > Streptophyta > Magnoliopsida > Asterales > Asteraceae > Rutidosis > Rutidosis leptorrhynchoides. The sequence goes on from NC_092341.1 coordinate 104,129,772, forward strand.
ACCATGTGGAAATGGTAAGGTACGCATTTGTAATAGTGATTGATCACCATTATTACGAAAGTGTATCTTGACATCGAGCATGACATGACAAGTACCGAACGGAGGAAACGTGGCGTAGTTGGGGTAGAACGGGACGAGTTAGGAATATTTTATTGGTTCCTAGTTTATATTGGTCTCGGGTGATGTGCTTGTTGACACGTCGAGTTCGTTACGAGTCGGGAAGTGTTACGGTGGATTCGGTTAGTTAAGTGAGCGAGCCAACTCACGAGTTTGGTGCGTGCTTAGTCACCCTAAGTAGTGGGTGCACTGTTGAGATTGCTATTGGTTTTAGTTACCCATCATAATTAGGATGACCGATTTACGCTTGCGTGGTTGCGACGAGGACTTAAATTCCGTAATGGAATGCGACAAGTCTAATGATTGTAGTTTTGAGTTACACTCGGTAAAGTGTATGGTTAGAGAATCGTGTTAGGATTCTAGTTGTGAGTCGCCTTGGAATTGGCGAATCGAGGAGTCTTTGGGTAATTAAACTCATGGGAGTGGGACCCGTATAACGATGATTGTGTTAGTGTGTTGTGGCTTATAAGGTAACATTCCTAATGGAATATCCCATGTAGTAGTGGTTTTATCAAGATGTAGAAGGGTGTAAGACTTGGTGTTCCCGAGCATCTCCTTAGTGTTAGATGAAGGGCCTCATTAGGCCATATCATTTGGCCTGGTGGAAATTGCGGGTAGTGTGTGATCGCTAGGAACTTTCAATAAGACAATAAACCGTAAGGTTGTCGGGTAGGTATGACTTCGGGTCATTATTATAGAGAGATGGGTGACATCAGGTGTATGGAACCTAAAGATCGATTTTCTAAAATTCAATTGATTATGGTGGGAGTCTGCATGACATTGCGTCAGGTGCCTTTTATACCTGCTAGTGTAATGTTCAACTCCGGTAGTGGTGTGATGACTTTGTGCTTAGGGTGCCCGTGAGATACCCTTGGAAGCAGCGGAGATTACAATAGTTATTAACGGGTGATAGTAATTCGACGGTTGCGAAAGTTGGAAATTTAAGAGCATTGCGGTAAATACTTCTTATAAAGTGATAGATGAGCGAATATTGTTGCTCTTAAGTGTTAGACGGGTAAAGATGACCGGTGAGCAGGTGATGGACTTAATGGTCGGTTAAGCCAAAGGTTATGATGAAGTGTTGATATTGCGGTCGACACAATTAATGTGCCGGATTTGTCACTCTTCTCCATGAGAGTGAGCAATTGTTGATAACTATTCGTTTAGTGGAAGGTCGGGTGATCTCGACTGAGATGCACAACTGGTTAAGTGGAGTGGCATATGCCTAGTCGTAGAGGCGTATGTGACACTTTGATAAAGTTCGCTTTGCGAAATGAAGGACAATTAATTGTATTTATGGTATGAGGATGCGATGTTATCACATGTACGTCACTTCAAGCGAATGTGTATGTCGGCTCTGAGAGCCCGAAGTGAATTCGTGGTGATTTGGAGTGAATGACCAGTGATGAGAATGGTCATGTGTTTCATGGAATGCTAATTCCTCAGGATGTTATCATCTTGGCGGTGAGAATGTGGAGCCAAATTCTAAGTAGGGGAGTTTTTACTGCCACCCGAGGAAGCTCCAGTGGTGTTATATATAGCAAGGTGTCGGAGTGTACCGTGCTAAGCCTCAATAGGTATTCGGAGTTTCTAACAAGGAAGATTGTGATGATAGGATCGAAGGAAGTGTAAGGCTTCCTATGTAAGGTGGCCGTGTAGTACCAATGTGCGGTATGAGACCAAATGTGAAGTTTGAGATCCCGGAGTGAGAGAAGGAAGTTGTTGTTGCGGGTGATCCTGTAGTGAAAAATCTGGGTTGTCGTGAAACCCGGACAGTATAATTAAATGAGAACGAGTTCGATATCGTGGTGAATATCGTATTTTTCCTGTCGGGAAACGCAATTGTGGAGATTGTCGGTGGATTATTCCACTTTACGGATGATTGTGAAGCGGAAAGTGTCGATTCTGATTGTCTCACATCGAGACACGCGGATGTTGTTTGTTTGCGAGAGTGTTTTCCCTAGTGATGTGACCTGTTGGTTGTATCGAAATGTCGAAGCCATCCTCAATGGATGGTCTAGGTAGGAGGATTCACCCGGCGTTGGTGAATATTTTGTGGGTCGTGTGGCGAATTGCGAGTTGTTATGTTGATAATTCGCTGCTGACGGGATTCTAGTACACGAATAGTTTCCATGATAGTACTAGGAAGCCATAGTGTATGGATGTTTTGTAGGGTTTAAGGGAGAAATCTTGTGTCGAGTGTTGATGTTTCATCTAACTCGTGGTGTATTATTGTCGTCCTGGATTAATCCAGTGACGGATGGTCGTGTGCGGATCGATTGGTGGGAAAGTGGTGCTCCTAAGTGATTATTTCGAGGTTACCAAAATTTCTTCATTGAAGGAATGACCCAGTTGTGGAGCCGGAGGAAGTTGGTTCTCGGTCCAGAGAGTGTTCATGAATGACCGGTTGAGTAGTACGTTTATGAACCGATGGAGCACGAAGTTTCAAGGAAGCATGAATCCTTCTCGATTGGGATTAATGCAAGACATGGTTCACGACGTGGTGGATTTAGTAGATCGCGTTGGGTGATATAGTTATGGATATAGCTTGTTACGAGTTGTAGCCGAGATTATTTGAAGGGATAATGGTGTTCCCCGTATTTTCCTAAGTGGGAATTCTGAACGTTGAGTGTATGAGATACCGTTTGTTGCGGTAATGTGCGCTAGTGATTATTAGCGTGTGGCGAGATATTCGAGTTAATGGTAACTTTTATGGACATCGATTTTGAAGGTATGTCAGAGGGACTTTGAGTGTGGGTCTGGTTTATTAAAGTGACGGAGATCACGGGGATGTGATCCAATTTAAGTGGGGGAGAGTTATAACACCCCGTTTTTTATTTACGCGTTATTTCGAACGTCATTCGAAATACGAGGCATGTAAGCATATATTTGGATCCTAAATAAAGTTGGAATTGATGTTCTAAAACCTTACCATTAGAAAGGAAATCTCATTACGTTTCCAACAATATTTGATTCATCGAAAACGGAGTTACGGTTTGAAAGTTAAGACCAAAACAAGTTCAGAAAACTGAGTCAGTTAATCTGGACGCCGTCCAAGCTTTTTGGACGCCGTCCAAAAGGCCTGACGGGCCAGCTGTGACATTTTGAAGCTTTTAAAAGAGGGTATTTGGGTCTTTTCACTTGGGGGTCGTTTGGGCCATCAAAACTGATCTAAACTCACCCTTATCCTCATTTTCACCCACAAACACTCCCAACCAAACCCTAGAGAGAGAGAGAGGAGTTTCTAGAGAGAGGAAGCTTGGATTAGTGATGAAGGTGGTGATTTTTGCCCAAATTGGAGTGGTTCTTGGTGCTTGTTGGTGATTCTAGCTACTAGAGCTCGCTTTGGTGCTTGAGGTAAACCCTAATCCGAATTGTATTGTTTGATTTCTTGTTTGAGTTAGGGTTTGTGTTAGTTAGAGTTATATACCCATTTATTGTGAAATTTGGGGGTTTTGGGTAAGATTCATGTAAGTAAGCCTAAATGGGTGACTTAGGGTTTCAATTGATGAAATTGTTAGTTTGGACCTTGCATGTGTTGGCTAATCCTTAGAACACTTGTGTTGACTTTATTTTTGGGTGTAAACCCTAATTTAGGTCAAAATGGGTCAAATGGGTATTTTGGGTCAAGTAAGCTTGATTCGGTGTCAAATTAAGTTTTGAGTCGAGTTCTGGTGAATCAAGTATGTAAATACTTGATTTAGGTGTTAATTGATGTTTTGGAAATATAACCACTAGTCGTTAGTGATTATGGGGCATTTTATGATTTTGGTCAAAATGAGTAATTTAAATTAGGTCAAAATTGAGGATGACACTAATTTGGATTAAATGAATGTTAAATGCTTTTGTTAAGCGTTAAATGATGTTTTTGGATGTAATTACTCGCGAGAAGTGATTTTGGGTTAAAATGATATTTTTAACATAAGTCAAACATGGTCAAAAGCAATATGGGTCAATATTGCACGTGTTGGGGTTTTGGTGCAATTGACGTTTGAAATGATTACTACCTAAGTAGTAATATAGTGTTAAGACCTAGGTTTGGTCTAATTGGGGTAAAGTATGATTTTGGGTTAAATTCTACTTTGTTGTGTTGATTTGAATTACCACCCGAAGTGGTAATTGGTTTGTGTCCATTAGGTGTTAAATGGGCGGGTTTTGACGAGCAAGGTGTGATCCCTCGGCTAAGGGATGTTTGTGTCGAGTTCTCTTTTATAGAATGGCTATTTATGTGCATATTGTACCTACGTGTGATATAGGTAGTTACTTGCTCGGATTTGAGGACGAAGATCATGTTGTACATAACTTGTGCGGGCATTCCAAGGTGAGTGGAATAATTATACGTGTATGTATATGATGTATTTATTTGTGTATCGTGAGATGTGAAGTGTCGAAGTGTTAAGACGCCACATTTCACGTGACGAGTGAAGTGTCGAAGTGTTAAGACACCACTCCGAAATGTTTGATGAGTGAAGCATAGAGGTGTTAAGATGCCACTCGGGGTGAAGTATCGAGGTGTTAAGATGCCACCCGGGAGTGAAGTGTTGAGGTGTTAAGACACCACTCCGGAATGTTTGATGAGTGAAGCATCGAGGTGTTAAGATGTCACTCGGGGTGAAGTATCGAGGTGTTAAGATGCCACCCGGGGGTTAGTGATACGAGGTGTTAAGTACACTAATGGATGTTGTGAACTCCGATGGTCTTTCGCGGGCACCATTCCCTTGTACGATTGGTTAACCATGGTTATGGTGTTGTAGTGTAGCATATTATGTTGTTCGGATTATATGCTATTGTTGTGCTAGCTTGCGGTAGTGGAGATTTAGCGTTATACTTTGCGATGGTATGCTATTTAAATTGCTAGTGTGTATGCGGTAATTGTGTAAGTGATTGCAAGTAAGTAGATTATATATGTATATGTATAATTATTGCATTCACTAAGCGTAAGCTTACCCCTCTCGTTGTTTACCTTTTTACAGGTATTATGATTATGAAGCTAGCTACTTGTTAGACTAGATGCTTTGGAGCGCTTGGGCTCGATGGGGTAGCTTTTGGACATTTGGACGTGGATGGGGGATTTGGTAGTCCCCGGGATTATGCTCTTGGTATTGGGTTGGGTTATTGAGTCTTAACCCGTATATTATGATGTAAACACTTTTATTTAACGTTTGTGATGTAAAACTTGATTTGGATGTTACAAAGCGTTTGGTTGTTAATTTAAAGTGTTAAGTGTGTTTTGAAATGAATTGGAGCTGATCAGGTCTGCTGGACGCCGTCCAGTATAACGTGGGTTGGGTGTTTTCTGTCTCAGGACACTTAAGTGTAATTGGACGCCGTCCAAGGATTTGGACGCCGTCCTGTCCTTTGTTACTGGACGCCGTCCAGAGACCTGGACACTGTCCAGATGGTCTGGCACATATTTAAATAAATAAAAAAAGGTTTGTCGTGTTTTTGGTAATACGAAGTTGGGATGTTACAGAAATGAATCCGAATTTCGAAGTCAAAGTTACGAAAAAAGTCAAACGAACAATTTTATTTATTCGGTCAACAAGTTAAGTTGGTTTACATTAACACATTCTTTTAAAGTTTATGGCCTGCAATAGTATTTTTTTGGGTATATGGCCTAAATCGGGACAAAAAAAAGTATTTGACCCTTGAGTAGCCTTAACCCTTACTATAAATGCAAAATAGTCTGGTTTAATTAACATATAATATTTGGTAATTTTTTGATCTTGCTATCTTAATTATTATTTATTTATTGATTAAATTTTTAGGTATAATGAGTTTCCGATTCGCTTTGCGATCCGGTCTAGCGTTGTGCATGGTATGAGATTGGACCAAACTAACTCGGTTCGATTCCATTTCGAGTTCCATTTTATAGCAAAAAGTCAGACTGAAGAACGGACCATATAAAATTGGTTCGCTTAGGTCTCAAAAGATTCGATTAGATTCTGGAAAAAGAACCGTGTAGTTTATAATCATATGATATACAAATGTATACATATATGATATATAAAAAGTGAATAGCAGACGTTTCATACATATATTGAATAATACACATCTTAAACATTGAATTATATGCATTGTCATAATAAAAAATAAATGACCAATTAATATTAATATGCTAGATTAAACAAGATTTGATTTTTTTTCGTAACAATGATATCAACATCACCCAGATGAGACTTAACCACATTCGTGATCATATGCCATCCACACACACATTAGTCGCATTGGTTATTGAAAAAATGTGAACAAGATTATACACATCAATTTCAATGATTAGCCTCGCTTCACGGAATATTTGGGGTTTGAATCATGTCCCGAAACAATCAGAGGTTCAGAGGTTGTCAATAAGAATAAGTTGTGTGTATGTGCTTTTTTGGTTAATCATATTTTTAACCAAGTGTTTTCAAGGTGGAATTGGATAACTAATAACAATACGTCTTATGCTGGTACACGCATAATTTTAGGATGGGTTCTGGATATTGTGTATATAATGGTTATTAATGTGTCTACTGGTTTAAGATCCAAATTGAATATTCAAACGTTAATCCATGTTTTGATGATAAGAATAATCACGAGCAATGACAAGTAATATAAGGTAAAAAACACAAGTTCATAAACCTACATTATCACTGGCAAACGACCAAAACACATAATATCTAAATCTAAATGTATCGTTTTAATCAAAACATGTATATGGTAAGACATCACGGTTGGACCGTTGATTGGACCGTCCATGCTTTGTAATAAACGATCAACATCATGGCTCTGCTGCAGACCTATCGTAGCTTTGATTGATCAAAATACTACCTTCAAATCCAATGATCAGTTATGGTTTGAGACTATTAATGGTTAAAATTTAATCTAATGTATATTGCATAAGTTTTCAATTAATAATTAATCAATTTCAAATACTTTAATACTTGAACATAATTATCACCATTAGTTGACCATATGACTCAAAACTAATCATCACAAACACATAAGTGTTTGATGACTTTCACAATCTGTGACGATCCTTCCAAATCCCTTTGGACGAATACATCATTCATTGATTTCATAGTGAGGTTTTGACCTCTATATGATACGTTTTGTAAACATTGCATTCTTTTGAAAAAGGTACTCAATAAATGAATATCAATTTCTAAGGTTTTCAACGTTTGATGATTTCTACATATAGACAATCACCATAAATAATAGTTTACCATAATACATTTGTTGACAATGCCGTCAAAATAAGATACACGGTGATGATTTTGTGAATGCAAAGTTTTCTTGAATAAAGCATGTATGACTCCATGCACATAGCTTGTATCACATATAAGCAAACAGCGGAAGACTTCTAGAAACCTGAGAATGAACATGCTTAAAAGTATCAACACAAAGGTTGGTGAGTTCATAGTTTTAATGTTGCACATAATGTGTATATAAAGGTGAATCACAAGTTTTCAATTATTTCATCCAGAAACGTTTATCAAAATATTCTACGAAATTGAGCACCCTGATAACTAAACTTAACGTATATATAATTTATACCCTTTGTATAATAATCTTAATAATACATGCAAACTAACGTGTACGCTTCTCAAATAGCATACGTCCGTTAAAAGGCTAGTGCTCTAGCTCGGACGGGGATATCAAGCCCTATGGATCCATATACTACTACTCACGCCCACTAGTTCTTATAACCGGCAGTTACTAGTTACCAAAGCTAAGGGATTTTCGGTTCAAACTCGGTGTAGAATTTAGTATGTACTTGTATCCATTACGTTTAAAATAAAGTGCATGTATTCTCAGCCCAAAAATATAGATTGCAAAAGCAATTAAAAAGGGAGCAAATGAAACTCACCTTAACAGCACATAAAGTGATTCACCGGAATGTGACCGAAACTCGGAATGTAAAATATCCGTAGATCTCAACCTAGAGAACATACGTTGGTCAATACATGTCTAACAAATTAGGTCTGGTCATAGTGTATCACAATCCTAATGTTCGAGACCGACATACAAAATATAACAAAAGTCATCTCAAAAGTTAACCTTACCCAATATGATCTCTAAATCAATACATGTCTATTAACATAATATAAGTTTTGATAATTGAACGAATTTATAGTTTATCAAACTCAAAATATTATTTATTTTAGGAGCTACATTATATTTGAATTATCATGGCAATCGAACATATTTTATTATTTCACATAGTTTTCCAATACTTGTAAAATCAGATTGTAGTGTTTATAAAGATTTATAACATGATAAGACAGTCAACTTTGACAATTGCTCAACAAGACGAGACATGCCTTATATAGAAATTCATTTACTCGATTAGTAATATTTAAAAATTCAATTTATCAATCTCATAGACAAGTTGTTTAAATATTAATTTACAGTTTCAAACACAATTTCATTTAACGTTAACCATAATTCACTTGACCATATCTTTTAATCCGTTCATCGAAATCACGCGATTTCTAAATGAAAAGTTAATAATTTTTCGCTAGCTTTCCAACGACATGCATATCTTATACCTTATCTCAACCGCATATGTAACTAATTCAGGATTCAACATAACCTATCTAATAGCAATATCAAAAGTAAAAGCATGCATAATCCTATATACTCGAGCACTAGTCAGGGATACATTATTAATATATAAAAATTAAATTACGAGTACTCACGTATCAATATTGAGATTTAATATTGCATGAAAGGTACGTAGACGCAACGGAGATGATAAATACTAGTTTGACCTCATGAGCATGCTCCCGAATATTACCCATAACCTCCATAGCTATAACCCATAATTTCCTTAGCCCTATCCCGCTCGCAAAACCTATTTTTAAAATAACTCGCGCGTACCCTCGTCGTAGTATTTTATGTATACTACTAATAATAACGCTAATACTACTCATAATAATATTAAGATTAATATTAATCTTTTAATAATAATAATAATAATAATAATAATAATATAATAATAATAATAATAATAATAATAATAATAATAATAATAATAATAATAATAATATTAATAATAATTATATATATTTATATTAAGAGTTCGAGAGATAGATAGAAAGAAAAGTGAATTAAACGAACCAAAACTCGAATGCTTTATAGAATATTTCGGCACCTAACACCCCATGCCATCACATGGGGTTTGTGATGTTAATCCATGCGATCGCATGGTTCCACTTTACAGCATACATTGCATTTTCATTTGGCAACCGACACTCATGATCTTAATATATATAGTATTTAATATATAATATATTTAATCTCTAGAATTAATTAAATATTATATTATATTTACGTGCGTAGTAAAAATGTAATTTTTGTTCAAGTGACTTGTACGTTGTCACTCGACTCATGTACCACTTTCGGTTTTTCGAACGCGCTTTCGTACGTTTAGAAAACTAGCCTTTTACGTTACGCGACGTGTACCCTTACTAATAGGTTGACTTACTCATTAATAAATTATCTTATAAAAAATGTAACTTATAAAATTGAGCGTTGTGGTCATTTGCTTCTATAAATCAGTGGCTCGTTGTTTATCAAAATATATTATTTTAAATCAGGACGTTTTATGACTAAGTTAAAATATATATATATTTTTATTTAGAATTGTAAATTTGTATGTAATATATATGTCTGAAATATTTATCTAATGATATAAAGATAAAGTTTAAATTTGTTCGGAAATTTTCGGGTCGTCACAGTACCTACCCGTTAAAGAAATTTCGTCCCGAAATTTGATCGTGGTCGTCATGGCTAATCATAAAAAATGTTTGTATGATGAATATGAGTTGGTATATAGAGTTTTATCACTATTGAGTAATATAGATAAAACGATTCGATTAATTGAATAGTACGAGTGAAGCTATCCTAAAAGGAATGAAATGAGAACTAAAGTTTTGTCTTAACTTTTTACGTTGTCTTGGTTAAATTCCGGAATTCAAGGGATTTAAAGAAAATCTTCTAAATCTAAAAGATTTGATTCTTCAGCGAATAAGGAAATTAGGATCTCTCTAATTAAATGCGGAGATCTACCTTGATTTCTCTATAAAATATTTCACTATAAATTAACTTCTTCCGGTTTGTCACTTTTACCATTCCTATACTTAATTCTCAAATTCAAAAGATTGTGAAAATGCTTAATCCAGTTCTGATCCTTGTTCTTATCCTTACTATCGCAACAATCATTCTCCTTTTCCAACTTCCACCAGAGGAATCTGCTTACTTCTACTTTGCTCTTGGGGTTATAGTGCTTTTAATTCTTCCGTGTCTTTATGTTGCGATAAATATTGATATTCGCGGTTTGTAATTTATGCATTGTTATCGGGTTTTATATCTCCCCTTATATTTCAATGTCCCTACTTCTGTCTTCTATAATCATTGTCATCCACAGTTAATACTCCCTCCTATATGCTGCGATTTATACTCCAATTTCTATTTCGGAGCTTTGTCCCTTCGTTTCTTCTTGTTGCGATTAGGCATCTCTTGTAATGGTCCAGAATTCTCATATATAAATTTCGGAATGAACATTGTTAATGTTCTAGGAAGTAAATGATAATGGCACGATTTTGATTTGTTAAATTACCAGAATACCCTGGAAAAGTCCGAATCATCAAGAAATATTTTCTTGATATTTTAAAGATTAAATAGGATACAAGAGTCGTGTAACATGGCACATGATGATGTTATGATCTGTGAATCATTACATTCCATTTACAAACTCAGCATGAATTACTGTAATATAATCACGTTGATCAAGTGTCATTATATTATACTAACTCATGCTTCAGTTTTCAACACTACTTCAAAAATATTCCTATTTTAAACTCGAAAGTTTCAGAATTTAGAAACTAAAATAGTTTCTTTTATGATGTAATACAGATAGCGCGAAGAGGTAAATGATTTCAGATAAGAATAATTATGGAAATATCTTTAGAATTATGGAGGATATTTATAATGAAAGATACGATGATATCTTAGAATTTCTAATATCAGAGGATGATGAAGAATATTGTCCGTAGGGGTCTAGTATCAGGAGCAAGGTATTCATTAATGACTTCAGCAGATACTGAATTATTTAGATTCTTTGAAGGCAGGTTTAGTCTTTGTGATTTATCCACAACCTCCTTCATACTTTGCTCAATCCGTTTTCCAGTTCCAAACCTTCTCTTTTTTTTCTGAGATTTGCCAAGACACTATTCTTTATCATCAAACTTTTGGCTTTTAAGGTCGTTTATAGTTTGCTGCTTCATCAGCATTCAAAGTTATCATAACCGAATCGTCGGTTATCAATCCGAGGTGTTTTCAAAAGTTTGAAGGGTTTGCATGAAGATTGTAATTGTCAAGATACATATGATGTTCTAGAATTTTGAATGATACAAATATTTTTTCTGGGTTTATGAATAGAAGTGATGTTCTAGCACAGTTTTGAAGTCAAAGTATAACTTTGAAAGATGTAAGAATCTAAGAGTGATGTTTTCTGTTAAATCTTGGCTTGGATTCTGATTTTTCAAAATCAGAATATGTAATCAAATTTGAATGAGAATGGTTGTTTTGATTTCTAGAAAAGAATGTATATCGTTGTGAAAGTAGTGATGATTTGCTGAATCAAAATCGAATAATGTAACATATCAATTGTGAATTCATATATCTTTCGGGTATTACCAACCCGTTAAAAGTTTCACAAGTAATATTTTGTACCCGAGAATTTTATTACAGTCTTTATGAAAATATAAGTATGTATATTTTCTTCAGATGTAATACAGATTTAATGAGTTAATATCATATTAAGCTCATTTGATTTTCAGCTGGATCAGAAATGAATAATCTCTAAAACATTAGAGATTTAATAATCTTCGCAGAGTATTTCACTAATGTAATCAATACTTCGTTATCCAGTTTTATTGATATTTCCTTAGTGAATCATGTTGGTGCTTATGGAACTCTTGCTAACTTCGCAAGGTACGAATGATGTTTTCTAGAAAGTTTCGAGTACATCGAAAATGAAAGTGTAAAATCAAATGTGTAATTGAATAATACACTTAGTTTATTATGAAAAGGAATTCATTGAATTTGAAACAGAGATTGTAATTAACGATGGTTATGTCGTTAATGAAGGATGTACATCATTGCATATTAGTAATATGAACTAACCGAGTAGTACCTACCAGTTAAGATTCACACGTAATAGTTTAGTACGAAAAGATTTATTTTGATTTCAAAATTCATATATATTAAATATACATATAATTTCTTCAGGGTAAATGATTTAATACTTCATATCTCGTTGATACAATATACGCGTTGTTGATTTGTGATGATGTTGGTGATTACGGAATTGGCGGAACTTGTAGTGCTACATGTTTTACCGGTGTTGGTGATACTGACGGTACTGTTGACGCTGCTGGTAAAACAAGCCTAGCTTGTAAATCGTGCACCATTCCAGTCAGGGTTTCTACTCTTCCTTCTATCGTTTTGGTCCACTCATCTGATTTACGGTTATGGTTGGAATAGATAATTTCTAAGACTTTAGATATTACATAATCGCCGCAGAATATTTCTCCAATGAAGTTATGAATCAATACTTCATCGGTTATTGTTGTTGGTACTCCTTGGTATCTATGGTGAGTATGACGTTGATGCTCAAGGTACAAATTGTGATGTTGAAGTGTGGGATGTGGATGTTGTTGTTGGTGGTGGTGATGGTAGTGTTGGTGTTGCTGATAGTGGTAATGTTGCTGCCGGTGCTGCTGCTGGTGCTTGTAACCTTTGCACCATATTCTCCAAAGCCACTACCCGAGCGCGAAGCTCGTTGACTTCTTCTATTACATCGGGATGATTGTCGGTTCAGATGAGCGGATGAATGAGATCTAGAATGTGAGATAGTATATAATCATGATGAGATACTCTAGAAACGAGAGAGAAAATGGTATTACGAACAGGTTCGCCTGTAAGTGCTTCAGGTTCTTCGCCAAGAGGGCAATGCGGTGGATGGAAGGGATCGCCTTCTTCTTATCTCCAATGATTAAGTAGACTACGAACCCATCCCTAATTCATCCAGAATAGATGATGGCTAATTGGTTGATCCATTCCGGTTACACTGTCTTCGGAGTTCAGGTGAATATCCATATCGGAATAGCTGTCGGAGTTTAAGGAATTTGAACTAGATACGTGATCTATCTTGTATAATTAGGGAATTGATTTTTATATGAGATGAATTATAGGATTTAGTTTGGTATTCTCCGATACATAATTTACATATGTATATATAATACCAAAATCCCATAAGTTACGAAGAAATTTTCGGAAAGTGTAAGACATAGTTTACTGTAATAGATATGCTTAAGATACGAAATTTGTCCATACACTAACTATGCAATCAATGTAGTAAAACGTGTCTTAGGCTTAAGATAATAACAGGTAATTTCTGACAAGAAATAATAAGCAAAACTCGGTAAAAACATATACGGTCATAGTCCAGACTCACTAATGCATCCTAACAATTACCAGTTAAACACACTAATGCAAATTCTGGTTCCCTATAACTTCAAGCTCTGATACCAACTGTGACGATCCTTCCAAATCCCTTTGGATGAATACATCATTCATTGATTTCATAGTGAGGTTTTGACCTCTATATGATACTTTTTGTAAACATTGCATTCTTTTCAAAACGTACACAATAAATGAATATCAATTTCTAAGGTTTTCAACGTTTGATGATTTCTACATATAGACAATCACCATAAATAATAGTTTACCATAATACATTCGTTGACAATGCAGCCAAAATAAGATACACGGTGATGATTTTGTGAATGCAAAGTTTTCTTGAATAAAGCGTGTATGACTCCATGCACATAGCTTGTATCACATATAAGCAAACAGCGGAAGACTTCTAGAAACCTGAGAATGAACATGTTTAAAAGTGTCAACACAAAGGTTGGTGAGTTCATAGTTTTAATGTTGCGCATAATCTGTATATAAAGGTGAATCACAAGTTTTCAGTTATTTCATCCAGAAAGGTTTATCAAAATATTCTACGAAATTGAGCACCCTGGTAACTAAACTTAACGTATATATAATTTATACTCTTTGTATAATCATCTTAATAATACATGCAAACTAACGTGTATGCTTCTCAAATAGCATACGTCCGTTAAAAGGTTAGTGCTCTAGCTCGGACGGGGATATTAAGCCCTATGGATCCATATACTACTACTCGCGCCCACCAGTTCTTATAATCGGCAGTTACTAGTTACCAAAGCTAAGGGATTTTCGGTTCAAACTCGGTGTAGAATTTAGTATGTACTTGTATCCATTACGTTTAAAATAAAGTGCATGTATTCTCAGCCCAAAAATATAGATTGCAAAAGCAATTAAAAAGGGAGCAAATGAAACTCACCTTAACAACACATAAAGTGATTCACCGGAATGTGACCGAAACTCGGAATGTAAAATAACCGTAGATCTTAACCTAGAGAACATATGTTGGTCAATACATGTCTAACAAATTAGGTCTGGTCATAGTGTATCACAATCATAATGCTCGAGACCGACATACAAAAGTTAACAAAAGTCATCTCAAAAGTTAACCTTACCCAATATGATCTTTAAATCTATACATGTCTATTAACATAATATAAGTCTTGATAATTGAACGAATTTATAGTTTATCAAACTCAAAATATTATTTATTTTAGGAGCTATATTATATTTGAAATATCATGGCAATCGAACATATTTTATTATTTCACATAGTTTTCCAATACTTGTAAAATCAGATTGTAGTGTTTATAAAGATTTATAACATGATAAGACAGTCAACTTTGACAATTGCTCAACAAGACGAGACGTGCCTTATATAGAAATTCATTTAATCGATTAGTAATATTTAAAAATTCAATTTATCAATCTCATAGATAAGTTGTTTAAATATTAATTTATAGTTTCAAACACAATTTCATTTAACGTTAACCATAATTCAGTTGACCATGTCTTTTAATCTGTTCATCGAAATCACGCGATTTCTAAATGAAAAGTTAATAATTTTTCGCTAGCTTTCCAACGACATGCATATCTTATACCTTATCTCAACCGCATATGTAACTAATTCAGGATTCAACATAACCTATCTAATGGCAATATCAAAAGTACAAGTATGCATAATCCTATATACTCGAGCACTAGTCAGGAATACACTATTAATATATAAAAATTAAATTACGAGTACTCACATATCAATATTGAGATTCAATATTGCAGGAAAGGTACGTAGACGCAACAGAGATGATAAACACTAGTTTGACCTCATGAGCATGCTCCCGAACATTACCCATAACCTCCATAGCTATAACCCATAATTTCCTTAGCCCTATCCCGCTCGAAAAACCTATTTTTAAAATAACTCGCGCGTACCCTCGTCGTAGTATTTTATGTATACTACTAATAATAACACTAATACTACTCATACTAATATTAAGATTAATATTAATATTAATCTTTTAATAATAATAATAATAATAATAATAATAATAATAATAATAATAATAATAATAATAATAATGATAATAATAATAATAATAATAATAATAATAATAATAATAATAATAATAATAATAATAATAATAATAATAATAATAATAATAATAATTATATATATTTATATTAAGAGTTCGAGAGATAGATAGAAAGAAAAGTGAATTAAACGAACCAAAACTCGAATGCTTTATCGAAGATTTCGGCACCTAACACCCCATGCGATCGCATGGGGTTTGTGATGTTAATCCATGCGATCGCATGGTTCCACTTTACAGCATACATTGCATTTTCATTTGGCTACCGACACTCATGATCTTAATATATATATTATTTAATATATAATATATTTAATCTTTAGAATTAATTAAATATTATATTATATTTATGTGCGTAGTAAAAATGTAATTTTTGTTCAAGTGACTCATACGTTGTCAGTCGACTCATGTACCACTTTTGGTTTTTCGAACGCGCTTTCGTACGTTTAGAAAACTAGCCTTTTACGTTACGCGACGTGTACCCTTATTAATAGTTTGACTTACTCATCAATAAATTATCTTATAAAAAATGTAACTTATAAAATTGAGCGTTGTGGTCATTTGCTTCTATAAATCAGTGGCTCGTTGTTTATCAAAATATATTATTTTAAATCAGGATGTTTTATGACTAAGTTAATATATATATATATATATATATATATATATATATATATATATATATATATATATATATATTTAGAATTGTAAATTTGTACGTAATATATATGTTTAAAATATTTATCTAATGATATAAAGATAAAGTTTAAATTTGTTCTAAAATTTCCGGGTCGTCACACAATCTTAAAATCTACTTAGACATCTTAAGAATGGTGTCCTAATTAGGAGAAGCTCCCTCCAAACAAGAGTTGTACATCATTGTACAATTATACATTTATGTGTTTAGCTACTAGGTGCAATGTGCTTAGATATCACTATGATTATTTGCTTAGATATTTCCATGCTTAGCTTCTATACTATTAGACATTGCCATGATTAGCTACTATGTGCTTAAATGATTAACATGATTAGTCGTTACGTGGTTAGACATTAACTTGATTAGTTGTTGTGAGAACTGAACTGCTATATGCTTAGAAACTAACATAATTAGCTAATATGTGACCAAATATTTATATAATATTATTAGCTATTATGTCTAGCACAATTGTTACAAGTATGCATGCTTAAATGAATATGATATTGCACAGATCGTACATGTTAGATATCGCAACATCGGTTTCATTTGTGTTACTTTCGTGCTTTATTGAAGACATATTCATTCATATTTGTGGAAGATTATGTCTTTTGGATTAGGAGGAGATTTGAAGTATTTCGGTGGATTATATGATTTTTGAAGTTTAAATATCAGAAAAGTTGCTTCTGTGAAATGACTCCAACCGTTTGATTAAAAACCAACTTTTTTTTTCTTCCTAAAACAGGAGCGACGCACCATAACATAGATGCGGCGCTTTTGGGATCCAACAGCTGCGCTTTTGATGCCAAAAGCCGCACTCATACCGACTGATTAAAAATACCAGCAGATGTTAACCAGGAGCGGCGCTTTCACCTCGAAAAGTGGCGCTCTTGTACCTGGGAGGTGCAGTTTGGAAATTTGACCAAGTGTCGTTCCAACTCAAATACTCAAACACAAGTTCATACCAAAAAATCCCAAGTACAAATTCGTCATGATCCAAAACACATTCGTTACACATATAAGTCATACAAAACCATAACAAATTGTTAATTGAAACAATACGACCCATAACTTAACCAATCATTTTAGTTAAAATGACCCCTTAATGAGCATGACCGTCGGGTCCAATACCAAAAGTGCCTTCCAAAAAAATCTGCCACAAGCAAGCTAGGCCAACCTCTTACCCTTGTCCTTCGATGTACCACAATCTAAAAAAAGTAAACAATGAAAGGAGTAAGCTACAATGCTTAGTGAGTGCAATACTTATATGCATACATACATAAATACCTTACCTGTACCATTTACACAAATATCCGCATACAAGCTAGCATCACAAGCAATATAAATCCAAAAAACTCATTACGCTACAACATAACAATATGGTTAACCATGCAAATAGTGCTAGTCATCAAATGAAATAACACTACTAAAGAAGTGCACATGGCCGCGAAGGTACCTTCCGTATGGCACCACCAAGTACACACGAACGTGGTTACCGAAGAGTGTATTCGTTGAGTGACACTCACCACATCCTTAAACAATGTGTGGCCGCCGAAGAGTGAATAACACTCGCTACAATCACATTCACCAACTTGGTCGCGAAGAGTGAGACCTTATGGGTAACACTCACCACCTTGCACCAAATGGCCACGAAGAGTGAACCTTATAATTGGTATCACTCGCCACACACAATACAAGCAAACAATCTATATATACATGCATATAAATACTCCACTCACCTTGAACCACTGGGTGAGTCAATAACCAAGCTAGGACTTCAAGATTGCTCCAAAAGCGAGTCACCTAGCATAATTCACCACATCAAGCTATGAACACTAGTAGCTTGACTCAAAACCCACAAGTGCAACTTTAACCCAAATTGCACCTAAAACACCACTTAGGTCAAACAAGACCCAAATACCCGCAAATCACTAAAACTAGTGATTTGGTCCCAAACTCATCCCATTACATCTTATGGTCAAGTGCTAGGAGCACTTCATGACCCAAATTGACCAAATGACCCATTTTGACCCAAATAGGGTTTACACCCCAAAATCAACTACCAAGAACACCCATTTGGTTTCCATTCACCAACAAAATCATTAATACTTGTGATTATGCCTAAATTGCAAGTTTACACATGACCAAATCATTTTCCAACCCAAAACCCACCAACAAGGGTCAATCAACACCCACACTAGCTTCAAAAACCCATTTGTGAGCTAGATGGGTTTACTCAAGATCATGCAATTCCAAACCCTAACCTCAAATTGAAGGAAAATCGGAGTTAGGACTTACCAATAGTATCACCACATAGCTAGAAGCAAGATGAACAATGTTAACTCTTGCACTTTGGTGAGATTCAACCTCTTTCACCTTCAATCTAAGCTTTATCTCTCAAGAAACTTTCTCACTCTAGTTTGTGTGTGTTTAGGGGAGTGAAGAATGAGAGATTAGGATTAAAATATGCTCATTTAGACCTCCAAAACCGACATCACAATTTACAAAAAGCCCCCTTCTTTTATTTCACAATTAAAACAAAAGACCCAAACTTTTCCCCGTCCAGGAGCGGCGCTGCTATCGTCTTTCCTTGAAATTTTGGGTTGTTACAAGTCTCCCCCACTTGAACCGGATCGCATCCTCGCGATCCAAGCCACATGTAAAGTAGGTAAAAATTCCATCACAAATTCCTCGGACTCCCAAGTGCATTCGGACCCCTTTCGGTAACGCCATTGCACCTTGTAAGTCCGAATTCTCTTATTCCACATCTCTTTAATCTTTTCATCAAGAATAGCAACCGGCTCTTCTACATACTCTAGTTTGTTTTAGGGTAATCTCGTTCAACAGTACCCACATCGAGTCATCCGCAAGTCAATTGCGAAGTTAGGAAACATGGAATGTGTTATTGATTCCCGCAAGCTCTTCGGGTAACTCCAAACGATACGCAACTTCACGAACCCGAGCCAACAATTTAAAAGGTCCAATAAACTGAGGAGCAAGCTTTTCCCTCTTTCGGAACCTAATCACACCCTTCCATGGCGATACCTTGAGCATCACCATATCACCTTCACTAAATTCATTCGGTCGTCTACGCTTTTTCGCATACGACTTTTGTCGATCTTGTGCCGTTTTGAGGCGAGCACAAATCACATCAATCATTTGATTTGTCTCAAGAACCACTTCGGTACCACCAACTTCCTTTTGGCCCACCTCGCCCTGACAAATCGGGGTTCGGCATCGTCACCCATAAAGCATCTCATACGGTGGCATTTCAATACTAGCATGGTAGCTATTATTGTACGAGAACTCCACCAATGGCAAATACTCATCCCAACTTCCACCAAAGTCAATTACACATGCCCGAAGCATATCCTCCAAGGTTTGGATGGTCCTTTTGCTTTGACAGTCCGTTTGAGGATGAAAAGTGGTGCTCAATTTCATTTGAGTACCCATTTTGGTATGAAACTTACCCCAAAAATGAGAAGTAAAGCGCATATCTCGATCCGAAACAATAGACAATAGTACCCGTGTCTCGAAACCACCTCTTTAATGAACAAATTTTTCAACATGTTCGACAAAATTGCCTCACGTATAGGAAGGAACAAGGCACTTTTCGTCAACCGATCAACGATTACCCAAATTGTATCATATTGGGTTCTCGCCGTTTTTGGAAACTTAGTGATAAAATCCATGGTAAGATGCTCCCACTTCCACTTTAGGATCTCTAACGGTTGAACCATACCATAAGGCTTTTGATGTTCGGCCTTAACTTGCAAGCAAGTAACACATTGTTAAACATACTTAACCACATCACGCTTCATACCGGGCCACCAATACTCTTTCTTCAAGTCAAGATACATTTTGTAGCACCCGGATGAATAGAATATTTCGATTTGTGCGCCTCGTTGAGTAGTACCGCATGCTGACCACCCAATTTTGGCACCCACACCCGACCTTGAAAACACAACAACCCATGCGTACCTAGGACAATCGACTTTGTTTGTCCTTGAATTCTTTATTCACGCTTATGATTAACAAACACCTCAGTTTGAACTCCAACGAGTTTCTCGAGAAATTCAATTGAAAGGATTGTTCGCAACGATTTTACTTGCAAACTCGGAACTTGATTCTTCTGACTTAACGCATCCGCGACCACATTAGCTTTACCCGGGTGGTAAAGTATCTCGAGATCATAATCCTTCAACAAATCTAACCATCGTCGGTGACGGTTGTTTAAGTCACGTTGATCAAAGAAGTACTTTAGATTCTTTTGATCCGAAAACACCGTACACTTAACACCATAAAGGTAACGGTGCCAAATTTTCAACTCATGAACCACCGCCGTCAACTCAAGATCATGAGTCGGGTAGTTCTTCTCGTGCTCTTTTAGTTATCTCGAGGCATAAACGATCACCTTATCCCTTTGCATAAGAACACAACCGAGCCCACTAATCGAGGCATCACAACACACCACCATATCTTCCACCCCTTCCTGTAACACTATCATCGGAGCTTGACACAGTTTGCTCTTCAATAATTGAAAGGAATTTTCTTGTACATCACCCCATTCGAACTTCACATTCTTTCAAGTTAGCTTCGTTAAAGATGAATCAATCTTGGAAAAATCTTGAATAAACCGACGATAATAACCGGCCAATCCAAGAAAACTTCGGACTTCGTAGGTGTAGTCGGTCGTCCCCAACTCTTAACCGCCTCAATCTTCCCCGGATCTACTTTAATCCCCTCGTGATTCACAATATGGCTAATGAATTGCACTTCCCTTAACCAAAATTCGCACTTGGACAATTTTGCATACAACTTCTCCTTACGCAACGTCTTCAACAACTTACGCAGTTGATGCTCATGCTCCTTCATACTCTTTGAATAAATGAGTATGTCGTCAATAAACATAATTACCGACTTGTCCAACATAGGTTGGCACATTCGGTTTATAAGATCCATGAATGCCGCAGGGGCATTCGTAAGACCAAAAGGTATCACAATGAACTCAAAATGCCCATATCGCGTCTGAAACGCCGTCTTCTCAATATCTTCCTCACGAATCAGCATTTGATGATAACAGGATCGTAAGTCGATCTTAGATAAATAACATGCACCTTGAAGTTGATCAAACAAATCGTCAATCCTAGGCAACGGATAACGATTCTTGATCATCACCTTATTAAGCTAACGGTAATCAATGCACATACGCATACTACCGTCCATCTTTTTCAGAAACAAGACCAGAGCACCCCATGGCGAGCTACTCGGTCGGATAAAACGCTTTTCCAATAACTCTCGGGTTTGATTCAACAACTCATGCATCTTGTTTGGTGCCAAACGATAGGGAGTTTTGGCAATGGGATTCGCCCCCGGAACCAAATTGATGCGAAACTCCACTTGTCTTACCGGCGGAACACCCGGTAAGTCATCGGGAAAAATGTCTTCAAATTCATTAACAACATGAATAGATTTAATGGAAGGTGGTTCATTGCGGGTATCAACCACGTGGGCTAGATAAGCCATACCCCTACTAGACACGAGTCGACGTGCCCGAGCATAAGTACAAATAGGTACGGGACGTCTTCGAGCTTCACCATACACGATTAGGTCTCCCCCACTTGGGATTCTCACCTGTACAAATTTCTCATGACAATCGAGATTAGCTCTATTATGATCGAGTCAATCCATAGAAAGGTCCCTTCAAGTACCCTTAACAGCTTCGTCACTTGGTCCCACAGCTTAATCATAACTCTATAGGAATTTTCATAAATAACATTGCATTCATTTAATAAAATTTATTTCCTCAAAAGGAAAATCTAAATCATTTGTAAATTTAGAAAAATCATCCCAAATGTAGGAAAAGGGTTGACCAAAATAAGTCAACAACTGCCCACAATGTAACAGTATTTAAAGTAGAATGCAATGTTTAATGTTTAAATCAAAATCTGCTTCAGACAATGCAGACTCTCTAAGCACAGCGAAAGCAAACAATCATGAACCTGAGAATAAAACATGCGAGTAAACTGTCAACAAAAATGTTGAGTGAATTATAGGTTATTGTAAACAATATTTAATTTAAACCATAAAAATTTATGTTTGAAAACATAAAGACTCATTTTGGACCACAAAATTATATGCTCGTAAACATATAAAGCATTATTCCATTAACCCGTGAGCCACCTGGTAATCACTTAACAACTCCATACCCTTAACAAAAACCAATATAAAAATATACACTGAACATGTGTATCTTCCCAAATACGAAGTACTAATACATTCTATCTATAACTGCTAGCTCGATAGCACGAAATGGGGCTGTCAGGCCCGATAGATCTATCCATAGAATTCACGTTCACCAGTAGAAACCAGTGATTACAATTACCAGATTATGGAATATTTTTGTTCGACTCACAATGAATAATTTAAACCAACTTCTACTTGTGTCCAATATGTAGAAATAAAATGCATGTATTCTCATTCCAAAAGATTTAAAATAGAAAAATGGGACTATAACTCACCTTAACGTAAACGAAGCAACAACACAGTAATGTGTACAGCAAAAGATAAAGTGATCAAGAATGACCACAACGCCAACCTATAAATAAAGTAGGTCGATATAAATAACTAACTTAGGTCAAGTCTTAGTATAATAACTATAGTACTTGTTGCCAGAAAACATAGAACATCACTCGGTATGGTTCGATATGATCAGGACAGCGTATAACACGTACTTTCTATTTTTAGAAAGTTTCTATTTTTAGCAGGTTTTCATTTTTGGAAAGTTTCTATTTTTGGAAAATTCCCTTAATTAGAAAAGTCAACAAAAGTCAACTGAAAGTCAAAGTAAACTGAAAGTCAACTCAAAAGTCAACCTTGGTCAACCATTGTCAACATTGAAATTTAAAGTGAAAATTATATTAATAATATAAGTTATAATGTTATTTAAAGTCATACTTGTATAATCATGTCATATCATAAGTTTAATTAAATTAAATTAAATTATAAAGTTAACATAAGTTTAAATGATATAATTAATATAACATGGGTATTTAATTAATTAATTAAATATTAATCATAACATAAGTATTATTAATTAATAATAAAGTTTTAATCATATATTAATTAATAATGAATTATTAATAATATCATAAGTATTTTAATATAATTATTAAACCATAAGTATTTAATAATTAAATTATAATTAAATAATAACTAAGCCTTATAATAAATAAATAAATAATTAATTAATCTTTATTATAAGTCTTGATATAATAATCTCATAACATAAGTTTATACTTATCATAAGTATTTCATTAATAATAAATGTATTATTAATCATAAGTTTAATTATAAGAATAATTAAATCATAATGTAATTATTAAATGATATAATGATTATATATCATAAGTCTTAATTAAAAATAATCACGTTTATATCATAAGTAATTTAATTATAATGCAAATCATTATTTATAACCTAAGTTTCAATTTTATAACCATAAGTTTAATTAAAAGTTCGTCAGGTCATAACTTGAGACTCGGGTGTCGGTTTTTGACGAATTATATATATATATATATATATATATATATATATATATATATATATATATATATATATATATATATATATATATATATATATATATATATATATATATATATATATATATATATATATATCTCTTTGTCTAACCAACCAACCCGACACCTTAGTGTACTCAAGAACACCCTAATATCAGTTCACAAGTCGTGACATACAGCCATTAACCAAACATATTCATTAATCCAGTTTAAAACTTGTTTTAGCCATTCCGGGTGATCCGTGGCTCGGATTTCGATGACCCAAATATGAATGTTCATCCCATCATCAATCCTAACCCAATGGTACACCCTAAAGGCTCCAAAAATGGTCACAAAGCCGGACCCCAACTGATCATACAAGCCTTTACATTTTAATTTCATCGAAATCCTAAATCGGGCATAACGTTTGATCCGAAACTCAAAACAACATGAATCCAAAGCATAAAATTATTGTGTTGATGAGAGGAACTCATCTATACACTTTATTTAACCAAAAACATCTGTTAAGTTTACTAATTTTAAACAAATAGCTGCTGTCCGCTTTTTGATCAACCGAAAACATAGTAAATCGAGTATTTCTACGCATCAAATCATCAATAAAACAATACACAAGTTCTATATCATCATCATACATATAAGAATAGTAAAAATATATATAAAATGGAAAAAGGTAGGGTTAGGGTTTATACCCAAATCAAGAAATGATTAGTATGGTTTCGTAGAGAATGAAGAGATGAATCCATTTATGCAAACAATTGAATGATCCAAGCCTTAGATGATGAATAATTGATGATGATGATGATGATGATGATGATGATGATGATGATGATGATGATGATGATGAGAGTGTGTATAGGTGTCGGCCAAAAATAAAAAGAGAGTAAGGAGAGGAGTAACTAGGTTTAGGAAATAATAGAATGAATAAAATGGAAAATAAAATGTAAGTAACAAAAATAAATCAAAGGGGATGGGGATATGGCCATATTTGGCAGAAAATGGGTAAGGTGGGCCCCTTAGTGGGCCAATTTTGTTAAATGACTAATTGCTTGTGGCCCGAATGCCCAAACGAAGCCCGAAACGCGAAAACGCCGTTACGCGATTAAATCTTCAGAGGAATTACGCACGCGCGAAAAATAAAATATAAAAATATTTTATGTACTCATATGATATAAAAATATCGTAATTAAAATAATCAGAATTCAAAAATCTCAAAAGTCTAACCGTTGGTTTGAAAACCAAAATAATTCGCCGGATAGAAATCCACGACACGTAGAAACTTACAATGTTAAATACGAATACAAATATTAATATAACACATAATAAGGAATATATTATTACTAAAATAATAATATAAGTCATAGAAATGACGTGGCACGAATATCAATTAACGGACGTTAAATACCAATGGTAAAAGATAACGGAAAAAGTGGGGTCGTGACACTATACCCACAACGAAATCAAATTCGCCCAAGGTAATAGGGACCTAGTCAATATCAAACTTCTTGATTCTGAAGTCAATAACACAGTTTTTGTACACCCCATTAGCCACCGACAACCTACCATCGGCAATCTCGACTTGTAACGGAGAGTCTAGATCACATAAAGGACAATCTATAGTAGCCGCATATTTTAGGGAAACATACGACATATCGGCCCCACTATCAAATAACACCTTAGCTGGTAGAGAGTTAACAAAGAAAGTACCTTAAACCACAATGTTAGACTACTTAGCATCATCGGTAGTCATCAAGAAATTTCGGCCCCTAGCGGGCCCCGCCGCCTTTTTATAACCGCTTAGTGTTGTCATAACTTTTATCACCCGTTGTTAAGTCCGGACACTCGGACTTTCGGTGACCCTCTTTTTGGCAATTAAAGCAAGTGATCTTACTAGCAGGAGGGTTGGTACAATCACGAGAATAGTATCCCTTTTGGCCACAATTGAAACAAGTAGGAGTGTACCATCCCGGTCCCCCTTACTTCCAACACTTTCAGCCCCACTTTTTGCCTTTTTGCCCAGAGCACTACTAGCCTCAAACTTTCTCTTATTAAAAGAAGAATCACTCACTTTTGGAACATCGAACTCGAAGCCCTTGGACACATTAAATAACACGGAGAAAGACTTAACATGACCAAGACTAATCTTCTTACGCACATCATCATTCAAGGTCTTATGGAAGTCTTCCATCAACATTCAGTCATTCCCGATATACTCGGGTCAAAACCGTACCTTAGCGAGAAAAGTAGCCTTTAGAGTGTTTATGTCCATCGACCCTTGTCTCAAGCTTCGCAACTCATTCTGAATTCGGGTAAGATCGGCTTGAGTGCGATACTCCAAAAAGAACTCGGTCTTGAAATCATCCCAAGACACACTCATAAAAGGCCCCTCACCCAACACTAAAATTTAATCATCTAACCAAGTCTTGACCGCAGCCCTTAGTAGGCTCGTAGCAAGCCTTGTTTTCTTGTTGGGTGGGCACTCGCTCACTCGGAAACACCCTTCAACGTCGGATATCCACCTAGTGCTTATGAGAGGATCGGGATTCCCTTCAAAGATTGGAGGCTTAGTTAGCTTGAAGTCTTTGTAACTAAACCCCTTTACATTAGCATTGTCGAGAATACCATGGTTGAGGAACCCCTCCTCGGTACCACCCTCAACTTGAGGCGTCGAAAACCTCTTCTCAAATTCCTCTTTCACCGCCTCACGCACCCATTCACTTATAAGATCGGTGATTTATTCATCCACCGTTTGTTGAAAGACCTCTCTCACCTTTTTGGTGAACACTGCCGAATAACTCTCAAGTGCGGCCTCAATTTTGGGCGTAAGATCATCATTATTAGTATTGCCCCATGACTTGGACCCTCGAGATCCACTCTGCTTCGTGTCCTCATTATATAGTTTTAAATATACTAGATCAAGATAAAGATACACCAAACACACACGCCTAACAACTACATCTTGCTTGACGCTAGTCGTACTTCATTCGTTTGACACGACGTGGGACCGTACTAATGGTGGCCAATCATTAATACACTTGCGCATCCTATCAAATTCCTTAATACAACGAACATCTCACTTGATGTTAACCGAATGCACATAAATAATTAATCACAAGCACTAAGGTGCCTACAATAATCCCGTGGTCCCGTAACCCGACAAGTCATGCATAACACGCCCATTCAACCTAAGTCTAGACTCCCATCCCAAGGCAACCTAGATCCCTTAGGTCATGCTCTGATACCACTTGAAACGACTCAAACCGTTTGATTAAAAACCAACTAAATTTTTTATATATTTTTTTTTTTTAAAAACAGGAGCGACGCACCAAAACATAGGTGCGGCTCTTTTGGGATCCAAGAGCGGCGCTTTTGATGCCAAATGCGGCGCTCCTACCGACGGATTAAAAATACCACCAGATGTTAACCAGGAGCGGCGCTTTTGCCCCTAAAAGCGGCGCTCCTGTACCTGGGAGGTGCAGTTTGGAAATTTGACTAAGTGTCGCTCCAACTCAAATACTCAAACACAAGTTCACACCCAAAAATCCCAAGTATAAATTCGTTATGATCCAAAATACATTCGTTCCACATTTAAGTCATACAAAACCATAACAAATTGTCAATTGCAACAACACGAGCCATAAGTTAACCAATCGTTTTAGTTAAAATAACCCCTTAATGAGCATGACCGTCGGGACCAATACCAAAAGTGCCTTCCAAAAAAATTTGCCACAAGCAAGCTAAGCCAACCTCTTACCCTTGTCCTTCGATGTACCACAATCTAAAAAAAGTAAACAACGAAAGGAGTAAGCTACAATGCTTAGTGAGTGCAATACTTATATGCATATGTACATAAATCCCTTACTTGTACCATTTACACAAATATCTGCATACAAGCTAGCATCACAAGCAATATAAATCCAAACAACTCATTACGCTACAACATAACAATATGGTTAACCATGCAAATAGTGCTAGTCATAAAATGAAATAACATTACCAAACAAGTGCACATGGCCGAGAAGGTACCTTCCGGATGGCACCGCCAAGTACACACGATTGTGGTCGCTGAAGAGTGTATTCGTTGAGTGACACTCATCACATCCTTAAACAATGTGTGGCCGCCGAAGAGTGAATAACACTCACCACAATCACATTCACCAATGTGGTCGCGAAGAGTAAGATCTTATGGGTAACACTCACCACCTTGCACCAAATGGCCACGAAGAGTGAACCTTACAATCGGTATTACTCGCCACACACAATACAAGCAAACAATCTATATATACACACATATAAATAATCTACTCACCTTGAACCAGTACGTGAGTCAATAACCAAGCTAGGACTTCAAGATTGCTCCAAAAGCGGGTCTGATTTGGCCAAAACGGACGGTTTTATTTGTGCCGTGTCGTTAGGTCGCAACACGTCAGAGTTAGCTACTAAAATAGAGTAATGGTTTTATTATTTATATTTAGCTGGGGTTTCCAAGCTATAGCTCATCTAATTGTCTTCCTTTTAACGAGCAAGTGGTAAATATAACTCAGGTTCATATTTTTGTATGTTTGCTCAGTAACGTGGGACAAAAGTGGTCATATAGTTAACCCTAGTGACAAGAGGTGATTGATTAAGATTAACTAATAATACTATAATTTAACTGTAAAGATAAAGATAGATAGGTATGGAGAATGGAATTCTAATAGGGAGCTATCACAAGAGTTTAACTTCCTAGAATAAACACTAAACCTCAATCAACTAGGCTGTGAACCTAACTGATGTG
The DNA here is from genome assembly GCF_046630445.1 of Rutidosis leptorrhynchoides. Lineage (NCBI taxonomy): Eukaryota > Viridiplantae > Streptophyta > Magnoliopsida > Asterales > Asteraceae > Rutidosis > Rutidosis leptorrhynchoides. Next base: position 104,158,530 of record NC_092341.1, read on the forward strand.
TCACTAAGAGTTTAGGCTTTGAAGATTCTGGCTAAGACGGATATCCCTACTCCCAACGGTATCCTTAGAGGGTTTAAATGACCTTAAGGATAGAATCCTATGTACATGAACAAAGTGGTATATCCATAAAGGAAAGCCTCGGCTTTTCTTAATCCTAGTTGGTCTAACTAAAGCAATGCTCCACCACTTAGCACTACGATATGCCTTAATATTAACAGATCTACAATCTTAGATATTCTAAGGTACTACTAATTGGATTAGAAGTCTCTCCTTTGCGATCACTTACTCAACCCCGGATCATCTAACAACATCTCAAGAACATTGCTTCTGACGCGAATCATGCTTCTAAGAAAGCCAGTGTTCACCGAACTCTACAATGCCTACTCTGATCACAACCTAGATGGGCAGCTCTGGGCAGCTCTTCTTTAACGAATAAATGGCTATTCATATGTAGGTACTATATCCCTATTGTGAATTTAAGCACACATAACTACTCACCTTGTATCCTAGGGTTGATCAGGTCCTAATACTAGGTTATAGCCACGTGAATAAGCGAAAAGGGTGATTCGTAAATTAAACTTCTAAACCTTCAAGGTTTCAGCATAACAATAGGATAAGTTTCAAATAAAGTATTCAACATATAATAAACATTCGTAATAGATAGACAGGCATGCAAGATGAAAGTAACTTAAGATAACAAGATAACTTTATTAAATTAAGGAAAGCGTTCACCGTTTACAGACGAGATCTGGACCATTACAAGTGCTGACATCCTCTAGACCGCTCCTATTACAATCTTCGGCGTTCGCCTCCGGGTACTTAATTTCCTGCTTGGAGGTGAGAAGGCCTTGAAAGCTCTAGTGAGAGAAAGTGTATTGTAGTAAGAGAGTGAGGAGAGGTGTGTTGAAATTGGATGACAAAAAGCCTTTAAATAAACTTGGATTTTGCCTGCAAACGGCTGGCAGGCCATTTGGCAGGGCCGTTTGCAGGGGCCATTTACTAGACCAGCCCGTTTGCAGGGGCCATTTAACCTGGCCGTTTGGCAGGCCGTTTGTGAGCCAGGAAATCCGTTTGGCAGGCCGTTTGGCTTACCTGGTCAACTGATTTTGCTGGATCGCAACTTGATTTCTTGTCTTTCACCGTTTTTGCTCTAGAATCTTCGTTTTAGCTCTGTTTCTCTTGATTCTTTTTGCATTGTCTTCTAAATTACTTTATCTACAAATTTAACCAAAATAACAATTATTTTGCCGATAAAGTTTTGAACTTTATGCTTTTGGGACTCAATATCGGGGGTAAAAACATGACTTTTTAGCCGATATCAAATATCCCACACTTAGACTTTGCTTATCCTCAAGAAAACTTTAGAACTTTAAACACCGAAGACTTTTATTCGTAGTGATCAAGTGGTCTTTGTTCCGCAAGACGGAGGAGTGAAAACTTAGTTTTATTCTTTTTGATATTCTCAAACCCTTTTCCACAAGCATGAGAGGAGGTTACATAACTAAGGCTATCTCACTCGGGTCACTCATTTCACTAAAGTGTTTATGGTGTCCTATAGTTCTAAGAAATGAAATCGCTCTTAGCCATTCATGCTCACATTCTTCGTCATAGGCTTGATCAAGACTCAAATCTCCATCACTTATTTGAGAGAAATTTCAGTTATGGACTCATCTTGTATCGTGAAGAGATGGTGATTTGGAGGTTTCTGGGGTGCGAAGGGTTTTGATAGATAGGAGTTTCTTTGAAAGATCGAATTTTGGTGATCCTTTCAGCTTTTTGTCAGGAATTTCACGGTGAGCATCCTTCTTTTTTGACTGCCAGGAGTTCTTTTTCTCGAATCTTTTCTGGTTCTACTCCTTTTTTCAGAACCTTTATTCATCAAAATAATTTTTATTTTTTATTTTTTTTAACAAGCATCTTTTGCTTTTATCTTCGAGGTCTCCTTTCATTGGCGGTCTTCTTTGATAGTTGGCTTCGGATGCTCGCATTTTCTAATGCGGTTTTATATAGGATTTCCCGAAAGGAATGATTTTTTCGGGATTTATTTCTTTAGGAAGTAAATATGATGGGTAGGTAGTGGTGGATCGAATTGTGGAATGGAAATGGAAATGGAGGTGTGTAATGGGGGGTGTTTTTGTCTTCATGAATAGCCGAGGTTCTAACTTAGTCATCCTTGTCAAAATGTGTGATTTCGAAATGTAGATCAAGAGCAAGTTCTGATTCCGAGATGTTAACATCGGCGCACTCAACGGAAGTATAGTGAAGCACTAAAAAGAGTGCTTATAAAGCCTTATTTGGGGGTGCCTCACAACAATTATAATGGGTCGAATCACGCCTTTCGTTATGCATTGCTCTTTTGAAAATTTGGTTTGATTTTCGCAAAAAGTTTTTAACCTTGTTTTACTCTTTTGTCTATTTTGTATCAAAAACTTTTTGATCTTTTTTAGAATTTTATAATCCTTAGTCTTTTATAGTTCGGAAAGTTTTAAATTTTGTGAAAAATTTAGTTTAGAAACACTTGAGGGTTTTACAAGAATCATTATGTGCAACATTTGCTATCCCACACTTATAAAATAACATTGTCCTCAATGTTAAGGATACGGCGTATCCCACACATTATGTTTTGAAAGAGGCGTTGTGTTATTAAAAGTTTATGTAGATGGGGTTGCCAATCTCACACTTAGTTTTTAAAGTGGTATAGTAGTTTGCGTATATTCTTATTGAAAAAGTGGTGAAGACGTAGTACTCCACTATGGTTGCAAGGCGTGCAGTCGGATGGTGTGCCAATTATGGTTTCTACAATTCTCGTTCCGGCGTCATCCTTATTTAGTGCGTCCTTGCTCCAAGTCGTGCTTCCATCTCGTATGATCTCGGTCGCCGTTTGTTTGTGACGTTTTATTCATGCAATTTTATTCAAAATACCATACATGCTCAAAAACATAAAGTAGTTATGCCCGAGATCGGGCGTACAAACACAGTTTAATTATGCAATAAAGTATCATAAGTAATCATCAAAATAGTTCAGAGATAAGGAAAACTATAGTTGAGGTGGATGGTATAGAAGGGAGTATGATATACTCGTGCGTGGCCTCGTCGGGTTCCTCAAATCAGACTGTCCATCATCAGTTATCTCCTCGTCTGTAGTGAATTTTTGTTCCAATTCTGCCGTGTTCATTCCCGAGGATATCCTGAACTGGATCTTATCTGATCGTGCGATCAGTCCTGTGAGCGATGAGGTGCTCGTGTGAATCATAGCCCATGTACGCCAACCCATACCTTCCTACAGATCTCTACCCCACTGTGGGTTCACACCCATATCGTCTATACCCTGCATAACTCCCTCAGTCATATATCGGCTTGCAGCCTGATCCCATACGGAAGCCTGAGTGTCGGTGGATGTATCTCTGTAAGTGCTCATATGGGATGTGTCAAACAGGTTGTTGACAAAATCCGCAGCCCCTATGTTCTGTTCCCTTGGAGGTGATGGGATGACTGAACGCTGCGTGTAATGATGCCGAGGTGGAGATGGGGGTCCTGAATGCTTATGGCTCGGGCCTGCACCTCTGGGGTCCCTGTGGGATACTAGTGCCGGATACTCATGAGGATATGGCAGGACATTAAGATGTCTGCCTGCATAATGTGTAAAATGATCCAAATTCTGAAAGATCGCATGCTGAGCAAACCAACTCTCATGTCCGGGCAGATCTCCCATGTGATAATGGTACGGCGAAAAGCGCGGCCTATCCCCTTCTCCTACTGATGAGTGTCGGCGGGTGTCAGTGGGCCGTCCCTGTGTGGTGGGATCATCCTCGTCCCATGGTTCATGAGAACCTCGCCGTCTCCGACCATCTCTCGTCCTCGTATCAGGCCTAAACCCTGTAACTCTTACCCCTGTACTGTCCGGTCCTCTGAGTCAGGTATTACCGGATTAGCTGTAACTATTAACTATTCACCCTCAATCCGAATGTACTCCCAAGTGTTCAATAGCTTATACCCTATCTCTTCCGACTGGGCTGCTGTGCTATACCCAAATCTCCCAACACTCCCCAAAACACGCATCCTGCGAAGGAGTTTGGTGACAATGGCTCCCAAAACTGGCACAACTGTTCTTGAGGCATTCCTTTCATTGATGAATGCCATGGCTAGAAGGTGTACAACTTGCATATTTTGGTTGTGGATCATGGCGTGCATCAAGCGCATATCATTAATGGTAATGGCACCACCATGTTGGGTTTTCGGGTGAAAGGTTTTGGCGAATTTTGAAGCCTTTTTACTCGACCTCCATGCTTCATTATCGGAGGTGTAGGTGCGCCAGAAAGCTTGATGATCTATGTTATCCAGGGTGGTGTACCCTCTTTTGAATACAGAATGGTTAAGGTTTGACGTCTTGTACAATTCTAGATGTTTTGCAAACTGTGCAAGAGTTAGGTGATACATCTGATTCTGGTGGCGGAAATGGATGCACTCATGACTGTTGTACTCATCCTGGTCAACATTTTACTCGAATCTCCAAGTTGCCATGAATTCTGCGTATGGCTCCTGATACACCTTTTCATGAATCTCAAACAGCTTTTGCCATGCGCTGTTGATTTTCTCGTGTGCTGTAAAGTTCAAAATTCATCTAAGCTCATCGGCCCAACCACACTGTTCCATTATTACCCAGTTCATATATTTGTTGGCCCCTTTTTGTCGATTAATCCAATTCCTCATAAACGGTTCATTATCCGCTGGGTTATCTTGCCCGATGAGGTAGTGGGGTAACTCATACTCTTCTGGTAAATAGTTAGCCATCTGCGAAGGTCAAGTAACGTAGGTTATGTTCCAAAATAATATGACTTAAAATAACACTTAGAATTGAAAAATGCATATATTTTTCGAAAAAAAATTCGAAATGATGGCTTTAAAAATGGCATTTTCCAAATTCATGTTATAGTCAAATATAACCAAAATTACCGCAAACAATATCTAATCTTACTACAAACTCATTTTCAAGCAAAATTCAAAGCGTACCCGTGATTGCAATAAATAATGCTAAAAAATAATAATTATAGCGAGTTAGTCGTAATAAGCAATTTTGATCAAAATATGATGATTTTAAGCATACGATGATTCCAATGACCATTTTTGATTACCTTAAATATTTTTAATCATCAAACTTTAGCTATAACATTCTTAAGGTCAAGGATTAAGACCGTTTTACCAAAAAATAATCATTTTGCGAAAAACGTACAAAATAAGAAAACTCAAAGACTAGGCTAAATTTTCATTCGCAAGTTAATGATATCTTCATTTAGGCTAGTTTTAAGGCAATCCTATGTTTTAAAAAACGTTTTAACTATAGGAATAACCCTAATCCTAATTAAGTGTAGTTTTACCAAAACATCAATTCTCAAGCAAACATGCCTAAATTGTTCCAAAATTAGTTTCTAAGCATCCTAAATAAATCACTAAGCCTAAATGAGCTAGCAAAACATCAAGTTCCAAAAATTTCACCAATTTCTAACCTAAAACCTCAACTAACGAATCGAGAGCTAAAAACTATCCAAAATGCTTCAATCGAACCTAAAAACTTACACACATCAATCACATTATCTAACTAAGCATAAAGGAATTCAAAATTGGGCATAAAACACAATTTTTCTCAAAAGTCAAAAATTTGACTTTGAGTAAAAACTCGAATTTTAACCGTGAAAGAGTACCTTTTACGCAAAATTGATGATGGAAACGCGTTTAGGAGGCACAAGAGAGTCGGATTTGATCTTTAAATCGTCAAAAATGAGCAAGATTTGAGTTTGGTGGTGGTGATGGGGTGCGTCGGCCGAAGAAGCAGAAGGAGGAGAAGAAAAAAAGAAAAAGGAAGAAGAAAAGGAGAGGAGGAGTGAAAAGAAGAAGAAAAAGATGGGCCCGTGCGGCTCACCGGCTTATTTCCCCGACTCGACTCGCGAATTTTTAACCTTTTAAAATTTTAAAATTTTAACTAGATTAATAGAAGATAAATAAAGTTTTACTTCGGATTTTAATCCGGTTATTTTTATTAATTAAACTATAATTTAAAAGAAAAAAACAAATGGACGGAGTAAAATTAAAATATTTATTTTATTAAAAACACAAATTACACAGGTTCCACAACTAAATTCCAGAAATGACGCGAAAAGAAAGATAAGTTTAAAGCTTCTTTGACCATCCAGAGTAAATCAGCGGAGTGTACTGAAAATATTTCAAAATCACTTAGCATATTACACTCACGCTTTTGTAAATCTCCGATATCGTCCATAAGTTTAACCAAAGCCCTTCTAACTTTTTTAATGTTCGAAATTCCATCCCTAGGTCCAGTATCTCGATAATTAAGCTTGAAAAGAAGTTTTGACACTGTGTCTTGAAATAAAAGATCTTCCGCGTAGTCTAGATCACCGATAGTAAATTAAAAGTTTTCAGATATTTCTCGAATGATCTATTTTTGCGGAGTTGTAAATGGAAATTTTGACATAGTGAGGATTTGTATGAGTTCATAATATATTTCCTTCCTCTTTGCGAAGAAATTCTGATGTATTTTTTCCTCGGTGGAATCCGGAAAAACTTCAATTAATCTTTTGATGAGAAATGAGGCTGGATCAAAGTAAAAGAAATCTCGATTTCCATATTTTGAAATAGGGTTAGGTTTCTTGCTTTCAATCCAACATTCTAATTCATAAATCATTGCGGCGACATAACGGTTTATATGAATTGGAGAAAATTCCTTATCACTGAAATGAGGTAGAAAACTGACGAATAACTCTAAATCGAATTTGAAATCAATTTCTGCATCCCGATACTTGATAAAAATATCATCCCACATTCTTTTACCAGTTTGTGAAGAGAACGAACTTGAGAACGCAACTCTTTTAACAGATTGATTTGAAATGTTGAGAACGAGAAGTCTGAGGAATAGAGGTGCCTAATGAATTCTCTATAGATGTGTAACCTTCTACTATGATTTAACAGATTTCCAGTAAACGGAACTTTTGTTTTATCAATGTGTCATTTCTCTTTGGGATTAAATTCAAACAAGTCTGGATAACTGAATATAGTTGGATATTCTTCCCGTATTTCATCTTCCATAATCAGAGTTCGTTAAAACTGAGCCTCCCTTTTGGATCGTGAAGAGGGTCCAATCCTGGTTCATTTGAGTAAAACTTATCCAACAGCAATCAAATCTCTAAGTCAGATGAAATTATCCGGCTTCTTGGACTACAAGGATCAAGAATTAGTTCTTGATGAAATTCATCAGAGTTTAGATTTGTTTTAGTTTTTATAAAGGAAAACTTCTCCTATTTCTGAAGTCGTAGGAGAGCAACTGCCTTTCGCACTTTCTTCGTAGTCGGTTAAGTTTGAACTGGAACCTACAAAAATTAATACCATAATTAATATTTGATATTTATAGTTTTAAAAAGGTTTACTATAATGGCGAATTTAAATCCTATATCGACAAACTCCCTGTTTGTTAAGCATGTGTGGTTCTTATCAATTTATCTTTGAAACAAGTGGCCAGGCCGACAACGAAGAGGCAGGATGTAGTGACCCGAACTTTTCCATGTTTATATATATTAATTGAGATTGATATTTACATGATTAAATGTTTCCAACATGTTAAGCAATCAAACTTGTTAAGACTTGATTAATTGAAATATGTTTCATATAGATAATTGACCACCCAAGTTGACCGGTGATTCACGAACGTTAAAACTTGTAAAAACTATACGATGACATATATATGGTTATATATATAGTTAACATGTTTTTATTATAAGTATGTATCTCATTAGGTATTTTAACAATGAGTTATATACATAAAAATGAGACTATTAATTTAAGAAACTCGAAAACGATATATATAACGATTATCGTTATAACAACGTCTTACTAGGTACATATGAATCATATTAAGATATTGATACACTTGGTTAATTATGTTAAATGATAAGTAAATATATTATTAAGTGTATTAACAATGAAATACATATGTAAAAATAAGACTACTAACTTAATGATTTCGAAACGAGACATATATGTAACGATTATCGTTGTAACGACATTTAACTGTATATACATCATACTGAGATATATTATATATCATAATATCATGATAATATAACAATTTAACATCTCATTTGTTATAATAAACAATGGGTTAACAACATTCAACAAGATCATTAACCTAAAGGTTTCAAAACAACATTTACATGTAACGACTAACGATGACTTAACGACTCAGTTAAAATGTATATACATGTAGTGTTTTAATATGTATTCATACACTTTTGAAAGACTTCAAGACACTTATCAAAATACTTCTACTTAACAAAAATGCTTACAATTACATCCTCGTTCAGTTTCATCAACAATTCTACTCGTATGCACCCGTATTCGTACTCGTACAATACACAGCTTTTAGATGTATGTACTATTGGTATATACACTCCAATGATCAGCTATTAGCAGCCCATGTGAGTCACCTAACACATGTGGGAACCATCATTTGGCAACTAGCATGAAATATCTCATAAAATTACAAAAATATGAGTAATCATTCATGACTTATTTACATGAAAATAAAATTACATATCCTTTATATCTAATCCATACACCAACGACCAAAAACACCTACAAACACTTTCATTCTTCAATTTTCTTCATCTAATTGATCTCTCTCAAGTTCTAACTTCAAGTTCTAAGTGTTCTTCATAAATTCCAAAAGTTCTAGTTTCATAAAATCAAGAATACTTTCAAGTTTGCTAGCTCACTTCCAATCTTGTAAGGTGATCATCCAACCTCAAGAAATCTTTGTTTCTTACAGTAGGTTATCATTCTAATACAAGGTAATAATCATATTCAAACTTTGGTTCAATTTCTATAACTATAACAATCTTATTTCAAGTGATGATCTTACTTGAACTTGTTTTCGTGTCATGATTCTGCTTCAAGAACTTCGAGCCATCCAAGGATCCATTGAAGCTAGATCTATTTTTCTATTTTCCAGTAGGTTTATCCAAGGAACTTAAGGTAGTAATGATGTTCATAACATCATTCGATTCATACATATAAAGCTATCTTATTCGAAGGTTTAAACTTGTAATCACTAGAACATAGTTTAGTTAATTCTAAACTTGTTCGCAAACAAAAGTTAATCCTTCTAACTTGACTTTTAAAATCAACTAAACACATGTTCTATATCTATAGGATATGCTAACTTAATGATTTAAAACCTGGAAACACGAAAAACACCGTAAAACCGGATTTACGCCGTCGTAGTAACACCGCGGGCTGTTTTGGGTTAGTTAATTAAAAACTATGATAAACTTTGATTTAAAAGTTGTTATTCAGAGAAAATGATTTTTATTATGAACATGAAACTATATCCAAAAATTATGGTTAAACTCAAAGTGGAAGTATGTTTTCTAAAATGGTCATCTAGACGTCGTTCTTTCGACTGAAATGACTACCTTTACAAAAACGAATTGTAACTTATTTTTCCGACTATAAACCTATACTTTTCTGTTTAGATTCATAAAATAGAGTTCAATATGAAACCATAGCAATTTGATTCACTCAAAACGGATTTAAAATGAAGAAGTTATGGGTAAAACAAGATTGGATAATTTTTCTCATTTTAGCTACGTGAAAATTGGTAACAAATCTATTCCAACCATAACTTAATCAACTTGTATTGTATATTATGTAATCTTGAGATACCATAGACACGTATACAATGTTTCGACCTATCATGTCGACACATCTATATATATTTCGGAACAACCATAGACACTCTATATGTGAATGTTGGAGTTAGCTATACAGGGTTGAGGTTGATTCCAAAATATATATAGTTTGAGTTGTGATCAATACTGAGATACGTATACACTGGGTCGTGGATTGATTCAAGATAATATTTATCGATTTATTTCTGTACATATAACTGTGGACAACTAGTTGTAGGTTACTAACGATGACAGCTGACTTAATAAACTTAAAACATCAAAATATATTAAAAGTGTTGTAAATATATTTTGAACATACTTTGATATATATGTATATATTGTTATAGGTTCGTGAATCAACCAGTGGCTAAGTCTTACTTCCCGACGAAGTAAAAATCTGTGAAAGTGAGTTATAGTCCCACTTTTAAAATCTAATATTTTTGGGATGAGAATACATGCAGGTTTTATAAATGATTTACAAAATAGACACAAGTACGTGAAACTACATTCTATGGTTGAATTATCGAAATCGAATATGCCCCTTTTTATTAAGTCTGGTAATCTAAGAATTAGGGAACAGACACCCTAATTGACGCGAATCCTAAAGATAGATCTATTGGGCTTAACAAACCCCATCCAAAGTACCGGATGCTTTAGTACTTCGAAATTTATATCATATCCGAAGGGTGTCCCGGAATGATGGGGATATTCTTATATATGCATCTTGTTAATGTCGGTTACCAGGTGTTCACCATATGAATGATTTTTATCTCTATGTATGGGATGTGTATTGAAATATGAAATCTTGTGGTCTATTGTTACGATTTGATATATATAGGTTAAACTTATAACTCACCAACATTTTTGTTGACGTTTTAAGCATGTTTATTCTCAGGTGATTATTAAGAGCTTCCGCTGTCGCATACTTAAATAAGGACAAGATTTGGAGTCCATGCTTGTATGATATTGTGTAAAAACTGCATTCAAGAAACTTATTTTGTTGTAACATATTTGTATTGTAAACCATTATGTAATGGTCGTGTGTAAACAGGATATTTTAGATTATCATTATTTGATAATCTACGTAAAGCTTTTTAAACCTTTATTGATGAAATAAAGGTTATGGTTTGTTTAAAAATGAATGCAGTCTTTGAAAAACGTCTCATATAGAGGTCAAAATCTCGCAACGAAATCAATTAATATGGAACGTTTTTAATCAATAAGAACGGGACATTTCAGTTGGTATCAGAGCGTTGGTCTTAGAGAACCAGAATTTTGCATTAGTGTGTCTTATCGAGTTTGTTAGGATGCATTAGTGAGTCTGGACTTCGACCGTGTTTACTTGAAAAATGATTGCTTAACAAATTTTGTTGGAAACTATATATTTTTAACATGTGAATATTATGTGATATATTAATCTCTTAACGCGTTTGATATTATGTGATAGATGTCTACCTCTAGAACAAGTCCCATTGACTCACCTAATAATAATGAAGAGTCAAATGTAAATTGGAATGATTCGTGGACTGATTCACAAGTTCCCGAAGAGGAACCGGAAGAAGAGTCAGAACCGGAAGAAGAGTCGGAACCGGAAGAAGAATCGGAACCGGATGAAGAAATAGAACCGGTGGGGGAAATAATAAAACGGTTAAGTAAAAGAAAATCCTCAACCAACCGACCAAGGTTAATTATGGTCAATGGTGTTTCCGCCAAGGAAGCAAAATATTGGGAGGATTACCAATTCTCCGATGAATCGGATTCCGACGAGAATTCCAATGATGTTATAGAAATTACCCCAACTGAATTTAAAAACGCAAAAGAAAATAATAAGGGAAAGGGCATAAAAATAGAGAAATCTAATTCCAACCCCGATGAACTTTATATGTATCGTCAACCCCCGAAGTTCTTAAGTTGTAACAATGACCCGGGAACCTCTAAACCACCAGGTTTTTCTAAACCAATGTGGACAACGACGGCTCGTATTAGGGGAACATCATATATCCCTAGAAACTTGGCAAAACGAACCAAAACCGAAGAAGAAGAAACGAGCGAGTCGGAATAAGATAGTTGTATTCGTGTGGTGTAATATATGTAATATAATGTTCTTATGCTTTATGATATATGTAAAAATTGCTTGTATTAATAAGTATTTTTTTTATGAATCTAACTCTTGTCTATTTTACAGTTTAAAAACACAAAATGGATAGACAACCCAATATTTTAAGAGACCTACCCGGAGACATGATTGATGAAATCTTGTCTAGAGTCGGCCAGAATTCCTCGGCACAACTATTTAAGGCGAGATCAGTTTGTAAGACATTCGAAGAACGTTCCAAGAATGTCTTGGTTTATAAGAGACTTTCGTTTGAAAGATGGGGGATATCACATTGGGAAACCCATAAGTTACGATGTGTTTACTTTGACGCATATATTGCGGGGAACCCAAATGCTATTTTACGCAACGGGTTAAGAAATTATTTTGACTCAATATATCCGAATATTGGACTTCGTGATTTAGAAAAAGCGGCTAACATGCAACATAAAGAAGCATGTTATACTTACGGATTAGTAATGTTCGCTTCTCACCAAAGTGAGAACAAGAACATCGGGCTACAACTATTAAACAAAACGTTCCCACAAGTGACGGAGTCGGTAATTGGGGTAAGAAATGAGGTTTTTAGATTGTTACGGGACTGTTGGACATTACGTAACCCTCGTCCCTTTGACGACGTTACAACACGCTGTCTTATCAACGGCCATAACGGTTATGTTCCACAAGACCAAGGATGGGAAGTAGTCCTGGTAAAACCAGAATGCATGACTTGTTTCTGGACGTATGAATTACGTGTCTTTATTGCCTTTGCTGAACGACTTGTGTACTAGCTAGAATTATCTTCACAACCATCTTGTATCAAATTTATTGTGTGCTATATTTCATGATATATGTAAAATAAGTGGTATTGTAAGTTTGTAAAATGTTGTGTAAAAGTTTGAACGCGAAATATTATTATAATCAGTTTTTCATATAGAATTGTAGTAGTTGAATTGTATATTAGCTACTAAGTATGAACTTAACGGGTAGGTACTACCCGAATTTAAACTTATAAAACGCTAATATGAAGAAAAAGCTTTTATAAATGAGTTCATATTATGCTACGAAATACTATTAACTACTCTTAATATTCTGTATGATTAACTTGTTCCATTTAACTATTTTGAAGGAAATGGCACCGACTACTCGACACACCGTGAATATGAATGAAGAGGAATTACGTACTTTTCTAGCTTCAAACATAGCCGCAGTACAGGCTGCGCTACATACCAACAATAACCTTGGATCTAGCAGTACAGGAAATCGTGTAGGATGCACCTACAAAGAATTCACTGCCTGCAAACCTTTGGAATTTGATGGAACCGAAGGACCGATCGGATTGAAACGGTGGACCGAGAAGGTCGAATCGGTGTTTGCCATAAGTAAGTGTACTGAAGAGGACAAAGTAAAGTACGCTACGCATACCTTCACAGGTTCTGCATTAACATGGTGGAATACCTATCTAGAGCAAGTGGGACAAGACGATGCGTACGCACTACCGTGGTCAGCATTCAAGCACTTGATGAACGAGAAGTACCGTCCCAGAACCGAGGTCAATAAGCTCAAGACAGAACTTAGAGGGTTACGAACCCAAGGATTTGATATTACCACGTACGAAAGACGATTCACAGAATTGTGCCTATTGTGTCCGGGAGCATTCGAAGATGAGGAAGAGAAGATCGACGCGTTTGTGAAAGGATTACCGGAAAGAATCCAAGAAGATATAAGTTCACACGAGCCCGCCTCCATACAACAGGCATGTAGAATGGCTCCCAAACTCGTGAACCAAATTGAAGAAAGAATTAAAGAACAGACTGCTGAAGAGGCCAATGTGAAGCAAGTCAAAAGAAAGTGGGAGGAAAACGGTGATAAGAATCACCAATACAACAACAACAGCAATTACAACAATAATCGCAACAATTATCCCAACAATCGCAACATCAATCGCAACTACAACAAACGGCCCAACAACAACAACAACAACAACAGCAACTACAACAATCATCCCAACAACAATAATAACTGCAACAACAACAACAATCAGAAGCAGCTATGCCAAAGGTGTGAAAAGAATCACTCGGGGTTCTGCACCAAATTTTGCAACAAGTGTAAAAGAAATGGTCATAGCGCGGCGAAGTGTGAGGTCTACGGACCAGGGGTTAATAGAATGAAAGGAACAAATGGTGTCGGAACGAGTAATGGCGGAGCAAGTAGTGTCGGAGCAAGTTATGCCAATGTAGTTTGTTATAAATGTGGAAAACCGGGCCACATTATTATAAATTGCCCGAACCAGGAGAACACGAATGGACAAGGCCGTGGAAGAGTTTTCAATATTAATGCGGTAGAGGCACAGGAAGACCTGGAGCTTGTTACGGGTACGTTTCTTATTGACAATAAATCTGCTTACGTTTTATTTGATTCGGGTGCGGATAGAAGCTATATGAGTAGAGATTTTTGTGCTAAATTAAGTTGTCCATTGACGCCTTTGGATAGTAAATTTTTACTCGAATTAGCAAATGGTAAATTAATTTCAGCAGATAATATATGTCGGAATCGAGAAATTAAACTGGTTAGCGAAACATTTAAGATTGACTTGATACCAGTAGATTTAGGGAGTTTTGATGTGATAATCGGTATGGACTGGTTGAAAGAAGTGAAAGCAGAGATCGTTTGTTACAAAAATGCAATTCGCATTATACGAGAAAAAGGAAAACCCTTAATGGTGTACGGAGAAAAGGGCAACACGAAGGTACATCTTATTAGTAATTTGAAGGCACAAAAACTAATAAGAAAAGGTTGCTATGCTGTTCTAGCACACGTCGAGAAAGTACAAACTGAAGAAAAGAGCATCAATGATGTTCCCATTGCAAAAGAATTTCCCGATGTATTTCCGAAAGAATTACCGGGATTACCCCCACATCGATCCGTTGAATTTCAAATAGATCTTGTACCAGGAGCTGCACCAATAGCTCGTGCTCCTTACAGACTCGCACCCAGTGAGATGAAAGAACTGCAAAGCCAATTACAAGAACTTTTAGAGCGTGGTTTCATTCGACCAAGCACATCACCGTGGGGAGCTCCTGTTTTGTTTGTCAAGAAGAAAGATGGTACATTCAGGTTGTGTATCGACTACCGAGAGTTGAACAAACTTACCATCAAGAACCGCTACCCACTACCGAGAATCGATGACTTATTTGATCAACTACAAGGCTCGTCTGTTTATTCAAAGATTGACTTACGTTCTGGGTATCATCAAATGCGGGTGAAAGAAGATGATATTCCAAAGACTGCTTTCAGAACACGTTACGGTCATTACGAGTTTATGGTCATGCCGTTTGGTTTAACTAATGCACCAGCTGTGTTCGTGGACCTTATGAACCGAGTGTGTGGACCATACCTTGACAAGTTTGTCATTGTTTTCATTGATGACATACTTATTTACTCAAAGAATGACCAAGAACACGGTGAACATTTGAGAAAGGTGTTAGAAGTATTGAGGAAGGAAGAATTGTACGCTAAGTTTTCAAAGTGTGCATTTTGGTTGGAAGAAGTTCAATTCCTCGGTCACATAGTGAACAAAGAAGGTATTAAGGTGGATCCGACAAAGATAGAAACTGTTGAAAAGTGGGAAACCCCGAAAACTCCGAAACACATACGCCAGTTTTTAGGACTAGCTGGTTACTACAGAAGGTTCATCCAAGACTTTTCCAGAATAGCAAAACCCTTGACTGCATTAATGCATAAAGGGAAGAAATTTGAATGGAATGATGAACAAGAGAAAGCGTTTCAGTTATTGAAGAAAAAGCTAACTACGGCACCTATATTGTCATTGCCTGAAGGGAATGATGATTTTGTGATTTATTGTGATGCATCAAAGCAAGGTCTCGGTTGTGTATTAATGCAACGAACGAAGGTGATTGCTTATGCGTCTAGACAATTGAAGATTCACGAACAAAATTATACGACGCATGATTTGGAATTAGGCGCGGTTGTTTTTGCATTAAAGACTTGGAGGCACTACTTATATGGGGTCAAAAGTATTATATATACCGACCACAAAAGTCTTCAACACATATTTAATCAGAAACAACTGAATATGAGGCAGCGTAGGTGGATTGAATTGTTGAATGATTACGACTTTGAGATTCGTTACCACCCGGGGAAGGCAAATGTGGTAGCCGATACCTTGAGCAGGAAAGACAGAGAACCCATTCGACTAAAATCTATGAATATAATGATTCATAATAACCTTACTACTCAAATAAAGGAGGCGCAACAAGGAGTTTTAAAAGAGGGAAATTTAAAGGATGAAATACCCAAAGGATCGAAGAAGCATCTTAATATTCGGGAAGACGGAACCCGGTATAGGGCTGAAAGGATTTGGGTACCAAAATTTGGAGATATGAGAGAAATGGTACTTAGAGAAGCTCATAAAACCAGATACTCAATACATCCTGGAACGGGGAAGATGTACAAGGATCTCAAGAAACATTTTTGGTGGCCGGGTATGAAAGCTGATGTTGCTAAATACGTAGGAGAATGTTTGACGTGCTCTAAGGTCAAAGCTGAGCATCAGAAACCATCAGGTCTACTTCAACAACCCGAAATACCAGAATGGAAATGGGAAAACATTACCATGGATTTCATCACTAAATTGCCAAGGACTGCAAGTGGTTTTGATACTATTTGGGTAATAGTTGATCGTCTCACCAAATCAGCACACTTCCTGCCAATAAGAGAAGATGACAAGATGGAGAAGTTAGCACGACTGTATTTGAAGGAAGTCGTCTCCAGACATGGAATACCAATCTCTATTATCTCTGATAGGGATGGCAGATTTATTTCAAGATTCTGGCAGACATTACAGCAAGCATTAGGAACTCGTCTAGACATGAGTACTGCCTATCATCCACAAACTGATGGGCAGAGCGAAAGGATGATACAAACGCTTGAAGACATGCTACGAGCATGTGTTATTGATTTCGGAAACAGTTGGGATCGACATCTACCGTTAGCAGAATTTTCCTACAACAACAGCTACCATTCAAGCATTGAGATGGCGCCGTTTGAAGCACTTTATGGTAGAAAGTGCAGGTCTCCGATTTGTTGGAGTGAAGTGGGGGATAGACAGATTACGGGTCCGGAGATTATACAAGAAACTACCGAGTAGATCATCCAAATTCAACAACGGTTGAAAACCGCCCAAAGTCGACAAAAGAGCTACGCTGACATTAAAAGAAAAGATATAGAATTTGAAATTGGAGAGATGGTCATGCTTAAAGTTGCACCTTGGAAAGGCGTTGTTCGATTTGGTAAACGAGGGAAATTAAATCCAAGGTATATTGGACCATTCAAGATTATTGATCGTGTCGGACCAGTAGCTTACCGACTTGAGTTACCTCAACAACTCGCGGCTGTACATAACACTTTCCACGTCTCGAATTTGAAGAAATGTTTTGCTAAAGAAGATCTCACTATTCCGTTAGATGAAATCCAAATCAACGAAAAACTCCAATTCATCGAAGAACCCGTTGAAATAATGGATCGTGAGGTTAAAAGACTTAAGCAAAACAAGATACCAATTGTTAAGGTTCGATGGAATGCTCGTAGAGGACCCGAGTTCACCTGGGAGCGTGAAGATCAGATGAAGAAGAAATACCCGCATCTATTTCCAGAAGATTCGTCAACACCTTCAACAGCTTAAAATTTCGGGACGAAATTTATTTAACGGGTAGGTACTGTAGTGACCCGAACTTTTCCATGTTTATATATATTAATTGAGATTGATATTTACATGATTAAATGTTTCCAACATGTTAAGCAATCAAACTTGTTAAGACTTGATTAATTGAAATATGTTTCATATAGACAATTGACCACCCAAGTTGACCGGTGATTCACGAACGTTAAAACTTGTAAAAACTATACGATGACATATATATGGTTATATATATAGTTAACATGTTTTTATTATAAGTATGTATCTCATTAGGTATTTTAACAATGAGTTATATACATAAAAATGAGACTATTAATTTAAGAAACTCGAAAACGATATATATAACGATTATCGTTATAACAACGTCTTACTAGGTACATATGAATCATATTAAGATATTGATACACTTGGTTAATTATGTTAAATGATAAGTAAATATATTATTAAGTGTATTAACAATGAAATACATATGTAAAAATAAGACTACTAACTTAATGATTTCGAAACGAGACATATATGTAACGATTATCGTTGTAACGACATTTAACTGTATATACATCATACTGAGATATATTATATATCATAATATCATGATAATATAACAATTTAACATCTCATTTGTTATAATAAACAATGGGTTAACAACATTCAACAAGATCATTAACCTAAAGGTTTCAAAACAACATTTACATGTAACGACTAACGATGACTTAACGACTCAGTTAAAATGTATATACATGTAGTGTTTTAATATGTATTCATACACTTTTGAAAGACTTCAAGACACTTATCAAAATACTTCTACTTAACAAAAATGCTTACAATTACATCCTCGTTCAGTTTCATCAACAATTCTACTCGTATGCACCCGTATTCGTACTCGTACAATACACAGCTTTTAGATGTATGTACTATTGGTATATACACTCCAATGATCAGCTATTAGCAGCCCATGTGAGTCACCTAACACATGTGGGAACCATCATTTGGCAACTAGCATGAAATATCTCATAAAATTACAAAAATATGAGTAATCATTCATGACTTATTTACATGAAAACAAAATTACATATCCTTTATATCTAATCCATACACCAACGACCAAAAACACCTACAAACACTTGCATTCTTCAATTTTCTTCATCTAATTGATCTCTCTCAAGTTCTATCTTCAAGTTCTAAGTGTTCTTCATAAATTCCAAAAGTTCTAGTTTCATAAAATCAAGAATACTTTCAAGTTTGCTAGCTCACTTCCAATCTTGTAAGGTGATCATCCAACCTCAAGAAATCTTTGTTTCTTACAGTAGGTTATCATTCTAATACAAGGTAATAATCATATTCAAACTTTGGTTCAATTTCTATAACTATAACAATCTTATTTCAAGTGATGATCTTACTTGAACTTGTTTTCGTGTCATGATTCTGCTTCAAGAACTTCGAGCCATCCAAGGATCCATTGAAGCTAGATCTATTTTTCTATTTTCCAGTAGGTTTATCCAAGGAACTTAAGGTAGTAATGATGTTCATAACATCATTCGATTCATACATATAAAGCTATCTTATTCGAAGGTTTAAACTTGTAATCACTAGAACATAGTTTAGTTAATTCTAAACTTGTTCGCAAACAAAAGTTAATCCTTCTAACTTGACTTTTAAAATCAACTAAACACATGTTCTATATCTATATGATATGCTAACTTAATGATTTAAAACCTGGAAATACGAAAAACACCGTAAAACCGGATTTACGCCGTCGTAGTAACACCGCGGGCTGTTTTGGGTTAGTTAATTAAAAACTATGATAAACTTTGATTTAAAAGTTGTTATTCAGAGAAAATGATTTTTATTATGAACATGAAACTATATCCAAAAATTATGGTTAAACTCAAAGTGGAAGTATGTTTTCTAAAATGGTCATCTAGACGTCGTTCTTTCGACTGAAATGACTACCTTTACAAAAACGACTTGTAACTTATTTTTCCGACTATAAACCTATACTTTTCTGTTTAGATTCATAAAATAGAGTTCAATATGAAACCATAGCAATTTGATTCACTCAAAACGGATTTAAAATGAAGAAGTTATGGGTAAAACAAGATTGGATAATTTTTCTCATTTTAGCTACGTGAAAATTGGTAACAAATCTATTCCAACCATAACTTAATCAACTTGTATTGTATATTATGTAATCTTGAGATACCATAGACACGTATACAATGTTTCGACCTATCATGTCGACACATCTATATATATTTCGGAACAACCATAGACACTCTATATGTGAATGTTGGAGTTAGCTATACAGGGTTGAGGTTGATTCCAAAATATATATAGTTTGAGTTGTGATCAATACTGAGATACGTATACACTGGGTCGTGGATTGATTCAAGATAATATTTATCGATTTATTTCTGTACATCTAACTGTGGACAACTAGTTGTAGGTTACTAACGATGACAGCTGACTTAATAAACTTAAAACATCAAAATATATTAAAAGTGTTGTAAATATATTTTGAACATACTTTGATATATATGTATATATTGTTATAGGTTCGTGAATCAACCAGTGGCTAAGTCTTACTTCCCGACGAAGTAAAAATCTGTGAAAGTGAGTTATAGTCCCACTTTTAAAATCTAATATTTTTGGGATGAGAATACATGCAGGTTTTATAAATGATTTACAAAATAGACACAAGTACGTGAAACTACATTCTATGGTTGAATTATCGAAATCGAATATGCCCCTTTTTATTAAGTCTGGTAATCTAAGAATTAGGGAACAGACACCCTAATTGACGCGAATCCTAAAGATAGATCTATTGGGCTTAACAAACCCCATCCAAAGTACCGGATGCTTTAGTACTTCGAAATTTATATCATATCCGAAGGGTGTCCCGGAATGATGGGGATATTCTTATATATGCATCTTGTTAATGTCGGTTACCAGGTGTTCACCATATGAATGATTTTTATCTCTATGTATGGGATGTGTATTGAAATATGAAATCTTGTGGTCTATTGTTACGATTTGATATATATAGGTTAAACCTATAACTCACCAACATTTTTGTTGACGTTTTAAGCATGTTTATTCTCAGGTGATTATTAAGAGCTTCCGCTGTCGCATACTTAAATAAGGACAAGATTTGGAGTCCATGCTTGTATGATATTGTGTAAAAACTGCATTCAAGAAACTTATTTTGTTGTAACATATTTGTATTGTAAACCATTATGTAATGGTCGTGTGTAAACAGGATATTTTAGATTATCATTATTTGATAATCTACGTAAAGCTTTTTAAACCTTTATTGATGAAATAAAGGTTATGGTTTGTTTAAAAATGAATGCAGTCTTTGAAAAACGTCTCATATAGAGGTCAAAACCTCGCAACGAAATCAATTAATATGGAACGTTTTTAATCAATAAGAACGGGACATTTCACAGGATCCTTTTGGTTCCAATATAATTGGAGACTGTTCGGAAAATCTAACAACCAAGTCCGTGTATAATTGTCTTTCATAGACACCACTCAAGAATCTCAGATATTTTGATAGAATCAACGATTACCTTAACAGACAAAAAATAATTCCCCGGCAGCGGCGCCAAAAACTTACAACCCTTATGATATGGCCAAAATGGACGGTTTTATTTGTGCGGTGTCGTTAGGTCGCAACATGTCAGAATTAGCTACCAAAAGAGAGTAACGGTTTTATTATTTATATTTAGTTGGGGCTTCCTAGCTATAACTCACATACTTGTCTTCCTTTTAACGAGTAAGTGGTAAATATAACTCATGTTCGTATTTTTGTATGTTTGCTCAGTAACGTGGGACAAAAGTTCTCATATAGTTAACCCTAGTGACAAGAGGTGATAGATTAAGATTAACTAATAATACTATAATTTAACTATAAAGATAAAGATAGATAGGTATGGAGAATAGAGTTCTGATGGGGAGCTATCACAAGAGTTTAACTTTCTAGAATAAATCTAGACCTCAATCAACTGGGCTGTGAACCTAACTGATTTGTCACTAAGAGTTTAGGCCTTGAAGATTTTGGCTAAGACGGATATCCCAACTCCCAACGCTAACCTTAGAGGGTTTAAACGACCTTATGGATAGAATCCTAGGTACATGAACAAAGTGGTATATCCCTAAAAGAATGTCTCAGCTTTTCTTAATCCTAGTTGGTCTAACTAAAGCAATGTTCCACCACATAACACTACGCTATGCCTTAACATTAACAGATGTGCAATCTTAGATATTCTAAGGTACGGCTAATTGGATTAGAAGTCTCTCCTTTGCGATCACTTACTCAACCCCGGATCATCTTACAACATTACAATAACATTGCTTCTGACGCAAATCCTGCTTCTAAGCAAGCCAGTGTTCATTGAACTCTACAATGCCTACTCTAATCACAACCTAGATGGGAAGCTCTTCTTTAACGAATAAATGGTTATTCGTACCGTAAGTACTATATCCCTATTGTGACGTTAAGCACACATAACTACTCACCTTGTATCCTAGGGTTGATCAGGTCCTAATACTAGGTTATAGCCACGTGAATAAGCGGAAAGGGTGATCCGTAAATTAAACTTCTAAACCGTCAAGGTTTCAACATAGCAGTAGGATAAGTTTCAGATAAAGTATTCAACATATAATAAACATTCGTAACAGATAGACAGGAATGCAAGATGAAAGCAACATAATATAACAAGATAACTTTATTAAATTAAGGAAAACGTTCACCGTTTACAGACGAGATCTGGACCATTACAAGTGCTGACATCCTCTAGACTGCTCGTATTACAATCTTCGGCGTTCGCCTCCAGGTACTTAATTTTCCGCTCGGAGGTGAGAAGGCCTTGAAAGCTCTAGTGAGAGAAAGTGTATTATAGTGAGAGAGTGAGAAGAGGTGTGTTGAAATTGGATGATAAAAAGCCTTTAAATAGACTTGGATTTTTCCTGCACGGCTGGCAGGCCGTTTGCAGGGGCCGTTTGCCAGACCAGCCCATTTGCAGGGGCCGTTTAACCAGGCTGTTTTGCAGGCCGTTTGTGAGCCAGGCAAGTCGTTTGGCAGGCCGTTTGTCATGCTGTTTGGCAGGCCGTTTGGCTTGCCTGGTCAGCTGATTTTGCTGGATCGCAACTTGATTTCTTGTCTTTCACCGTTTTTGCTCTAGAATCTTCGTTTTAGCTCCGTTTCTCTTTATTCATTTTACATTGTCTTCTTAATTACTTTATCTACAAATTTAACCAAAAAAGATATAATTTTGCTGACAAAGTTTTGAACTTTATGCTTTTGGGACTCAATATCGGGGGTAAAAACATGACTTTTTAGCCGATATCAGGGTCACCTAACATAATTCACCACATCAAGCTATGAACACTAGTAGCTTGACTCAAAGCCCACAAGTGCAACTTTGACCCAAATTGCACCTAAAACACCAACTAGGTCAAACAAGACCCAAATACCCCCAAATCACTAAAACTAGTGATTAGGTCCCAAACTCATCCCATTACATCTTATGGTCAAGTGCTAGGAGGACTTCATGACTCAAATTGAATAAATGACCCATTTTAACCCAAATAGAGTTTACACCCAAAAATTAACCACCGACAACACCCATTTGGTTTCCATTCACCAACAAAATCACTAATACTTGTGATTATGCCTAAATTGCAAGTTTACACATGACCAAATCATTTTCAACCCAAAACCCACCAACAAGGGTCAATCAACACCCACACTAGCTTCAAACACCCATTTGTGAGCTAGATGGGTTTAATCAAGATCATGCAATTCCAAACCCTACCTCAAATTGAATGAAAATCGGAGTTAGGACTTACCACTAGTATCACCACGTAGCTTGAAGCAAGATGAACAATGTTAACTCTTGCGCTTTGGTGAGATTCAACCTCTTTCATCTTCAATCTAAGCTTTCTCTCTCATGAAACTTTCTCACTCTAGTTTGTATGTGTTTAGGAGAGTGAAGAATGAGATTACGATTAAAATTTCCTCATTTAAACCTCCAAAACTGACATCACAATTTACAAAAAGCCCCCTTCTTTTATTTCACAATTAAAATAAAAGACCCAAACTTTTCCTCGTCCAGGAGCGGCGCTCCTGAACCTAGGAGCGGCGCTCCTATCATCTTTCCTTGAAATTTTGGGTTGTTACATTCTGGTTCGTATTAAAGATTACATCAGAGAATCAGAGATTTCCAAGCTTCGTTTACATGGTACATCTGATTTAAGCTGATATTTAGATGTCATTTTACATATTTCGGTTGTGGCTTGGAAAACTGGAAGTATAGAGGTCGCAAGTTGAAGTTTTGTTGTGTAAAGCTGAAAAATACGCTGAAACGCTAAATGTGGGCGCCGCCCATATTTTGTGGGTAGTTTGTACGTATGTATAAATCAAGATCAGAAATTTCAAGTCAAAGTGGGCGGTGTGTATGTATTGTGGGCGCTGCACACAATAAGACTGAAAAATTTTGTGCTACAGTTTTTAAGTTTATTTTCAACCCTAACTTTAGAACATTAAAGAAGCTATTTTTGGGAACATCTAGGGCAAGTATTGGTAATTTTAGGGGAATTTCAAAATCATCAAAACCCTGCAATCATTCCGGAAAAAAGATACGATACGATCAAGATTAAGATTCATCACTTTTGTTGGTTAATTCTTTGTTCCAAACTATCAATTTCTTTGTGAATTTGATTACGTCTTTGCCTTCTAATATGATTGCTGGCTAAATCTTACATTTTGTCTAGACTTATAACTTTGGTGTTGGATGTAATTTTGATTACTGTTTATTTTATCCCATATAATTTGAAGTTTGGATAATGATCGATTGTAGTAATACCATTGTTTGAATTGATTGATAGGTATGATTGTGCAATATAACAAGAGTTCATTGGAGTCTATTGCATGTGTTTATTGATTACTTAATCCTTAATTGACTGGTGATTGTAGTTGTCTAATCTGGTGACGTTTATTGGAGTCTATTACAAATTTTCTAATTGATTAGTTAGGTTGGGAAATTGTGTGTTTAACTGGAGACAGAAACAAATCAAGTCCAAACTTATTTGACACCGGGGTGGATCATACACAATGATAGTTGGCGTGGTGATTGACGATTACGAGAGTAAGGTCACTTTTCAAATCTTCAAGTTAATTGAATTGTTTAGACGCAATTAGGAGGTCTTAAGTATCAAGAAATTCTATGATGTGTAATCCTGATAATTATGTTTGCTCTGGGAAAATTCTGCGTGGACCGACTAGATTGTTCTCATACGTTAGTTAGCAATTTGGTCTTCATTTAGACGCATTCTACACAAGGGGTAAAAAGTTCAAGACAAGCATTTTGTTCTCCATTGATATTATTCTATCATTACTGCTCTCTTTACATTTTTACTTTAAAAACACCAAAAGCATTGTCATTTATTTTATCATTCCTTTGATTTGGCTAATCGTTAAATAACCAACCCCCATATTTTTTACGTGTGTCAATTCTCCGTGTTCACTAGTTAATTACATCTTAGTTAATAACCTTGAATTGTGTTATACTATCCTTGGAATGATAACCGGTATTTAAATTTCTATAGAATTACATGATCGGGTAAAATATTCGTGAGCGTGTAGTTTTAATCGGTAATTCTTGTTACATAATTTATAGACGCGATTATACACATCAGAATACTTACCATAAGATCAAACCATATGAAATTAAGTAACATATGATGTGGTTGACACTTGTAACAATTTCAAATCATGTCTTTATTGATTTATTGTAATAAAATCATTTCAAGTAACAGTACTTAAATAAAGACACGATAAAACGAGATAAGACCATATGAGATTAATTACCTGTCACATTAATGTGGTTTTATCAAAGGATAATAAGTATTGATTTAAGTGTACTAATTTATGTACCTACATGAGTATGTGATTGAATGATTAGAAACACCTAGCAAATTGCATGCTACATGATAAGAAAAATCATATGCACTTACAATTCTAATTATTTGAGTTTGTGGTTAAGACCAGTTTGTAACAAGGGTCACACAACATATTTTTTTGTTAAATTTGGGCTCCGTTAGGACCGCCTAATGAAATACTTAAGTTATCAGATAACTGCTAAATACCCGTGTGATATGGGGTATGAGTTTATAACCCATTAAGTGTAAGCTTCTTGAGATTTCTTCTCATTTCCCTAATTGAGAAATATCTATACTTCGTACCATGCTCTCATCACCATCAAACCCTAGTTGAATGAAAGCTTGGAATTGGATTAAATTAGCTTAGGAGTTGATTATTAGCACCTTTGTAACCAATAATCTTAGGTTTGTTTTGTTGAATCCTTGCTTTGATTCTTAGAAATTGGGTTTTTGTGTTCTTATGGGTTTTAGTGTATTTGGATGTTTATTTTTGATTCTAAGTATTGGTAGTAC
Organism: Rutidosis leptorrhynchoides; assembly: GCF_046630445.1. Classification (NCBI taxonomy): domain Eukaryota; kingdom Viridiplantae; phylum Streptophyta; class Magnoliopsida; order Asterales; family Asteraceae; genus Rutidosis; species Rutidosis leptorrhynchoides. The sequence continues at coordinate 104,184,529 of NC_092341.1, forward strand.
TTGATTATTGTTAGAAATAGTTTCTATAGATGTTCTATGATGTTTTTGAATTGGTTTCGTGGATAGAACTTGCAAAACTCAAGATTTGGGGTCAAAAAACCCAAAAACATCATGTTGGTGCTGTTTTTCACCTCCCACGCATTTGAGCACAACCATGCATTTGATGGGCTCAACCGTACGATTGAAGGCTCAGTCGTACGATTGAGGTTCTCACTCTTATCAGCTCACAAGTTTGACATTTCAACATTTTGTGAAATTTGTTTTGGTCGTCACTTTCAAACCGTAACTCCAATTTTGATGAATCATTGGAATCGTAACGAAGAATAATTTTCAGTTGAAAACATTTATGAACCTAAATCATACTGTCATTATTGAATGGAGTTACGACGTAGGCTTATGAAATTATGAATATTGGATGTGTTGGTTAGTGATACAATGATAATATTCAAATATTAACCACTTTGTTTTCATGATGACACCAAGTCGTATGTGCTTAAAAGCATATAGAACAACACAAGTTCATAAGCCTACATAATCTCTAGTAAATGACCAACACACAAAATAGACAAGTCAAAAGAGTCATTTGAAAAACACTAGATGAGCTCGGCTGGGTCCACGGTCGACCACATATCAGACCGTGGATGCCCTGTACCTTGGTTCTGAAGAACAAGGTGCACGGTCGACTCTACGATTAACCGTCGGTCGATCGTAGTTTTCTCTGTCCGAATTTTTGATCAAATAAAGTTTGACTACTTCGAGGTATCTATAATTTATAAAACTTGTTTTAACATGCTTAAAATAGTTGTCTCCTTTATATTCAAATGCGTTTTGGTCACTAAAATGCTAATCCTGGCTAAACACATAAGTATTGATAAAAGTCATTTTGCAATGCCATCCTTTTAAATGTAAAATATATATAGACATGATTAGGATAGTCATTAAAGTCCCAACTAAAAGGGATGCTCTCCACTTGATTAACTATTAAGCATTACTTACATGCTTAATAAGAGTTTATTGTAAACTCCCAAAAGTATTCATGTAAAACAAATGGGTCTTATTTGAAAGGATGCAAATAATCAATGAATGCACATACTTGTAAAACAAATGTTGACAAAAGCCTTGAAGACTTGTGATATGAAGTTTGGATGTTGTGGTTGTCATGGGATCAAAATTCTGCATTTGCCTTAAAGAGAAATCAATGACACACCACTAGTACAAAGGGACTTTCCTCTTTTTTAGCCAATGTCAACCTCAAAGATTACATCCAACATAAAAGGGGTAATGCAAGTCTTTTCAGATGATTTTGGCATCTAATTACAGCCATCCAAGAAGGAAAAATGACAAAGTTAAAGATCTTAAACGGCTACAAATTCAGGAGTTGGAGACCTGCACGGTCGACCCACGGTCGACCGTGAGGTGAGCCGCGTGCATTCGGGTATAATTTTCTCTTGCCTATAAAAGCCAAACCTTGGAGCACTTAAAGACTAACCTCTTGAACTTACATTTTCGTACATTTACTGATATCATTCAAATACTCTTGTAATCTATTTAGAGTGATTCTAGCAAGAGTGATTATAAGCTTAGTTGTGAGTTTACTTGTAAACTATCTTCTTAAAGAGATCTAGAAGATAGTTAGGGTTTCACTTAGTTGGAGCATTAGGACGTTGTGGTAAGAGAATTTAGTGATTGTGAATTCTTCAAAGGGACGTAAGGGTTCATAATTTGCGGCTTATCGAGGAGCTAGTGTTGTATCCGGGCACTCCACTGACTTTTTAGCATCAAAGTGAGATTAACACTCAATTTGTTAGAATTGAGGAGTGGATTAAGGAAGATTATTTAACATCTTCCCGAACCACTATAAATCTCCGTGTTTGTTCTCTTATCCCTTATCTATACATTTACTTTACTCGTGAACAAACAAATCAAATCACACTATAACAATCTCAAGTTCTAAATTGAAAAAGTTTTAAAAAAATTGCATTAAGTAACTATTTACCCACCCCTCTAGTTTCTTACAAGGTGTTATGACTTAGTTTATAGTAGGAATTGATTATATTATTGATCTGATGTGTATACTGACTATGTTTATGATGTTTCCAGGTGATCAGGAGAAGTGAAGAATCAGAAATATAAGACCTTAGAGTTCTTCTCGTGGTGGTATTCGGTGAGTGGGATTATCTCCCAGTGTAGCATAAAGTAGAAAGTTATGCTACATCGTTTCATTGTTGTTAGTTGTTATGTTGTGTTGTTACTAATTGTATGTGCACAGTTGATAGAACCTCGACTTGTACGGTTATGTTTATTGATCGAACATCGAATTATTAGGTTCCGCTCATGAGATGAGTCTTGACATGTTAGATTGTACTAAAGGAGGTCAATCTCGACTTGTTAGTTTGGGTCCTGTTAACCACTGTTTATTAAGTATAGTGTTGAATTACGCATCACCTGTGTGTGGATGATTATACAGAGGATTCAGTGGTAGGGCTAACAGTAGACTCTAGTCTGATCAGCTAGTGGTCATGTGCTCGGCCAGACCACCGTTCCTCCAACTAGAGCACTGTTGTTGTTGTATGAGTTGTTATTGTATGTTAGACTTGTTGATAGTTCCATTCACTTAGCTTCGGCTAACCCCCTCACCTCCTCCCTTGCAGGTTTTGGATTCTTAGTCGGTGGTTTATCGGGAGTGGGTGTTTGAAGATATGTTTGACAGAGCCAACTCTGATGTCTTGTCTTATGTATATGAAATCGGATATTAACGTAACACCGGTTGATTGATAAAAATGCAATTATGAATGAAGCTTTAATAATTATCTTTATGTTTGTACATAAGGGTATGTTTAGTAAACAAGACTTTCGTTGTGTATTTAAAAAAAGTACGGTGTGACAAGTTGGTATCAGATCATAGGTTTGGCCGCATGTACATTATGTTGAATGTCATGTTCCCAAACCTGGTGTTGTGTCAAACATATCTGATGGGACGCGTTAAGTGAATGTAGGTAAGATGTATGTTAGTTTATAGGTACTAACATGTGTTCTACTAAGAGTTTGTGTGAGATGTGGTAGTGGATATATAGCAGATAATGCACTAAACGCAACTGACCCCTCCACCCCCGGAATGTTTAGAACCCCTAACGAAGATGGTCACGTATCAGAAGAAGAAATTCTAGAAGAGGTTTTAGAATTTCAGAGTCAGTTAAAGGAAGCTCAAGAAAAGATCAAGGAACTTGAACAACACCAAGTACAGTCACATTCTAACACCACAACAATTAATCCAACCATTCTTCCAGGTCTCTACCAATAGTTTGGGAGTACTTTTCAGCAATAGTTGCCACCTCAGTATCCTTTTCCTCAACAGTATCAGATGTGACCACAGTACAATCAGCAGTTTCCCAATCTGATGTTGTATCCGTATCAGATACCGATGTATGAGCCCAAAAAGAAGTGTACGTATAAGCAGTTCTTGAGTTGTCAACCACCGATATATTCGAGAAGCTCTAATCCTCCAGAAACCTTAAAATGGCTGCGAGAAGTTGAAAGAACTTTAGGAGCCTGCCAGTGTGAGCCAGAGTTGTGGGTATTATATTCTAGTCGACTTCTTAAGAATCAGGCTATGAGTTGGTAGGATTCCATTACTGGGCATTTGTCCAGAGAACAGGTGAATCAGATTACTTGGGAGCGGTTTCATGTTAAGGTCAGTGAACAATACTGCTATGAGTATGATTTGGAAAGGATGAAAATAGAGTTTCTTAGAATGAGAATGATAGATGAGATGTCGATTAATGATGTGATCTGTGAGTTTAATGATAAGTTGAGGTTCGTACAACAATGGGTTCCGTATGAGAAGGATCGAGTCCAGCATTTCATAAGGGTTATAAAGTCAGAATATTGAACTGTCGCTAGGTTTGCATCTGCAATGTCACAAGCATTTCAGTGGGCTAAAGAAACATAAGGAGATGTGAAGGCTACTAGAAACAACATGATGGGGTATGCTGGGTCTCAATAGAATCAAGCGGTAAGTTAATCAAATTCAAAATCCAAGAAATTGGGTGGGTTAAAGCAGAAAGGAATATCGGAGCAGAGTGATTCATTGTTAAGTCAAAATTCATGGTTTCAGGGTTGTAGAGCGTCTCATAATGGTCCGTGTTTGAATTTAACTAAACAATGTTTGAGATGCAGGATTGTTGGGTATGAAGTTTAGATGTGCTCATTCAGGGAGAACGTGTGTTGGAGATGTCACCAAGTGGAGCATAGGTCGAGTCAGTGTCTGATTGCAAGAGCAGCGAGTTCTGGGGCAGGGCCAGAGGCACAGTTAATATCAGTGGGAGGATATTCTACTTCACCTGTAGGACATAAGAGGAAAGCCTAAGCCAGAGCTTACCAGATGATTGCTGATGAAGATGTTGCTTATGGTGTAAATACTGGTATTTTCCGACTAACCATGTTGTTTCTTTTGATTTCAAGAATGCTTGTTTAGTATGTTATATAGATGACATAGTCTGTTTATTGATAGGTGGTTTAAGGTAGTGTTGGTTATACGATAGAGATGACCTGGAATTAGGTTTCTCGGATTCTTTTAATTGAAATGGAGACGTGATCTATGATAATGTATTACATCTTGCCAACGTAAGCAAATTTTAGTAGATTATATGGAAGTTTCAGTAAGTTAAAAAGAGAAGTAGGATAGGTAACTGTTTGAATTGTTGTTAATCTATGTTGTTTGACTTATAGTTGATGGGATTTTGTTTCCGTGACCTATGACAACAACCAGATTCCGAGGACAGAATCTCTTTAAAGGAGGTATATTTGTAACACCCGCAGACTGGGTCTAGTTGAAATGGTCTATTTTGCCCTTATGTGTTATTAAATGTGATTTTAATGATTATATGTTTATAATTATTTGACTTTGTGGTTAAGACCAATTTGTGACAAGGGTCCAGAATATGTTTGTTTGTTAAATTTGGGCTACGTTAGGACCGCTTAACGGTTATCAAATAACTGGTAAATACCTGTGCGATATGGGGTATGAGTTTATAACCCATTAAGTGTATGCTTCTGGAGATTCTCCTCATTTCCCTAATTGAGAAATATCTATACTCCTTACCATGCTCTCATCTCCATCAAACACTAGTTGAATTTACTAGCACCTTTGTAAGCAATAATCTCAGGTTTGTTTATTTGAAACCTTGCTTTGATTCTTAGAAATTGGGTTTTTGTGTTCTTATGGTTTTAGTGTATTTGGATGCTTGATTCTTGATTCTAAGTGCTGGTAATTCTTGATTATTGTTAAAAATAGTTTCTATAGATGTTGTATGATGTTTTTAAAGTGGTTTCGTGGTTAGAACTTGCAAAAATCAAGATTTGGGGTCAAAAAATCCCAAAACTGGCGTGTTGGTGCTGTTTTTCAGCTCCCACACGTTTAAGCGTAACCATGCAGTTGACCATGTGGTTGAGGGGCTCAACCATACAATTGAAGGCTCAACCGTACGGTTGAGGTGCTCACTCTTGTCAACTTAAAAGTTTGACATTTCAACATTTTGTGAAATTTGTTTTGGTCGTAACTTTCAAACCGTAACTCCGTTTTTAATGAATCAGATATCGTTGGAATTGCAACGAAGAATAATTTTAAATGGTAAACTTTTATGAAGCTAGAGAAAATGGTATTTTGGTCGGGAAAATAGGTTTAGCATCTATGTCTTGTTTTGTATGCACCTGTATGTCGTTATTGAATGGAGTTATGATGCAGACTTATCAAATTATCAATATAGGATGTTATGACTTATTTTATAGTAGAAATTGATTATATTATTGATTTGATGTGTATACTGACTATGTTAATGATGTTTCCAGCTGATCAGGAGAAGTGAAGACTCAGAAATATAAGACATCTGAGTTCTTCTCGTGCTGGTATTCGGTGAGTAGGATTATCTCCAAGTGTAGCATAAAGTAGCAAGTTATGCTACATCCTTTCATTGTTATTAGTTGTTAGTTGTTATGTTGTGTTGTTACTAGTTGTATGTGCACAGTTGTTAGAACCTCGACTTGTAAAGTTATGTTTGTTGATCGAACCTTGACTTATTATGTTCCGCTCGTGAGATGGGTCTCGACTTGTTTGCCTGTACTCAAGGAGGTCAATCTCGACTTGTTAGGATGGGTCCTATTGACTATTGTTTGTTGAGTACTGTAGTGACCCGAACTTTTCCATGTTTATATATATTAATTGAGATTGATATTTACATGATTAAATGTTTCCAACATGTTAAGCAATCAAACTTGTTAAGACTTGATTAATTGAAATATGTTTCATATAGACAATTGACCACCCAAGTTGACCGGTGATTCACGAACGTTAAAACTTGTAAAAACTATATGATGACATATATATGGATATATATATATAGTTAACATGATACTATGAAAAGTAAACATATCATTAAGTATATTAACAATGAACTACATATGTAAAAACAAGACTACTAACTTAATGATTTTTAAACGAGACATATATGTAACGATTATCATTGTAAAGACATTTAATGTATATATATCATATTAAGAGATATTCATACATGATAATATCATGATAATATAATAATTTAAAATCTCATTTGATATTATAAACATTGGGTTAACAACATTTAACAAGATCGTTAACCTAAAGGTTTCAAAACAACACTTACATGTAACGACTAACGATGACTTAACGACTCAGTTAAAATGTATATACATGTAGTGTTTTAATATGTATTTATACACTTTTGAAAGACTTCAATACACTTATCAAAATACTTCTACTTAACAAAAATGCTTACAATTACATCCTCGTTCAATTTCATCAACAATTCTACTCGTATGCACCCGTATTCGTACTCGTACAATACACAGCTTTTAGATGTATGTACTATTGGTATATACACTCCAATGATCAGCTCTTAGCAGCCCATGTGAGTCACCTAACACATGTGGGAACCATCATTTGGCAACTAGCATGAAATATCTCATAAAATTACAAAAATATGAGTAATCATTCATGACTTATTTACATGAAAACAAAATTACATATCCTTTATATCTAATCCATACACCAACGACCAAAAACACCTACAAACACTTTTATTCTTCAATTTTCTTCATCTAATTGATCTCTCTCAAGTTCTATCTTCAAGTTCTAAGTGTTCTTCATAAATTCTACAAGTTCTAGTTACATAAAATCAAGAATACTTTCAAGTTTGCTAGCTCACTTCCAATCTTGTAAGGTGATCATCCAACCTCAAGAAATCTTTGTTTCTTATATTAGGTTATCATTCTAATACAAGGTAATAATCATATTCAAACTTTGGTTCAATTTCTATAACTATAACAATCTTATTTCAAGTGATGATCTTACTTGAACTTGTTTTCGTGTCATGATTCTGCTTCAAGAACTTCGAGCCATCCAAGGATCCGTTGAAGCTAGATCCATTTTTCTCTTTTCCAGTAGGTTTATCCAAGGAACTTAAGGTAGTAATGATGTTCATAACATCATTCGATTCATACATATAAAGCTATCTTATTCGAAGGTTTAAACTTGTAATCACTAGAACATAGTTTAGTTAATTCTAAACTTGTTCGCAAAAAAAAGTTAATCCTTCTAACTTGACTTTTAAAATCAACTAAACACATGTTCTATATCTATATGATATGCTAACTTAATGATTTAAAACCCGAAAACACGAAAAACACCGTAAAACCGGATTTACGCCGTCGTAGTAACACCGCGGGCTGTTTTGGGTTAGTTAATTAAAAACTATGATAAAATTTGATTTAAAAGTTGTTATTCTGAGAAAATGATTTTTATTATGAACATGAAACTATATCTAAAAATTATGGTTAAACTCAAAGTGGAAGTATGTTTTCTAAAATGGTCATCTAGACGTCGTTCTTTCGACTGAAATGACTACCTTTACAAAAATGACTTGTAACTTATTTTTCCGACAATAAACCTATACTTTTTCTGTTTAGATTCATAAAATAGAGTTCAATATGAAACCATAGCAATTTGATTCACTCAAAACGGATTTAAAATGAAGAAGTTATGGGTAAAACAAGATTGGATAATTTTTCTCATTTTAGCTACGTGAAAATTGGTAACAAATCTATTCCAACCATAACTTAATCAACTTGTATTGTATATTATGTAATCTTGAGATACCATAGACACGTATACAATGTTTCGACCTATCATGTCGACACATCTATATATATTTCGGAACAACCATAGACACTCTATATGTGAATGTTGGAGTTAGCTATACAGGGTTGAGGTTGATTCCAAAATATATATAGTTTGAGTTGTGATCAATACTGAGATACGTATACACTGGGTCGTGGATTGATTCAAGATAATATTTATCGATTTATTTTTGTACATCTAACTGTGGACAACTAGTTGTAGGTTACTAACGAGGACAGCTGACTTAATAAACTTAAAACATCAAAATATATTAAAAATGTTGTAAATATATTTTGAACATACTTTGATATATATGTATATATTGTTATAGGTTCGTGAATCAACCAGTGGCCAAGTCTTACTTCCCGACGAAGTAAAAATCTGTGAAAGTGAGTTATAGTCCCACTTTTAAAATCTAATATTTTTGGGATGAGAATACATGCAGGTTTTATAAATGATTTACAAAATAGAAACAAGTACGTGAAACTATATTCTATGGTTGAATTATTGAAATCGAATATGCCCCTTTTTATTAAGTCTGGTAATCTAAGAATTAGGGAACAGACACCCTAATTGACGCGAATCCTAAAGATAGATCTATTGGGCCTAACAAACCCCATCCAAAGTACCGGATGCTTTAGTACTTCGAAATTTATATCATATCCGAAGGGTGTCCCGGAATGATGGGGATATTCTTATATATGCATCTTGTTAATGTCGGTTACCAGGTGTTCACCATATGAATGACTTTTATCTCTATGTATGGGATGTGTATTGAAATATGAAATCTTGTGGTCTATTATTATGATTTGATATATATAGGTTAAACCTATAACTCACCGACATTTTTGTTGACGTTTTAAGCATGTTTATTCTCAGGTAATTATTAAGAGCTTCCGCTGTCGCATACTTAAATAAGGACGAGATTTGGAGTCCATGCTTGTATGATATTGTGTAAAAACTGCATTCAAGAAACTTATTTTGCTGTAACATATTTGTATTGTAAACCATTATGTAATGGTCGTGTGTAAACAGGATATTTTAGATTATCATTATTTGATAATCTACGTAAAGCTTTTTAAACCTTTATTGATGAAATAAAGGTTATGGTTTGTTTTAAAATGAATGCAGTCTTTGAAAAACGTCTCATATAGAGGTCAAAACCTCGTAACGAAATCAATTAATATGGAACGTTTTTAATCAATAAGAACGGGACATTTCAGTTGGTATCAGAGCGTTGGTCTTAGAGAACCAGAATTTTGCATTAGTGTGTCTTATCGAGTTTGTTAGGATGCGTTAGTGAGTCTGGACTTCGACCATGTTTACTTGAAAAATGATTGCTTAACAAATTTTGTTGGAAACTATATATTTTTAACATGTGAATATTATGTGATATATTAATCTCTTAACGTGTTTGATATTATGTGATAGATGTCTACCTCTAGAACAAGTCCCATTGACTCACCTAATAATAATGAAGAGTCAAATGTAAATTGGAATGATTCGTGGACTGATTCACAAGTTCCCGAAGAGGAACCGGAAGAAGAGTCGGAATCGGAAGAAGAATCAGAACCGGAAGAAGAGGAACCGGAGGAGGAAATAGAACCGGTGGGGGAAATAATAAAACGGTTAAGTAAAAGAAAACCCTCAACCAACCGACCAAGGTTAATTATGGTCAATGGTGTTTCCGCCAAGGAAGCAAAATATTGGGAGGATTACCAATTCTCCGATGAATCGGATTCTGACGAGAATTCCGATGATGTTATAGAAATTACCCCAACTGAATTTAAAAAGGGAAAAGAAAATAATAAGGGAAAGGGCATAAAAATAGAGAAATCTAATTCCAACCCCGATGAACTTTATATGTATCGTCAACCCCCGAAGTCCTTAAGTTGTAACAATGACCCAGGAACCTCTAAACCACTAGGTTTTTCTAAACCGTTGTGGAAAATAACAACTAGTATTAGGGAAACATCATATATCCCTAGAAACTTGGCAAAACGAACCAAAACCGAAGAAGAAGAAACAAGTGAGTCGGAATAAGATAGTTGTATTCGTGTGGTGTAATATATGTAATATAGTGTGCTTATGCTTTATGATATATGTAAAAATTGCTTGTATTAATAAGTATTTTTTTTTATGAATCTAACTCTTATCTATTTTACATTATAAAAACACAAAATGGATAGACAACCCAATATTTTAAGAGACCTACCCGGAGACATGATTGATGAAATCTTGTCTAGAGTCGGTCAGAATTCTTCGGTACAACTATTTAAGGCAAGATCAGTTTGTAAGACATTCGAAGAACGTTCCAAGAATGCCTTGGTTTATAAAAGGCTTTCGTTCGAAAGATGGGGGAAAACACATTGGGAAATCCATAAGTTACGATGTGTTTACTTTGACGCATATATTGCGGGGAACCCAAATGCTATTTTACGCAATGGGTTAAGAAATTATTTTGACTCAATATATCCGAATATTGGACTTCGTGATTTAGAAAAAGCGGCTAACATGCAATATAAAGAAGCATGTTATGCTTACGGATTAGTAATGTTCGCTTCTCACCAAAGTGAGAACAAGAACATCGGGCTACAACTATTAAACAAAACGTTTCCACAAGTGACGGAGTCGGTAATTGGGGTAAGAAATGAGGTTTTTAGATTGTTACCGGACTGTTGGACATTATGTAACCCTCGTCCCTTTGACGACGTTACAACACGCTGTCTTATCAACGGCCATAACGGTTATGTTCCACAAGACCAAGGATGGGAAGTAATCCTAGTAAAACCAGAATGCATGACTTGTTTCTGGACGTATGAATTACGTGTCTTTATTGCCTTTGATGAACGACTTGTGTACTAGCTAGAATTATCTTCACAACCATCTTGTATCAAATTTATTGTGTGCTATATTTCATGCTATATGTAAAATAAGCGGTATTGTAAGTTTGTAAAATATTGTGTAAAAGTTTGAACGCGAAATATTATTATAATCAGTTTTTCATATAGAATTGTAGTAGCTGAATTGTATATTAGCTACTAAGTATGAACTTAATGGTAGGTACTACCCGAATTTAAACTTATAAAATGCTAATATGAAGAAAAAGCTTTTATAAATGAGTTCATATTATGCTACGAAATACTATTAACTACTCTTAATATTCTGTATGATTAACTTGTTCCATTTGACTATTTTGAAGGAAATGGCACTGACTACTCGACACACCGTGAATATGAATGAAGAGGAATTCCGTACTTTTCTAGCTTCAAACATAGCCGCAGTACAGGCTGCGCTACATACCAACAATAACCTTGGATCTAGCAGTACAGGAAATCGTGTAGGATGCACCTACAAAGAATTCACTGCCTGCAAACCTTTGGAATTTGATGGAACCGAAGGACCGATCAGATTGAAACGGTGGACCGAGAAGGTCGAATCGGTGTTTGCCATAAGTAAGTGTACTGAAGAGGACAAAGTGAAGTACGCTACGCATACCTTCACAGGTTCTGTGTTAACATGGTGGAATACCTATCTAGAGCAAGTGGGACAAGACGATGCGTACGCACTACCGTGGTCAGCATTCAAGCACTTGATGAACGAGAAGTACCGTCCCAGAACCGAGGTCAATAAGCTCAAGACAGAACTTAGAGGGTTACGAACCCAAGGATTTGATATTACCACGTATGAAAGATGATTCACAGAATTGTGTCTATTGTGTCCGGGAGCATTCGAAGGTGAGGAAGAGAAGATCGACGCGTTTGTGAAAGGATTACCGGAAAGAATCCAAGAATATATAAGTTCACACGAGCCCGCCTCCATACAACAGGCATGTAGAATGGCTCACAAACTAGTAAACCAGATTGAAGAAAGAATTAAAGAACAGACTGCTGAAGAGGCCAATGTGAAGCAAGTCAAAAGAAAGTGGGAGGAAAACGGTGATAAGAATCACCAATACAACAACAACAGCAATTACAACAATAATCGCAACAATTATCCCAACAATCGCAACATCAATCGCAACTACAACAAACGGCCCAACAACAACAACAACAACAACAACAACAACAACAACAACAACAACAACAACAACAACAACAACAACAACAACAACAACAACAACAACAACAACAACAACAACAACAACAACAACAACAACAACAACAACAACAACAACAACAACAACAACAACAACAACAACAACAGCAACTACAACAATCATCCCAACAACAATAATAACCACAACAACAACAACAATCAGAAGCGGCTATGCCAAAGGTGTGAAAAGTATCACTCGGGGTTCTGCACCAAATTTTGCAACAAGTTTAAAAGAAATGGTCATAGCGCGGCAAAGTGTGAGGTCTACGGACCAGGGGTTAATAGAACGAAAGGAACAAATGGTGTCGGAACGAGTAATGGCGGAGCAAGTAGTGTCGGAGCAAGTTATGCCAATGTAGTTTGTTATAAATGTGGAAAACCGGGCCACATTATTAGAAATTGCCCGAACCAGGAGAACAAGAATGGACAAGGCCGCGGAAGAGTTTTCAATATTAATGCGGCAGAGGCACAGGAAGACCCGGAGCTTGTTACGGGTACGTTTCTTATTGACAATAAATCTGCTTACGTTTTATTTGATTCGGGTGCGGATAGAAGCTATATGAGTAAAGATTTTTGTGCTAAATTAAGTTGTCCATTGACGCCTTTGGATAGTAAATTTTTACTCGAATTAGCAAATGGTAAATTAATTTCAGCAGATAATATATGTCGGAATCGAGAAATTAAACTGGTTAGCGAAACATTTAAGATTGACTTGATACCAGTAGAGTTAGGGAGTTTTGATGTGATAATCGGTATGGACTGGTTGAAAGAAGTGAAAGCAGAGATCGTTTGTTACAAAAATGCAATTCGCATTATACGAGAAAAAGGAAAACCCTTAATGGTGTACGGAGAAAAGAGCAACACGAAGCTACATCTTATTAGTAATTTGAAGGCACAAAAACTAATAAGAAAAGGTTGCTATGCTGTTCTAGCACACGTCGAGAAAGTACAAACTGAAGAAAAGAGCATCAATGATGTTCCCATTGCAAAAGAATTTCCCGATGTATTTCCGAAAGAATTACCGGGATTACCCCCACATCGATCCGTTGAATTTCAAATAGATCTTGTACCAGGAGCTGCACCAATAGCTCGTGCTCCTTACAGACTCGCACCCAGCGAGATGAAAGAACTGCATAGCCAATTACAAGAACTTTTAGAGCGTGGTTTCATTCGACCAAGCACATCACCGTTGTAGTGACCCGAACTTTTCCATGTTTATATATATTAATTGAGATTTATATTTACATGATTAAATGTTTCCAAAATGTTAAGCAATCAAACTTGTTAAGACTTGATTAATTGAAATATGTTTCATATAGACAATTGACCACCCAAGTTGACCGGTGATTCACGAACGTTAAAACTTGTAAAAACTATATGATGACATATATATGGATATATATATATATATATATATTTAACATGATACTATGATAAGTAAACATATCATTAATTATATTAACAATGAACTACATATGTAAAAACAAGACTACTAACTTAATGATTTTTAAACGAGTCATATATGTAACGATTATCGTTGTAAAGACATTTAATGTATATATATCATATTAAGAGATATTCATACATGATAATATCATGATAATATCATGATAATATAATAATTTAAAATCTAATTTGATATTATAAACATTGGGTTAACAACATTTAACAAGATCGTTAACCTAAAGGTTTCAAAACAACACTTACATGTAACGACTAACGATGACTTAACGACTCAGTTAAAATGTATATACATGTAGTGTTTTAATATGTATTTATACACTTTTGAAAGACTTCAATACACTTATCAAAATACTTCTACTTAACAAAAATGCTTACAATTACATCCTCATTCAGTTTCATCAACAATTCTACTCGTATGCACCCGTATTCGTACTCGTACAATACACAGCTTTTAGATGTATGTACTATTGGTATATACACTCCAATGATCAGCTCTTAGTAGCCCATGTGAGTCACCTAACACATGTGGGAACCATCATTTGGCAACTAGCATGAAATATCTCATAAAATTATAAAAATATGAGTAATCATTCATGACTTATTTACATGAAAACAAAATTACATATCCTTTATATCTAATCCATACACCAACGACCAAAAACACCTACAAACACTTTCATTCTTCAATTTTCTTCATCTAATTGATCTCTCTCAAGTTCTATCTTCAAGTTCTAAGTGTTCTTCATATATTCTACAAGTTCTAGTTACATAAAATCAAGAATACTTTCAAGTTTGCTAGCTCACTTCCAATCTTGTAAGGTGATCATCCAACCTCAAGAAATCTTTGTTTCTTACAGTAGGTTATCATTCTAATACAAGGTAATAATCATATTCAAACTTTGGTTCAATTTCTATAACTATAACAATCTTATTTCAAGTGATGATCTTACTTGAACTTGTTTTCGTGTCATGATTCTGCTTCAAGAACTTCGAGCCATCCAAGGATCCATTGAAGCTAGATCCATTTTTCACTTTTCCAGTAGGTTTATCCAAGGAACTTAAGGTAGTAATGATGTTCATAACATCATTCAATTCATACATATAAAGCTATCTTATTCGAAGGTTTAAACTTGTAATCACTAGAACATAGTTTAGTTAATTCTAAACTTGTTCGCAAACAAAAGTTAATCCTTCTAACTTGACTTTTAAAATCAAATAAACACATGTTCTATATCTATATGATATGCTAACTTAATGATTTAAAACCGGGAGACACGAAAAACACCGTAAAACCGGATTTACGCCGTCGTAGTAACACCACGGGCTGTTTTGGGTTAGTTAATTAAAAACTATGATAAACTTTGATTTAAAAGTTGTTATTCTGAGAAAATGATTTTTATTATGAACATGAAACTATATCCAAAAAAATTATGGTTAAACTCAAAGTGGAAGTATGTTTTCTAAAATGGTCATCTAGACGTCGTTCTTTCAACTGAAATGACTACCTTTACAAAAACGACTTGTAACTTATTTTTCCAACTATAAACCTATACTTTTTCTATTTAGAGTCATAAAATAGAGTTCAATATGAAACCATAGCAATTTGATTCACTCAAAACAGATTTAAAATGAAGAAGTTATGGGTAAAACAAGATTGGATAATTTTTCTCATTTTAGCTACCTGAAAATTGGTAACAAATCTATTCCAACCATAACTTAATCAACTTGTATTGTATATTATGTAATCTTGAGATACCATAGACACGTATACAATGTTTCGACCTATCATGTCGACACATCTATATATATTTCGGAACAACCATAGACACTCTATATGTGAATGTTGGAGTTAGCTATACAGGGTTGAGGTTGATTCCAAAATATATATAGTTTAAGTTGTGATCAATACTGAGATACGTATACACTGGGTCGTGGATTGATTCAAGATAATATTTATCGATTTATTTCTGTACATCTAACTGTGGACAACTAGTTGTAGGTTACTAACAAGGACAGCTGACTTAATAAACTTAAAACATCAAAATATATTAAAAGTGTTGTAAATATATTTTGAACATACTTTGATATATATGTATATATTGTTATAGGTTCGTGAATCAACCAGTGGCCAAGTCTTACTTCCCGACGAAGTAAAAATCTGTGAAAGTGAGTTATAGTCCCACTTTTAAAATCTAATATTTTTGGGATGAGAATACATGCAGGTTTTATAAATGATTTACAAAATAGACACAAGTACGTGAAACTAAATTCTATGGTTGAATTATCGAAATCGAATATGCCCCTTTTTATTAAGTCTGGTAATCTAAGAATTAGGGAACAGACACCCTAATTGACGCGAATCCTAAAGATAGATCTATTGGGCTTAACAAACCCCATCCAAAGTACCGGATGCTTTAGTACTTCGAAATTTATATCATATCCGAAGGGTGTCCCGGAATGATGGGGATATTCTTATATATGCATCTTGTTAATGTCGGTTACCAGGTGTTCACCATATGAATGATTTTTATCTCTATGTATGGGATGTGTATTGAAATATGAAATCTTGTGGTCTTTTGTTACGATTTTATATATATAGGTTAAACCTATAACTCACCAACATTTTTGTTGACGTTTTAAGCATGTTTATTCTCAGGTGATTATTAAGAGCTTTCGCTGTCGCATACTTAAATAAGGACAAGATTTGGAGTCCATGCTTGTATGATATTGTGTAAAAACTGCATTCAAGAAACTTATTTTGTTGTAACATATTTGTATTGTAAACCATTATGTAATGGTCGTGTTTAAACAGGATATTTTAGATTATCATTATTTGATAATCTACGTAAAGCTTTTTAAAACCTTTATCTATGAAATAAAGGTTATGGTTTGTTTTAAAAATGAATGCGGTCTTTGAAAAACGTCTCATATAGAGGTCAAAACCTCGCAACGAAATCAATTAATATGGAACGTTTTTAATCAATAAGAACGGGACATTTCAGTTGGTATCCGAGCGTTGGTCTTAGAGAACCAGAATTTTTCATTAGTGTGTCTTATCGAGTTTGTTAGGATGCATTAGTGAGTCTGGACTTCGACCGTGTTTACTTGAAAAATGATTGCTTAACAAATTTTGTTGGAAACTATATATTTTTAACATGTGAATATTATGTGATATATTAATCTCTTAACGTGTTTGATATTATGTGATAGATGTCTACCTCTAGAACAATTCCCATTGACTCACCTAATAATAATGAAGAGTCAAATGTAAATTGGAATGATTCGTGGACTGATTCACAAGTTCCTGAAGAGGAACCGGAAGAAGAGTCGGAACCGGAAGAAGAATCGGAACCGGAAGAAGAATCGGAACCGGATGAAGAAATAGAACCGGTGGGTGAAATAATAAAACGGTTAAGTAAAAGAAAATCCTCAACCAACCGACCAAGGCTAATTATGGTCAATGGTGTTTCCGCCAAGGAAGCAAAATATTGGGAGGATTACCAATTCTCCGATGAATCGGATTCCGACGAGAATTCCGATGATGTTATAGAAATTACCCCAACTGAATTTAAAAAGGCAAAAGAAAATAATAAGGGAAAGGGCATAAAAATAGAGAAATCTAATTCCAACCCCGATGAACTTTATATGTATCGTCAACCCCCGAAGTCCTTAAGTTGTAGCAATGACCCGGGAACCTCTAAACCACCAGGTTTTTCTAAACCAATGTGGATAACGACGGCTCGTATTAGGGGAACATCATATATCCCTAGAAACTTGGCAAAACGAACCAAAACGGAAGAAGAAGAAACAAGCGAGTCGGAATAAGATAGTTGTATTCGTGTGGTGTAATATAAGTAATATAGTGTGCTTATGCTTTATGATATATGTAAAAATTGCTTGTATTAATAAGTATTTTTTTTTTATGAATCTAACTCTTGTCTATTTTACAGTATAAAAACACAAAATGGATAGACAACCCAATATTTTAAGAGACCTACCCGGAGACATGATTGATGAAATCTTGTCTAGAGTCGGTCAGAATTCTTCGGCACAACTATTTAAGGCGAGATCAGTTTGTAAGACATTCGAAGAACGTTCCAAGAATGCCTTGGTTTATAAAAGGCTTTCGTTCGAAATATGGGGGATATCACATTGGGAAATCCATAAGTTACGATGTGTTTACTTTGACGCATATATTGCGGGGAACCCAAATGCTATTTTACGCAATGGGTTAAGAAATTATTTTGACTCAATATATCCTAATATTGGACTTCGTGATTTAGAAAAAGCGGCTAACATGCAACATAAAGAAGCATGTTATGCTTACGGATTAGTAATGTTCGCTTCTCACCAAAGTGAGAACAAGAACATCGGGCTACAACTATTAATCAAAACGTTCCCACAAGTGACGGAGTCGGTAATTGGGGTAAGAAATGAGGTTTTTAGATTGTTACGGGACTGTTGGACATTACGTAACCCTCGTCCCTTTGACGACGTTACAACACGCTGTCTTATCAACGGCCATAACGGTTATGTTCCACAAGACCAAGGATGGGAAGTAGTCCTAGTAAAACCAGAATGCATGACTTGTTTCTGGACGTATGAATTACGTGTCTTTATTGCCTTTGCTGAACGACTTGTGTACTAGCTAGAATTATCTTCACAACTATCTTGTATCAAAGTTATTGTGTGCTATATTTCATGCTTTATGTAAAATAAGCGGTATTGTAAGTTTGTAAAATATTGTATAAAAGTTTGAACGTGAAATATTATTATAATCAGTTTTTCATATAAAATTGTAGTAGTTGAATTGTATATTAGCTACTAAGTATGAACTTAACGGGTAGGTACTACCCGAATTTAAACTTATAAAACGCTAATATGAAGAAAAAGCTTTTATAAATGAGTTCATATTATGCTACGAAATACTATCAACTACTCTTAATATTCTGTATGATTAACTTGTTCCATTTGACTATTTTGAAGGAAATGGCACCGACTACTCGACACACCGTGAATATGAATGAAGAGGAATTCCGTACTTTTCTAGCTTCAAACATAGCCGCAGTACAGGCTGCGCTACATACCAACAATAACCTTGGATCTAGCAGTACAGGAAATCGTGTAGGATGCACCTACAAAGAATTCACTGCCTGCAAACCTTTGGAATTTGATGGAACCGAAGGACCGATCGGATTGAAACGGTGGACCGAGAAGGTCGAATCGGTGTTTGCCATAAGTAAGTGTATTGAAGAGGACAAAGTAAAGTACGCTACGCATACCTTCACAGGTTCTGCGTTAACATGGTGGAATACCTATCTAGAGCAAGTGGGACAAGACGATGCGTACGCACTACCGTGGTCAGCATTCAAGCACTTGATGAACGAGAAGTACCGTCCCAGAACCGAGGTCAATAAGCTCAAGACAGAACTTAGAGGGTTACGAACCCAAGGATTTGATATTACCACGTACGAAAGACGATTCACAGAATTGTGCCTATTGTGTCCGGGAGCATTCGAAGATGAGGAAGAGAAGATCGACGCGTTTGTGAAAGGATTACCGGAAAGAATCCAAGAAGATATAAGTTCACACGAGCCCGCCTCCATACAACAGGCATGTAGAATGGCTCACAAACTCGTGAACCAGATTGAAGAAAGAATTAAAGAACAGACTGCTGAAGAGGCCAATGTGAAGCAAGTCAAAAGAAAGTGGGAGGAAAACGGTGATAAGAATCACCAATACAACAACAACAGCAATTACAACAATAATCGCAACAATTATCCCAACAATCGCAACATCAATCGCAACTACAACAAACGGCCCAACAACAACAACAACAACAACAACAACAACAACAACAACAACAGCAACTACAACAATCATCCCAACAACAATAATAACCGCAACAAAAACAACAATCAGAAGCAGCTATGCCAAAGGTGTGAAAAGAATCACTCGGGGTTCTGCACCAAATTTTGTAACAAGTGTAAAAGAAATGGTCATAGCGCGGCGAAGTGTGAGGTCTACAGACCAGGGGTTAATAGAACGAAAGGAACAAATGGTGTCGGAACGAGTAATGGCGGAGCAAGTAGTGTCGGAGCAAGTTATGCCAATGTAGTTTGTTATAAATGTGGAAAACCGGGCCACATTATTAGAAATTGCCCGAACCAGGAGAACACGAATGGACAAGGCCGTGGAAGAGTTTTCAATATTAATGCGGCAGAGGCACAGGAAGACCCGGAGCTTGTTACGGGTACGTTTCTTAATGACAATAAATCTGCTTACGTTTTATTTGATTCGGGTGCGGATAGAAGCTATATGAGTAGAGATTTTTGTGCTAAATTAAGTTGTCCATTGACGCCTTTGGATAGTAAATTTTTACTCGAATTAGCAATTGGTAAATTAATTTCAGCAGATAATATATGTCGGAATCGAGAAATTAAACTGGTTAGCGAAACATTTAAGATTGATTTGATACCAGTAGAGTTAGGGAGTTTTGATGTGATAATCGGTATGGACTGGTTAAAAGAAGTGAAAGCGGAGATCGTTTGTTACAAAAATGCAATTCACATTATACGAGAAAAAGGAAAACCCTTAATGGTGTACGGAGAAAAGGGCAACACGAAGCTACATCTTATTAGTAATTTGAAGGCACAAAAACTAATAAGAAAAGGTTGCTATGCTGTTCTAGCACACGTCGAGAAAGTACAAACTGAAGAAAAGAGCATCAATGATGTTCCCGTCGCAAAAGAATTTCCTGATGTATTTTCGAAAGAATTACCGGGATTACCCCCACATCGATCCTTTGAATTTCAAATAGATCTTGTACCAGGAGCTGCACCAATAGCTCGTGCTCCTTACAGACTCGCACCCAGCGAGATGAAAGAACTACAAAGCCAATTACAAGAACTTTTAGAGCGTGGTTTCATTCGACCAAGCACATCACCGTGGGGAGCTCCTGTTTTGTTTGTCAAGAAGAAAGATGGTACATTCAGGTTGTGTATCGACTACCGAGAGTTTAACAAACTTACCATCAAGAACCGCTACCCACTACCGAGAATCGATGACTTATTTGATCAACTACAAGGCTCGTCTGTTTATTCAAAGATTGACTTACGTTCCGGGTATCATCAAATTCGGGTGAAAGAAGATGATATTCCAAAGACTGCTTTCAGAACACGTTACGGTCATTACGAGTTTATGGTCATGCCGTTTGGTTTAACTAATGCACCAGCTGTGTTCATGGACCTTATGAACCGAGTGTGTGGACCATACCTTGACAAGTTTGTCATTGTTTTCGTTGATGACATACTTATTTACTCAAAGAATGACCAAGAACACGGTGAACATTTGAGAAAGGTGTTAGAAGTATTGAGGAAGGAAGAATTGTACGCTAAGTTTTCAAAGTGTGCATTTTGGTTGGAAGAAGTTCAATTCCTCGGTCACATAGTGAACAAAGAAGGTATTAAGGTGGATCCGACAAAGATAGAAACTGTTGAAAAGTGGGAAACCCCAAAAACTCCAAAACAAATACGCCAGTTTTTAGGACTAGCTGGTTACTACAGAAGGTTCATCCAAGACTTTTCCAGAATAGCAAAACCCTTGACTGCATTAACGCATAAAGGGAAGAAATTTGAATGGAATGATGAACAAGAGAAAGCGTTTCAGTTATTGAAGAAAAAGCTAACTACGGCACCTATATTGTCATTGCCTGAAGGGAATGATGATTTTGTGATTTATTGTGACGCATCAAAGCAAGGTCTCGGTTGTGTATTAATGCAATGAACGAAGGTGATTGTTTATGCGTCTAGACAATTGAAGATTCACGAACAAAATTATACGACGCATGATTTGGAATTAGGCGCGGTTGTTTTTGCATTAAAGACTTGGAGGCACTACTTATATGGGGTCAAAAGTATTATATATACCGACCACAAAAGTCTTCAACACATATTTAATCAGAAACAACTGAATATGAGGCAGCGTAGGTGGATTGAATTATTGAATGATTACGACTTTGAGATTCGTTACCACCCAGGAAAGGCAAATGTGGTAGCCGATGCCTTGAGCAGGAAGGACAGAGAACCCATTCGAGTAAAATCTATGAATATAATGATTCATAATAACCTTACTACTCAAATAAAGGAGGCGCAACAAGGAGTTTTAAAAGAGGGAAATTTAAAGGATGAAATACCCAAGGGATCGGAGAAGCATCTTAATATTCGGGAAGACGGAACCCGGTATAGGGCTGAAAGGATTTGGGTACCAAAATTTGGAGATATGAGAGAAATGGTACTTAGAGAAGCTCATAAAACCAGATACTCAATACATCCTGGAACGGGGAAGATGTACAAGGATCTCAAGAAACATTTTTGGTGGCCGGGTATGAAAGCCGATGTTGCTAAATATGTAGGAGAATGTTTGACGTGTTCTAAGGTCAAAGCTGAGCATCAGAAACCATCAGGTCTACTTCAACAACCCAAAATCCCGGAATGGAAATGGGAAAACATTACCATGGATTTCATCACTAAATTACCAAGGACTGCAAGTGGTTTTGATACTATTTGGGTAATAGTTGATCGTCTCACCAAATCAGCACACTTCCTGCCAATAAGAGAAGATGACAAGATGGAGAAGTTAGCACGACTGTATTTAAAGGAAGTCGTCTCCAGACATGGAATACCAATCTCTATTATCTCTGATAGGGATGGTAGATTTATTTCAAGATTCTGGCAGACATTACAACAAGCATTAGGAACTCGTCTAGACATGAGTACTGCCTATCATCCACAAACTGATGGGCAGAGCGAAAGGACGATACAAACGCTTGAAGACATGCTACGAGCATGTGTTATTGATTTCGGAAATAGTTGGGATCGACATCTACCGTTAGCAGAATTTTCCTACAACAACAGCTACTATTCAAGCATTGAGATGGCGCCGTTTGAAGCACTTTATGGTAGAAAGTGCAGGTCTCCGATTTGTTGGAGTGAAGTGGGGGATAGACAGATTACGGGTCCGGAGATTATACAAGAAACTACCGAGAAGATCATCCAAATTCAACAACGGTTGAAAACCGCCCAAAGTCGACAAAAGAGCTACGCTGACATTAAAAGAAAAGATATAGAATTTGAAATTGGAGAGATGGTCATGCTTAAAGTTGCACCTTGGAAAGGCGTTGTTCGATTTGGTAAACGAGGGAAATTAAATCCAAGGTATATTGGACCATTCAAGATTATTGATCGTGTCGGACCAGTAGCTTACCGACTAGAGTTACCTCAACAACTCGCGGCTGTACATAACACTTTCCACGTCTCGAATTTGAAGAAATGTTTTGCTAAAGAAGATCTCACTATTCCGTTAGATGAAATCCAAATCAACGAAAAACTTCAATTCATCGAAGAACCCGTCGAAGTAATGGATCGTGAGGTTAAAAGACTTAAGCAAAACAAGATACCAATTGTTAAGGTTCGATGGAATGCTCGTAGAGGACCCGAGTTCACCTGGGAGCATGAAGATCAGATGAAGAAGAAATACCCGCATCTATTTCCAGAAGATTCGTCAACACCTTCAACAGCTTAAAATTTCGGGAAGAAATTTATTTAACGGGTAGGTACTGTAGTGACCCGAACTTTTCCATGTTTATATATATTAATTGAGATTGATATTTACATGATTAAATGTTTCCAACATGTTAAGCAAACAAACTTGTTAAGACTTGATTAATTGAAATATGTTTCATATAGACAATTGACCACCCAAGTTGACCGGTGATTCACGAACGTTAAAACTTGTAAAAACTATATGATGACATATATATGGATATATATATATATATAGTTAACATGATACTATGATAAGTAAACATATCATTAAGTATATTAACAATGAACTACATATGTAAAAACAAGACTACTAACTTAATGATTTTTAAACGAGACATATATGTAACGATTATCGTTGTAAAGACATTTAATGTATATATATCATATTAAGAGATATTCATACATGATAATATCATGATAATATAATAATTTAAAATCTCATTTGATATTATAAACATTGGTTTAACAACATTTAACAAGATCGTTAACCTAAAGGTTTCAAAACAACACTTACATGTAACGACTAACGATGACTTAACGACTCAGTTAAAATGTATATACATGTAGTGTTTTAATATGTATTTATACACTTTTTAAAGACTTCAATACACTTATGAAAATACTTCTACTTAACAAAAATGCTTACAATTACATCCTCATTCAGTTTCATCAACAATTCTACTCGTATGCACCCGTATTCGTACTCGTACAATACACAGCTTTTAGATGTATGTACTATTGGTATATACACTCCAATGATCAGCTCTTAGCAGCCCATTTGAGTCACCTAACACATGTGGGAACCATCATTTGGCAACTAGCATGAAATATCTCATAAAATTACAAAAATATGAGTAATCATTCATGACTTATTTACATGAAAACAAAATTACATATCCTTTATATCTAATCCATACACCAATGACCAAAAACACCTACAAACACTTTCATTCTTCAATTTTCTTCATCTAATTGATCTCTCTCAAGTTCTATCTTCAAGTTCTAAGTGTTCTTCATATATTCTACAAGTTCTAGTTACATAAAATCAAGAATACTTTCAAGTTTGCTAGCTCACTTCCAATCTTGTAAGGTGATCATCCAACCTCAAGAAATCTTTGTTTCTTACAGTAGGTTATCATTCTAATACAAGGTAATAATCATATTCAAACTTTGGTTCAATTTCTATAACTATAACAATCTTATTTCAAGTGATGATCTTACTTGAACTTGTTTTCGTGTCATGATTCTGCTTCAAGAACTTCGAGCCATCCAAGGATCCATTGAAGCTAGATCCATTTTTCACTTTTCCAGTAGGTTTATCCAAGGAACTTAAGGTAGTAATGATGTTCATAACATCATTCAATTCATACATATAAAGCTATCTTATTCGAAGGTTTAAACTTGTAATCACTAGAACATAGTTTAGTTAATTCTAAACTTGTTCGCAAACAAAAGTTAATCCTTCTAACTTGACTTTTAAAATCAACTAAACACATGTTCTATATCTATATGATATGCTAACTTAATGATTTAAAACCTGGAGACACGAAAAACACCGTAAAACCGGATTTACGCCGTCGTAGTAACACCGCGGGCTGTTTTGGGTTAGTTAATTAAAAACTATGATAAACTTTGATTTAAAAGTTGTTATTCTGAGAAAATGATTTTTATTATGAACATGAAACTATATCCAAAAAAATTATGGTTAAACTCAAAGTGGAAGTATGTTTTCTAAAATGGTCATCTAGACGTCGTTCTTTCGACTGAAATGACTACCTTTACAAAAACGACTTGTAACTTATTTTTCCGACTATAAACCTATACTTTTTCTATTTAGATTCATAAAATAGAGTTCAATATGAAACCATAGCAATTTGATTCACTCAAAACGGATTTAAAATGAAGAAGTTATGGGTAAAACAAGATTGGATAATTTTTCTCATTTTAGCTACCTGAAAATTGGTAACAAATCTATTCCAACCATAACTTAATCAACTTGTATTGTATATTATGTAATCTTGAGATATCATAAACACGTATACAATGTTTCGACCTATCATGTCGACACATCTATATATATTTCGGAACAACCATAGACACTCTATATGTGAATGTTGGAGTTAGCTATACACGGTTGAGGTTGATTCCAAAATATATATAGTTTGAGTTGTGATCAATACTGAGATACGTATACACTGGGTCGTGGATTGATTCAAGATAATATTTATCGACTTATTTCTGTACATCTAACTGTGGACAACTA
Source organism: Rutidosis leptorrhynchoides (assembly GCF_046630445.1). NCBI lineage: Eukaryota > Viridiplantae > Streptophyta > Magnoliopsida > Asterales > Asteraceae > Rutidosis > Rutidosis leptorrhynchoides. Next base: position 104,210,168 of record NC_092341.1, read on the forward strand.
GTTGTAGGTTACTAACAAGGACAGCTGACTTAATAAACTTAAAACATCAAAATATATTAAAAGTGTTGTAAATATATTTTGAACATACTTTGATATATATGTATATATTGTTATAGGTTCGTGAATCAACCAGTGGCCAAGTCTTACTTCCCGACGAAGTAAAAATCTGGTGAAAGTGAGTTATAGTCCCACTTTTAAAATCTAATATTTTTGGGATGAGAATACATGCAGGTTTTATAAATGATTTACAAAATAGACACAAGTACGTGAAACTACATTCTATGGTTGAATTATCGAAATCGAATATGCCCCTTTTTATTAAGTCTGGTAATCTAAGAATTAGGGAACAGACACCCTAATTGACGCGAATCCTAAAGATAGATCTATTGGGCTTAACAAACCCCATCCAAAGTACCGGATACTTTAGTACTTCGAAATTTATATCATATCCGAAGGGTGTCCCGGAATGATGGGGATATTCTTATATATGCATCTTGTTAATGTCGGTTACCAGGTGTTCACCATATGAATGATTTTTATCTCTATGTATGGGATGTGTATTGAAATATGAAATCTTGTGGTCTATTGTTACGATTTTATATATATAGGTTAAACCTATAACTCACCAACATTTTTGTTGACGTTTTAAGCATGTTTATTCTCAGGTGATTATTAAGAGCTTCCGCTGTCGCATACTTAAATAAGGACAAGATTTGGAGTCCATGCTTGTATGATATTGTGTAAAAACTGCATTCAAGAAACTTATTTTGTTGTAACATATTTGTATTGTAAACCATTATGTAATGGTCGTGTTTAAACAGGATATTTTAGATTATCGTTATTTGATAATCTACGTAAAGCTTTTTAAAACCTTTATCTATGAAATAAAGGTTATGGTTTGTTTTAAAAATGAATGCAGTCTTTGAAAAACGTCTCATATAGAGGTCAAAACCTCGCAACGAAATCAATTAATATGGAACGTTTTTAATCAAAAAGAACGGGACATTTCAACCGTGGGGAGCTCCTGTTTTGTTTGTCAAGAAGAAAGATGGTACATTCAGGTTGTGTATCGATTACCGAGAGTTGAACAAACTTACCATCAAGAACCGCTACCCACTACCGAGAATCGACGACTTATTTGATCAACTACAAGGCTCGTCTGTTTATTCAAAGATTGACTTACGTTCCGGGTATCATCAAATGCGGGTGAAAGAAGATGATATTCCAAAGACTGCTTTCAGAACACGTTACAGTCATTACGAGTTTATGGTCATGCCGTTTGGTTTAACTAATGCACCAGCTGTGTTCATGGACCTTATGAACCGAGTGTGTGGACCATACCTTGACAAGTTTGTCATTGTTTTCATTGATGACATACTTATTTACTCAAAGAATGACCAAGAACACGGTGAACATTTGAGAAAGGTGTTAGAAGTATTAAGGAAGGAAGAATTGTACGCTAAGTTTTCAAAGTGTGCATTTTGGTTGGAAGAAGTTCAATTCCTCGGTCACATAGTGAACAAAGAAGGTATTAAGGTGGATCCGGCAAAGATAGAAACTGTTGAAAAGTGGGAAACCCCGAAAACTCCGAAACACATACACCAGTTTTTAGGACTAGCTGGTTACTACAGAAGGTTCATCCAAGACTTTTCCAGAATAGCAAAACCCTTGACTGCATTAACGCATAAAGGGAAGAAATTTGAATGGAATGATGAACAAGAGAAAGCGTTTCAGTTATTGAAGAAAAAGCTAACTACGGCACCTATATTGTCATTGCCTGAAGGGAATGATGATTTTGTGATTTATTGTGACGCATCAAAGCAAGGTCTCGGTTGTGTATTAATGCAACGAACGAAGGTGATTGCTTATGCGTCTAGACAACTGAAGATTCACGAACAAAATTATACGACGCATGATTTGGAATTAGGAGCGGTTGTTTTTTCATTAAAGACTTGGAGGCACTACTTATATGGGGTCAAAAGTATTATATATACCGACCACAAAAGTCTTCAACACATATTTAATCAGAAACAACTGAATATGAGGCAGCGTAGGTGGATTGAATTATTGAATGATTACGACTTTGAGATTCGTTACCACCCGGGGAAGGCAAATGTGGTAGCCGATGCCTTGAGCAGGAAGGACAGAGAACCCATTCGAGTAAAATCTATGAATATAATGATTCATAATAACCTTACTACTCAAATAAAGGAGGCGCAACAAGGAGTTTTAAAAGAGGGAAATTTAAAGGATGAAATACCCAAAGGATCGGAGAAGCATCTTAATATTCGGGAAGACGGAACCCGGTATAGGGCTGAAAGGATTTGGGTACCAAAATTTGGAGATATGAGAGAAATGGTACTTAGAGAAGCTCATAAAACCAGATACTCAATACATCCTGGAACGGGGAAGATGTACAAGGATCTCAAGAAACATTTTTGGTGGCCGGGTATGAAAGCCGATGTTGCTAAATACGTAGGAGAATGTTTGACGTGTGCTAAGGTCAAAGCTAAGCATCAGAAACCATCAGGTCTACTTCAACAACCCGAAATCCCAGAATGGAAATGGGAAAACATTACCATGGATTTCATCACTAAATTGCCAAGGACTGCAAGTGGTTTTGATACTATTTGGGTAATAGTTGATCGTCTCACCAAATCAGCACACTTCCTGCCTATAAGAGAAGATGACAAGATGGAGAAGTTAGCACGACTGTATTTGAAGGAAGTCGTCTCCAGACATGGAATACCAATCTCTATTATCTCTGATAGGGATGGCAGATTTATTTCAAGATTCTGGCAGACATTACAGCAAGCATTAGGAACTCGTCTAGACATGAGTACTGCCTATCATCCACAAACTGATGGGCAGAGCGAAAGGACGATACAAACGCTTGAAGACATGCTACGAGAATGTGTTATTGATTTCGAAAACAGTTGGGATCGACATCTACCGTTAGCAGAATTTTCCTACAACAACAGCTACCATTCAAGAATTGAGATGGCGCCGTTTGAAGCACTTTATGGTAGAAAGTGCAGGTCTCCGATTTGTTGGAGTGAAGTGGGGGATAGACAGATTACGGGTCCGGAGATTATACAAGAAACTACCGAGAAGATCATCCAAATTCAACAACGGTTGAAAACCGCCCAAAGTCGACAAAAGAGCTACGCTGACATTAAAAGAAAAGATATAGAATTTGAAATTGAAATTGGAGAGATGGTCATGCTTAAAGTTGCACCTTGGAAAGGCGTTGTTCGATTTGGTAAACGAGGGAAATTAAATCCAAGGTTTATTGGACCATTCAAGATTATTGATCGTGTCGGACCAGTAGCTTACCGACTTGAGTTACCTCAACAACTCGCGACTGTACATAACACTTTCCACGCCTCGAATTTGAAGAAATGTTTTGCTAAAGAAGATCTCACTATTCCGTTAGATGAAATCCAAATCAACGAAAAACTTCAATTCATCGAAGAACCCGTCGAAATAATGGATCGTGAGGTTAAAAGACTTAAGCAAAACAAGATACCAATTGTTAAGGTTCGATGGAATGCTCGTAGAGGACCCAAGTTCACCTGGGAGCGTGAAGATCAGATGAAGAAGAAATACCCGCATCTATTTCCAGAAGATTCGTCAACACCTTCAACAGCTTAAAATTTCGGGACGAAATTTATTTAATGGGTAGGTACTGTAGTGACCCGAACTTTTCCATGTTTATATATATTAATTGAGATTGATATTTACATGATTAAATGTTTCCAACATGTTAAGCAATCAAACTTGTTAAGACTTGATTAATTGAAATATGTATCATATAGACAATTGACCACCCAAGTTGACCGGTGATTCACGAACGTTAAAACTTGTAAAAACTATATGATGACATATATATGGATATATATATATAGTTAACATGATACTATTATAAGTAAACATATCATTAAGTATATTAACAATGAACTACATATGTAAAAACAAGACTACTAACTTAATGATTTTTAAACGAGACATATATGTAACGATTATCATTGTAAAGACATTTAATGTATATATATCATATTAAGAGATATTCATACATGATAATATCATGATAATATAATAATTTAAAATCTCATTTGATATTATAAACATTGGGTTAACAACATTTAACAAGATCGTTAACCTAAAGGTTTCAAAACAACACTTACATGTAACGACTAACGATGACTTAACGACTCAGTTAAAATGTATATACATGTAGTGTTTTAATATGTATTTATACACTTTTGAAAGACTTCAATACACTTATCAAAATACTTCTACTTAACAAAAATGCTTACAATTACATCCTCGTTCAGTTTCATCAACAATTCTACTCGTATGCACCCGTATTCGTACTCGTACAATACACAGCTTTTAGATGTATGTACTATTGGTATATACACTCCAATGATCAGCTCTTAGTAGCCCATGTGAGTCACCTAACACATGTGGGAACCATCATTTGGCAACTAGCATGAAATATCTCATAAAATTACAAAAATATGAGTAATCATTCATGACTTATTTACATGAAAACAAAATTACATATCCTTTATATCTAATCCATACACCAACGACCAAAAACACCTACAAACACTTTTATTCTTCAATTTTTCTTCATCTAATTGATCTCTCTCAAGTTCTATCTTCAAGTTCTAAGTGTTCTTCATAAATTCTACAAGTTCTAGTTACATAAAATCAAGAATACTTTCAAGTTTGCTAGCTCACTTCCAATCTTGTAAGGTGATCATCCAACCTCAAGAAATCTTTGTTTCTTACAGTAGGTTATCATTCTAATACAAGGTAATAATCATATTCAAACTTTGGTTCAATTTCTATAACTATAACAATCTTATTTCAAGTGATGATCTTACTTGAACTTGTTTTCGTGTCATGATTCTGCTTCAAGAACTTCGAGCCATCCAAGGATCCGTTGAAGCTAGATCCATTTTTCTCTTTTCCAGTAGGTTTATCCAAGGAACTTAAGGTAGTAATGATGTTCATAACATCATTCGATTCATACATATAAAGCTATCTTATTCGAAGGTTTAAACTTGTAATCACTAGAACATAGTTTAGTTAATTCTAAACTTGTTCGCAAAAAAAAGTTAATCCTTCTAACTTGACTTTTAAAATCAACTAAACACATGTTCTATATCTATATGATATGCTAACTTAATGATTTAAAACCTGAAAACACGAAAAACACCGTAAAACCGGATTTACGCCGTCGTAGTAACACCGCGGGCTGTTTTGGGTTAGTTAATTAAAAACTATGATAAAATTTGATTTAAAAGTTGTTATTCTGAGAAAATGATTTTTATTATGAACATGAAACTATATCCAAAAATTATGGTTAAACTCAAAGTGGAAGTATGTTTTCTAAAATGGTCATCTAGACGTCGTTCTTTCGACTGAAATGACTACCTTTACAAAAACGACTTGTAACTTATTTTTCCGACTATAAACCTATACTTTTTCTGTTTAGATTCATAAAATAGAGTTCAATATGAAACTATAGCAATTTGATTCACTCAAAACGGATTTAAAATGAAGAAGTTATGGGTAAAACAAGATTGGATAATTTTTCACATTTTAGCTACGTGAAAATTGGTAACAAATCTATTCCAACCATAACTTAATCAACTTGTATTGTATATTATGTAATCTTGAGATACCATAGACACGTATACAATGTTTCGACCTATCATGTCGACACATCTATATATATTTCGGAACAACCATAGACACTCTATATGTGAATGTTGGAGTTAGCTATACAGGTTTGAGGTTGATTCCAAAATATATATAGTTTGAGTTGTGATCAATACTGAGATACGTATACACTGGGTCGTGGATTGATTCAAGATAATATTTATCGATTTATTTCTGTACATCTAACTGTGGACAACTAGTTGTAGGTTACTAACGAGGACAGCTGACTTAATAAACTTAAAACATCAAAATATATTAAAAGTGTTGTAAATATATTTTGAACATACTTTGATATATATGTATATATTGTTATAGGTTCGTGAATCAACCAGTGGCCAAGTCTTACTTCCCGACGAAGTAAAAATCTGTGAAAGTGAGTTATAGTCCCACTTTTAAAATCTAATATTTTTGGGATGAGAATACATGCAGGTTTTATAAATGATTTACAAAATAGACACAAGTACGTGAAACTACATTCTATGGTTGAATTATCGAAATCGAATATGCCCCTTTTTATTAAGTCTGGTAATCTAAGAATTAGGGAACAGACACCCTAATTGACGCGAATCCTAAAGATAGATCTATTGGGCCTAACAAACCCCATCCAAAGTACCGAATGCTTTAGTACTTCGAAATTTATATCATATCCGAAGGGTGTCCCGGAATGATGGGGATATTCTTATATATGCATCTTGTTAATGTCGGTTACCAGGTGTTCACCATATGAATGACTTTTATCTCTATGTATGGGATGTGTATTGAAATATGAAATCTTGTGGTCTATTATTATGATTTGATATATATAGGTTAAACCTATAACTCACCAACATTTTTGTTGACGTTTTAAGCATGTTTATTCTCAGGTGATTATTAAGAGCTTCCGCTGTCGCATACTTAAATAAGGACGAGATTTGGAGTCCATGCTTGTATGATATTGTGTAAAAACTGCATTCAAGAAACTTATTTTGCTGTAACATATTTGTATTGTAAACCATTATGTAATGGTCGTGTGTAAACAGGATATTTTAGATTATCATTATTTGATAATCTACGTAAAGCTTTTTAAACCTTTATTGATGAAATAAAGGTTATGGTTTGTTTTAAAATGAATGCAGTCTTTGAAAAACGTCTCATATAGAGGTCAAAACCTCGTAACGAAATCAATTAATATGGAACGTTTGTAATCAATAAGAATGGGACATTTCAAGTATAGTGCTAAATGATGCATCACATGCGTGTGAATGACTATACTGGGCATTCAGTGGTAGAACTAATGGTAGACTCTAGTCTGATTACCTAGTGTTCGTGTGCCCATCCAGGCCGCCGTTCCTCCAACTAGAGCACTGTTGTTGTTGTTGTTGTTGTTGTTGTTGTTGTTGTTGTTGTTGTTGTTGTTGTTGTTGTATGAGTTGCTATTGTATTTTAGACTTGTTGATAGTTCCATTCACTTAGGTTTAGCTAACCCCCTCACCTCCTCCCTTGCAGGTTTTGGCTTCTTATTGGGTGGTTTATCGGGAGTTGGCATTTGAAGATATGTTTAACAGAGCCAACTCTGATGTCTTGTCTTTTGTATATGAAATAGAATAACGTAACATCGGTTGTTTGATAACAATATAATTATGAATGAAGCTTTAATAATTATCTTTATGTTTGTACATAAGGGTATGTTTAGTAAACACAACTTCTGGGTATTAAAAAAAAGTACGGTGTTAATATATGTTTCCTGCTTAATCACTTGAACAACTAATACATGTTGGTTTAAGTAAGTAATCTTAATAATTGTGTGTGAGTGTGAGGTTGAGGTGATCAACTTAGTGGCTTTGTTCTTGTAATAAGAGCATCATCTTCCTTAGTTAACTAAATTCATTAAAGGCACTTTGAAAATTGATTATTTTTTTTTCTTTTTGATAGGGACAATCCGCATCTCATTGGAGATATGATTTATTGAAGTAAGCTTTAATCTTTCAACAGGACCGAAAGATTTTTGGTGTGACTTATTAAATGCCAAGTGATGTAATCGGATCTTCGCTGGATTTGGAGAAAATCTTAATGAAGCTAAACTCTCGACCTGAAGTGTCGAGGTATGGATTACAGAGGATTCGTTAATATCCTCCTAGGGATGGCAATGGATATAAAAAAATATGAGATCCGCGGATACCCGCGCGTGTGATGGGCGGATAAAATCAAAAATCTTTACCCGCGGGTGGGCGATGGATGTAATCTTGTACCCGCTGACGGGTCGCGGGTGGGTGATGGATGTAATAGATCCGTTGCGGTAAAATCCGATCCGAATATCCGCAATACCCGTTTTAAATAATCCACTGATATACACGTTCAAAATGGGTGAAAATCTCAACCTTGAATAAATGGCCAATAGGTAATAATTTACTCCGTAAAAGTTTCTACATTCCTCGTATCATTTTGGTATCTAACTTTTTTGGGGAGTGATTCGTACACCACCAGTTTTTAGCCGTACACCACCAAACATGCACTAAAATGTTGTACTGTACAACACTGTAAAGCATGTTTAGTGGTGTATGGCTAAAACTTAGTGGTGTACGAATCATCACCCAACTTTTTTAGTAACTAGAGCATCTCACAACTACATATTACATGTAATTTATAATCAAAGCATGTTGTTATTTGTTTCGTTTATTAGACCATCTTAATAAATTTAATTTTTACCTATCACTTAAGTAATTCGTTAACCTACTGTATGATTAGGTTTAGCGACTAAATTATGATTGTTAATTTTAAATATTGTAGCTTTACATATATTAGCAAAAAAGTGTAATTAATATACGCTTTCTCATTTTTATTATATCATAAATATGGGTATATGATTGGATGATATTTTTCATGCCACTTTGAGTTATATAATAATATTTATTTATGATTTTTGAATACTTTAATTTACATATACATCATGAATAAGATCCGCGGGCAAACCCGCGACCCGTGAATATTCGTGGGTACGGGCATGGATCTAAAAATAAATCAGTTAACCAAGATCCGCGGGCTAATGGATCTTTAAAATATTCGCGGGTCGGGTGATGGATGTAGTGGATCCGCGCCCACTATCTGCGGGTGCCATTCCTAATAATCCTCCCCAACCACTATAAATCCTTGTGTTTGTTGCACTTAACATTCTTTACATAGTGCATTAACAAACATAAACACTTCGTGATACGTCCAAAATAGACGGCCTATTTAGCGTGATGTCATTAGGCCGCTTAAGCGTCAGTTAAGGATACCAAAGGAAATCTTGAGTTTTAAATTTATAAATGCGAGGCCTAAATCTACTACTCCTCTCAACAGATGAGTGAGAGAAGTATGACCTACGATCGTTCGTTTTAAGAAGACAACAAAATCGAACTAATTACTATAGTAAATTGATCCTATATTATTAGGGGTTTTCAAATAAGCAGTAGTTTTAGTTTTGGTGTTTTCTAATTTTCAAGATAATTAAATAAATGAAAGCGGTAAATATAAAATTTGTATTTCAGATAAAGCTAAAGCACATGTTTGTTATGATTTCATTAGTTGCTTAGCCGAGTTATGAAATTTTGGCTCTTGAATAGGTGATGATCTCCGACTCGTTATGTTGTACCTAAACGCCCTTATCAGATAACTAAAATGTCACTGGGTAATTACGTTAGGTTTGTTGATTATGACTAGGCAGCAATGCCCTCAACCCCTGACGTCCATCATCATAGCTACATGACAGTGTACACGGCCATTCAATATGAGATATCAAAAAATGCGTCATATTAACATCCCACAAGTCCTAAACTTTCTTATGCATAAAAAGTGTACATGAGGTTATCCCTGATTTGAGAGACGTGATTTGTTACTATGCTTTCGTTCTCGATTAGCAAGTTAGGTTCTTACTAAAGAAAAGTACCTTTTGACATCTTGGCCAAGTTAAAGACTTCCTTAGATACATCTGGTTGTCCTAACATCCACTCATTTCTTACTTTTAAACAAATAGTTCCCTAGTAATAAAGAATCCCCGAGCTTAGTGCAACGCCAAGACCATGTTTTGGCATAATGTACTTTGTCGATCCTAGAGAGTGTTTCCAAAGTTGTACATAGCAGCGTTGTAGCTTGCAACAGTCGTCGTGCTTTAGCATACTCTTACTATGTTTTTTATGCTAGTGACTACACCCCATATCTCAAAGGCCAACTTGGTACTTCAGTCTCCTAGATAGATGTTCCAATATAAAAGCTTCATCTGTCGGAATCCATAGTGTAGGTTGGTGTCTTACGATCATTGTGCCTCTGTCAAACGCACAATGTATCCGGTAGAGTTTTCTTAATCAAAGGGGACACATATAGTGTACTCAGAATCGAGGTACATGACGTCTCAATAAAGAGCCAATAACTACGATCAATTAGTCAGAAATGTGATTAAGTTTAAAACATTTTCGGAAAGCATTTCAACAGTATCCCATTTCACAATTTATATTCGGTATTGTAACTAATTACATCGCAACATACATTTAAAGATAACTACTCGCTAGGGGTGTTCATCGGTTCGGTTTTCAATTTTTCGAATTTGGTTCGGTTCGGTTTTTTAGGTTTTGAAACTTTTAAAATCAAAACCGAAAACCAAACCAAATCCAAATATCCAAACCAAATGCCAAACCAAACTGAATTTAAATTCGGTTTGGTTTCGGTTAAAACCGAATTCAACTTTCAAAATTAATTTTACTTTTTCCCTACGAGATGAACAAACATTATCGTATTAAACTAATACATATAATCGAACGTATATATACGAATTTACAAAATTGAATAAGCTTATAAAATATCATAATATAATACATATAATATCAAGAAAATAAACAAAATCAATAATCAAGAGAAAGTCAATTTGAGTTGATTACATGTATAAGAATGTGGAGAGAAAGAAATTAGAAAAAATATGAAATAATAATTTAAATAGGATTTCAAATCCGAATAAACGTACTTTGACTTGAAAATGTAAATTATTTACTCAAATCCTATATCTAACATAGTATACAATAAGATTAATAGCTTAATATATTTATTTAAAAACGTCCAAATTGAATTCAATTTTAGATTCAGTTTTCGGTTAACCAAAATTAGAAATTTCAAAACCAAAAACTGAATTTGAATTCTGTTTTCGGTTTCGGTCGATCCGAAAACCATTTTACAAATTCGGTTTGAATGTTTTCGGTATGGTTTTGATTTGGTGTTCGGTTTAAATGGTTTCAACCACATCGATGAACACCTATACTACTCGCTAATCATGACATTAATATCATCTAGCATTATAATAATGAAAAACATTATGAAAAGATAGATTAAAGGGGTAGAATTTCCAGTAGATTAATCAACTTTCGAAATTATAAAAGTGACAACTTCTGATGCACCTCCAATCTTCTATAGACTCTGTTTAACGTATACTCTAGGTAATTATCGCTAATCTATAATTATATCATAATCCTAGAGAGAGAAACTATTGAGAGTGAGATTGTGAGTGAGGGAAGTGTGTGGAAAAAATAAATGTAAAATGAGCCTATTTATAGGCTTTTTGGGCCTGGCATGCCGTGTGGAATGGGCAGGCCAGGCACAGGACACGTGTGGTGATCCTGTGTAGAATGGTATCCCAGGAGAGACAGTTGTGTGCTTAGATCTTAGCAGCCCGTGTAGCATTTAGGCAGGCCATGTGGCAAGTCCATGGGTCACAACTGTTTGCGGATCGTAACTTGATTTTCATCGTTTCCGCTCAAGATTCTTCATTTTAAGTCCATTTTCTTCTATTCTTCTTGCATCGTCTTCATAAGAACTTGATCTACCAAATAAAACAAATAAACACTTAGTTCTTCGATAAAGTTAACTAAATGATTATTTTAGTGCTTAATATTAGCGGTAAAAACGTGACTTTTTAGCCAATATCAAATATCCCACACTTAGACTTTGCTTGTCATCAAGTAAACTTCTAGTTTTTAACTTCAATAAATCTTTCGAACTTTCCTTTCTATATGTCTAAGCAGTTTGATTTTATATTATAAGTGCGAACTTAAGGCAAGTCCTCAGTGTTAAGGTTTAAAGTTATCTCTGCAAGCATTAGAGGACGTTACATGACTTTAGCTATCTCGCACGAGTCACTTAAATCACTCAAGTGTTTGGGGTTCCCTAAAGATCAAAGAAATGAATTTGCTCATAGCCAGGCATGTTCCACTCATCGTCATATGCTTGATAAAGACTCAAATCCTTGTTACTAGTGTGAAGGCGGTGTTACCATACCTTTTAGGCCATTTGTTAGGGTAAAAAGGTGAATGATGGTTATTTGATGGTGACAGAGGGTATTATCTGGGAAGTGGTGGATATGACAGAGTTGTCTGGGTAAAAGGGTAAAGGGTAGTCTTTTTAAAGACTTTATTATTTTCAGTAGATAGGAGTGCTTATATTATTGTGATGCACTTTGGATTCCTTTGAACTTTTTCCCTTTGGGAATATTTCTCTCACAAGCATCCTTTTAGTTGAGTTCTTGTCCTCCAGTGGTCTTCATTTTGTTTTTATAGGTTCTGCTTTTTTCTCTAAACTCTAAATAAAGATTTTTTTATATCGTCTCTTGAATCTTCTGCTGGTAGGCTTTTCCCAAGATTTTTTCTGTGATGCTTGAAAAGTGACTAATGTTGGGAATCTTCTTTTCGAGGTGATCTCTTTTTCTGGATCTTTTCTATAAATGGTGAAAATGGAAGGGTTTTGGTAGGTGGTGGATATTTTTGGTGATTTCGATGTTGTTGATGTAGGAAGTGAATGGGTGATGGAAAGAGTGGTAATGTAGGGAAAGTTCTTGCTTTTTAAAAAATGCCTAGCTCATCTGGTCATACCTATATCTCATTTCGCTACTCAAAAATGCAGATCAAGAGTAATTTTTGATTATGAGCATAGACATCGGCACATCAATGGAAATAGTGAAGCATTAAAAATGAATGCTTTTCAGGGCCTTTATGTGAGTGCCTTACAACAATTATAATGGGTTGAATATGCTAAGTCATGCAATGCTCTTTTAGAGAATCGGTTCGTCCCCAACAAGATTTATGTTTCAAATATGCCTTAATTTTTATTAAAAATGTTTTAGGATTTCGAAAGTACTTATTCGCAAAGGCTTTCTTTGGTTAAAATTTTTATAATTTGGGTTAAAAACAGAGAATCTACATAATGGGATATTATGATATAGCATAAAAGATGCTTATATCTCCATCTCACACTTAGACGAACATTGTCCCTAATGTTCCTACTGTGGTATCCCACACTTACGGTTTTATTGAAAGTTTTGGGAATATTGTCTAGTGTAAGCTAAGATGCTGTTTATTAATTCATTAAATGTAAGAGTAAATAAAAGAAACGTGTACTTCCCTACGGACAGGCGAGGATGCAGTTGAAGAAAGGTGTTGACCGGAGAGGCAGAAGGTTTTAGTATGCTCGTTGATTTCATTTCTTATTGATAAGCCTTTTTGAAATCACTTGTGGTGGATCATATCGAGAGTGTGAACGTTTAACTTCTTGGAATGTAAACTACTTTTACTTTATTGCACAGGTTGCCTCCCAAGAAGCGCTTTTGTAAAGGTCGTTGACTCTACTATAATGATATTTACTGAGGTGAAGGAGACATATCCCTCTAGCTGATGTTTTCGTTAATTTCGCAAGGGTATGAGCTGTAGTTGCTTTTGACAGGTCATGAAGTCCGATGAGAATGAAATCCACGGCTCTGCTGAAATGTCCCGTTCTTATTGATTAAAAACGTTCCATATTAATTGATTTCATTGCGAGGTTTTGACCTCTATATGAGACGTTTTTCAAAGATTGCATTCATTTTAAAACAAACCATAACCTTTATTTCATCAATAAAGGTTTAAAAAGCTTTACGTAGTTTATCAAATAATGATAATCTAAAATATCCTGTTTACACACGACCATTACATAATGGTTTACAATACAAATATGTTACAACAAAATAAGTTTCTTGAATGCAGTTTTTACACAATATCATACAAGCATGGACTCCAAATCTCGTCCTTATTTAAGTATGCGACAGCAGAAGCTCTTAATAATCACCTGAGAATAAACATGCTTAAAACGTCAACAAAAATGTTGGTGAGTTATAGGTTTAACCTATATATATCAAATCATAATAATAGACCACAAGATTTCATATTTCAATACACATCCCATACATAGAGATAAAAATCATTCATATAGTGAACACCTGGTAACCGACATTAACAAGATGCATATATAAGAATATCCCCATCATTCCGGGACACCCTTCGGATATGATATAAATTTCGAAGTACTAAAGCATCCGGTACTTTGGATGGGGTTTGTTAGGCCCAATAGATCTATCTTTAGGATTCGCGTCAATTAGGGTGTCTGTTCCCTAATTCTTAGATTACCAGACTTAATAAAAAGGGGCATATTCGATTTCGATAATTCAACCATAGAATGTAGTTTCACGTACTTGTATCTATTTTGTAAATCATTTATAAAACCTGCATGTATTCTCATCCCAAAAATATTAGATTTTAAAAGTGGGACTATAACTCACTTTCACAGATTTTTACTTCGTCGGGAAGTAAGACTTGGCCACTGGTTGATTCACGAACCTATAACAATATATACATATATATCAAAGTATTTTCAAAATATATTTACAACACTTTTAATATATTTTGATGTTTTAAGTTTATTAAGTCAGCTGTCCTCGTTAGTAACCTACAACTAGTTATCCACAGTTAGATGTACAGAAATAAATCGATAAATATTATCTTGAATCAATCCACGACCCAGTGTATACGTATCTCAGTATTGATCACAACTCAAACTATATATATTTTGGAATCAACCTCAACCCTGTATAGCTAACTCCAACATTCACATATAGAGTGTCTATGGTTGTTCCGAAATATATATATATGTGTCGACATGATAGGTCGAAACATTGTATACGTGTCTATGGTATCTCAAGATTACATAATATACAATACAAGTTGATTAAGTTATGGTTAGAATAGATTTGTTACCAATTTTCACGTAGCTAAAATGAGAAAAATTATCCAATCTTGTTTTACCCATAACTTCTTCATTTTAAATCCGTTTTGAGTGAATCAAATTGCTATGGTTTCATATTGAACTCTATTTTATGAATCTAAACAAAAAACGTATAGGTTTATAGTCGGAAAAATAAGTTACAAGTCATTTTTGTAAAGGTAGTCATTTCAGTCGAAAGAACGACGTCTAGATGACCATTTTAGAAAACATACTTCCACTTTGAGTTTAACCATAATTTTTGGATATAGTTTCATGTTCATAATAAAAATCATTTTCTCAGAATAACAACTTTTAAATCAAAGTTTATCATAGTTTTTAATTAACTAACCCAAAACAGCCTGAGGTGTTACTACGACGGCGTAAATCCGGTTTTACGGTGTTTTTCGTGTCTCCAGGTTTTAAATCATTAAGTTAGCATATCATATAGATATAGAACATGTGTTTAGTTGATTTTAAAATTCAAGTTAGAAGGATTAACTTTTGTTTGCGAACAAGTTTAGAATTAACTAAACTATGTTCTAGTGATTACAAGTTTAAACCTTCGAATAAAATAGCTTTATATGTATGAATCGAATGATGTTATGAACATCATTACTAACTTAAGTTCCTTGGATAAACCTACTGGAAAAGAGAAAAATGGATCTAGCTTCAACGGCTCCTTGGATGGCTCGAAGTTCTTGAAGCAGAATCATGACACGAAAACAAGTTCAAGTAAGATCATCACTTGAAATAAGATTGTTATAGTTATAGAAATTGAACCAAAGTTTGAATATGATTATTACCTTGTATTATAATGATAACCTACTGTAAGAAACAAAGATTTTTTGAGGTTGGATGATCACCTTACAAGATTGGAAGTGAGCTAGCAAACTTGAAGGTATTCTTGATTTTATGTAACTAGAACTTGTAGAATATATGAAGAACACTTAGAACTTGAAGATAGAACTTGAGAGAGATCAATTAGATGAAGAAAATTGAAGAATGAAAGTGTTTGTAGGTGTTTTTGGTCGTTGGTGTATGGATTAGATATAAAGGATATGTAATTTTGTTTTCATGTAAATAAGTCATGAATGATTACTCATATTTTTGTAATTTTATGAGATATTTCATGCTAGTTGCCAAATGATGGTTCCCACATGTGTTAGGTGACTCACATGGGCTGCTAAGAGCTGATCATTGGAGTGTATATACCAATAGTACATACATCTAAAAGCTGTGTATTGTACGAGTACGAATACGGGTGCATACGAGTAGAATTGTTGATGAAACTGAACGAGGATGTAATTGTAAGCATTTTTGTTAAGTAGAAGTATTTTTATAAGTGTATTGAAGTCTTTCAAAAGTGTATAAATACATATTAAAACACTACATGTATATACATTTTAACTGAGTCGTTAAGTCATCGTTAGTCGTTACATGTAAGTGTTGTTTTGAAACCTTTAGGTTAACGATCTTGTTAAATGTTGTTAACCCAATGTTTATAATATCAAATTAGATTTTAAATTATTATATTATCATGATATTATCATGTATGAATATCTCTTAATATGATATATATACATTAAATGTCTTTACAACGATAATCGTTACATATATGTCTCGTTTAAAAATCATTAAGTTAGTAGTCTTATTTTTACATATGTAGTTTATTGTTAATATACTTAATGATATGTTTACTTATCATAGTATCATGTTAACTATATATATATATATATATCCATATATATGTCATCATATAGTTTTTACAAGTTTTAACGTTCGTGAATCACCGGTCAACTTGGGTGGTCAATTGTCTGTATGAAACATATTGCAATTAATCAAGTCTTAACAAGTTTGATTGCTTAACATGTTGGAAACATTTAATCATGTAAATATCAATCTCAATTAATATATATAAACATGGAAAAGTTCGGGTCACTACAGTACCTACCCGTTAAATAAATTTCGTCCCGAAATTTTAAGCTGTTGAAGGTGTTGACGAATCTTCTGGAAATAGATGCGGGTATTTCTTCTTCATCTGATCTTCATGCTCCCAGGTGAACTCGGGTCCTCTACGAGCATTCCATCGAACCTTAACAATTGGTATCTTGTTTTGCTTAAGTCTTTTAACCTCACGATCCATTATTTCGACGGGTTCTTCGATGAATTGAAGTTTTTCGTTGATTTGGATTTCATCTAACGGAAGAGTGAGATCTTCTTTAGCAAAACATTTCTTCAAATTCAAGACGTGGAAAGTGTTATGTATAGCCGCGAGTTGTTGAGGTAACTCAAGTCGGTAAGCTACTGGTCCGACACGATCAATAATCTTGAATGGTCCAATATACCTTGGATTTAATTTCCCTCGTTTACCAAATCGAACAACGCCTTTCCAAGGTGCAACTTTAAGCATGACCATCTCTCCAATTTCAAATTCTATATCTTTTCTTTTAATGTCAGCGTAGCTCTTTTGTCGACTTTGGGCGGTTTTCAACCGTTGTTGAATTTGGATGATCTTCTCGGTAGTTTCTTGTATAATCTCCGGACCCGTAATCTGTCTATCCCCCACTTCACTCCAACAAATCGGAGACCTGCACTTTCTACCATAAAGTGCTTCAAACGGCGCCATCTCAATGCTTGAATGGTAGCTGTTGTTGTAGGAAAATTCTGCTAATGGTAGATGTCGATCCCAACTGTTTCCGAAATCAATAACACATGTTCGTAGCATGTCTTCAAGCGTTTGTATCGTCCTTTCGCTCTGCCCATCATTTTGTGGATGATAGGCAGTACTCATGTCTAGACGAGTTCCTAATGCTTGCTGTAATGTCTGCCAGAATCTTGAAATAAATCTACCATCCCTATCAGAGATAATAGAGATTGGTATTCCATGTCTGGCAATGACTTCCTTCAAATACAGTCGTGCTAACTTCTCCATCTTGTCATCTTCTCTTATTGGCAGGAAGTGTGCTGATTTGGTGAGACGATCAACTATTACCCAAATAGTATCAAAACCACTTGCAGTCCTTGGCAACTTAGTGATGAAATCCATGGTAATGTTTTCCCATTTCCATTCCGGGATTTCGGGTTGTTGAAGTAGACCTGATGGTTTCTGATGCTCAGCTTTGACCTTAGAACACATCAAACATTCTCCTACGTATTTAGCAACATCGGCTTTCATACCTGGCCACCAAAAATGTTTCTTGAGATCCTTGTACATCTTCCCCGTTCCAGGATGTATTGAGTATCTGGTTTTATGAGCTTCTCTAAGTACCATTTCTCTCATATCTCCAAATTTTGGTACCCAAATCCTTTCAGCCCTATACCGGGTTTCGTCTTCCCGAATATTAAGATGCTTCTCCGATCCTTTGGGTATTTCATCCTTTAAATTTCCCTTTTTTAAAACTCCTTGTTGCGCCTCCTTTATTTGAGTAGTAAGGTTATTATGAATCATTATATTCATAGATTTTATTCGAATGGGTTCTCTGTCCTTCCTGCTCAAGGCATCGGCTACCACATTTGCCTTCCCCGGGTGGTAACGAATCTCAAAGTCATAATCATTCAATAATTCAATCCACCTACGCTGCCTCATATTCAGTTGTTTCTGATTAAATATGTGTTGAAGACTTTTGTGGTCGGTATATATAATACTTTTGACCCCATATAAGTAGTGCCTCCAAGTCTTTAATGCAAAAACAACCGCGCCTAATTCCAAATCATGCGTCGTATAATTTTGTTCGTGAATCTTCAATTGTCTAGACGCATAAGCAATCACCTTCGTTCGTTGCATTCATACACAACCGAGACCTTGCTTTGATGCATCACAATAAATCACAAAATCATCATTCCCTTCAGGCAATGACAATATAGGTGCCGTAGTTAGCTTTTTCTTCAATAACTGAAACGCTTTCTCTTGTTCATCATTCCATTCAAATTTCTTCCCTTTATGCGTTAATGCAGTCAAGGGTTTTGCTATTCTGGAAAAGTCTTGGATGAACCTTCTGTAGTAACCAGCTAGTCCTAAAAACTGGCGTATGTGTTTCGGAGTTTTCGGGGTTTCCCACTTTTCAACAGTTTCTATCTTTGCCGGATCCACCTTAATACCTTATGTGTTCACTATGTGACCGAGGAATTGAACTTCTTCCAACCAAAATGCACACTTTGAAAACTTAGCGTACAATTCTTCCTTCCTCAATACTTCTAACACCTTTCTCAAATGTTCACCGTGTTCTTGGTCATTCTTTGAGTAAATAAGTATGTCATCAATGAAAACAATGACAAACTTGTCAAGGTATGGTCCACACACTCGGTTCATAAGGTCCATGAACACAGCTGGTGCATTAGTTAAACCAAACGGCATGACCATAAACTCGTAATGACCGTAACGTGTTCTGAAAGCAGTCTTTGGAATATCATCTTCTTTCACCCGCATTTGATGATACCCGAAACGTAAGTCAATCTTTGAATAAACAGACGAGCCTTGTAGTTGATCAAATAAGTCGTCGATTCTCAGTAGTGGGTAGCGGTTCTTGATGGTAAGTTTGTTCAACTCTCGATAGTCGATACACAACCTGAATGTACCATCTTTCTTCTTGACAAACAAAACAGAAGCTCCCCACGGTGATGTGCTTGGTCGAATGAAACCACGCTCTAAAAGTTCTTGTAATTGGCTTTGCAGTTCTTTCATCTCGCTGGGTGCGAGTCTGTAAGGAGCACGAGCTATTGGTGCAGCTCCTGGTACAAGATCTATTTGAAATTCAACGGATCGATGTGGGGGTAATCCCGGTAATTCTTTTGGAAATACATCGGGAAATTCTTTTGCAATGGGAACATCATTGATGCTCTTTTCTTCAGTTTGTACTTTCTCGACGTGTGCTAGAACAGCATAGCAACCTTTTCTTATTAGTTTTTGTGCCTTCAAATTACTAATAAGATGTAGCTTCGTGTTGCCCTTTTCTCCGTACACCATTAAGGGTTTTCCTTTTTCTCGTATAATGCGAATTGCATTTTTGTAACAAACGATCTCTGCTTTCACTTCTTTCAACCAGTCCATACCGATTATCACATCAAAACTCCCTAACTCTACTGGTATCAAATCAATCTTAAATGTTTCGCTAACCAGTTTAATTTCTCGATTTCGACATATATTATCTGCTGAAATTAATTTACCATTTGCTAATTCGAGTAAAAATTTACTATCCAAAGGCGTCAATGGACAACTTAATTTAGCACAAAAATCTCTACTCATATAGCTTCTATCTGCACCCGAATCAAATAAAACGTAAGCAAATTTATTGTCAATAAGAAACGTACCCATAACAAGCTCCGGGTCTTCCTGTGCCTCTGCCGCATTAATATTGAAAACTCTTCCGCGGCCTTGTCCATTCGTGTTCTCCTGGTTCGGGCAATTTCTAATAATGTGGCCCGGTTTTCCACATTTATAACAAACTACATTGGCATAACTTGCTTCGACACTACTTGCTCCGCCATTACTCGTTCCGACACCATTTGTTCCTTTCGTTCTATTAACCCCTGGTCCGTAGACCTCACACTTCGCCGCGCTATGACCATTTCTTTTACACTTGTTGCAAAATTTGGTGCAGAACCCCGAGTGATACTTTTCACACCTTTGGCATAGCTGCTTCTGATTGTTGTTGTTGTTGCGGTTATTATTGTTGTTGGGATGATTGTTGTAGTTGCTGTTGTTGTTGTTGTTGTTGGGCCGTTTGTTGTAGTTGTGATTGATGTTGCGATTGTTGGGATAATTGTTGCGATTATTGTTGTAATTGCTGTTGTTGTTGTATTGGTGATTCTTATCACCATTTTCCTCCCACTTTCTTTTGACTTGCTTCACATTGGCCTCTTCAACAGTCTGTTCTTTAATTCTTTCTTCAATCTGGTTCACTAGTTTGTGAGCCATTCTACATGCATGTTGTATGGAGGCGGGCTCGTGTGAACTTATATCTTCTTAGATTCTTTCCGGTAATCCTTTCACAAACGCGTCGATCTTCTCTTCCTCATCTTCGAATGCTCCCGGACACAATAGACACAATTCTGTGAATCGTCTTTCGTACGTGGTAATATCAAATCCTTGGGTTCGTAACCCTCTAAGTTCTGTCTTGAGCTTATTGACCTCGGTTCTGGGACGGTATTTCTCGTTCATCAAGTGCTTGAATGCTGACCACGGTAGTGCGTACGCATCGTCTTGTCCCACTTACTCTAGATAGGTATTCCACCATGTTAACGTAGAACCTGTGAAGGTATGCGTATCGTACTTCACTTTGTCCTCTTCAGTACACTTACTTATGGCAAATACCGATTCGACCTTCTCGGTCCACCGTTTCAATCTGATCGGTCCTTCGGTTCCATCAAATTCCAAAGGTTTGCAGGCAGTGAATTCTTTGTAGGTGCATCCTACACGATTTCCTGTACTGCTAGATCCAAGGTTATTGTTGGTATGTAGCGCAGCCTGTACTGCGGCTATGTTTGAAGCTAGAAAAGTACGGAATTCCTCTTCATTCATATTCACGGTGTGTCGAGTAGTCGGTGCCATTTCCTTCAAAATAGTCAAATGGAACAAGTTAATCATACAGAATATTAAGAGTAGTTAATAGTATTTCGTAGCATAATATGAACTCATTTATAAAAGCTTTTTCTTCATATTAGCGTTTTATAAGTTTAAATTCGGGTAGTACCTACCCGTTAAGTTCATACTTAGTAGCTAATATACAATTCAACTACTACAATTCTATATGAAAAACTGATTATAATAATATTTCGCGTTCAAACTTTTACACAATATTTTACAAACTTACAATACCGCTTATTTTACATATAGCATGAAATATAGCACACAATAAATTTGATACAAGATGGTTGTGAAGATAATTCTAGCTAGTACACAAGTCGTTCAGCAAAGGCAATAAAGACACGTAATTCATACGTCCAGAAACAAGTCATGCATTCTGGTTTTACTAGGATTACTTCCTATCCTTGGTCTTGTGGAACATAACCGTTATGGCCGTTGATAAGACATCGTGTTGTAACGTCGTCAAAGGGACGAGGGTTACGTAATGTCCAACAGTCCCGTAACAATCTAAAAACCTCATTTCTTACCCCAATTACCGACTCCGTCACTTGTGGGAATGTTTTGTTTAATAGTTGTAGCCCGATATTCTTGTTCTCACTTTGGTGAGAAGCAACATTACTAATCCGTAAGCATAACATGCTTCTTTATGTTGCATGTTAGCCGCTTTTTCTAAATCACGAAGTCCAATATTCGGATATATTGAGTCAAAATAATTTCTTAACCCATTGCGTAAAATAGCATTTGGGTTCCCCGCAATATATGCGTCAAAGTAAACACATCGTAACTTATGGATTTCCCAATGTGATATCCCCCATCTTTCAAACGAAAGCCTTTTATAAACCAAGGCATTCTTGGAACGTTCTTCGAATGTCTTACAAACTGATCTCGCCTTAAATAGTTGTGCCGAAGAATTCTGACCGACTCTAGACAAGATTTCATCAATCATGTCTCCGGGTAGGTCTCTTAAAATATTGGGTTGTCTATCCATTTTGTGTTTTTATACTGTAAAATAGACAAGAGTTAGATTCATAAAAAAAATACTTATTAATACAAGCAATTTTTACATATATCATAAAGCATAAGCACACTATATTACATATATTACACCACACGAATACAACTATCTTATTCTGACTCGCTTGTTTCTTCTTCTTCGGTTTTGGTTCGTTTTGCCAAGTTTCTAGGGATATATGATGTTTCCCTAATACGAGCCGTCGTTTTCCACATTGATTTAGAAAAAACTGGTGGTTTAGAGGTTCCCGGGTCATTGTTACAACTTAAGGACTTCGGGGGTTGACAATACATATAAAGTTCATCGGGGTTGAAATTAGATTTCTCTATTTTTATGCCCTTTCCCTTATTATTTTCTTTTGCCTTTTTAAATTCAGTTGGGGTAATTTCTATAACATCATCGGAATTCTCGCCGGAATCCGATTCATCGGAGAATTGGTAATCCTCCCAATATTTTGCTTCCTTGGCGGAAACACCATTGACCATAATTAACCTTGGTCGGTTGGTTGAGGATTTTCTTTTACTTAACCGTTTTATTATTTCCCCCACCGGCTCTATTTCTTCATCCGGTTCCGATTCTTCTTCCGGTTCCGATTCTTCTTCCGGTTCCGACTCTTCTTCCGGTTCCTCTTCGGGAACTTGTGAATCAGTCCACGAATCATTCCAATTTACATTTGACTCTTCATTATTATTAGGTGAGTCAATGGGACTTATTCTAGAGGTAGACATCTATCACATAATATCAAACGCGTTAAGAGATTAATATATCCCATAATATTCACATGTTAAAAATATATAGTTTCCAACAAAATTTGTTAAGCAATCATTTTTCAAGTAAACACGGTCGAAGTCCAGACTCACTAATGCATCCTAACAAACTCGATAAGACACACTAATGCAAAATTCTGGTTCTCTAAGACCAACGCTCTGATACCAACTGAAATGTCCCGTTCTTATTGATTAAAAACGTTCCATATTAATTGATTTCGTTGCGAGGTTTTGACCTCTATATGAGACGTTTTTCAAAGACTGCATTCATTTTAAAACAAACCATAACCTTTATTTCATCAATAAAGGTTTAAAAAGCTTTACGTAGTTTATCAAATAATGATAATCTAAAATATCCTGTTTACACACGACCATTACATAATGGTTTACAATACAAATATGTTACAACAAAATAAGTTTCTTGAATGCAGTTTTTACACAATATCATACAAGCATGGACTCCAAATCTCGTCCTTATTTAAGTATGCGACATCGGAAGCTCTTAATAATCACCTGAGAATAAACATGCTTAAAACGTCAACAAAAATGTTGGTGAGTTATAGGTTTAACCTATATATATCAAATCATAATAATAGACCACAAGATTTCATATTTCAATACACATCCCATACATAGAGATAAAAATCATCCATATGGTGAACACCTGGTAACCGACATTAACAAGATGCATTTATAAGAATATCCCCATCATTCCGGGACACCCTTCGGATATGATATAAATTTCGAAGTACTAAAGCATCCGGTACTTTGGATGGGGTTTGTTAGGCCCAATAGATCTATCTTTAGGATTCGCGTCAATTAGGGTGTCTGTTCCCTAATTCTTAGATTACCAGACTTAATAAAAAGGGGCATATTCGATTTCGATAATTCAACCATAGAATGTAGTTTCATGTACTTGTGTCTATTTTGTAAATCATTTATAAAACCTGCATGTATTCTCATCCCAAAAATATTAGATTTTAAAAGTGGGACTATAACTCACTTTCACAGATTTTTACTTCGTCGGGAAGTAAGACTTGGCCACTTGTTAATTCACGAACCTATAACAATATATACATATATATCAAAGTATGTTCAAAATATATTTACAACACTTTTAATATATTTTGATGTTTTAAGTTTATTAAGTCAGCTGTCCTCGTTAGTAACCTACAACTAGTTATCCACAGTTAGATGTACAGAAATAAATCGATAAATATTATCTTGAATCAATCCACGACCCAGTGTATACGTATCTCAGTATTGATCACAACTCAAACTATATATATTTTGGAATCAACCTCAACCCTGTATAGCTAACTCCAACATTCACATATAGAGTGTCTATAGTTGTTCCGAAATATATATAGATGTGTCGACATGATAGGTCGAAACATTGTATACGTGTCTATGGTATCTCAAGATTACATAATATACAATACAAGTTGATTAAGTTATGGTTAGAATAGATTTGTTACCAATTTTCACGTAGCTAAAATGAGAAAAATTATCCAATCTTGTTTTACCCATAACTTCTTCATTTTAAATCCGTTTTGAGTGAATCAAATTGCTATGGTTTCATATTGAACTCTATTATATGAATCTAAACAAAAAAAGTATAGGTTTATAGTCAGAAAAATAAGTTACAAGTCGTTTTTGTAAAGGTAGTCATTTCAGTCGAAAGAACGACGTCTAGATGACCATTTTAGAAAACATACTTCCACTTTGAGTTTAACCATAATTTTTGGATATAGTTTCATGTTCATAATAAAAATCATTTTCTCAGAATAACAACTTTTAAATCAAAGTTTATCATAGTTTTTAATTAACTAACCCAAAACAGCCCGCGGTGTTACTACGACGGCGTAAATCCGGTTTTACGGTGTTTTTCGTGTCTCCAGGTTTTAAATCATTAAGTTAGCATATCATATAGATATAGAGCATGTGTTTAGTTGATTTTAAAAGTCAAGTTAGAAGGATTAACTTTTGTTTGCGAACAAGTTTAGAATTAACTAAACTATGTTCTAGTGATTACAAGTTTAAACCTTCGAATAAGATAGCTTTATATGTATGAATCGAATGATGTTATGAACATCATTACTACCTTAAGTTCCTTGGATAAACCTACTGGAAAAGATAAAAATGGATCTAGCTTCAACGGATCCTTGGATGGCTCGAAGTTCTTGAAGCAGAATCATGACACGAAAACAAGTTCAAGTAAGATCATCACTTGAAATAAGATTGTTATAGTTATAGAAATTGAACCAAAGTTTGAATATGATTATTACCTTGTATTAGAATGATAACCTACTGTAAGAAACAAAGATTTCTTGAGGTTGGATGATCACCTTACAAGATTGGAAGTGAGCTAGCAAACTTGAAGGTATTCTTGATTTTATGTAACTAGAACTTGTAGAATATATGAAGAACACTTAGAACTTGAAGATAGAACTTGAGAGAGATCAATTAGATGAATAAAATTGAAGAATTAAAGTGTTTGTAGGTGTTTTTGGTCGTTGGTGTATGGATTAGATATAAAGGATATGTAATTTTGTTTTCATGTAAATAAGTCATGAATGATTACTCATATTTTTGTAATTTTATGAGATATTTCATGCTAGTTGCCAAATGATGGTTCCCACATGTGTTAGGTGACTCACATGGGCTGCTAAGAGCTGATCATTGGAGTATATATACCAATAGTACATACATCTAAAAGCTGTGTATTGTACGAGTACGAATACGGGTGCATACGAGTAGAATTGTTGATGAAACTGAACGAGGATGTAATTGTAAGCATTTTTGTTAAGTAGAAGTATTTTGATAAGTGTATTGAAGTCTTTTAAAAGTGTATAAATACATATTAAAACACTACATGTATATACATTTTAACTGAGTCGTTAAGTCATCGTTAGTCGTTACATGTAAGTGTTGTTTTGAAACCTTTAGGTTAACGATCTTGTTAAATGTTGTTAACCCAATGTTTATAATATCAAATGAGATTTTAAATTATTATATTATCATGACATTATCATGTATGAATATCTCTTAATATGATATATATACATTAAATGTCTTTACAACGATAATCGTTACATATATGTCTCGTTTAAAAATCATTAAGTTAGTAGTCTTGTTTTTACATATGTAGTTCATTGTTAATATACTTAATGATATGTTTACTTATCATAGTATCATGTTAACTATATATATATCCATATATATGTCATCATATAGTTTTTACAAGTTTTAACGTTCGTGAATCACCGGTCAACTTGGGTGGTCAATTGTCTATATGAAACATATTTCAATTAATCAAGTCTTAACAAGTTTGATTGCTTAACATGTTGGAAACATTTAATCATGTAAATATCAATCTCAATTAATATATATAAACATGGAAAAGTTCGGGTCACTACATCTGCTGACTGATTCATGTATGTCAATCATAGATCTGATGCTTGTTTTGATTACTTCTCGTCTCAGGTGCTCGTTTCTGAGATCTTCAAAATAGTATCGGAAAATGCATCATCATTATCTCGAAATCGTTCGAGTTGGGATCTCCACAAAAAAGTTGGTAGTTCGGCACATATTTGTTAAGAGTCGAAGTTGGCAAGAGGTGAAGAGTATTCCCGACTCAAGCATCAGAGTTACTGCTTTAGTGTAGACCTCCGGACATCTAAATTTGAATGTGGGGATGAGGTCTGTGGACTTATTAAAGATACGCTCGAGTTGTATTGTCATGTAGGTGGCAAGGTTGACTTGGTTATGATCCAAATATGAGAATGGATTGTTGCGTCGTTCCTCTTCAAAAACTACCGCTTGTAGTTCTTTGATAATCAGATCAGCGTGGTGTTCAAGTGTTACATAGATCACTAGTCTGTCTGGTGTGCGTTCGAAGTTGTCCATGTCTAAGAGAATGAAGAGGCCATGAATTTCATCAATCATTCTAGAGTCAGAGTGATAAGTCTGGCTTCTGGTACAGTGATCCATATGTCTCAGGATGAGAGTCAGTAGTGCTCGTTGGCTGTTGGAGAAAGGAATTGCAGATACAGCAAAGGCGTTGTAGACATTAAAATAGATAAGTTTATGATCTTAGCATAACCTTATTTTGAGAATAGTGCAGACTACTGAGTTATGCTCTCTTTGCATTTCTTCTCTGTAGATGTGATCGTGAAGTGTTGTGATAAAGTCTTGAATGCCCTTTTCTAATAGCTCTATATCACTATCTTCTCTTGGTAGGTAAAGATTAGATTCGACTTCTATAGAGTCTATTTAATCTCAAATTAGAGGCATGTACTCAATTGCTAAGTTATGGATCATTGCTAAGACATCTTGGAATTCATCATTGTCGTTGATGAATGTGATCGTATCGGCATGGTTCGATATAATAGGAACATCGGTTTGATATGACGACAAAAAATTTGGTTCCTCTAGAATAGCTGTTGCTAAAGAGCGAATGTCGTCATGAATGCTGATGAAATGAGGTTCATCCTCATCATCGTCGGTAGTCGTGTTATCAGCTTCCTGGTAATCAGGGAACTCGACTGTATCGGCGAATAAATGGGGATCTTATGTCTCATGGTATCTTGCTCTTCTACTCCAGGGATCAATCTCGATGTCTTTAAAGTCGGATGGCTTATTGACCGTCTTTTTGAAACGAATCACCATACTACGATTTTGGTCCTCCATCTCAAGCTACCATCCTCTTCTTTCATTTCTGGTCTCCATAAGACTGAGACATGGGAATCATGTCGGTGTCGGCTGCTGATGGTAAAGACTCATCATCAGAAGTGATACGGCCGGTGGAAATAGCATACATCTCTTCCTAAAAAGAGAAACATGTAGAGTGGTAAATTTTGAAGGAAACGTTCTTCCCATGTAATCGTAAGACCAAGGTTTAATTGTACACCTCAATGGCAGTCCTAACCGTATTCATGAACGGTCTTCCTAAGACGATAGGGATTCTTAGGTCTTCTTAAATGTCTATTACTACGACATCCGTAGGATACAGGAATCTATCGAATTTCACCACGACGTTCTCAACTATGACCTTGGGATATTTGATGGTTTGAATGGAAATTTGGATAGTCAATTTGGTTGGTAACAGTTCGCCTAGCTCTAATCTATGGTATAGAGAATATGGCATAAGATTGATTCTTGCTTTTAAATCAGCAAAAGCTCGGATGGTTCGAGATTGGTAGATTGAGCACGAGAAGGTGAATCGACCCGTATCTCCTAGATTTTTAAGTAGAGAGTCTCTGAGTACTGCTAAACATTCCATACCCAATCGACTGTTGTCGGAATCTGTCATCTTTACTTTTGTAGAAAGAAGTCTTCGTATATACCTATTCCGGTTGGAAACTTTGGGCAAGGTGTCCAAGAATTTACCATCAAGCTTAAAGGTTCAAAGCTTGGGAGGTTTACTCTTGAGTGTTCCAAGGTGGGATACATGCACTGTGTAACACCGGTCATTTTTTTAAATCACGTGGGGAGGTAAATCATTAAACAAACATAACATTAGTTATATCTAAAGCATCGTCATTACATTACATTTCATTAATGTATCATTTTACAAAACATGTAGTACTTGAAAATGTCTGTTTAAATATTACAAAATCACATCAGAGTTTCGCCTCGTCAAACATATCTTCATCATCCAGTCTCCCTTCCATCTAACTTCAAAGTTCTAGAACCTGAAAGGGAGGGTGTGGGGGTTAGCATAACGCTAAGTGAATGAAACTATACACAACTACAAAGTATCACATCATCTAACTGTAATCAGTTTAACACATAACAGTCACATACCCACGAAGAGGATGGACAGCTTGTACGGGGGTAGTTCTTCTTACCGTTTCCCTCATATAGTGATCCGGACGAGGGGGTACGTCATTCAAAGTATACTACATGAATAGTAACACATGAACCCAACTTGTCAGACCTATTTGACCTCTTCCCGCCCAGGCTGCCAAATGGCGGATTCTCCACATTTGCACATGCAATAATATAATCAAACCATCAGACTCTAACACAAGGTAATCATA